>NC_059143.1:32240002-32850002 GCF_020740605.2 Lemur catta | reverse complement strand
CGGAGGAACCAAAGGATGGGAAAAATCCATCAGAGACCTAGCACTGCCTGTCAGTGGAGATGGCTGCATGACATGAAGATGGGCTGACTTCATGATTAAAGGGTTGACCTCGGACAATTTACGCTTATCTCTAGATAATGTTTGCTCAGGTCTGAGGCACTAGGATAGGAGATAAGCAAGAGGTATTTTGTTCTTTTGAGTGCTTAGGAGAAGAGCTGAAACTAAATTGGCGACCTCAACATGTTAAATTCATGCCTCAGTGTGGGGCTTCTAGGTCCCCACAAATATGCAACATCAATGAAGAATAGAGGTTTCCTTATAGCCCAGAAGTACCTTTGCTAAAAGCCATTAATGCCTGAAAAATTATGCCTTTCCTCCAAAAGGGAAAGTTATAATTTAGATTCAGCCACTTTTTTTTGTCTTTCCATCTTAGTGTATAAGTTTGATTCCTGGCTATCTTCCTATACCTCGAGGAGTGACGCAGGACCCAAGAAGGAGCGAGAGCAGTCAACACTCACTCTAGTGGAAGGCATTTCATTGTAGCAGAAAGAAAAGGTGGACAAAGAGACAGGAACCCCAGTTCAGTCCCATTTCTGTAATTAAAATGACAAGAAGACACCATCCTTCTCTGGGGCTCAGTTTTCTCAGCTGTAAAATGAATGGCTTATACTCAATGATCTATGAGATCTTCCAATTTTATGATTTTGAACACCATTTTTTTTATTACTACTTCAGCAAATATGTATTGAAAGTGTATATTCTGTACATTATGTTATTTCTTGGGGGTAGCATTCCATCCACACACTCAAGGATTCTTATCTTGTGATTATATGCCTCCTAAAAAGGTCCATGAATCTTTTGATATTGTATGCAACATTTTGTGCCTATGTGTATTTTGTCTGACCCAAAAAAAAAAAAGGGGGGGTCCATAGCTTTTAGGTCCATATATGGGTCCCATATGCTTTTAGCAGAACAGCAGAGATGTGACCACTCAGAGGTCAGGGAATGTGTTCATAGGAGACCAATCTCAAGAGCAAGCATGACACCCATCCAACCACTATGCACTACAGGTTCCCAGGAAGACAGCTCTAGTGACCTCATGGTTAGGAAGATTTCAGGAATAGGATGACTCTTGATGTGGGGTGGAGTCAGGGAGATGGGCTGCTAAAAGGAAGGAGAGTTTGGGAACCCAATGCAAAAGTATAACTGTGATCAAAATATGCTGTGTTCTCAACAAAAGAAAAAAAATATCTGGTTGCTGAGGGAATTAACACTTTCTTTGGTGCACTTGAAGATGCAGTACACACATTTTCTCTTTTCTACCTGTCTCCCATCAGTACCAGCCCCCTGAGTACTGGGTTCAAGGGAAGAACAAGGCTTGGTTTTTGCAGGTCGGAGTTGGCCCCAGATAGAGCTGCCATTTTTTGCCAGGAGGATATTGGAGACCCTGAGCCTCTGTCTGTCACTCAGGCTGGAAGGGGTTGCCCCAGATCAGGCCACACTCTGGGTAAAAACAGGTGAGTGGTCTGGGACTGTGCTTCACAGTTAACAGGGAATAATAAGTCATAACAGCTAACAATATCATGTTGCTCTGAGATTAGTTCAAAATACATCTCATTCATTGAACTTAAGGTAAATTTAAAACATATAATGACAAGAGTAGAAGTTATGCCACATACAGTTATACATGCATGTGAGCAAACATGTATAAATTGAAGCTCAGGAGTTATAACTTATATAGTAAATGCTATTATTCTGAAATTGAAGCATATGTGAGACAACTCATAGCAAATATGCTGACATATGGCATTGAAACCAATATGTCAACACTCATAAGTAAGAAAACATCTATAAAAATGCAATCAAGCACAGTTCTCTCTTTGCATTTAGGCCACAGACAAGACCACTGCTGGTTAAGCACTAACACACACCAGGACCTGCTGTAACCTGTCGGTTAAGGTGCAGTGCCCCTGCTAATTCATACATCACTGGCAGGTCAAGTTGAGGGAACCACAATGAGCAAGTGCATTCCTAAGGCCTCATTTATCCCCTTCAGGTGGGAGGAAGTCCAGAAGAAAAGAATAGGGCAGGAGAGAAAGAGAGAAGGAAGAAAGAGAGGATCATCACTTCGTCACCATAGAGCATTGCACAATTTATAAAAGTGATGTGTGTGTATGTGTTTCTGTTTGGGTGTCTGCATGTAACAGCCTTGTGTGTGTTGGCCAAATCCTGAAATCATGTCACTTGAGAAAAAGTTGAAGGAGTAGAAGCTGTTTAGACAGGGAAACACTACATTTAAAGAAGGCGATCATAACAGCATTCTGCCATTTCAGGGTCTGTCACTGACTGTGGGCTTAGACAATGCTGTACTGCCTGTCACTTCTACTCCCGGAGCCTCATATTGTTCATCTGTAATGTGAGAGGCTTGTATGAGGTTCAGGTTCTCAACTTCTGCTGCAATTAGAATCACCTGAGGAGCTTTTAACACATGCAGATCCTGTAGCCCCGCCCTAGATAAGAATCCCTTCAGGTGGGAAACATGTATTGGTCTTTTATAATAATAGCTCCCCAGGTCATTCCAATGTTCATTTGCTGAGGGTTGACAAGCCCTGGTCTAGATTATCCCAGATAATTCCAGATTATACCAGAGATCTCTCCCAGTGTGACAATAATGGACCCTTCTAGCTCTCAGACTTCACTTAACTCAGTCATATAGAATTCTCTTCCCATTTCCTCCATGATTCTGGGAGAGATCATAACCTTGAGGAAACTCAATACATAACATACTGATGTTCATTTTGCAAATACCCCATACATAAATTCACTGAAGCTGACTGAACGTCGAAAATCCATCGAGGGCAGATTTCATTACAGAAAAGCTACTTGGGTCTTAATTCAGGATCAGTTCGCTCCAACTTTCAGCACATTTTTTACCAGCTCGACGTGTCAATCCACATCCATGACAGATTAAATACACACACTGGAAGGTTAGTTTGGTGAAAGAACTGGGTATGTTTATTAACAGTGATCAAGAAGAACTACCATCTTAATAGTGAGAAAAAACTTAAAATGATACAAAAGCAAAACCCAGGAACTAATGAAAAATTGTAGCGTGGGGACATTTGTGTGGGGCAAGTTGCTCTACTGGTTTTTAAAGATACTGAAGATATCTCTGTGTTACTCTTTAATAATAAGGGAAAAGAAGAGTTGATATGTTGAGTGAACTCTACTTAACAAGGGAAGGCCAAGCGTGTATGTGTGTTATGTTTGCATATCTCTTCGGTGATTTTTTAAGCAATGACTTCAAACTTTCAAAATCTGGAGGTCAGCATAAGGCAGTGTTGTATTCTTCCGTCAGACTTTTAAAAGTAGACCTGATATGTACAGACTTTTCCATCTCACAGTCACTCTCCAGGTTTTCTTCAGATAATATTCACCCAGGATGTAACCAGTAAATAATTTCAGAAACCCCAGAATCTGAGACGCAGACAGGGAAAAATAATTTCCCCGGCCACTCTTGGTCAGGAAACCTGATCTAAAACTATTCAACCACTCCCACTCTGCTGCTAAGAGCATCTATAGTTAATGAAAGGAATTCAGGCCATGAGGAAGAAAACTTGGTTTGAAATACACCAAGCAGCAATGAATGAGGCATAAACTCATAGGGGTCACTGACATCCTGACATCTTGGGGATCCAAAGGAACCTGAGACGGAGCAACGGAGAGACCACACATGCTATTACCTTAGTGATCATCACCATCAGTGGCAGCACATAAACAAGTCGTGGTATTCCAAGAAGAGAAAAAGATGAGCGGGGAAACATCGATGAACTGGTAGACCATTCGCTAACTACCAAAGAACACCATGGCAAGCAATTATTCACAATAACATCTCCTGATTAGACGCTGCTATTTTGCATTCTAGATCTACTGCACTTAGGTAAAAGCAGCACTTTATCACCTTGCTTTTCTATAGCATGGGAATTATTTTTTTCTTGAAACCAGAGGGTAAGGCCTCTGTCATATTTCCCAGTCTAGGAAAGCCATGATCCTCCACTGGGTTTGAGCCCTGTCTGTGATATTAAGTAGATCTTGCGTCCATGAATGCTTCCTTGTCTTATAACCCAAGGAAGAATTACGACACGTAAATCTTGAATCCTAAGATGCATTTTGTCTCCAATAATCCTCCCTAAAGAAAGTGAATGAGGATCCCTACACACATCCTTCCTCAATACCATCTATTTAGTAGCAATGTCTGTGGCCAGATGTGAAGGTAGAAGGACCAGCAAATCTTCCTAGCATTTATTTTGGTGACTTCAGAAAATGATGTGGTGTGTTAGAGGGGGTGTGTTAGAGGGAGCACTGGATAGGAATGACATCAAAGGACTGGGGTCATTTCAATATCTTGTGACTTCAGCAGGTTACCTTCTCATCCAAACTTCAACATCCCGTTCTATAAAATTAGAGACTTTCTGGAAAATCTCTAGGGCTCTTCCCACTAGCCCTGGAAGCCTCTGGTTCCCGCTGTCATTACCTCCAGTAACCTCCCCAGTCGTGTGTAGGATCAAATCTTCCAAGAAGGCCCCACTATTCTTCCCAACTCTAGATACCTTGGCCTGGGTGTTAAAAGGCCAAGGTTCTAGTCCCAGATCCCTCTCTTGGTTGTTGAGTATAGCAAGTAAGTCCTTCATTTATCTCTAGGACAACTGGATGAAATGATCTCTTAATGCATCTAAAATTCAGCCCTAAAACTCACTCCAGATCCTGTTTAAGAACAGTTTTTAAAAATGGATGTAACCACTACAGAGAGTGAATTTTACAAAATGCAGCGCAATGGCTGCAATCCTAGATATTCTGAAGAAGAGCTACAAGCAGTACGGTTGTGTCCTGAGGGAAAGGTGCTGTTGGTGTTCCCACCCCCCTCCTTGTCTACCACCCCCTGTTCACACTCGGCAACCAACCTTTACAGGCCCCCCAACTTCCAAAAACCTGTTCTGTGATAGTAGTTACAGGAACCAGGGATTCAGTTGTGATTCACCCCTTGCTACATGCCTCAGAATTAAAGCAAGTTCTCTTTACACTTAACATGCCCTGCACTGCAGGTATCCCGTGAGCTAAAAATAACATGTTCTCTATAATCCTGTAGCCCACAAGCTCAACAGAGAGGAGGAAGAGAGGGAGGGAGAGAGAGAAAAGGAGGGAGAGAAAGACAGAAGGGCGGGGAGAGAGAAATGACATGCCATGAATCCTAAATAACTTCCTAATTGGATAATTAAAAGAGCTCTGGATGGCAGTTCAAAAGGCCTGGATTCTGGTAAGGGCTTCACCCACCTATTCAGCCATCTGTGTGGCCTTGGCTTGATCTTGCTGTTTATAGGATTACAGATTTTGGAACCTAGTAGGCATCCCTTAAAAAGTTATCCAATCTATTGTTTTTATCAAACTTTCTCGTGCATAAGAACCACCTGGAGAGCTGGCTGGAACACATGGGTGGTCCCCACCACAGTCTCTAATTCAGTATGTCCGGGGTGGGGTCCAGGAATAGGCATTTCTAACAAGTTCTCAGGTGACCCTGCTGCTTCTGGTCCTGAGACTGCACTTTGAGAAGCACTGATCTGGCCCAGAGATGGTCAGCTGGGAATTAAAGTCACCTGGGAAGGAGCCCTGCCACTACACCTGTGCTCAGTAAAACTAGACCTTTTAAATCAGCATCTCTGCGTGTGCATTTTTAACAAACTCCCTGTATGATCTCAATGTGCAGCAAGGTAGAGCATCAATCGCATTCAGTCGCTTCATTTTATAGATAACAAAACTGAGGTTCAGAGGCTCAAGGATGGCTACTTTGGCACTTTCATCTGCAAAAGGGAGAAGGTTTGGACCCTAAATAATTTTGAGGCCTCAGACTTTAATTCTATGATTGCAATACTCTATAGCTGCATTTCTCCTTGGTCTCCTATCCCATCGTCCCCAAATAATAATAGTCAGGGAGACTTTCTTTATCTGGCCACCCCAAGTAAACCAGAAGGAGAATCCAACAGGGCCACTCATAGTTGGAAGGCTCTAGCTTTCTTAAAGCTCCGCTCTGTGTAGTTTCTAAATATAACAGGCAGGCAGACACTCTGAATAACTCTTGGCTGATTTGGCTTCCCTGGGATAAACTTTTTTTTTTTCTCCTAGATTATGCTACACCAGGAATAGAGCCCTAAGGGGAGAAATTCCTCTTCAAAGTCAGAGCTAGATAACACCGTGTGTGGTATTTCAGGTTGTTCTCCTTCGGAAAGAGAAAAAAAAGGTGGGAGGTAAACTTCTAACACCAGCCAACATCAAAAAGCATATTCATACTTTGTCTGTGCGGCAAGCATGGAGGGAGGCGGACAGCCGGGGAGTGTCCAGGAAGGACAATGAACACGTCCTGGTTCAGCAGGGGAGGAGCCTGGGCAACAGGTCCAGGGACTCCAGGTGGCTGTGGGCAGCAGGAAAACTACAGGTGCCGGCAGGTACTTGCAGCTGCCCTGTGCGGGCTCTACCGGGAAAGGCCCAGAGCCCGAGGTAGGGGCACCGTTCGCTCCCTGGGAGGTGGGCTCAGGTACAGCTCTGCCTTCATTTCTCAGCCAGACTACCGACACTTCCAGCATGTTCTCTGGATCTTCCTGCTCCTTCCAGTAGGCAGAACGTGATGCGACCTCATGATTTTCCAAAACATACGCAGACATGGATGTCTTCTCCCTCCCATAAATACAAAACCCCTTCCTCCTTATTTTAGTGCCCGCCGAGCCTCTGTATTGCCCAGCATGACAATGTCTTTAAGAGGTGGAGTTGGACGGCACGTTGGAGATCACCTAGTCCTGTCCTCTCCCTTTGCAGACAGTCACATTTTAAATGTTTTCATTTATGAAGCACCTACTATCCGTCAAGGACTTTATATAACTTAAACCTAATCCTCACCCAAACTCCCAAAGCAGAATTTGCAGATCACAGGTGGGGGAGCAGAGTCAGAGAGAGATGAAATGATGTGCCCTCAACTGCGCAGCTAAGAGTGTCAGAACTAGGATTCAAATGCACATTCATCAGAAATCAAGCAGCTGAGGGGGGGATGGGTACACTCACACCTAAGGGGTGCAGTGTGCAGTCTGGGGGAGGGGCATGCTTATAGCTCTGACTTGGGCAGTGCAAAGGTAATACATGTAACCACAGCATTTGTACCCCTGTAATATTCTGAAATTAAAAAAAAAAATGTAGGTTTCTGGCTCCAAACTGATGCCTTGCCCACAGCCGGACAGGAGGTGAAAAAGCAATATTCCCTGTCTCACCCCTACCCAAGGTGTTTGGGCAACTGACTGGCCGCCTCAGCCAACAGCACTCTGCTTTCCAAGACTTGAGCCAAAACTTTATTTAGAAATTCTAAATGTCCATAGAGGAGTTTGTTAGCTCGGGCTCGAGTGCTCTCTCTCTCTCTCTCTCTCCGCCCCCCGCCCCCTTTCTCTCTTGCCCCCAAAGGAAAAAAATAGCCTTTTGGTGTCAACCTCAGACAGGGTAAAACCCAGCTGCTATTAAAACTGAGCTAGAAATTGCATGGGCAACCAAAGAGCAGTTCTTCTTCGTGGAAGTTTCTCCAAAGTGCTGAAAGCTCGGGGAAAGTGTGTGGTTTGGGGAAGGTCTAGGGACCCTGAAATGTGTCCCACACCACAGGAAGATACAAGTCTCTCCGAAGGCTGATGTGAGGACCACAAATCAAAGCACTGATTTGTATGTTTTATCTGTGTGAGTGTGCTTGTGTTTTTGTGTGTATGTGTGTGTTTGTATATGTGAGTGTCTTGTTTTGTCTTGGAGTAAGAGGCATTACAGTAAGAGAACTATCCCACAAGAAGCCTTATCCCATCTTCTTCCTTAATCTCTAGAATGCGTTTCTCAAGTACTGCACTTTTGACATTTGGGACTGGATTGTTCTTTGGGGGGGGGAGTGCTGCCCTGTGCATTTCAGGATGTTCAGCAGCATCCTTGGCCTCGACCTACCAGAAAACAGTAGCATCCACCCAATCGCAGCAATTGAAAATGCCTCCAGGCATTGCCACATATCCCCTGAGGTAAGAGGAGGACAAAAACCACTCCTTCTGAGAACCACTGCTCTAGAACGTCAGAAAACAGCTCACTCAAAACTATGTGTCTGAAATGCTCTGCAAAGCAGCTGAGGATCTGTACTTTGCATATGTTCATTAAAACGCGTATTTTCTATTGATATGAACCTTATAAAAGAGCAACGCTGTGCACTAGGCACCTCAGGCTAATCAAAGGCTCTCCAGTGATCTGATGTCTGCGTCTCCTGTCTTCTTTCTGGTCCCCCAGGAAGGCCCCTCCCTACCCCATTCTCCTCCACTAATCTTTCCTGTCCCGCCTCCAGCACACCTGTTCCCCAAAGTCATCCCCAGCCCATTGGCAACTCAGCTGTCCTTGAACTTCTGTAAGCTCCATGCAGGCAGATTCTGCACCAGCTCAGCCTTCGGACCCTCAGGGCCTACGACAGTGCTCACGCACGAAGTGCTCCATCAGTATTTCTGAATAAGTACAATTTTAATAAATCATTTTTTAAATAAGCAAGCACTCTTGCAGTTTATCTAGGTTATGTGTTTGTTCAGAGTGGTCTCTTTTAAAGACTATACATTTTTATCTCACCATACCAGCTGTAGACTTCTCAGAGGCGAGAAGTTTCGCCAGGCAATTCCGGAACCCCTAGGACAAAGGTTCTCAACTTAAGCTGCACACATCTTAAAAATCCCAACACCCAGGCAGCAGCCCCCGGACCAAATAAACAGAATTTTTTGGGGGGGAGGTCAGATCCAGGCATCCTAGTTTTTAAAAAGTTCCCCCATGTGACCCTGTTATGCAGCCAATGCTGAGATCCCAGGCCTGACATGTCTCTGAATGAATCCTGGGAATCTATTTGAAAGAGAAGCCTGGAATCTTAAATTTACTGGGGAGAAAGCTGCCTATGTTAACTAAAAACAGCAAGGTTCTCAGCTTGCGTGGGTTTGCAGTATCTCAGTATGACAACACCAGCTATCATGGATCAGAAGGTCTGGTTGGCTTTGACTCATCAACATGAGAAAATTAATGAATGACTATCTAATAAATACCTTCTGCTCAGGAAACAAAATCTTTGTAAACATCAGTCCGTGTGGGACTAGTAAATTATCTTAGAGTTGTCTTTTATCTTTTAAAGTGCCCTGCAGAGGGAAAGAACTGAATAACAGTTGTTGATGAACAACTGGATTTGGTTGAGAAGTATTATTACTTTTTGTTGTGTTGTTTTTTTAAGCTGAGTGAAAAGTACCCAAATTGTCCTTTCTGGAGCAAGAGTAATGACACACACACACACAAAAAAAACTGACAGTGGGCATGTGGCTATTTTTTCCACATAAAACACAACCTGTTCTTCCTGCAGGGATCACAGAATTGTAATCTGTGCAGAAGCTACCAGGATTCAAAGGAGAAGTGAGAAAAATCTTATAATGGGTGGGGGATTTTGTTTAAAGAATAGATCTGGATAAATGACATCATTCCTGGGTTTGTCCAGTGAATTGGATCACACAGCTTGTCACACAATGACTTCTGACTCTCCTGGGGCCAGCAAAGCAGCCCCGGGGCAGGCCTTATCAGGAGGAATCAGTGTGGAAAAGTACTTTCTGAAATAAAACTAACATAAACCAGGCGTGTCATGGTTGGTTTTGCTAAATTTCAGGAATGTGGGAGGGGAGTTTACTATGCACACAGGTTGGGACAGACTCACTCTGCTAAAAGCACAGTATCCATCCCACTCTCTTCTTCTCTGCTAATAGATAAGGACAAAGAATCGCCAGAAAATAAATCCTTTTCCTGTTTATTTTTTAAGAAGGCAAGCAGAGTAATGCAAGAGCAAGAGAGGAGGGAGGTGACAGACTACCACCCAAATAGAAACAAATATCGACAGCGTTAAAGGTAAAGGGACACTTGACTGTCTGGACAATCAGTTAGATTCTGTCCTATTTTTCCTGTATTCTCCAATAAACTGAATGAACTCAGATGCAAGAGGGCATGCTTGTACTTGCGGGAACACGGGAAGGAAACATGCTTTCGATAAATCAATTGTGTGAGATTTAAAGTTTAGAACCTTAGCGACATGGAGCTGGGAAGTCCCCCCACAGCCATCTCACCCTTCATTTTACAGAGGGGAAAGTTGAGCACTGAGGAAGTTAAGTGATTGATCTAAGGTCACAAAGCTATTTGGGGTAAGGGTCAAACCCCAAGTTTTCTTCCGCCTGATCTTTTTCTTCTCTTAACCACTATCACTAAACAAAATTCACCACACAGTAGGTTGGATCCACGGGAAAGAGCATGTTCATAATCGGCAATTTGTTTTAAAACGTGAGGAAAAATAAGTCACTCCGAGTGGGGAGTCATTCCTACATGTAAATGATCACGTTTATGACTGATCGTTTTACTATTACATAATTAAATGAGGGCTCAGTGCTTGCCTTTTCCATCGACAGTTCTGTTCCCTTCTCATGGGTGTCTGTAGCAGAATAAACAACATAAAGGAGTTGAAATACTGCAAAGATAAGGTCTTGAGGCTCCACAGAATACCATGTGAGCAAGGCCAGGCTTCCAGATACTTGTTCTCTTCACTTTGCTAATGGCCTCAGCCATCTAAAGTTAACACAGTGACACCTTCCACAGGAGCCCCCAGCCCCCCATCAAGGGAAATACAGAGGCATGGCTTAGGGCGCTGTGCACACACGGAGGGTTCACCAGGGAACAAGGCAGCTGCTGTACGTGGCATCCGAAATGGTACACTGCCTCCTGGAGTCACTGGACGAGCCCACAAAGATGTACCTTCCCCCCTTACCCTGCCTCCTGCTGCTGGGGTCAGCAGTCAGGAAGGACCCGCCTCTCCTCACATCAGCTCAAGAGAAGTGGCACCATTTCTCCCCAGCATCGGACCTGACTTTCCCAGGAGCCAGCTGGAAATGAAGATTCTACACTCCTGAGCATGAACTTCTTTCAATAGCTTCAGGGTTCTTCCAGCCAACATCATCTAGGAAATTGCCCTCTGGGGCTGCCTTTTATCTTTGATCTCTAAAGCATAGCAGTGTTCTTGCCTTGCGGGGAGGGGGGAAGAAAACAAAACAAAACAAAACAAAAATAAAATAAAACACCCCATAAACTAATATATACAAGTCCAAATAAGTAAAACACACAGATCAGGCCTTTATTCAAGTTACGAGATGTCTTTTGTTTTCTCTTTTCTTTCTTAAAGAACGATTTTCCTTTAAATGACCAATTTCTAAGGAACCAGATTTTTTTTTTTAAAGAATTGACTTCAAAAAACACTCCATGTCTACATATCTTTGCATAAAGTGAGGGGTCCCTGCTCCCAGTTTTCTCCCACAATCGTCCTCTCAGTTGTGTGTTTAGCCGGGGCTTCTGCGGTTTGTTTCTGTTCCATCTTCAACTCAGGGGCGTTTTTCTGAGAAGGAAAGCGGTTCCCGTTTGTGGAGACTCTGAAAGTACTTCAGGCTGACAGGTGCTATATAAATGAAATATCCTTCCAATTACTGCTCCTGCACGATATTGAATTAAGCTATATCACCATAAGTAAGGAAACAAGTTGCCTACACAGCGGCGCCCCTTCTCAGCCTGGCTCTGCTCATGCTCACCTCCTCATAAATAAAATCATTCTTAGAGAGAGAAATCTAAATTACCTTTGAAAGCATTAGCGTCTCCTGTACGGAGCTACACACCCTCAGAATTAAACTGACAAGTCATCAAAGCCTGTAAACTGATTCCCAGGTAACAGCTCAAAATGTTCTCCCTTCTTGGTACCCAAAGCATCTTCTGTCTGCTCAGTAGACAGCGAATTGGAGAGAAGATTCAAAAAGTGAAAGAAAGCTACTGACAGGCGGATAGGAGCATCTCACCATGACAGCTGATGGAGACGATCACATTTCCCCCGACAAACAAAATTGCTTCAGTAAATCAAGTGAAAGTCAATACAACCCCTCCCTCCCCAAGTCCCATGTGGCTCTCCAATCCCAGGCCACTGAACTTGTTCTTCAGGGTTGGGGGCAGGGAGCGAGCCCCACATATTCAGGGAATACTTAACTAATACCAAAAATGTTTTCTTTCTGTTAGAGGTAGATGCTCTTCACCAAACAGAGCTGATGTCTTAGAGATTGAAATGCATTCTCTCCTCCCCATAGCTCTGACATGGGATCTTTGCCTTGCCTGTTTCCGTCGGTCCTTGCATTAGGGCATCCTTGTCCAAAAGTAAGACCTCCAAGTTCCATACAGTACATCTGCCTCTTTGCTTTGGCCAGTGACTTCTGTTTATGCCTGTACAACAGTACACAATAGGGCCATAATCATGGAAAAAAATGTAATTCTAGGGGAAAAAATATAAAGAGCCCTCAAATCATGTGTTTGCATTTTTGTGTGTGCTAGAGCTTAGCTCTAAATCTGGGCTGATGTCAGTATTAACCCCCAAAACCTGGGATGTGTGTGTTCTTTATGTGAGTCAACAGCACGTTTATAGGAAAATTCCAGGATGTCAACTCTGTAGCTTTCAAAAACTTCGAAAAAGACACCAACTAAAAACAACTAAGACATTGCATTTTCAAGGAATAAAGGAGATATTCTGTCACAGAATGGAAGTTGACTTAGGGATAGAAAATAAAGGATGGGACAAATGGGCATATCTCTGCCAGTCTCATCAATGGCCTCTCTGAAAAAAATCAGTGCTGGGGCTGATAGAAATGATCTAGAGGAATAAGCACCCCATGAAACAGAGAAGGTCATATATAAAAATGGCAGGAAACTCTTGGGAGATTGAGTAAGAAAAGAGAAAGAACCAAAAGAGAGTTTACTTTGCACCAACACAGGTAACCCTTGGATTTAGGGAGGAGGGTTATTAGAGTGTTCTTAAAGCACAATGGCACCATCATTTCAGTTACAAGCAGGTCACAGTGACAAAATCCAAAGTGGCAAAACCTGTGGCATGTCATGAAAGATGTAAGAGAAAAGCCAATGCCAATCTGTCCTTTTATGAAATCATCCTTAGCCTTAACCTGAAACGCCAAGTGCTGTTGGGCATGTTATATCTCAGTAAAGAGATAACAGAGGGGAAGAACCAAAACTAAAATCAACGGGGAGATAGGACAATGATCTGAAAATGACAGGTTAATAACATTTGGGCTCTAAAGGGGAGATGAAGGCTGACAGGTCCAGGGACTGAGAAGTCAATAAACACAGCCTTGTTCACCAGCATTCGAAAATTTTGACCCAGAGGAAATCTCCTTAATGCTCCAAAGAGAAAACATAGAGCCAATGAAAGGCAATTTGCTTCACACAGCAGTAAATAAACTATGCAATTAAGAGGTAATCTAGGTGACATCCACTGCCTGATCCCCCCCAAAAGTTCCAATAACTGACAGATTGATATGAGTGATTGAGAGAAACCAAGCTACACAGAAAATACCTGCAACGCTACTTCTGAGGCTGATTTTAGAGGGAGTAGCCACGCCCCCTGGAACTTCATGGGTTTCATAGACTCACACATAAAACCCTTTCAGCTTCTGTCAGAGAGAAAATCTCTGCAGTTTGACTGAGGATCTAACCCACACGTCATTGTTTATGTTCTCGCGTGAGTGTGTGTGTGTGATGGCGTGTTTATATGTGAAAATCCAAACATCATCAATAAAAAATATTGAAAGTGCTCCTAAAATGAGCTTCCTTTAAAAATGAGCTAAACAAATACGGGATGATTGATGTCAAATACACAAAGTACATAGGTTATAAAGTTCTGTTATCACAAGCTGAACGGTGTAAGCCTCCGGGATTTCCTCATTTCCTTTAAGAAACACATTCAGTTTCACACAAATGCCTCAGGATCGGTCCAGATTTTATCAGCAGTCATTGGGAACTCCCAGGTATAAATATGCATAAATTTTGGCAGCATAATATCAAGTGAAAAGAACAATAAGCTAGGAGTTGAGAGATTGAATTCTGGTTCCAGTTTAGTCCTTCATTGACTATGGAATCTTGAGCAGGTTGTTAAACTTCTCATAAGATGTTTATTTCAGCCAACAAATATTAAGCTCCTAATATGTGCAAAGCACTGTTCTGGGTGTTTGGTATATAACACAGAGCAGGAAAAACAGCTCTATTGGAGCTTAAATTTCAGCATGGGGAGATAGACAGTGATAATGTAATCAAATAAAGAATATTTATGATTGAGATGATGATAAATACTTTGAATGAAATAAAACAGGTCAGTGTGATAGAGAATGACTGGGCCTGGGGCCCTTCACTGAGAGAATCTGCAAAGGATCCTCTGAGAAAGCGACATGTGAACCAAACTCCAATGACAAGAAGGGGCAGGTCACATGCAAAGCCCCTGGGGAGGCACTAGGCTAGGCCCTGTTTAAGGAACAGAAAGGCAAGAGTAGGCAGAAGTCATGAAAACCATCCCTTGGCCAACCTCTCTAAAGAATGTTGTGAGGATGAACGCAGAGAGATGAGAAAGTCCTTGAAAAAATGCAAAGCACTCTACAAAATCAAATGAATTATTAGAACCAGAACACAGTGAAGAAAAACTCCTATCCTTCACATTGTACCTTTAGGAAAGTTCACAATTATAGTTATCTTTCATCCATGCATCTCAAAATATAATTTTTAGAGTTAGAGAGACTAGTCTAACCCCTTCATCTTCCACATCCAAAAACAAAGGAGCTAACTTACCCAAGTCTATGTAGTCACCTTCCATGACCCAGATTATCAGGCCAGGGTGCCCACGCCACCCAAGTAGGCTGCTCGGAAACAAGGCTTCCCAATTCTTTTCTGGGAATGCTCATTTCACAGGAAATTTGCAATACAGGTAAAACAAACCATTTGCCCAAGGCTTAACATAAAGAATTGGTGGCATTAGCAGCACCCTGGGGATAAGAATTTAAAGTCTCAAGATCCAGGGCTGACCCTAGACTCACCTCTTACAAATTTTGTGACCTTGGACAAGTTATTTCAACTCTCCAGGCCTTATATTCTACATTTAAAATTAGAGGATAATAAAAATGACTTCCATATTATAGGATTGCTGAAAGGATCAGATATAATGATGTATGTGAAAGTCTGTGGAAACTATAAAGCATAAAACAAATGTCATTACCGATGTCATTTGTTTTGTATATAGCTTCTTTTTAGGTCATTGACTATGCACTACTGCCCACACTCCACCATGTTGCACAATTACCGCTACCTGGGATAGGCCTTAGGGGTATCTTTCTATTTTGTGAGTTAAAGAAATCGCATCTGAGGAGCTCCATGAATACTTGATGATTTATGAAATTTGCACTATGAATATACTTCTCACAAACTTCTTCCCTTTGCTCCTGATTTCTCACAGTGGGAGAAGCAACCCTGAATTTCACTGGAAATACCTCTTTCTGGATGAAGACCCAGGAGGAAGATTCTGCTAAAGACACACTGTGGCACCTTGAGCAAGTCTCTGAGCTTTCAGCCGTCACACTGCTTTCAATCCCCAAATGTACAGAACAGTTATTGCCTGTCACCCACAACATGCAAGATGTTTCATATTTGTTGAGTTTTCCTGAGTTTATGGAGCAATTTCAGATGCATTATTTCATTTGATCCCTTTAATCACCCTGGGAAGAGTGAAAACAGAGATAAGGATAGCGAATTTATTTATAAAATGAAGACTTTTTGTGGTTAGGTGACAAGTCCAAAATCCCGGAAATCTAGATATTCTAACTCCAAGTCTAGCAAGCTTTGAAGTTTACTAAGCCAATTCTCAGTGAGAATCTAGAGAAGATCAAATGGGGTCATGGATGGGAACACAGTTAAGGCTTCCCAGATGTAAGCTATAATTATCACAAGGACAGGTAGTCTTGACATGCTACCTTCCTCTGTTCGTTCTCATTCCCCGACAGGTTAGTGGTGTAAGGCCATCTAGAATGGAAGCTGGTGGAAGGTAGGACCAGCCTTGGACATGCCTGCCTCCCCCAGGATACCTGGGAAAGTACACAGTAGGCATCTATCAATCCTTGTTGATTGATGGTCTGAGTGTAGCCTGAAAGATTATCTGGCTCGCTCCACTGGAACCATCCCAGTTTTTTTTTTTAAGAAAAGAACCCCCCTCTGGAGTCCCAGCAGAAGGAAAAACAACACACCCCACCTAGGCAATTTCCATGCAGCCAGGAAACTCTACTTGATTGAGCACTCTTGACAGGGCTTTCTTTCTGTTTCCTCCTGACTTTTCTTTCCTTCCCCCGTGAGGTAAATAAATATTTTAAGAAGAAAGAAAGCTGTGAGCTCTTTTGTTCTGTCTGATCTACATATTGGAACTGAAAGACTATATTTTTCCCCAAAACCAGTCATTTTGGCCAAGGAGCAAACATGCATTTCTTTAAAAAAAAAAAAAAAAAAGTTTAATTTACATGTTGTGAATACCAGGAAATTCTTACCAGGATATGAAAGTTCAGTCTTGTTTTTCTTTTATCCTCTTTCTCTCTCTTTCAGGGAAAGAAAGAAGAAAACAAATTTCTCTCTTTATAATGAAATCCCTCTTTTCTACCCATGCCCTGCTGGAAGCAGGGTGGCTCTAAGTGGCTCCAAACATTCTGCTTGAGGTCGTTCTGCATTCCTAACAGCTACTTCATTTTCCCTAATCCCCAGACCAGAAGGGAATAATGCAATACCCCAAGATAAAGTGGGCCTGGTTTTCTAACATCCTTCTAGCAAAGGACATTTTATGACAGACTCAGAATGTTGAGGGTTGCCAATAGCGAGAGTTGTGCTTGATTTAAACAGTATTACAGTCCCTTAAGTCATAGAATCACACACAAAAAAACGGTGATTAATAGGCTTTCTCCAGCCTGATTCATTCATTTTACACTTGAAGAAACAGGGTATCAAGAAGCTGCACCTTGGCCCCGTTTGCTCGGCTTCTCGGGAGCAGAGGTGGGATGAGAATTCAGGCTCCGTGTTCAGTTCTTTGCATTGTGGTCCCATCCTCGCTCACACATCATTTGGACATCAAGGGAAACCTTAATGGGAAACTTCTTTCAAGAGGGGAGTCTAATGAGGGCTTACGCATTTCTTCATTCATTCGTTTCAATTTGGCAAACATTAATTGGGTGCCTTTTATGCCAGGAATCTTGCTAGGCAATAGAGATGCATGAATGAAAAGGACGTGGACCTTTCCCTCAGTGTGCGTGTGAGGGGGCGTGTGTGTGTCTGAAGAAGCACAGCTTAACATCACTGTTTTGGTGACAAGAGGCTACATTAAAAACTATCATGGTGGGAGTGATGCCAAGCAGAAAACCGTGAGCCAGATCTTCCCTGTTTCTGAGAATTTCAGTGAGGTGAGCACATCCCTGCATATCCGCCCTCAATATCCTATCATCCATTCTCCATACAGCAACCAGGACCATCATTTAATGAAGCAACTAAGGTCAAGTCATTCCCCTGGTTAAATTCTTCATCGATTTTCCATTGTCCATAGAACGAAGTCTGGAGGCCCTCAGGGGGCTGGGATGACCCCTACCATACCAGGCACGCCTCCTACACCTGCCTTGCCAGCCCACCGGGCTGCCCCCTCACCGTGCCTGCCCTGAGCCTGCCATATCGGCCCCTTCAATTCCCCCCCAAGCACTGGAGTGACTCTTGCCTTAGGGTCATTTGAACAAGTTGTTCCCTTTCTTTGGAACTCTTTCTCCACTCAGCCAGACCTCTCCCCACCCTTCCCAACTCCCCATTCGCCTGGCTCACTCCTCACTCTCCAGCTCTCAGTCTGGACACCACTGCTTTAGGGACACCTTCACGACTCCCACTGCTAGGTGACAGCCCCTCTATGTGCTGCCACAGCACCCTGCTCCCGCTGCCGTACAGTCAACAGCTTTATGATATTTCCTTGCTAAGGTCTGTCTTCCGCAGTAGACTATAACTCGACCAGGGCAACTATGACGTTTGCCTTGTTCCCTCTAAGGCCAGAGCTGAGTGCAGGGTTTAGCACACAGCCAGTTTCCCATAAACACACACGCTGGTCGAATGAAATACGAAGGTGTGTATAGGAACATCTCAAATGAGGAATATCCCAAAACTATGATTGAGATAAAAAAAGTTCTAGTGTGGATTTAATCTGTCCAGTCTGGAACTCAAGAACAAGTGAACATGTCCTAAAGTATGAACAACCTAACCTCAGATAAAAATAAACAGTTAAGATTCATGATCCGAAAAAGTGATGAGGGTACATTTAAATCTGAGGTACCCGAGGGATGAAAGGAATACAGAAATGACAGTTCCAAAACGAGAAAGGCGTAACTCAGTGGGACACGCACAGGGAGAGGAGTCAGGGGCTGGGGCTGTATGTCTTCTTCGGTTATAAAATATTTAAAAGTGGCAGGGGAATGGATGCTGATTTTTAGAGCCTTGGGGACTCTGGAGCATGGCAGTCTCCTGCAATGCTTGCCTCCTTGAGAGAGCTGGGGGAGCAGGGCTTGCCTGAGTGTGTCTTGTTTCTGAACGCCCAGATGAAGGCACACTTGGGTGCAATTGTGCAGGGGGAAGACAAGCTGTGAGTTAGTTCCCTACTCCCCAGCAACACTCTCTTCTGCAGTCCCAAAGCGTTGGCAGGAAAGTATGGAGAGAGTGTGTGTATGTGTGCGTGTGCGTGTGTGTGTGTGTGTGTGTGTGTGTGTGTGTGTTTCAGGGCTACAATTTAAACTTAATTCTATTAGACTATTAAGACAAGGTGACAAAAGAAAATATAACCACAGAGAAAAACAGAAGGGAGCAAGCAGGAGGGAAATGCGACGTCTGACCTTGATACAGCAGAGCAGAGAGGTAAGGAGTTAGCAAAGGAAGACAATTAAGGTGGCCACAGAGGGGTGGATCAGCTCCGACACAGGCTCCAAGTATGTTGTTAGAGTTCTCCTCAAAGCCTACCTCATCGCAAAGTCTTCCCCTATAGTTAGCTATGAGCCGTTTGGATAAGTGATCTTTGTCTCTCTTTCTCTTTTTCCCTCTCTTTCTTCTTCTTTTCTTCCCTTTCTCTCTTCCTTATCCTCTCCTGCCAACTGCTTGTCCCCAGAGTAACCACCTAACAGGCCATTATTGTTGTAAAAGAAAAAGAAACTGCACGACTCAACCTAGCCACAGAAGGAAACTAATGCATGCTGAGGCAGTTTATATATTTTGACATCCTTAGTGAATGAGGTGTGTTTATTGTGCTCCTGGAATCTCTACTTCTAGTTTCAGGGTTCTGGGGGAGTGCTATGCTCCATCAGAAGTGAGTATGCCCCAGCTCTAAGCAATTGTCGGGGCTCAATGCATGGCCCCCAGCCTTCCAATCGCCCCACCAAGTGCAAGGCTCTAACGATGAGGACACAGTTCATGCTACAAGAGAACAGAAGCATCACACATGACCTCTGCCTCTCTGACAGGGCTGTGATTTTCTCCTGGTGGAAATCTGGAAGCCCAGCCTCCTCTAACCTGCCTAGTGACTCTCTGAAGTCACAAAAGCAACCTTGTCCAGTCCTGTCTTGAGGAAGATTAAACTGCATTTAACAACCCAGGAAAGGTAATGATCTCACTACAAAATCAACACATGGCAGTGGCCGGGAGGCTGCTCCAGCCAATGCTCAGTGGCCACCCAACATCTCGGGCTTCAAGCAGCCATTCATCCTTCTCCTTCCACCCGGCTGCCCAGCTCCAAGGCTCTGACCCAGTGACATCACCACACACTGCACAGGATTAAATGCTCTGGGTCTAAGTAAATAGACCTCAGCAGGGAGTTCCCACAGGGGCTGCTGGGGAGCGATCAGGAGAGATCAGGAGAGATGGCATGTCTGCCCCAGCCCTTGTGCTGGAATGATAAGTTTCACAATTCCCCCCGTCCAGGAAGCCCTCCACAGGCTGCCTAGCCCTCCTCTGAGCTAGCCTGAAAGGGAGAGGGACAGAGGAATAAAGGAAAGGGCCAAAAACGAAAGTAGGGCCAGAGAAAATGAGTCACTTAATGGAAAAGTATAGTATCTTACCACTGGATTGGCCAACTTAAGAAAATCACATTTTGACCCCAGAAAATGTAAAACAGAGACTTTGGGTGTGTTTGTTTATATTCTTAGAATACAGAATGATATGAAAAAATCAGATGACAAAAATAAAGCGTACTTAGGATTTAGAGCCTAAGAGCTCTTTGTGGATATGCCATGCAAGTGACACCAAATTGTCACCGATAAGCTGCTGCCCAACTTCTCAACACTAAGTCCGAGTTCACAGAACACCCGGGAATAAAACTTGGGTGGAAAATGGTGAGTGATCAAGGGTCTCCCTCTCCCCCCTGGCTCTGAGCGTGCACTGAGTGGGTCTTTGGGTCTTCGGGCATCAGCCACCCCCAGGCTGAGCGCTAGAGGGTGACAGGACGGCGGGACTGCCCTCTGCGCTCCAGAGGGTATTGCATGACACGGCGCACTCCGAGGAAGGGATTCAGCAAGTGGGTTTCATACAAGGCCAGCTCAGTATCAGCGCCTCCAGACGCGAGCCAAACCAAACAACTCGAGTCTTGGCACTGTGACTTGAGGGAGAAGGGAGGGAGGGGACCCTGGCAAATAAAGGCGCTTCAGAGAACATGCCAGCCCGTCCCTCAGCCCATCCACACACAGACAAGGAGCTTGATTTTCGTGCCCCAGGGAATCTGTGTCGGTGAAATTCCAGAAATTTGCTCAGAGACTGTAAATATAACAGTCAAGTTCAGAAATGGGAAGGCAGCCCCCCAGCCTCTGCTCTTTCATCGAAAGTACTCATCCGTGTCATTCTGATCCGATAGACAAATAAATTGCTTGAGAATTCAGACTTTTATCATTGGCCCTCCAAACGGGCCTATTTCGGCTTGTCAGAAGTTGTGTGAAAGTCAGATTTTGAATTTGGATTTCCTCTTCTGGCCTGTTTTATCAGACGGCTGAGACGGCGCCAAATACGAGCTGATGCGGAGCCGAGTCTAACGTGCATCTCTCTGCTTTCTTCCTTGACTGGTGTCCAGGAGCCTCTGTGTCCTCACTTTGCCTGCACAGAAAGCCTGGGGAAGGGGTGGTGGTGCCCGCTCTGAAGGAGAAAATAGAGCAGCGGCAGGTGTGCAGGTACAGCTCTGCACCTGACGAAGCAACGGCAGCCCAAGGACACGTGCTGGGTGGTGCAGGGGCAGAAACCTGAGTCAGGCCCATGAGGAAAGGCGCATAACTGTGAGGACCACAGTAGCAGCCTCCACCTAACAGCTAATGCCGACGGAAGGGCTACTAAGCACCAGGCATTGAATGTGAGTTTCAGAAACACATGGAGCTGGGTCTTCAACCTCATTCTGCCACTTATAGTGGTGCGATCTTGTGCAAATTATTTTAACATTTTGATCCTTGGTGTCTCCGCCTGTATTTGGGAGGACAGAGAGTAGACAGGGCTCCACGTCGAAAGAAGAGCAAATCATGTATCAGGACAATGCTAACACCAAGGAGACCAAAGTCCTTTTTACTTTTACTACCCACATTTGGACCCCTAAAGCATCTCTACTTTGCTCATCTCATGTGATCCTCTCTCCCCGCTGGGAAGTAGCCTAAGGAAAAACTCTTCTCACTTTACTAGTGTGGAAAGTGAGGCACAAACAGGCAAAGTATAAGCAGAATACCCAGGAATAGACCCCAGGTCTTCCTGATCCTACACCAAGTTTTCCCTTCTGTTAAAACAATCAGCATCAAAACTGGGCACCTTTGAACACATATGTGCTCGGTAGGAACATCTAAGCCCTAAATTTCTCAGAATATTATCTCTCTGGGGCATTATTTAAGGTGTTTTATATTTCTTTACTTTTTTTTTTTTTCCTGGCTAAAAGATTAAAAGGCAAGACTTCTTTAGGCATAAAGGATAAGCCCAAATGGCACAGCTCAAGTGATAAATACAGGGAATTAGAAGGAAAGAGGAAAGCTTCTTAACACACACTTTCCAATTGCCCTGGAGCCCAGGAGCTTAAATATTTACCATGAAATTTCCTGTCCCTCTGGCTTTGGGGAGTTTCTAACTTGCTAGATAGAGTCTTATCCTGACAGTTCCACCTCACAGTGCCACTAAATGAAACGAGAGTAGATTCTGCCTGGTTTCGAAATCATATTTTCTTTGGTCTTTTAGGAAAAAATCAATCTAGGCTGGGTTTGAATGACCATCCATATGGCAAACATGGGCTGTGCTGTGGAGCGAGGAGAGGGCTCTGCAGCATGATGGCAGTGGGAGCAGCTACACGCCAGCCCTAGGGGTTGGGCGCCCAATGGAGCCATGGGAGGAGGCGGAAGGAAGGAAATACCAGGGGTGAATGTGCCCTCCAGGCCTCGACTGCCTGTCCACACCACCTTCATGACAAGTAACTGTTCCTAATGCCCTCAGCTTACCTGCCAAGGCAGCTACGCACAGAGAGCTGTACTCACGACTTTGTAGGAGATAGAAGAGAGCTCCAAGTACATAGCAATTCAGTTAAAGTAGCCTTGTTCGCTGAGTGTCAGAGGGCAGTGAAGGGATAGAAGCAGGAGAGGGTCATTCAGAAAAGCAGAAGTGATCACAATTTGAACAGAGTAGATAGAGGTCAAAGTGCAAAGAAAGGGCTTTGAGCAGGCATCTGCCCAAGCCTCTCTGGCTGAGTGATTGAGACAGGACATTGGCTTCTCTGGACCACAGATGCCTCATGGGTACATACAGGTGATGGGAGAGATGGCCTTTAATGTCCCTTAATGTCCCTCCCAACTCAGGTAAGTCTCATCATTCTAAACTCAATCCCTATGACTCAGTGTTTTTCAGTCTAAGACAATCCTAAACTGACTACATTTGAAAATTATGCCTCATGCTCAGATTGAGTGAAGGAATTAAGAGGTTAAATAAAAGTACTGAAGAAAAGAGGGACCATAAAATAAAATAGATAAAAATTATGTGTTATTCATGTGTTGGAAACAAGGCTATGGAGGAAGAGATGACAGAAAAAGTAGCCAAAACTCAAGTACTGAATTCTTATAGGCACCCAGTAAGAGAGAGAAAGGGTTCTATATGTCATAACTTTGTTACCTCCCTGGCAACCTTCCTGACTTTTCAGGCCATGTCACTGTAGCACCTTCTGCATGTTGCTAACCGCATGTGGCACACAGAAATGTCCGTGTTGATTTAGTTGTGTGTGTCTCCCAGATGGTGAACCCTTTGAGGACAGGGAGAACATTTTACTCAACTTTGTATGTGTGGGACCTTGCAAAGAGCCTGTATGAAGTAATTGGTTAAAAAACATTTTGAATCAACAAGCCTTGAAATTATATCCCCAATAGCAATTTAAAGAAACAGAGGATGCAGGCCAAGGGCTAAAGGTTTTAATTTCTGATGAGAACTTTAGCAGCAAGGCAAGGTGCACTGATTTGAAAGTATCATCATTCTCAGAGTTTTCATTTGCATTTTCAGTAAAGCAAAAAAAAAAAATTCTAAATTTATCTCCAGGGACATTGCCATTATCCTCTCTCCAAAGTATTATACCAACTTTAAAGTGATTTGACGCAGAAAAAGATCCAAATAAAAATGCAGAATCCCATGAATCTATTGCTAAATACCATGAGGCATGTGACTCACTCAAATTGAGAGGCTACAGCCATTTGTCTCAATGCCAAAGTGTCAAGAGTGTGAGCTCTGGGATCAGAAGACCCCAGTTCAAAACCCAACTTGGACCCTTCCAGACCATATAACTAAGTATTTTCAAGCTGAGGTTGAAGAATATCTTCCAGAATGTCTGTAGAGGAATTAAATTAGATGACTCCAAGTTACCTCCAACTACAAATTCTCATAATCCCACATGTCCCACCCTAGCCAAAATCATCTGCTGTCAGGTCACATCATGCATGACACATGGTAATCCCCTCCGTGTGTCCTAGTAAGTGACCACCATCTACAACAATGATTCTCCAATGCTCAGGGGTAAAGATCAGAGATAGGTCATCAGAATACCTGTGCATGTGTTTTATAAGATGTATATATCTAGGCCCCCTACGCAAACACAAATGCGTGCATACACACATACACACACACACACACACACTCACACTCACACTCTCTCCTGGAGGGTACTTCTAAGGATAAAGGTCAGAAATGTATGTTTCAATGAAGTTCCCAGATGAAATGATTTCCCCTGGCCTCACCTTTCACTCTGATGGATTCCCCCCCGACTGTGCTACAATCCATGACTACATATAAAGAAGGAGTAAAGACTGTCATAATCTTAAGAATAAAATCTTCAAAGTCACAGCCTCAGCCCATAGTAAACCAAACACATTTCTAGCACGAACTGGTGCATAAATCTCAGGCCTCCCTTCCTCCATCTCACATTACCCTTCAATAACTATGATCTACCACTGGCTCAAACTTTTGTTTTCAATCTGATTCAATGACCGTGTTGTCCCCAGGCACCTTTAAGTGGTTGTGGCAGGAGAAAAGAAGTATGTTTACATGTCACTAAGGAGCTATGTCTTTCACCTCACCAGGCCATGCCAAGAGAGAAATGAATATACACCCTCAGAGAGGGAGGAGGAAAGAGAGAGACAGATGACAGAGAGAGAAGAGAATGAGAGATTAAGATTAATACTTGGAATCTGAGGTATGAACCTAATTTAAGACTCTTCAGCTAGCTGGAGATATTCTGCAGGGCCATGTCGCTGGATTGGGTTTTTGCTTACTTGAGTGTTTGTTTGGGTTTGGATTTGTGTTTCCATCATTTGGGAATAAGCACTTAAAGAGTAAGACTCCAAATATCCCAACTTCTACTTCTCTACATTCTGGGAGCAAGAAGAAAGTTAATTTTGGTTGATGTTGCAAAGATGTATTAAAAACTGAACCTCGGTGTGCTACCTGCTGTGGACAGCGGAGGCGCCCAGCAGACCCCACGGTTCTCCAAAGCCAGCCCTGCAGTGTCCCCTGGGGTTTCCTCCTAAGCCCTTTCCTTGTGCCTGGCTGTGACCCAACCTTCCTATGACACCTTCGGGGCATGTTGACAACTAAGACCCACTGGTTAGAGCCAAAGCCACAGAGGCTCCCCTTCCTTGGACACCTTTCAGTTAAAGGAAGATCACTCACAGCACAAGTAACCCTGGCAGAAAAAGCTGTGCAAGTTCATTCCACAAGAAGTAGGGAGGTCTAGGGGCACCTTAGTGAGTATGTTTCCTCTATGGACTGTCCTACATTTGTTTTTGTGAATTACCATAGCTCACAGATGGATGGTTATGAACCCTTACTCAACAGGGGTTGGTGGGGGAAGAAGATGGGTACAGCAATAATCCACTCCAGGGATCCACATGAACAAAGTATCCCTGGTCTTCAATAGATAGCAAAGAGGTAAAACGAACTTGAACAAATTAACCTCTCCTAGATATTTCTACACAAAAGGGCACACTTCATACTTTGAAAAGTCCAACTGAGTTCTGAAAATACTAACAGAATGAAGGATCCTGTCAGGTATGAGATGCTTAAGAAGGAATCATCATATTAAGGTCTAACAGGTGTTGAGGGTCTACTCTATGCCAAGCATCATTCCAGGAATTTCTATATATATCACCATATTTAATTCTCAAAATGCCCCCATGAATCCCATTAAACAGATGAGAAAACCGAGGTGGAGGAATATCAAGGAACTTGTCTAAAGTTGTCTGATACTATTTAGTGGAGCTGGATTCAAACGCAGTCAGTCCAAGTGCAGAGCCTGTAGCTTAAGCACAACACACAGCAACTAGGGAGGGTGACCAAGAACAGGAGTAGCACACTGCCCAAGAGTGGAATTTTCCTCCAGCCCTGGGGTTACACTTTTATGAAAATACCCCCAGGACCCAAAGAAGCCTCAGAGCCAAGAATGTTCCTCTCTCTGACAAGCGCCCGCATTCCCAGGGATGCAGTTCCCAGTCCCCGCTGGGCCAGGGCAGGACTCCAAAGGAGGGGGACCGCATCCTCCAGCCAGTGTAGGAGGCCCAGCCCTGCACTCCCCAAGCAGATGTGAGTCCTCGAGGTGTTTTCTTTTCCTTTTATTATTTAAAGAAAAAACAAAACTCTCCACACTCCCCACATGTGCAATGGCGCTCGCGCTGCTGCCAGACAATAATTTTACAGTCACACGATGACCCCTGTGCAAAGAAAAGAGGAAAAGCCTGCACCCCGCCCAATGCAAACCCAGGAGAGGCAACCTTTGGAAAAGCCCAGGTCGCAGAAGATCAAACTCACAGGCTGAGGAACAACAGGGGGTGGGGAGCCCGGGGCGAGGGAGAGGACGGAGAAGGAGGAAGCATAAAGTTTAAAGGTCAAAACAAATGTCAACCTAACACCAGTACTGTATGAATAGCACACAGCCTCACTGCTAGACAAATAAATGCTGCCGGGGAGGCAAGGTATCAAGAGGTTTTATTAACTCTCTTTCTGGGACCGTACACATAGGAAGTCTGTTCCATCATATAAGCTGCAAAGCACAATATTTATCCCTTGGGGGCGGGAATCACAGAGCTGATCCCAGCCAGGCTCTGTTCTTGCGGCGCCTCTCAGAGGCCTGTGAGCAGGAAATACCCACACAGATTTTGATAAGAGTGGGAGGGGCCACATGCTGATGAGAACACAGGGCATGACGCTGCCGCCACTTTCTGCAGGCTCTTTCCCAGGCATGGCGTGGTCCCGCTGGGCCAGGGGAGGCCTGAGATGAATAGCATCCCCACCTCCTCCTCACTGTGCGTGTCTCTGACCCTGTGCCCGGTTCTTTGGGGATCCCACCTCTGTGTCGGGGCCCTACACGGAAAATGCCTCTTTGTGGAACACAAGGCAATTAAAGGGAAACCACCGGGTGGCTGGTCTGGGCTTGGCCCACTTGCAGGGCCTGTTGGATAAGCTCTCTGCCTGTGCCCACTATGCGTCCCATGGTGGTTGCTCACTTGGGTCACCTGGGGAGATGGAAAGTGCGTGTGTGTGTGTGTGTGTGTGTGTGTGTGTGTGTGTGTGTGTGTGTTTTCCCCAGCCCCACTCTCAGAAGTTCTGATTCAGTAGGCCTGGAGTGAGTTCTGAGAATCTGTATGTTTTCAAAGATCCCAGGTAATTCTGATGCAGTCAGCAACCCCAACAACAGTCTGAAAATGGGTGTTACAAGATACTAGCAATAGCAGGTTAAAACCAGTGGTCTAGGACAGGCAGGCCACTGTGATAGTCATGATGATCCACAGGTGACTCAGCAGCCCCACTCCAAGTGCCATGCAGTTCTCAGTCCTGAGTGTGGAGGCACTCCTCCGTCCTCAGGCCTTCCCTGATTCCTAGAATGCCTTCTCTAATTCACCTTTCCTACCACCACCCTACTGTTAGGACGTGTGACTGTCCACCTTCTGGTGTATAACGTCTCCTTTACTCTCTGATTTGGTCTACTGAGCTCCCTGACATCTGTACAGTTATCACCTATAACTGAAAACTTTTGAAGGCATGACTCAAAATCTTAGTGGGCTGTATCTAAAGATTTAAGGCTGAGAAATCTTTTGCTCTGGTAAATGCTAAAAACAAAAATAGTGTGACTATTTCTCAGGTAACATCCATGTACAAAGATGAAAAAAAAAAAAGACACTGCAAAAATGCCAAAACTGTAGACTAAAAGAATAACTTAAGGGTAATAAACAGAGGAAAAATGGGTTAAAAAATAAAGTAAATAAAGCAGGTAGACTCAGAAGATGCTTGATGTGTAATTGATCAAGAACCAAGGGAAGGTGAGGACATTAACTCACCCCATCAGCCAAGATCAGCAAACCAAGGAGGAGCTCTTTTCCCAGCAACACTCAGTATCTTTTACTTCTGGTTCTTCTCTCCCTCACCTGAACGTGCTGGACGCAAGGTCCTCTTTCTCTCTTTCCTCAATACTTCCACAGCAACTCTTCTCATCAAACTATCAGTTATCAGTTATTGGTATTTCACTTTGAATACAAGTCTGTAATATCTTTCCCATAAAATCTGCATTGAGTGTTTTATTTCTCAAGGGAGCTGGGAGGAAGGGAAGGAGGAAGTAAGAAAGAGCATTGTCTTCTCTCTTTTGAAAGAATTTCAGGATCCACTAGGAGTTAAAAACAGTCTAGGGTTTTCTTTGGATGGCTTGGTCAGAAGTGAGAATTCTCGGATTTCTGCAATTAAATGTCTTTGTGAGCCTACACACAGCCTGGTGTGCCTTTGTTTACACAGTCTAGCGGGTGTGTGGGCACACAGGTGGTGTCAGGTCCCTATGACACCCTCTTTGGAAAGAGGACCCTCACCACAACTGCATATGTATGTATCTAAAGATGCTGTTCATCTCTCAGCCTTTTCCACTGCATGACAACAGAAAGGTGGCACTTCATGAACCTCGATGCAGCATAATGATGGAAAGGAAATTGAATTTTGTGCCTGTGGTTTCCTGTTTGTCTGTCTGTTTGTACTTGATTTCCTAGAAAGAATCTTTCCTAGGAAAGAATCAAACTTCTAATTCTCCACTCTGCATTCTCACCAAGTAGGTACAGGGTATCTCCCCAATACCTACTTCTGAACAGTGAAGCACACCTAAGGTAGAAGAAGAGAAGAGAGAATTGAGCAGAATCTTCTGGAGAACTTGGCTTGAGTCAAGACAATCTAAGTGTGTCTCTTCTAATGGACACAGTCTCAAGAAATAACCCTCCAACAGTAGCAGAGATGAAAAGTACACTTTGAAAGAACTTTCTTGTAATTTGAAGAAAATATCAGGACATGAGCCCATTTTGCTTCCAAGGAACTTGCAGTTGTTAGAACCAGTACTAACAGAGAACCAATAAAGATCCAATAAAGAACCAATAAAGATTGGTTTCAGGCTAAGTCCAAAGTTTCTAGAAGTGGAGCTATCATGGAACAAAATGCAAAATGGTGCAAAGACAGAAAAAGGGACACGTGTTAAGGAGAAGGGCTCTAGGCTCCCATGGGAGGTGTCTGACTGTTGGACCCCTTGCAGTCATCATAGGTGAGAGTTCCTCTTCTGGACCAGGTACTTTACCAAATCCCAGACCCAGCACCCTCTCCAGCTCCCTGGCTTAGCTCTGAGCATTTAGTTAGACCCTCCAGTTTGTTTCTTCCCCTCCCGCCCATCCTAGTGCACCTCCCTCCTCTGTCACTGAAAGAAAGTCACCAGCAGGTGTGTTATGCCCAACATGTCCATTGCCCCCTCTCTTCATAGGGCTGTTGCAGAGATAAAAGAATCTATCAGCCTGTCCTTCCCTCCATCACCTCCCCGTGGGTATGGAAAATGACAACAGTGCAAAAAGCCTTTGTCGTATTGCTGAGAGTTTCCTCTGGATTTTCCTGAGCAATGAGGGGCAATTGTCAAAATAAAAGTCTTTTCTAAAATATCTCTCTATATATACTTTATGGAGTATTCAACAGTTCAGAAACTACAGGTTTCTTGCATAATTCATTGTCTGATATAGTTAAGCAATAATCACTATAAATCCACTAATGGGAAACTCAAATCTCCTTAGAAGGAAAAGAACAAAACACCCGGTAATCACCAAAAAACTTGGTAAATATGAACAAAATCCTTAGCTAGTCCTGACAGATCCCTAATGGAGCAACTTGTATAATAACCAGCCCAATTCCTCCAAAATAGAGAAACATCCATTGAAGAATTAAACTGAATAAAGAAATATGAAAACAGTACACCCTATCCTAAGCTCTGCAACACACAACTTACATACCACACACATACCATACACACATAGCATGAAAGCATTTCCTAAAAGTTTAAGTATTTGTGTATGTGTGTGTTTAAAAATATTTTTAGAGAAAACTTTACTTTAGAATTCTAATATGCAAAAGAGATAAGAAGCAAAGCTTCTATGTTTAGAGTGGAGTCAGAAGAACAGATTCCTACCATTTAGCAATCTCTTGGCAATCAACATTGGACTCTGAGGCATTAAGGGCTCCCCAAATCACACCTTAAAGATCACCAGCCCAGACTCTACAGGAGTCTATATTACTAACAACAGTCGGGGTCCCCTTCATAGGAGAGAGTTGATTGACTTTTACCATCCATTCAAAGGGTAATTTACTGAGCACCCACTATGACTGCACACAGAGATACCAAGGTGAAAGACACATGAATCCTCATCCCAAGGAGCTCACAGTCTATTATGGGAAAGAAAAGTCATCAGAATTTTCCAAAGCATTAGAACAAGTAATGAGATAGAGGTAGTCACAGGATGCTATGGAGTTCCAATTTTCATCTCGCCAATAATTTTCAGGACACTGTTTCAAAGTGGATTATCCTTTAATCCAGTAGTTTGTTAACTTTGAGGCAAAAGATTGGCTAGCTGAAAAAAATGAGGATGTGTAAGACTTATTTGAGACCAACTCAATAAAATCTGCTATTTCATTGTATCCCTACTTACTATCCACCCTGTGATGATGCCAATTTTTTAAAGACATAAGAATAATGGAATGTTCACACTGTATCAAACAGTAGACATCTTGCCCAGGATTGCGATGCTTCAGATGATATAGTGTCCCACATTGACACTAATCACAAAGATTAAGGTCGTAACAACATTTAAAGCCATTTAGTAATCCATTAAATCTTTTTTTTTTTTTTACAAACATTTCATATAACCATTTTAAGGAGGTAAAGAGTTCCTAAGTTAAATACCAATTCCATGAGTTGAACTTGCTGATTTCCTTTCCTTTGCTGAACTAGAAATCCTTAAGTTTGAGGTCCGAGGCACAGTTTGGTGACTCCTCTGAGAACAAAACAGTTTCCAATAAGTGGATTTGATCTGTCCCCAGATAATTCAATTTACTCACACATAACCTGTGGAGCCCTTAATAGCTTCAGAACTGTATTTTTCTTTGTAGTAACAAATGCTGTTATTTGGGGGAATGAAAGAAAACACTCACACCAAGGAAAAGGAAAGGAATAAAGAAAAACAGGATCTTGCGAAGGCAGATGATGGCCACGCCGGCGACCACGTCACCTTCGCATGGGCACATCCAGGAGAGGGGGTTGACTACTTCCTGGGAAATCCCATTCCTTTTGGACAGCCTTTTTAATTATTTTTTCAAGGAAAAAAATGTTCTTAAGTTGATACAAAGTTCTGTCTCCCTTTTACTCCTACCTACTGGTTCTAAATTTGCTCTATGAAACCACACAGAACTGAAATTCTCCCCTATCCACGGGACAGGCCTTCATGGGATCTTACAGTTCGGCCTCCAGTGCTTTCTGCATAGGAAGCCCCAGCACTTTGAGGGCCTGTGATAGGTCAATATTCAAAGATATAATTTTTAGAGATTATTATCATCCCATTTCAAATTTGTTTAAATTGTGGTAAAATATACATACATAAAATTCATCCCCTTAGTCACTTTTAATGTACAATCAGTAGTATTACATATATTCACATTGTTGTGCAACAAACACCATCATCTATCCACAGAACTCTTTAAATCTTGCAAAACTGGAAGTCTATACTCACTGAACCAGAACTCCCCATTCCCTTCTCCCCTCACCCCCTAGCAACCACCATTCCACATTCTATCTCTATAAATTCGGCTACTCTAGATATTCATGTAAGTGGGATCACGCAGTATTTGTCCTTTTGTGCTTATTTCCCTTAGCATAATGTCCTTACCTTTCATCCCTGTTGTCGCATGTGCCCGAATTTCCTTCCTCCTTAAGGCTAAATAACATCTCCTATTATCATTCCATTTCACAGACGTGAAATATCAAGGCTACAAGACATTGAGAGCTCTCCTGAGGTCACACAAGCAGAGCTGCAGCCAGGCTCGCTGGCTCCCTGTCCAGTGCCTGCCCATTTACCCGTCTCTACTTTCCAAATGTCCTGTATTTCAGTTTGGATTGAAGCGAAACAGTAAAGCTCCTTTATCAACTTTCCCCAGGCAAAGAGCTTATCTTGTTCTTGGAAGCCATTCCACACACACCCCAGAATGGGAAGTACCTTTCAGACAGAAAGGAGTTTGGAGGCTTAGAGACTGCTGTTCTCAAGATCTGAGCATTGGTGGAGGAACCAGGAGAGGAAGCCTGTGGATTTAGTCCTACTATGTGCTGGCTAATAAACACCACTTGCTTAAGTATTACTCCAACTTTTACTACAATTATTTATTTTGTTCTTTTTTGCAGGGGCAGCGTGCTACAAAGCCTCTTTCTTTTCTAACACTGAAACTTGAGTTCCTCTAGTACGTGGTAGTGGGAGAATGATGACTCATGGATATTTGTTTGTTTTTGTTTATTTTTTTCATCTGGATATGCACTGCTGTCTCTCCTGCTGAGAAATTGGGAAAGGCACAGTATGGTGTAACCGAGTGCGGCTCGGTCATTCCTTACAGCTATTACTTTTAATAAAGAGTAGCACTTCTGCAAGGGATGAGGTTACTGTCAGAGAGGGCATGATTAATAATGATTAATTTGATCTGTGCCAACATAAACTGGATCCGCCATTCACTAAATAATTATTCTGTAGCCTGGATACCATTTCCACAGGGTTCAGGGAAGTTGCTGGCCATTTATCACATTAAAACAAAACAAAAAAAACCTACATAAACAAGGGAGGATAAAATTAGAAAGCATCACCAAAATAAAGCCAAATGCCTTCACATCCACCCACAAAATGCCTGCTTAAAGCTAGAAACAACAACAATACCAACAAAATCCCTGTGTCGCTATCTCGTGCCAAAGGGAGGGAAACAAAATTGACTGGACGCATAACCTTCTCCAAGCAAACAAAGGAAGCCAAGCCTGGTTTCTTTCCTAGAGAGGGAAAAGTACATCTACCTCCTCAACTGATCTTCACTTCATTCTTGTAGGTAGGATATCAGCACCCATTCAACACGCAAGGAAACTGTGGTTTGTGACACTTTGGTGAATTTCCTAAAACCACGGGGTATGTTTACAACAAAACTTGGTCTCAACCCAAGTCCTTAAGGACTTTCCTTTGCTGTGGCCTTTAATGAAGTTCACCCTGGGCCAGATTCTAACCCTGATTGTCTCCTCTAAGCTCTATTTTTAGGGGGCATCATTTCGCAAATCATTTTACAAATACTGGCTGGGTATGCACCGTGTGGCAGGCACAATGCTCTAGGCACAAGGACAACAACAAATGAGCGCAACAAAATCCCAGCCCTCAAAGGGCTTTCATTCTAGCAGAGAAAGAAAGGTAATAGGGAAATAAGGAAGTAAAATAGAGAGTACATCATTTAGAGATAAATTCTAGGTATAAAACTAAGGCAGGTTAAGAGGAACAAGGGTAATCAGAAGGAGCAGAAACTATAATCTTATATAGGGTAGTCAAGAAAGGCATCACAGGTAACAGATATTTAGGCAGAGGTCAAGGGCAAACGTTGCAGCTGTCTGCGGGAGAGGCTTCCAGATAGAAGAAACAGCAAAACCAAAGTGCCTGCGGTAGATTAGGGCTTACAGTATTTTATAAAGTGGAAAAGAATGAGATGAGGCCAGACAGGCAACAGGGCCAGCTCACTTATGACTCTGCAAGCCACTGCAATGAGTTGGCTTTTGCACGGAATGAAATGGAGAGTCAGTGGAAGGTTTGGAGCAGAGGAGCATCCTAATTTGACTGATGTTTTAAATGATAATTCTAGCTACTGTGTGAGAAATAGAATGGCTCTATGACTTTGAAGCTAAGCTGGTAGGTCCGAGACAGAGATAAATGTTTGGGAGCTTTATGTGTGTGGGTGATATTTCATGCCAGGAGAAAGGATGGACAGAGAAGAGAAGAGGTTGGAAAACTGAGTCCCACAGCTCTCCAATGTTTAGAGGTCAGGGAGATGAGGAGGGACCAACAAAGAACCCCAAAAAAGGAGCAGCCAGTGAGCTAGGGGGAGGATAGAGAAAGAGTGGTGTCCCAGACGCCAAAAGGAAAATGTTTCAAAGAGGAAAGAAGGATCAACATGTCAAATGCAGCTGAGAGGTCAGAGAGTAATTAATGCTGTCAGAAGCGTGGGAATCTCTCTCCAAAGATTATTCAAATTCTGGCTTTCGGCATATATCAGAAAAGCACTGGAGAAAGAGTTTCACAGTTTTAAATGGCCACTGCCATTTACCATCTCTCTTGAGTTTCCAAATTGTTCACAGTGGGTGTTTAGAGAGTCACTACAATGAACGTCAACCTCAAACATGCCAGCTCCATGCTGTAGCTGATGATGCTTGCTTCCACCTAAGGGATGCAGACACCTTGATGTCGGTCGTCTCCCTGTTCCTCACCACAAGCCAGGAGGCTTAGAGGGAGCAATCAGGTTGCCTCTCGTCATTTTAGAGATGAAGATACCAGGACACTAATTTGAATTCTTCCTTTAGGTGCTATGCCACAGCGGTCTGTACCATTAATATAGCCCCTCTGCCCCTCCAAGTTTGACTTCCATGACCTTGCATTCAATGTCCTCTATAGCCTATTGTTGCATCATCCCAACTACTTACTCCAACCCGTGTGGTTACTCACTGTTCCCTCAACACCTGGAGCGATTTTTACTCATGGGCTGGCAGCATGCTTCCCTTCCTACCTCTGCCTAGTTAAGATAATTTTAAGGTCCAGTTAATTTTATCAATGAAGATTTCTATAAATGAGGCTCCTTCAAAGTGTAGGATACTTTCTCCTTTCTCTGTGTGCTGCTCACGTAGCATTTATTCCATACATATTATTGTTTGCATCCTGCTAACTTGGTATCTTTTTAACGGCAGGCACTTCTTCACCACCTCTTTGTTCTATGTATTACTTGACACTGTGCCTTGCTCCAAATAAGTACTCGGTGACTATTTAGAGGATGAATGAATGACTCATAACAAAGAATGATACAGCGTAAGAGCTAAGAGAAAGTCAATAGTTGAATTCAGTTCAGGACCTTTAAAGTCTGACACCCAGATCCACTCTAGAAATGGCTGTTCTTTTTTCTGCTAATGCTAATCATTGATGGTGACAGAACTGTTAAATACACTTTGAAGGACTTGGCTTGGTCATCCCAGAAACAGGTTTGCATTGCCTTTCCTTCTGTGGGCACCTCTCCCACATGCCTAGCCTCAATGGGAAACTCTTGACCCGTCTCTGTTTGAAAAATTACTTCTTTCCTTTCACAATATACCCTGACAATCATTGAGATAGTAAATATTATACAGTAAATGGGACCAAAGCAAATGGTTAACGCAAATCTGTTATGACTCATTGTATGCACAGAACCATGCTAAGCATTCTGCCTCATCTCCACCTCCATATGTGGCACACAGAAAAGAATGGGCAAATATCTATAATTTTACATATACTTGAAGATCTGAACAAAATGCTAACCTAACTTTGCTACTTGCCCAAGGTGTCGTATTGTCCGGACAACACCACCTTGAAAACTCAGGACCTGGGGAGACACCAAGAACTGGCTGCCATCCAGGAAGAGCTCCAGAGCAGGCGTGTTCTGGCCTGGACCTAAAGAACTGGAAGGATTTGCTTGAGTAGTAACCCCAGGGGAGAGCACACCAGGAGAAGGAAAAGAAGTTAGGAGAGCCTAAAACAGGAAAAAACAAGTGTTGCAGAGCTTGGTAGAATTGTGCATTGGCCAAAGTGAGAGGTAAATCTGGAAAGACCAGTCTGGCCAGCCTGTCCTGTTCATTACCTAATGGTCCTAATATAGCTACCTTGTGTCTTTGATGGCCTGGGCCAGCCAGAGGACAACAATGAGGCCAGGTCATGCACAAAGACCCACCATTAGTCACAAGCCATGGAAAGAGCACTGGACGAGGAGTCAGAAGGCCAAGCTGGGGCTTGGCCACTCACAAAGCTTATAAACAAGGCAACTGATTTCTGCTTGCTTTGGTTTCCTCCCTTTAGGGGGAAAAAGGAGGGAAAAAGCAATTCCTCTGCCCACCTCATATGGTTAAGAGGCTTGTATACAATAATGATTACCAAAGCTCTCTTCAAAAGCAATATGTGAATGGCATAAATCTCTAACAAAAACATAGTATTAATAGCTCATCTTAGGAAATATACTGGCACAATTTAACGTAGACCCGATGAGAGCGTGGTAACGCACTGCTGCCTTCACTCAACAGGACATTCTCTTGATGAGGAACTCCAATCGATCCTTCCGGAACAGTGGGGCGCTAGAAAGAATGTCAGGATCAGATCAACATGGACTGACTCCTGCCTCTGTTTTGAACAATCTTGTGTGACCTTGGGCAAGTTCTGTAAGCCTGCTAAAACTCAGCTTTTGTTTAGTTTTATTTTTCAGTAAAATTAAAATAGAATAGGGAGGAGACCTAGAGTGGCTGGTCAATGCATACAGAGTTACACTTAGACAGGAAGAACAAGTTTTGTAGTGTTCTTTACACTACAGTGTAAAGACTATAGCAAATAACGATGTAGTATATATATCAAGATGGCCAGAAGACCTTGAATATTGTCACCACAAAGAAATGATAAATGTCAAAGGATGGATATGGTAATTACCCAATTTGATCATTATACTATGTATAGGGGCACTGAAACCTCACATTGTACTCCACAAATAGGTACCATTATTATGGGTCAAATGTAAATTTTTAAAAAATTAAATAAAACATGCTTTTAAAAAGGTTAAAATAAATAACACTGTGAACTTTGTGGTGAGAATTAGAGATGATTCCATGCAAAGTTAAACCTCACAGACAATAGATACTACATCAAATTCATCCACCACTAGTGAAGAAGGAAATGTGATTGATATTATAAACACACTTTAAATCTTATTTCAGACTCTCCCCACCCTTCTTTACAGATGTCCTTTATTTCTCAAACTGAAGATGGCCTGGTAGAAATCAGCATACAATATCATTTAAATACATATGTGTTAGAAAATATTCTATATGCTTCCCCACCTTAAAAAAAAAAAAAGTCCAGGTCTACTGACTGTGAAATAACTGAAAAATATGTCGTCATCCCATACACTCTTGTAATTTGGATTGGATTTTGTGCTTCTATCAGGTTTGGGTTGAGAGGAGGGAGCGAAAGAAGAGGAAAGGGGAAGTGTTTAAGCCGGAATGGCTCTGAATAAGCATTTAAAGTTAATGAGATCCACCGGGCTTCAGTCAAAACCTCACTTTCTTAGATGTTAGAAATTAGGTCAGTGGACTGAGATTTTGAATTTGGCTTTTGCTGGTCATTGCTGCATTGAGCTCTTGGGTAACCAAGGCAGAGCTGGGCTTCTGGACAGGCCTGACTGACCATTTATAGGCTCGGCCAACCATTCGCAAGCACAGGGACACATCCAGTCTCTGCAGTGCACCCACGCGGACCACACTCCTCTCTTCCCACTCCTGGGAGAACTGTCTGAGGCCTAATGAGTAGTGGCATCCCTCTGTCTCAGCAAGGAAGTAGTGAGAAGTTTAAAGTAAAAATATCCTAGACGATCACCTTTAAAATAAGGACCGTTTCAGAAACAGTGTTTAGCAAGCAAGGAGAGGGGGTTTGATAGGAAACGTAAGCACCAGTCTAGGAGACATGTTACCCTAGTATTGTTACTGCTGCTACAAGGGCCACCACCACCACAACTCCTGAAAGGGCTCAGCTGAGAAGGATCCCAGGCCCCCAGCAAGTGTCCAGGCTATTGGTCACCACCCCAGCTACACATACGAATCACCTGGGCAGCTTAAATACCAGTGCCTGAAACCCAGCTCTCGATTTTCTGGTTCATTTGGTATGGGGTAGCGCCCAGACAGCAGTGCTTTGGTGTTTTTGTTGTCGTTTTAAAATTTTCCAAGGGATTCTAAAATGCACCAGAGTTGCAAACTAAAATCTGGTTTAACACCGTTGCACATAGCAGAGGAATCCAAGGCTCAAACATTTCCAATGAGTGACTTGACTAACATCATAAAAAGGGCTCGATGCGTCCTTCAGTCAAATTGTCTTTTCCTCACTGTCCAATGTTTTTGTGGTATTTCAGGGAAATCTTCTTATTTTAGACTTAATTATAAAGCTCCCCTCCCCACCTCACCCCACACACAGGCTGTTTGGGGAACTGAAACCCTATAAGACTAAGGTGGAGGAGGGAACTGAAAGGTGAAACTAACTTTAAATAGGAGCGAAACTGACAAGAGTCAGCTCAGAGGCCAAAAGGGGAGAAACGAAGCAAATGAAAACAATCCACCTCACTGAGACAAGCCAGTTAGCCCCGGAAAGTTCTTTCAGTTTAGATCATTTAAGGTTTCAGTGAGGGATTATGTTTTACACGTTGAATGGATCGCCTTCGCACGCAGTAAAGCTGGGCAGACTGGGCATTGCTGGACGGGAACTACAGAGCCACGCAGGTCTGCTGATGGCAGGCACACCTCCTGCAGTAGGGCAGGACAGTGCTCCCTGCTCGGGGACCACCCTGGGGAAAGTCGAGAGGCTGCCACCCCCCCATGCCCTGTAAGAGCACCACCCTGCGTAGCGCCACGTAAGCTTGTTCTGATAGCTGAAATAAATACCGTTTCCTTTCCACATCACCAAAGGACCTAACTCACCAAGGACAGACGGATGGGAAGAGAGATGATGATCTCCAATTTGGAAAGGTCTAAGTTTAGGTTTTCAGATGAAGACAGTGGTTTCTTCAAGAAATTGGTTACGGAGAGAGTTTGAGTTTAGACTCTGGGGCAGCATCACACAAACACAGCATCTGTGCAGGTGGTCCCAGAGAGCCTTAGGGTGCTCTCTCAGCAGTGGACAACGAGAGAAACGCCCTTTCATCTAAGTCTATATTTTTTTATGTAGAACACACAGGTGCGAATCCAGGTCCCTAGTTTCCTATAAGACCATCGTAATGATCGAAAGGAAACAGAGTAGTCAGAAAGGCTAGATTGTCAAGGCTATGCCATGGTTCTCTGATGCAATTTATTAAATAAGCAGCAAGATGTTTTTTTTAAAAAAAATCTCTTTTGGCTCTGTGATTTTGGAGCCTCAGGATTTAGGTCCTGAGGTCTATCCTCAGCTACTGTTTGCTTATTTGCTCCAAGGAAAGTACACATTAGCAAAAGGAACGACCTGAGACAACAGATTTATTTGATCACCTTCCTAACTTAGCTAAAGCTCAGAAGTCTGTCCTCTCAGTCCTGACATCACCCTCTGTCTCAGGGGTCTGTCCCCAGGCTACTCTCTCCCTGCCTCAGAGACCAAGCTAGAACAGGACTGTAAGTGGGTGGGTGACAGATGGGAGAGGACAGAAGTTGCAATTTCCTTGCTCTCTCTCCTGATAGAGTTCCCTACCCGCTCGGTCTCCTCAACTTTAGGACCCTCTGAGACAACATACAACAGATGTATCTCCAATCAGAAATGGAATGGTCAGAAACGCGTTTCCCTAACAGGCATGAGTGATGTGCCTGGGATGCCTTGGGACTCAGATTTTCCTCATCACCCTTTGGCACAGTTTGCACTGTGAGAGATTTAGCAACAACAGTAACGGTACCTGATCTACAGAGCACTTTATGATTTATAAATTACTTTCCTGTTACTCTTGAACAGAGCGGTTCAATCCTGGACTCTGGAATCAGGATTCAAATCCCAGTGGTATGAAATTGGGGCAAGTTGTTTAACCTAAGTTTCCATTTAATCATCTAGTAAACACTTCCCTCAGATTTGTTGAGAAGATTAAGTAAGGTAGTAGAAATGAAGCACATAGTAAAGAAGCACATAGTAAGTGTGGAATAAACATTCACTGTTATTATTAACATAATGGTATTTAAGCTCCGTAACCCAATCCAGTGAACCATAGTGGAGACTGGCAAGGGATACAGAGCACACACGCTCCTGCATACCGGTGTGCAAGTGTGTGTGTGCGCGTGCTCCCTTGGCTAGTTGATGGGAGGTGTGGATGGATCCTGTCCAGAGAACTATTAAAAGCATCAGCAGTGAGGCAGGCCCCATATAACCCCATGCTTGCTGTGTCCTGCCAGGGATACAGCTGTACTGCAGACCACAGATAGTTGGGAACCCACTAATGGAGATTAAGAGCACTGAATCCAGATCATACTTCATTGACAGAAACAGAGACTGAGCACTTGTCCAGGATTACCCACCTTGTTAATAAATGGCAAAACTGAGATGCCAACCCAATCCTGGCCCTATAGCCAAACTCAGGACAGAAGGGAAGGGACCCCTGGAGAGATTTCAAAAATGACCCCAAACCTTCTTCTCCACTGCCCTATGTCACCTGATGCCACTGAACAACAGTAGAGGGGCTCACCCTAATAATTGCATCATATATTGGATGGCTCAGATGTCAGATGTATGAACTAAATTAAGTACCCCCCCAATAAAAAGAATTTAAAATGCCAAATTTGCCTTTTGTCAAATAAATACAGTATACTTTTGTCAAATGAATTTAGAGCACGATTGTTCAGGGCAACCAAATGCCACATTTGTGAATCAGCAAAGTCACTCTGAAAAATCAGGAAATCCACAAAATTGTTCCCTGCTGCTCTCCTAAGCATGTCCCCACCCCAGAGACAGCATGCCAATTATTCTCCCCACATAGAAGGGGACCGAGTTCCAATTCACAGAGCAGCCCGTGAGTGAAAGCTCTCCTCCCGGGAAGCACTGAGAATGGCAAATGTTCAGGACGGAGGTTTGTATGGAAAAAGGATATTGCATCATTAAAGAGGTTAATGAGCTTAGGAAGGCAGATGCCCTGAATGCCGAGGAGGGGAGAGAGGGGGAAGGGGTGGTGGGAGAGACATGTCCAGGGAATTGCTCCCATTCTTCAATGTCAGGCGTGGTCAGGAGGCGCCCTCTTCATGGTGATAATTGCAGCAGAAGGACAAGCTCTCCCCGTGGGCACTGGAACCTGGCTCACGGCCGGGCAGTGACCTGTGCTTCACATCCAGGCCTGGGCTCTCTGAGTGAAAAATGCACTTGTCAGCACCAAGATCCCAGAAGGTTCTGCCAGAAACCAACTAGTCAACATTTCTCAAAAGGGGGGCCAGGGAAGATGTGTCCCCATTGAAAGTATCCCATGATCGCATAAAGTTTGAGGAAAACTGCATAGTACTTCTCACTCTTGGAGACTCATGAAACACAGCACACAGAAGGCTCTGGGAAATGCTTTATAAGGAAACATGTTTAACCTTTTTTAATCAAGCTGTATTAGTCAGAGTTCTCCAATGGAACAGGACCAGTAGGATCCATATGAAACTGGATTGATTAGGGGGAATTGGCTCACACGATTACAAAGACGAAGTCCCAAGATAGGCTGTCTGTGGAGAAGCCAGTAGCATGGCTTAGTCCAAGTCTGGAAACCTCTGAACCAGGGAAGCTGACAGTGCAGCCCCCAATCTGAAGCCCAAGGCCTGAGAACCCCTGGGGGGATGCTAGTGCAAGTCCCAGAGTCCAAAAGCCAAGAAACTTGGAGTATGATGTCCAAGGGCAGGAGGGAAAAAAAAGTGTCCCACTCGGGAAGGGAGAGAGGGAGAGGGAACAAGAGCCAGGTGAGAATCCCCCTTCTTCCACCTGTTTTCTCCCAGCTGGGGCCCCAGCCAATTGGATGGTGTGCACCCACAGTGAAGGTGGGTCTTCCTCTCTCAGTCCACTGATGCATACATCAGTCTCCTCTAGAAACACCCTCACAAACACATGCAACAACAATGCTTTACCAGCCATCTAGGCATCCCACAATCCAATGAAGTTGACAATACTAACCATCACACAAACATTTGTAAAACTTATTTAATCATTGAATTCCTTCCCCCAACTTTTTAATCTAACAACATTTCATATTGGAAAACATTTTTAGAAAAGCTGTTCCAGTCAAGATCCCTCATTTTACAAATGGTGAAACAGGTACACTGAAGTTTTAGCAACCTACTAAGGGTCACAAACAAGTTGGTAGTTCATATTTTTCAGTGCTTTAAGGGCATAGAATATTTTGGAGATAGGTTCCAGAAATTTGGCAATGATGCCAGGACAGAATATTGATCAATAGATCAATATCAACATCAACCTATTGATCGCACTGTCCCATCAGCAGTAGACTGAAAAAGAAATGTCTTTGACAGACTATGTTGGGGTTTGGGGACAATATATTCCAGAATCCTACCTAAGGGAGGACTTTAAGTTTTCACAGGAATTGGTCATCAAGGCCAGCAATAGATGTATGAAGCTGAGATGCAGAGTCCTATAGAAGACAGGACAGTCAAGAAGAACCAGCATGACAAAGTTCACGTTGGTACACATGACTGGATCTAGATAAATTATTGAGTAGTTAAGATATACATTCTTGAGACGGAACCCCAGTCCCTGGGCTGGGTATTTACATGGCCTTATGTGTGTTACTATAAGCATGTGGTGCTTATTTTAAGAGGCCAAGACCACAGACAGAAAGGGACCACTCTATCGGAATGCCCTAGACTTCTTAACACTGGTCTATTTAGTATCTTCAACAATTTGTTAGATGAAGTCATAGAAGGCTTTTTAAAAAAAGAAAAAAAAATCAACTCTACGGATGATACAAAATATAAAAGAATAACAAAAACAATGGCCAAACTATATGAAATTGAAAATAATTTTCAGTCTAGGATGTAGATCCAAAATCAACTCAGCATTATTAAGGCTAGTTAGGTATAAGTTCTCACGAACACAGCACAAGAAGTCTAGTATTCTACATAAAGCATTCTACACATGCACCACTGTATTCTGTACTGATCAGACTATATCTGGAGGAACAGATTATACTTTATTCATATTTAAGGTATATTTAAATAGGGCATTCATAGAAGGAATATATCTCACTCAAGAAGAATTACTAGAAATGACCTGCAGAGTGACTAGAAACAAGGGACACTGACGTTAAGCTAGAGAAGACTAAGGCACTGCATCAAAGCCATCTTCAAACACTGGGGAAGCTGTGGGAAAGAGGAAAAGACCTGATTTGTAGGGTTGTTTTTGTTTTTGTTTTTTTAACTGCACAGAAGTGAGATACGGAGAATGCAAGATCAAAATATTTCAGTGCAATATAAGAAATAACTTTCCTTAAGTTTGAGCTGTCCATGAATAGCAGGTAGCCAGATGTAATGCATCCTTTGAACAGCCAACTCTAACTAGACTTCGTCTGCTCTAATTAGAGCTCTGCCATGCTTTTTCACCCCATCTCTCCCAGACTCCTGAATTCCTTCCCATTCATGACTGTGATTCAGTTCTTTTTCCTCCCTTCCTTGCCTTGCTCTCACTGGTCCACCACGCACCATCTTCAATGTTCTGCTATTTTGTCCCTAGACACTGGATCTACATGTCCATCTAAGATGCAAACCTGTGCCTCCAACATGAAGCTCATGCTCACCTAAAATATCTCTGTCTGGATCATCATGGTCACACCAGTCATGGGGTCGGGAGGCCAATGCCCCTTTGCCAGGGATTTGAGGAATGAATTATTTCCTTAGGTGTGGAAGACAGAAGCAATGGCCTTGGAGGGCTCAATAAGGGTATGTTTCTATTATTTTTGACATAGCACTAGTTCTAATACACAAGTCTGTTAAATTCTAAGCAAAGGCATTCCTGTGACATTAGGCAACCCAGACTGTTGCTATTCTCCATATTTAGAACACCCATCCCTAGGGTGAGGCTCCTTAAAAGGATGCTCACCAGAGTGGAGGAGTTTTCTCATACCTGCCTTCACGATCTACCCAGATTATCACTCTGGGGTTCTACGATTCATTGTGCAACATCCCTATTCTTCTGTGATGAGCCTATGATGCATTCAGATTGGTCCCATCACAAGAGCAGCCTCAGTGGATTAGAGGCCCTGGCAGGAAATCAATCTCTAATCTCTTTTTAGTAGCTCATCCATCTCACTAGGAGTTTTGGAAATAATCCACAAGCAAAAGTGACTTCTTGATCTGTCAGAGGGGAAGAGTGGAGAGACTATTATGGTGTAATATTAAAAACCTACATAATTGTCCCAGCTTTGAGTGGCCTTGAGAAAGTCACTGACCCTATCTAAGACTTGGTTTCCTCATCTGTAGATTTGAGGAGTCGGAATCAGCACTAATTCCTAAGTTTTCTGGGTCAGAGGCCATCTTGAGAATTTGATGAAAGCTGTAGGGTCTTCCCAGAAAACGTTTCAATGGACACGCACACAAAATTGTTCATCCAATTCCAAAAGGTTAGAGAAGAACCTGAAGACTACTTACGAACATTCATTTATAAATGAGTTTATATCCTAGGTTAAAAAACCCCATGTTATAAATCTGTTTGATGGCTCTATTTTATCATCTTGTTTTCTATCAACTCTTCTTTGTAAATGTTGACATTGTATTAAGTATTCTGCTTTTGAGCTCCCAATCAGTTACATAGAGTTCTCATGACATCCACATGGCCCTTAAAGTAATATATAAAATATGTAAAATGTGTCAGGTGTACACATTTTTCCAGATGATACGATAATAGCAACTGCCAATCAGTCAAGTCCACAGTCACCACTGTTGGAGTGCAAAAGCACGCTGCATATTTCCCTACTATTCTAAAGATTTCAATACCCACTAGCATGTCATTTATGTTAGTCCCCAAGAGCTGCCACGTTCCTTAGAAGCATTCCTATTGCTTCCCTGTGTCTCTAATCATGACAGGTGTCCTTTGCATCTCATGGCCCAGAGACAGCTATCTAGGTGCTTTGTTCATGAAGAGTTCAGATGAGGTCAAGAGGGTAGAGCCCTCATAATAGGATTAGTGGCCTGATAAGCAAGTGAAGACACACCAGAGCTTCCTCTCTCCGCCATGTGAGGACACAACTAGGAGGCAGCCATCCACAAACCAGGAAGAGGGCCCTCACCAGGAAGTGAATCTGCTGGCATCTTGATTTTGGACTTCCCAACCTCCAGAACTGTCTGTTGTGTGGGAGATACATGTCTGTTGTTTAAGCCACCCAGTCTATGATATTTTCTTATAGTAGCTTGAGCTAAGACACCAATATTTGAATTCTCCTATGAATAAATCAGTGTCTCTGTGATTCTCTTTGGCAGTTTACCCCCAAAGCTAGAGATTCCCCATCACACCTCCCTCCTGTCTTCCCATTTGAAATCTTTCCTATTCTTCAAGTCCTAACTCCGTTTCACATCATTCATGAATCCTTCACTTACCACTCCACCCTACTCTCACCCTAGGCACCCTTCTTCACTGTGAGCTCAACTCAACTACTGTCTGTACCACTCATTGGCTACTTCAGCACGCATTGGCATATCACAGAATTCAGCAAACAACTGGTGAATGAACACATATGGCTGTGACAACTCTGGATAATCAACTTTTATTTTTATTTACCTTTTGTATTACTACCACATCCCATTGATTCTAGGATGCACAATATTTTACTCCTAACATCCCTGAAATTGTCTTACAGTTTATGGCATCTTAGATTTGACGATATATGGTATTTCAATTTTCATATATATGTCTTTATGCAATAAACTGCAAGCTCTTTTAGGAAAGGACCCAACACATTATATATCAATTTTCCTTCATTTGCCTAGCAAAGATTCTGTGCACAGCATCAGTCCTCCATACTTTCTTGCTAAAAGAAGAAATTGCTTTCCTGGAATCCAATAAAAAGCTACAACTCCCAGAGTTTCCCAACTGGTACTTGTCTCCTGAAAAAGAATCAGATAGGCAAAGAGCAGCTAGAGATGTGAGTGTGTCCAGTGATGAGGGGGCTTAATCCTTGGCCTGTTTTATCCCACTACGATATAGAATTTTAGAATTGGAGGCACACCCTGGCTCCCTTACAATTTTTCTCTCTGAAAGCCAGAGTATCACGTGCATCTCTATGCCTCACTTTCTCTTGTGTAAAATGGGTCCAATTACATTTAACTCCTCAGAGAGGTGTAATGAATGGAACAGAACTAAAAGATGATATCTTATAAATGCTGCAGAGGAGGTCATGAGCATGATTAAGCACCTGCCTTGAGGGAGTGTTGCTTTGAATAATGGAAAGGAAGAAGGAGGCTTGGAGATCTCTGTTAACACTGTACGTTACCATGATGCCACCCCTTAAGCTTGCCCCAGCGATAACCACTCCAGAAATCACTCTGCTGACAAACAGGCAGCCCCTGTGGTCATGGAGAGAATGAGGGAATACGGATGGCACGGAGAGCCAGCGGAGTTCTGCAGCAGCCTTTGGGAGACACTTGCTCACCATCTTTCTTCATCTGTCTGTGTGTCTTCCCACATGTCCAGGCAGTGAGTGAAAATATGTCTTGTTACATGATCCATCCTGCATTGCCCAATAAATAACAGACACAATCTAAGTTGCCAAAAGCAGCTTATCAGAGGCTGATCTTTACGTCTGGATCCGAGGTCCGGGAATACCAAGCCAATGAGGCAGAAGCTAAATGAGCTCTGGACACAATTCCCTTTACCTGCGCTGTTCCTGGCATGTGCATGCATGAACACGCACAGGGTGCCTACACACACACAACCCTCCTTCCAAGGGGCATCTTGTGCAGTCTTGGATTGAGCTCATGTTATCAATCGACCCTTTGCAAAACCATGGCCTCTTGAGCTACTTGAGGTTGGACCATGATCAGTAACTGTCCTGATGTCTTCATAGGGAAAACAATGAGGCCAAAGCTGATAAAACTATAATGCTCTGCTAACCTCCTTTCTTGTCCTCCTCCTATTTCTTCTCCAGAAAAGTAAACAAATGTTCTCATTTGTTCCCCTTCTTCCCTTTGCCTTTCTAGGCCTACATTTCTAAACATTTCTTCCTAATTAAATAGGAAACAAAGAGATCTTCTTTTATCCCAACTCAGAGAAAGATATTTGTGCCCCTTCATCTTGTTAGGGCATGAGGATCTCTAAGAGCAGTGAAATGGCCCCTTCCTTCCTTCCTCCCTTCCCTCCTTCTCCTAAAGGAAGTGATACTCAATGGAGTTGGTGTTTCAGGACGCTTCCTTCTCCAGGCTCTTGTCCTCAAGAGTCTATAGGGCACTGTCACCCTCCCCACCCCACCCAGCCTCCCAAGGCAGAAGGATGGATCCATGCAGCATCTTTCCAAAGGCAACCCAACTTAACACCTCTCTGCCAGGGAATTTGTCTCAACACAATAATCAGAATTGGAAATGTGGTCCAGGGATAGCTGGTCTCATAGACATTAGCTTGTAACTTAATGAATTTGTGAAACACCATAAATTCAACCATACTTGAAGATCTATCATGCTCATTAACATATAAAAGGCTTTGAGATTTGAGCCATCCTTACTGTTTAGCTTTCTTAAACCAGTTGTTTCCCAGATTTTTTTGCTTACAGAATCCTTTTAGGCCTCTAACACCTCTTAACATTCTTAACAACTGAGTTCCACAGACCACATGTTATAAAATGCTGACCTTACTCGGGAAAAGTAAGAAACAGAGACGAGTATTAACATACTTAAGCTCACACATACACAAAAAGTGGAATAAGCTCTGGCTGGAAGGCCAGCATGTCTGGGTCAAAGCTCCCCCCTGCCATTCTCCAGCTGTGTGGCTTCGGCCAATACAGTTTCTTCCTACAGTTTTTTTCACTCTCCGTAAAAGGAAGATTTTTTTTTTTCTTCTGAGGATTTCTAAGGCTCATTTCAGTTCCCTCTTTCTGGGATGCTGAAAGACTCTAGTACGTGCTGTAACACCTTCTGGAGCGGGTCCCAGAAGTGTGAGCCTATAGTTGTTCTAAATTTAAACTTTAAAAACCTCATGAGATTGTCAACCCACATAAAACCCTGGCGGGTCATGAAGGTATCCCTGAAAGGAAGGACAGGGAAGAAGCAGGGCCTTAGAGACTGGCCACCCCGTGTAGAAGCCCTGGAGTAGATATGGCTGATGCTGGAGCCACTGGGGATCTGGGAAGCCCCTCACACATACACACACATATGCAGCTTCCCTAGGTGCTTGGAAAATAGCATTAGACAGCAGAAAGGTTGGGACTGTCATGTGACTAACCATTGTGCCAAGGTCTGTCTCTGGCCACCAGGCTCTATATAAAAATATTTCAATACAATTTAGATGCTGTATATATCTATAAGCATGCTCTGCCTGCACCTCATCTTTACCTGAAGACTGTGCTTACACATGCAGGAACAATATGCAGAACCCTCAATTCCATGTGGATGGAGCTTCCCTGTCATGGTCACAGCCACACCAGACCACAATCTCCACATCTGCACGTACTACCCCACTTGCTTGTTCCTTACTGTGTCCCCAGCAAATGGCATTCATTTGTACTCTGTCAATAATGTATTGTCAATAAGTTATTATTTCTGAACTGATAGTTCCTGATGATTAAGAGTCAGAATATACATTAATCCATTAAGTTTATCAAACATCTATTAAATGCTTTGTATTTTCTGAGCACTAAGATAAACACTATGAGAGAAGAAAGAGATAATTCCAACTCAGACCTTGCTTCCAAATGTAATAGTTTTGATAACCCCTCTGTACTCTTGACTATGTTAAAAACATATCAGCCCACTCTTCTTGCCACCTGTCCCTTTTTCTGTATTCCCTACTTTGGGACATGGACCAAAGAACCACTCACTGGGTCACCTAAAAAAAAAAAAACAATAATAAGTATTATGCTTATTATGTGCCAGGCTAGCAATGCAATGGATTTTATACTATTTGTCCTATTTTACAGAAATGTGGGCACCCTTACAGACCCATGCCTTTCTCTCCAACTCCCTGCATTCAATGATTCTTGAAGTCAGTTGCACATCATAAATGTCTTCCCTTCTTACGTCGTTCATCTCTCTAGTCATGTCCCATACTTTAATCACTATTTTTGCTTGAACTATCACTGCCACCTTCTAAGTGGCCTTCTGGCTGACTGACAATATAGCCGCCTTCAAATCACCCAAAACAGAAATGGCAGAGTGACTCCTCTCCCTTGCACATCGGACCCTGTCCTGGTCCCCCATTCCAACTCTGTCTCCCCTCCTGGGTGCACAGGAGCCTTCTAGATAAGGATGCCAGAGAAGGGACGGCCACCACCATGCTGGCCGCCCACACTCCATGGAAGAACTTTGCCAGCCCCTCCTCTAACAGATGACTCTGAACCTCAAAACAATCCTGCACCTCCTCCTCCAGCCTTCCCTGACCATCCTCCCCACCATGGCTTTTTCCTGTGCCCTCCCTGTACGCTCACTCAGCACATCCAAAATTCCAGGGCCCCAGTCTACTTATTGACCCCCGACTTTGAGATCTCAGGACGAGACTTGAGTCCGGACCCTGCCTCCCCAGCACCTGTCACAATCCCTGGCAAAGCTGAGAGGCCTCATGCTCCTACCACAACCCCTGCTTCCCATTGCCTTCTGGCTTTATTTTTTACTGGACAATGCCCTACAAAATTGTTACCGTGATAGGACACCTCTTTTCTTTTTTTGTCATAGCTTTCAAATATATTAAATATTTTTAAAAAATACAGGAGTACCTTCTTCTTTCTATCAAAAAGAACGCTCTTATCTTTTCTGATGAAGAAACTGGGACTTTGAGAGATCAAGTGACTGGCCCAAGGTCACACAACGAATCAGGGACAGAGCTGAGGCCGTGATCCCGGTCACCAACCCCCAGCCCTGCAGCACTCTAACCTGCTCCCTGCCTGAGCTCAGGGCCCCCTATTAAAAAGACACAAACAAAAAGAATGTATACTTGCACACCTATGCATGTGTGTATACTTACATAGGTGTGCACACATATGCATACACAACTATACTGGGTGAATATACACGAATATGACCGTGAATCCATCCATCCTAAGCATTTAAAGAGAAGGGTGGGGGCTCTGAGAGCTTCACATGAAGGGATTCTACCCAAGAGGGGGCCGGGCAGGGCATCGCAGCAGCAGCAGCACAACAGACAGCTGGTGTTTGGGTGGTAGTAAATCACCCTGAAATGAGCCTCTTCCGTGGGCTCAATGAGGCCCCCACAACAAAGGGCGGCCCAGCTTGCAGCCGGACAGCCTGCCCGCCAGCCCCAGACGCGCATAACAGCTTCATTCAGGAGCCCCACGTCCACACAAAGGCCCCGAAATCAATCCGACATCCCGCCACCCCGGACAATGCCCTGAATCTTCTCAGAATCGAAGCCTCAAATGAGGGGACAGCATTCAGGGGAGATCAAACCGCCGGCCTGCCACTGAAAGCAAGCAAGAAAAAAAAAACATTCTTTTTAAGACGAGGGTTGGACGTGGCAGGGGACTGTCCTCCGCCGCTGGCGCGCGTGGTGGCTGTACTCTAGCTCCCGAAGCCAGGGCCACACTCAGGCAGAGGCTGCGTTTGGCCCGGCTTCGACCAGTCCTTGCGCGCCAACGCTGCTGCGAGGGACTGGGTGCGCGACATTCGCCGGCGAGGGCCACCGTGCCGCTGGGCCTCGGGGCTTTGTGCAGCGGTGCCCCGTGTGAACCGCCACCGCCGGCATTTCCCACTGGCTCCTGCACGCGTACAGTAGGTCGCACACACATGCAAATGCCCCGCCGGAGGCAGCGGCTTAGGGTGTTGACAGTGGCAGCCCCCACGCCAGGCCAGGGAGCCCCTGTTCCCATGCAGGGCCCCTCGGGGTACTCATCTGCCCCATTCTGCTGCCTAATCCGGTTATCAGCTGCAGAACAAGGGGTTGCCTGGTGGAGCTGGGGAGGCCCCTGCAGGGAGGGGGGGCAGGCGTGCAGCCCCAGCAGATGAGCCTGGATTGCATCCTGCTCCTTTCCTAGGGTCATTGTTAAGGCTTCTGGTCTCTCCCAGTCCCCTGAGACCCAAGAGCCTGAGACTCAGTGTTTACGGGTCACAGCCTTCCCGGATGTCAGCAATCCACCTGCTCTCTGAGAGTGGGACTCCCCTGCAGTGGCAGAGTAAAAGGGGGAGGGGAGGCGGGTAGCAGACTATATGTGACTGATCCGTGGGAGTGGTGCACCAGTGTGACCAAGGCATGTGCCATTATACGTGGCCAGAATCTCTCCTGAAACTCCAGCTAATGCCGCCTGAAATTTGACATTCTTGTCAGCCACCATGAGGGTTAAATAAATTTTGATTGAAAACAAAGGGCTTCTGCTGGAGGGCCATTCACTGAAGTCTCCCGGAGATCCTGCCTGGACTTCTCCAAGTGAGCAAAGGGAGTAGACAGGTCAGCAGGAGGTGTGGCTGCGTGGGCAGCCGGCCATGGGCAGAGCAGACTCGAACCAAGCAAGAAGACTAGTAAAAGAAAGACCTAGGCTAAGCGGGGGCTTGTCTTCCCTTGACCCTTTATTTTAACCACAGCCATGTCCATATTGTTTTCCTCTCCCTAAATTACCAGCCAACTTCCTACTGGAATTGACCCACCACAGCCAGCCACGTACTAGTACTATGTTGTGTCAGAAATCCTGCCCACCCCCACCGTCCCTGGCAGACCATCCTTGCAGAGCCAGACCCTGGGGCAAGGTGGGGAGTTGGTGCCAGGGAGGTGCCGTGGAGGTGCCGTGGAGGTGGGGGCTGAAACTTGGAAATTCAAAAAGGGCACTTTCTGCTTTTGATTCCCTTCATTCTCAACTGCTTCCACTGGCCAACAATAGTAAATTGAATCCAATTCCCCCCTTGGAAGGGTCAGTTGTTGTTGTTGTTTTTCTTTCTTTCTTTTTTTTTTTTTTTTTACCCTTCCCCTTTCCATTTTCTGCTTTTGTAGCTCACCTCCTCCAATCTACTTCCCTACAGGAGCCGAAATTAAACAAGCTCCCCATATGCCATGCCTCACTTGTTGTCTGTTCCCCTCACCGCCATCTGGCCTATTTGCTCAGCCAAAAAGAGAAAAAGAGAGAGAGAGAGAGAGAGAGAACACACACACACACACACACACACAGGAGCAAAAACCAGGGAGGGGGATGGGAGAGCAGGGAAGCAGGGCTAGGAGAGGGAAGAGGGGAGAGAGAAAGGGGGGGAGTAGAAAATAAGTGAAGGAGGGAGGGAGGCAGGGAAAGTGAGGGGTGGGGGGGAGAGAGAGAGAGAGAAGGAAGGAGGGAGAGCCAGACACAATGAGGAGGCAGAGGTGATGATGCAGCCTCTCCCATCTGCTCCTTGGCCAGAGTCCCGGATGGAGCAGTAATGGAGAGCAACAGAACCAGTGATAATTAACCCAAACACAGACCTGTTTATTTAACCTGTTCAGATAGATCAACTCTGAGGCAGCGCTCTAGCAGAGGGCCCTGGGACACACGTCGGGAGACACCCTGGAGGCTGTTAAGGACACAGAGGCAGGTTGGCCTTCCCCACAGACGTGCTGGTGCTAAGCGTGTGCCTGGTTTGCAGGAAATAAGAGGAGAAAGCAGACTTTCTGAAAGAAGTCAGTAACCACCTCTCGGGTCTCCTGGTTAGGGGTTCTTTTGTCATCGTGCGCTTTCCCCATCCATTATCCTCGCTCATGGCAATAGCTGCCTCTGGATGGCCGAATAATGCACAGCAACACTAGCCAATGAGCTGCACTTGTCTTCTGCATGTTCCTGCCCCACATCCTCTCTGCCCCCACCCCAGCCCACCATCTTGGCATAAGGAATGGAGTCAGGAGACAAACAAGGGCTAACTAGAGGACATGGGACCAGAGCAAAATCACCCAGAAGACCTCAGGCTGGGATGGTCAATAGCCAAGGACCAAAGCCAATGGCACTGCTGAAGGCACCGTGTGAAAGAGTCAAGAGCCTGGGGTTCGAAGCCTAGACCCGCCGCTTTTGCTGCATGGCTGTGTCTACATAACTTCTCCTCCCTCAGCTTCACAGGTTACCTATTTAATGGGGACAGCAAGCATGACCTACCGAGACGTTTTTATCTTCAAAAGTTAAAATGTAAAAGGTCACTGTCATCCATCTATACTTTCCCACTTTAGGAAGAAGGCTATAAGCCCTCAGCGAGACAACCAAGGACTATGATCGGTGTGAAAGGTGCGCTGCCCAGAGAAGAGCGTGCACAGAGGCAGTCGTGTGTGTTGTCCCCACCGCCACCTCCACCCTTGGAGGCCAGAAATAAAGGCCAAGAGCATTCCCAGGGCTGAGTAGCAGCAGAAAGAATAGGAGTTGCGAGTCTGGGAACTGGAACCCAAGAAAGCTCTTGGCTGAGCACTGAGGGTTAGTGAGGAAGAGCACTGGCTGGCTTGAAAATAGGAAGCGTCAGGGGTGGGTGAGGAGTTGGCAGGCGCCAGATTCCAAGTGGCTTCGCGCTCCTCAGTGGAAGAAATGCAGAGATAATTTGAACATGGCTATTTTCAAGCTCCGCAGCTGAGCTCCCTTGCTCTCCCACCCCACACCTCCCACCCAGCCCTGCAATTTGGCAAACCCTTTCTGCTGGCTGCTCTTATACCCAATATGTTGGGTTGCCTTAGCAACTAAGGCAATTATCTCCTTGGAGCAGTTAAAACAATGACCGTCATAAATAATAACAATAAGAAGGATGATGGTAAAAAAGAGATGTTAGGCTTCCAGGGTCATAGGGTGGCATGGAACTAAAAAGGAAAAGTGGTCCTGACAGAGCAGGCAATGACAGGCGTTTCTCTTTGGGACCTAGTCTTATTTTATTTATCTAGAGGAAGAGATAGGAAATACTTACACTTTCCTCGCCACCCCACCCCTCGCCCCCAGGCAATCTTAGGACAGTTTCTATTTGCTGTTGGATCATCCTTCCTGTCCTCCCATCAGCCAGACCCAGCAAGAAGCACAGTGAACACTAATTGTTTAATGCCCATCTCCTCTGCCGACCGTGAACTCCTTACAAGCAGGCACCGGGTCTTTCATCTTGGTGCCCTTAACACCTAGCTCAAGGCTTGGCACAGAACAGGTACTCAAAAATATGCACTGAATAAATGAAAATATTCTATTACACTGAGTGAATGCCTGATTTTTTTGTCTTAAGGCTTTTTGTTTGTTTATATTTGTTTTCTTTAACCCTCTGGGCCAGGTAATTTTGAAGTCACTGCTAGCTCTAACATGCTATGATCTCATAATCTACTAGTCTATAGGGCAAGGTATAGTAGGGCTCCACATTTCCAAGAAAATAGAGAATTCAAGATGCAAATTCAAATGTATCCAAGTGCAAGTTTCTTTTCCCCTAAAGAGCCATCCATAAAGTTTTGTGAATGCAGAGCATCACTTGAGACAAAACACTAAATTAAAAACAATTATAAATGAGAATTAAACTAATAATGGATCACATAACTTTTACTCACACTACCCCAAATATATACTCCCTCCATTGTACACTCTACAAACTCCATCCTATGAATGATATTCCACTGGGAAACTCCAATTAATACGCAGGCTTTAAGACTCAAATCAAAAAGACAGCCTGTCCTTTCCCCAGTGTCCATGAGAAATGTACTGAAAAAACACAGGATCAGAGAGTTGATTGGATCATCTCACTTTAACCTGGAAAGGTTTTCTACCCCTCTCTTTCTGTTTCACTTTCTTTTGAAGTATTGGAAACTCAACAGCCACTTGACACTTTCAAAGTACATTCACATCATACGTAGTCTTTATAGTAATTCTTGAGGTAAGTTGTGCAGGAATCATTATTCTCATTCCAAACACAAGAAAATGAAGTTATTGATCCCAAGTGTTAGGCAGTGGCAGTCCTCAGCAGTCCTGCCTGCTAGCAGCTCTCCTGCTGCTTCTTTTTCTGGTGTAATGGCCACAGTGTGCAACGTGTGACATGGTCATTAGTGGAAAGGTGAAATGGACAACCTTTCCAAGCTGTCAGCAGAGTGTTAAGCATATACCTGTTCTCGCTTCACAATGCCAAAAGAAGATGATGTAACTCTACCACTGAACCCTTGCAACCCTATGGGCCACAATGCCATTCTAGAATAATAACCACAACTTTGGTACCTCCAGACTCAAGGTCAGTCAAACTTAGAAATGCTTAACCTTGGCAAGTCTCTTGGGAGAGTACCCTATCAGGATTGAAGAGGTGAGGTCCAGGTGAGAATTCTGACAATTCTCAGTAAACAGAAGAACTTCATCCTCTGGCATTCCAAAGCCACACTAGGCAGACTTTCTATTCTTCTAATCTTCACAGAGAGTCACACGGCAGCTCCTCCACTTCCCACATGTACACCTGCAACTCCGCAAGAGTCAAGTCTTTGCCCAGGAACCATAATCATTCCTACTTGGACTTCAAATGCCTGCCAAGATGTAGTCTGCACTTGCTGCATGATAACCCAGTACACTGTTTTTTTAATTTAATGAACACACTGCCAACCTCTCTCTGTATCCTTTATCCATTTGATAAAAGTAGAATAACCAAGTTATCTTCTTCAGAGCATTTCAAATATGAAAGACCTGAATCCAAATTCAGACGTCACTGACAATGAAAAGCAGATTTTCCAGAACCTTAGATGAATGAAAATATTTAGTCAGACTCTTTTACAAATATACAAATGTCTTTTTATTATAATATATCTTGAAGGTGTTATGACTCCAACAGTTCTACAAATTACAGCAAATTGGATTAAACAAAAAGCAATTATTTTCATTCCCAAATAAAAAGGATTGTGCTTAGGGGAGTAGTCACAGATCAGGGAGGTAAGGCAAGGTAAGATTGTTTTTTAATGTTTTATTAATCCAGGTTGTTATCACTACGAAAATAAGATGTAGTAAGCAGGATAATGGCCCCGTAAAGATGTTCCCCATCCTAATCCCTGGAACCTGTGAATATGTTATATTAGATGGCAAAGGACAATTAAGGTTTCAGATAGAATTAAGGTTGCAATCAGATGACATTAAAATAGGGACACTGTCTCGGGTCAACCAGGTGAACCCGAATGTATTCACAAGGGTCCTTAATAGTAAAAGAGAGAGCAGAAAAGGTAGAACCAGAGAGATGCAGTGTGAAAATGACTCAGCGTGGGGTTACCGAGGTTAAGATGGAAAAATGGAAGCATAAACTGAGGAATGTAGTGGCTTCTAGCAGCTGAAAAAGAAAAGGGAACAGATTGTCCCCTAGAGTCTTCCAAAGGAAAGCAGCTCGCCAACACCTTGACTTCAGCCCAGTGAGACCCATTTCAGACTTCTCCCTCCAGAACTGTAAAATAATAAAATTTGTATTGCTTTAAGCCACTACATCTGTGGTACTTTGTTATAGCAGCAATAGGAAGCTAACACAGACGTCACAGAAGGGGTTACTGTGTGTGTGTGTCCCCATGTATGCCCTCTTTCAAAACACAAATAGTTTTATAAAAGCTGAACACTTGTCCTCTAATGGTTTCAGGAAAATAAAGTAAAATGGAGGTGACATCATAATTCTCCTTTCAGGGCAATGGAGCTTCAGAGGCATTTCAGTGTTAACAGAGAGAACTGGCAGCACAGACACAAGGACAGAACCACAGAGAGTGAGTGGAAACAGATGTCAACACAGGACACATATGACTACAGGGTAGATGTCACTCTTCAAACAATGGCAATTGGACCATTAAGTGACAGTGAAGACCCCAGGGTCTGAGCCTCCTGCAGAGGGACACAGCTAATACAAGGCACCCAGTCTCCAGCTCCAACTACTATTTACACAGGCAAGTCACAAAGGACATGAGGTGCCAGGTTCTCAAAGGAAGAAGAGAAAGAGCATGAGCATGTGAGCACGTGAATCTGAGTGTGCTTGTGGATATGAAGATGCCCAACCAACCAAAAAAAAGGTAATTAAAAAATGGTGGACAATGGGAATGATGTTGTCACTATCAAAATAGCCAAGGCAGGTAATTAATTCACTTGTAGGTTGTGCAGAGCGCACAGTGTAATCATTCCTCTCTCCCTGCTGACATCAGTTTGGCCCATGCTGATGGGATCTAAATCAGCTGAAAGTCACCCAGTCAGGTTGGAAAGACCCAACACAACCACACTTGCAAGGTATACAATCTCTGCTCTGGAATTTCCAGCAATCGGAAACTCACTGCCTTCAAAGGCAACCCACTCCATCTTTGGAAATTCCTAGTTTGAACTCTTGGAGTATATAGTCTAATGTCCTGATCCTACAGACAAAAGTCAAGCACAATGAAGTGGCTTTTCTAAAGTTACACACTCAAGGCGAACCAGAGTTAGAAGAATCTGTGTCTTCCTAACTTCAAATCTAGTGGATTTTACACTACACCATGTGGCCTCTCATAAGGTCACCTGGCTGCTAGCTTGTATAGTATTAAATAAGCACAGTGTACTGCTCCTAAGCCAAATCAGTAGTTGTGTGTATGTGTATGTGTGCATGTATAGAAAGTCTATGAGTCTACACACCATGGAGAAACAAGACTGCCAGTGTTTCCTACCTGTAAAACAGATAACCAAGTACTGACCATCCGTATCCAAGTGGGTGATACCCACCTCTGCCACCAGTCCTCTCCACTTCTAGAGACTAACACATTGCTTTGCCAGGCACTTAGCCAAAAAGGTTGGGCCCAAGAAGGTTGTGAAAGCTGTTTCTGCTTGATCACAGAATGGGCCTTCCCAGAAGGCCTGATCCAGACAAACTCAACACAGGCCTCCAGCTAGCCAGGTCCACTAATCAGTATCCACCAAGCCACTTGCCAGACTTGCCACCAACTCTGCCTCTCCTCAGCCTGGGCTCCCAGACCTCAATATCCATTCATTAATTCACTCATCACTGATTCTTTTACAAGGATTTATGAAGTGTCTCCCATGTGCCCAGCCCGTGCTCACCACTGGAGATATCACTGAGGAGACAAAGAAAGGAAGAGGGATGGTGATGAAGTGTGTGTGCAGGAGGGAGGCAGGACAGAGGGCAGAGCAGGCTTTATGAGTCAGTCCCAGATAAAACTCTCTTCCTCCCCAGCAATACTTTCCCTTCAAAGAACTGCAAAGGCATTCATACTCCATGAGAAACAGGATCATGGTGGCAATGAGTCATTCAACAAACAATGCACTACGTGTTCTAAATGCACCTCAGGTTATGATGGGAATATGAGTCCAAACTTCTGCTTTGATAACTTTTCAGTTACTAAAGTGATAAAATGTCTACATAATATCATATTATATATGATTGAAATATATGCTGATTTGAAAGAAGCACGAAAAAGGGAAAGAATGACATATGATATAATCTGTTATCAACCATCCAGTACAAAAAAGGGAAATACCACAGTGGATTGATGTCATCAGAGAAGGTCTCCTAGATGAGATGACAGTGTCCTCCCAACTTAGAGTAATGACATTGTTATGTCTACAAATCTCTTCAATAACAGTGTCAATTTTAAGGAGTTTTGCATATTCTACAGAGTTTAGGCAAACACCAGGAAGACAGTTTATGTCTGAGGACTTGATACTGACTCTCTTAATGAACATGGCATTTCTTTTTTTGGCTGTCCCAAAAGACCAGTACAGTGATCTGCATTTGGAGGTAAAAATGGTCCTCATTATTCTAAGACAACACCAGCTGATAGTTACTAAAACAGGACTCACAAGATATGACCTTTCCCTCCTGCCACTATATCTGAAGATAGCAGCATAGTACGTATTCCTCAGGCTGAAATGGTCCAGATGTTTTATGAGAAAGGACTCAACTGAGAGCCAACCCAGAACACCTTTCTGATGAACCTCCTTGAACACAGGAACAGCAGGTAAGAAACGTCTTGTACCATTCTGTCCTTTGTGGAACTTGTGTGAAGTCATGGGACATCAGGGAGGCTCAGATGAGAAAGGAGGGACCATGTACCTTTGTAGTTTTGATCCAGAATCTTTCCTAAAGGTGTTTCAGATCCTCCTTGGTCACTCTAGTATTTGACATCACTGTGCCTGGTGACACCTATCGTAGCTCCATTGTCTGTCTCCCTTCTTAATCTTTAGTCTTTGAGATCTTCCGACATTGGTTCCTGCTATGTCCATTCAGTTGAACTTTTATTTGCTAACACATATTGCAAAACGGCAAGCAGAATTAACTACTAAATAATGGAATCAAAGAACTTAAGAAACATAAAGGAAATGTAATAGATCATTGGTTCAGATCTTTAACCATAGGCAGTTGATACAACCTTAGTTGTAAGGAAGAAACAACTGAGCCCAGGAAATGATGTGACTTCCCTGAGGCTGAACTGCCAGCAACTGGGAAAGAGGAACTAGAATTCAGGTCCCCTGCGTCCTAACACAGAGCTGAACTGGACCTGTGATCTCGTGATTTAAGCACACACAACCACAGGCTTCCACAGGTGAAACTTTAAGCACATTGCCAATAAAATCTAGTAACATGTACTAAATTCTCTGCACCTATACCAATACCCTTTCTCTCGATGAATGAATATTGAGAAATTTTCTTGAGGTCTGGCTTTCTGACTCTACAGTGTTTTATTAGTGAGCATCTCTATGTAGATTTCTATGTAGACTTATGGATAACCCCTTCTCCTCTTACTTGATGGACAGCAAAACTCCTCAGGAGCAGGAATGGAATATAATACATTTCTATAGTGTCTAAAAATTAATCATATAGAGTCGATTAGTATTTATCGAGTACTTGCTATCTCCTAAGTGCTGTGGGGAATGCCAATAAATGAAGCTTTTTATCCCCAGAAGAGAATTCCTAACCTAAACAGGGGAAAGGAACATAGAATGTAAACAAATAAATAAAATTTAAATAGTCCAAACAAAGGTAACAATGGTGGACATGTTTTACCAGTAAATAATGTGTGACAGGTGCTCTAGAAGTTCAGGGGTAAGGAAGGTGTGAGCTGGGAGAGCCAGCAGAGAGGGGGTTTTTCATGGAGAGGTAAATATTGGCTAGATAGGGAGAGGGAGGAGGGCATTTAAGGTCAGAGTCGTATAAACAAAAGTATGGAAGTGTGGTCAGCAAAGGAACAGAGCATTCAGAAAGTGGCGAGAGATAAATCTTTAATAGTATTTTGGGTGAAATTGGAAGCATCCTAGAATGCCAAACCAAGTTTTTTCACTGTCTTTTTATGTCTTACAAGAGCAATGGCATTAACAAGGCCCTACGTTGATCCATACACACCCCCAAAGTATACAGGAGAGCTCAAACAGCAAACAGCTAGGATCCACATGCCGTCTTTGGGAAGGCCCGGGGAAGAAACGAAGACTGGCACGGAGTACGAATTTAATTAATAGCTCACAAATGACAAATCCAGATGCACTAAAGGGCAAGGAGACTCTCGAGCAATCAGCATCACATCTTACCTCCATATCACGTTTACAGTTTACAAATTCTTCTGCTGTCTGCGTCTGATTTTGTTCTGTTATTTCCTTTCAGAAACGATCTCAACCTCGCATACCAGGAAGGCCCCCGGACCAGCCCTCGAAAGGCTCTCTGACTTCAGTTCCTGCTCTTGCCCTCATGTGCTTCAATGTGTGACTTTCAGCCCCATCGCTCATTCCTGCCCCTGGCTCCGTGGAGGCCCTGAATTGTGGTGGGGGAGGGAACTTTCTGATCTCGGGGTATATGCATTCGGGCCGCTCAGCCACGTGTCTGAGGCTTTGAAAATCATTCACAGGCCGATCAATTTCCTCATCGCCACATGAAGTTGGCGGCGAGGTCAGAGGACGAGCAGTGGAGACCCGCTGTTCCCCAATGGACAGGGATACGGGCTCTCCCAGCCACTCCTCCCCAAAGCCCTATTAATCTTTAAAATTTCCCGGGGACACTGTGTAATTCAAAGGCCGCAGTCCCGTTGATGGGGCACTGAGAGAGGGTTTTTATTTTCCACAAAAAGGGAAATTGAGGTTTTTGTGGTGAAAGAGAAGGATGTAGAATCAGCCACGTCGTGGTTTATTCACGGCCTGACCCCTCCCCAAACCCACAGTGATACCAGAGCAGCGACGCATCTCTTCGCATGAGTCATGCGGACCTGCACGGGCCTGGTGGACTGAGGAAAGACAACGCCAGACTGCCCAGTGTGCACCAGCATTTGGGGACAGAGATGCGATCCAAAGATGGAGAGATACAGGTCTTTGACTTTAATGCGGGGAGACAGGCCGGAAGACAGCACTGTCCGGGTCTAATAGAACCGACAGGTCTTCTCTCAGAGGGCCAGAGAGCGGCTATCACATTTGGGGCTTGTTATTTGAGCCGTCATAGCCGACTTTTCCACTGACATCCCCAACTTCCAAATCAATTATTTACTTACCAGAGATTCAGCTTGGCCATGTCAGACGGAAATAGCAGGGGGTGTTGTATAGCTCGGATGGGCTGGCATTCAAACAGCGAGAGAGGACATCATTCGGACCACATGCCCCTCTCTGGTTCAGGAGAGCCACCTGTGAGTCTCAGAGGTCCCTAAGGTCACCTACGCCTCCCCTCATCTAGGTCTGGAGCTGGCAAGGAAGGGCTATGCTGAACCCAGGACCTTCTCTGGGAGTCGTTTTTCTGATTAAATTTTTTTCTTGGCCCCCAAATCAGAATCCTGGGGAAAAATTTCTTCTCTGACTCTGGTTTTTCAGGGTTTGAAATCCCAGGTGAAAGGTGCCGAGCTGCTGGAAGGGCCGGGGCAGGAGGGGCTTGGCCATCACTGTGAGCTCTGTGTGCCGGCAGGACAGGTGTTGAGTTACACACCCGGGGAACGCGAGCGCCAGGAAGGGACCTGGTGGGTGCCAGCCAAAGGAGCCAGGTCAATACCTCCTTCTGTACTGGCTCTTCCTGGAGACCAAAAAAACAAACCATTCCTTGGCTTCAGGTTCCTGAAAAGACCTGAACCGTTCTTGTTTACTGTTCTAAGAGGCTGCACAGCACTTCTTTTTAAAGTAATTTATTTCGTTGAATTAAAGACCTCAGAAAGGCAGCAGTATATACAGTGAGGGCTAAATAGGGCATGTTTACAGAGCACTTATCCTCGGCAGTAAGGGTCTAAATAAATACAACATACAATTTGGTTGCTCCTGTCCGTGCAAGGCTGGGAAACGGCTCTCTATGCATTTTGACAAATGTCTGCTTATTTATCCGTCATGACACAGGCTTTGGGTTTCCTCCCCTGTGGGATCACTGCTGAGAACACCAGATTCCCATAGCAAGGAGTTTGTGATTATACATGCAGGAGACATCAGGGGCTTTAGGGTGACAGACTCTATGGTCAAGTTGTAGCACGTTAAAGAAAACAGAATCACACAGCCCTGCTCAACTTCAAGGGGTAGCAAGGTAAATTCCGAGAATATCATATTTAGTCATAAAGTTAAACCAACTCGAGACTCATACCAAAGGTACGTGATCACCATCTTGAGCGGTAATCAACTGTCTTAGGTCAGCTTTTATTCTGAGTCCTTCATGCAAAGAGTCCAGTGTATTTGCAAACTCATACAAGCACATCATTCACCAACTAGAGCTAGGCAGCCCCAACACAAAAACTGAGAACACACACACCTCACAAATACACACACACACACACACACACACACACACACTAGCCACTGGTATTTTGTAATAAAGAAAATAAAAATGATATAAACACGCATTAGAAAGAGGAAAATGGGTCCAGCCAGATGTTATATGGAAATTCTGACTCTTATCAAGGCAAACAATCAGGAACACTATGATGATTCTTATGGAAAGTCTACTCTGAACAGATAAGGGACATTTTATTTTATCTTGTCTTCACATTAGCCAGGTCAGTAGCATCATCCCCAGCTGTCAGATGAGGAAAGTGAGGTTGACAGAATGTGTGTTTGTTGAGCAGCAGAAACACAAAGTGGACCAAGGTCTGCCTGATCGCAGTCAGTCATTCAACCCTGTCCCCAATTTATGCAACATAGGAGGATGTGTGTGTGCGGCTAAAGAACTCTTCCCCTACCTTCTAAAACCAGTCTAATTCTATTCAATCTTGGTCTAGGAGAGTAAACTACAAAACCATCATGACCAGGTCAAAACTATTCTAGGGTTGGTTAGATGGAGATGAAGCCAGAGCCAGAAACCTGGTCTCTTGGCTCCTAGTTCAGGGCTGTTCTAGCCCCTAGACATGGGTCTTCTCCATGTGGAAAGTGACAGTCCCGTAAACTTCTCTGTGGACCCTGTCTTCTGTCAGGAGCACATCAATGAAACAAGGGATACCTCTCTCATCTGTGGCCATGTGGAAAATGCAGAACTTTCATGGTGCCTGATTATCTGAGCTGGCCTTAGTGACTTGCTTGACCAGCAGAATATGGTAGAAGTGACATTTGGAAATTCTGAGACAAGTACAGAAGAATCCCTGCAGCTCCTACTCAATTCTCTTGGAACGATACCACGTAAAAAGCCCGACTATCCTGAGAATGCCATGTCGAGAGGTCATGTGGAGAAAGAGCAGTACCCACACAGCCCCAGCCCAGACACCAAACATGCCCAGCAGACACGACACAGAGAAGAGCTGGGCGATTCCACCAAAGCCAGAGCCATGGCCCCCTCACAAGTCTGGCAACGTCACACTGTCCCAGCCACTCCAACCGAGTACCTGATTACCAATGGGCAGAGCCGAGCCATCCCCACTAGGCAGACGCACAACACTAGAGCATAACAAAATGGCTGTAGTTTTAATGCCACTAAGTTTTGGGGTGGTGTGTTACACAGCAATAGATAATTCCAACAACTTTTGTCTCTTCTAGAAAGAGTTCCCTAAATGATTCTGTCATTCAGAAGGCCCAAGACCACCACCTAATCCCACCCTCACCCGTAGATTTTCTAGCTGTTCTCTTTCATGTCACCCTCTGACAAGTGGGGAATGATGAAATAAAGAAGGACCTGCTGAAGACCTAAAAAAGAGCACAGGCACAACAGGCAGCAGGTGACAAAATGCCTTCTCCTTGGTAGGTAGAAGTGGTCCATGAGGGCCTCTTGGATGGAGAGACCAAGCAGCACAGGTTGTGAGCACATGGAAAGTTCCTGGAAAAGGAGGCTGGGAAAAGACACACGGTCAAGGAGAGAGCTGAGCTCCTCACTGCCTCCCTCCCTCAATCCCTGCACCCCACCCCATCTACATATCCGTGTGGCAGCTCACATGTTCCCTAAACCCTCCCTGCTCCATGATTAAGCATACAGTTCACTCAACACCTCCCCAAGCACACGAGCAAACTGACTTTTCCCTTCTCTGATAGCCTACATTTTCAATCTTAGTTTCCCATGTTTGTCTTACCCCTGCCACTAGACTATATTATATAGTTTTCCTTCATGTTCCATAGTACCAGGGACAGATCTGAGCAGAACACAGCAAGTCGTATTCAATATGTCTCCAAGGAAATTTAGTGCTACCCATACACCGAGGGCAGATTAGGTCCCAGCCTTGTGACTCTAGGCTTCTGCAAATGTTCCATGATGTGTTTTCAAGAAATTGACTCACACTGATACATAGCTAGACTTCCCTTCACAGGCAGGCTTCTGGAAAGATCAGTCTTCGCTACAGTTTCCGCATGTTCTTCTTCACAGGCTTGGGATGCCACAACTCCACAGAAAACACTCTCTCCAAAGTCACAGTGACCTTGGGTTGCCAATGCCTAGGTGACATGTAAACCATATCCTCTTGGGGACTTATTGGGGTTTCTCTCCTGCTCTTGCCAGACTACTCCTTGCAAAGATGTTTTTATCTCTGCTGATTTCTTAAATGTTTATAATCCCTAAGGATCTCTCCACGGCCTCGGACTTTACATGTCACCCCAGGCAAATTAAGCCACACCCACGGTTTTAACTGTGAACAGATCCCAAAACCCACAATATTCCTCAGAACCCAAATATTCAGCTGCCTATCAGGTATTTCCACAGGGGTGTCCCATGGGCCCTTAAAACTCAACAGGACTCCCACTGACACTTCAGCATCCTTTCCCCAAGCCTGCCCTCCTTCACGAAGGGTGATATCCACTTACCTAGGAGATATCTTAAATATCACCTTCTGGTCCAACAACTAAATCCCATTAGCCACTGGGTCATGTAGATTCCACCTGCTAAATGCCTTTTGAATCAATTCACTTCTGATGCTGTCCTCTGTCACCAGTGTGTTTCAGGTTTTTATCGCCTTTCCCCTACATCATGTCAAAGGCCTCCAGCTGGCCTCTCTTGCTCTGCTCTTTCTCCCCTATGATCCCGTCACCACATGGTTCTCCATGTGACCTTTCCAGAGCATAACTCTGCCCACATCCTTCTTGTGTCTGAAATAAATCAGAGTTTTCGGGATAATGTTCAACCTCCTGGGACACAAGGCCCAAAGAACAGTGATTCAGAGGGTGAACTCTAGAGCCAGACATCGTGAGTTCAAATCCAAACTGGATCTCTTGTTAGTTCGATGACAGGCAAATGGCTTCATGTTTCTGTAAACTCAGAACTCTCCTCTGTAAGGTAGGGCTAATAATAGTAGCTACCTCCTAGGGCTTTATGGAGATTACTAGTTAGTTCCTATCTGCATTCTTCCCACTGCCTAGTCCTCCCAATCACCGTTGGCATCATGCATTGGAACAGAACTACTTGAATTTCCTCTAGTCAGTCAATTGAGCACCCATGCCTCCACAAACACCCTTCTCTCTTCCCAGGGTGCTGGTCTCCTTCTTCATCTAGCTGCCTTCGCTGGTCCCTCAGCACTTGCTCCAAGGCTTACTTTCTTTCCATCCCAGAAGCTTTCTCTCCCTGTCCCCAATGTGACCGGAAGGGTTATCCTTTCTGCTCATTGCACCTAGTACATTCTTTTATAATCATCATTTTATTTGCCTTTCTGACTCACGTTCGTCTGATTCTTAAAGGCAGATGACGTGTCTTATTTGATTTGATAGTCTTAATGCTGACAACAATGACTACCTTAGAATCCACACTCTTCAAATGTTAGCTGAATGAATAAATGATCCCTATGAACCATGAATAGCAGGCGCCCAAATACACTCCAATTTGATTACTTGCACTTGAAACAAAACAGTGACTTTTTCCCCAAACCTGCATGCCTTGTGTAATTTTTAATAGATTGCAAATAAATTTAGCACAGAGAGATATGATCATGTCCAGGGAAATGATCAGTTCTGAAAACAATCAGTCTTTAAAAGTAAATAAACACTAAACCTCAGGAAGGTTTCTACTTCTGCCTATCTCTTGATTGCCCTGCTTTCTGGAATAAATCAAATAGCACAACACAGGAATTTGAATAAAGTAGCCAAGCTGTGCAAAAGCGATCATAATGGAGTAGAAGTATTTTATTCTCTCTCTTAGAATTAGCAAATTCTAAATAATGAGTCTTTATTTTTCACAGACAGTGTCCCTCTCTGTTGCTACTCAGGCTAGAGTGCAGTAGTGTGATCATAGCTCACTGCAGCCTCGAACTCCTGGGCTCAAGTGATCCTCCAGCCTCAGCCTCCTCAGTAGCTAGGAATATAGGTATGTGCCACCATGCCTGGCTATTTTTTTTTTTTTTTGAGTTTTTGTAGAGCTGGGATCTTGCTATGTTGCCCGGGCTGGTCTTGAACTCTTAGCCTCAAGTGATCCTCCTGCCTCAGCCTCCCAAAGTGCTGGGATTATAGGTGTGAGCTCCTATCCCCAGCCAGTAATGAGTCTTAAATGAGAGAAGAGAAGACTTTGCTTTTCTTCCTGAGATGGCCTTCATCGGCAAAATAGAAATAATAAGATTTACCTCTTAGAGTTTTGGGGAAGATTATATATAAATTTATAGATAAAGGGCTTGGCTTGGTGTCTACCACATGGAACTCAAGAGATAGCTATTATTATTCGATAATTTTCATAATCTCTTTCAATGATTTCCAACTTAAGGCCCTGCAACAAAGCAAAGTTCCTATTTTCCTGGAAAAGAAAGTATTAGATTAGATTCAGAGTGAATTTAGTAAGTGAAAACAGAGTAAACAAGGGAATGCATGAATGGTATGTACGTTTAAGGACCTCCCCTCAAATCCAGACTCTTTTCTATTGGATACATACAATTGCTCTGGGTTTTATTTTGGGTTCTAAGAAAAGTGCCACTAACTCTTCAGCATAGCTTCTGTGTTTTAGGGTTAGATATGATGAAGAAGTAGGAGTTAGAAAGAGGAATACTGTGACCCAAAAAGGAAAACAGCATCTCAGCCCAGAAGTGTCCAAGAACAGAAAGGCCACTCTCAAAGCACAGGGGAGGCTGGCTAAATATCCATGGGGAATGCCAGTGTAAGTCCCTTTCACATCCAAGAATCTAATTTTACGATTATGGTAGAGATTTCACATTTAGAGTGTTTGGAGAACTTGGTAAAGACCCGGTAGAGGATGCTTGAACGATCATTGTTCTTGTTGAGGTGGAAGGGAACATTCTGGACATCTCAAACCATTCAGTTGGCGACCTCCAACAGTGCTCATACACAGGGGGTGTCTGCTGACTCTCCACCCCCAGCACTGAAAAGTGACGCTGGCCATTCAGTGCCAAGGGTGCCTCTAAAGCAGCAAGTTTACAATGTCATCTAAATGCATCTTCATGAACTACACAAAATAGATATTCAGCAACAAATCCTTAAGATGCTTTGAAATGAAAAGGAAGTGATGAGAAAGCCCTGCCTCGAGACAGGAACCTCCACAGATATCATTTAGCATAATCTGTTACCCCAAAGTGGTGAATGGAACAAGGACATTAATAGTAAAACCTTGACAGATTGTTTGGGTATCAACACACACACACACACACACACACACACACACACACACACACACGTGCACACGCTGACCAAGTATTTGAACCAAATACACAGAACTCTTCCAGCGTGCTCAAACACCAAACTACCCAAATGTAGGCTTTCCAACTAAATCAGCTTCATTCTAGTTACCCAAATGAACATTCTGGAAAAGGACTTCAAAGAGAAGCGGCTGAAAAGTGAGACTGAAGCATGTTTCATCTGTTGTTGTTTTTTTTTTTAATTAAAAAAGCTGTGGACATATTCTATTTTGCATTTGGATAATGCTTTAAATTTTCCAGGATCCTTTGATAACCACCCTCTCCACAATCCCCCTTCTCACCCCCCAGACAGTAAGATCAGCAGCAAAAGGATCTGCCTCCCTGGTTGACCCCAGAATGTGAAAGCAGAGACGGTGTGAACATGGCTGACACACGACAATTTAGCCGGGTTCTTTCATCTTGGGCTTTTTTCCACGTATTATTCTAAAAACAAATAGTTAATGGAGCACCCGGTTGTGTGGCTTGAGGCATTTGTTAAAACAGAGCCTTTATGAAGTCTTTGCATACCTTAAATATTTAATAAACTTCAAGTGAATTCGGGTCTTTTGGAATCAAACATCTGATGAAATTTAAAAGCAATATTATTACAGTTTATGACCTCTAAACTGCAAATGGGAGGTCCTACACAGCTTCCTGACTAAGAACATGAACTTCAAAATCAGACCGACTTGACTCCAAATACTAACTCTCATATATTCTCGATGTGCCTAGCAAGCTCTCTGACCTCCCAATGCCAGTTTACTCATCAGCAAAATGGGAATAATAAGATTTACCTTTTAGAGTTGTTGGGAAGATTATCTATAAAGTTGCAGGCAAAGGGCTTAGCTTGGTGCCTACCCCACAGAACTCAAGAGATATCTATTATTATTCAATTATTTTTATCATCTCTTTCCATGATTTCCAACTTAAGGCCCTGCAACAAAACAAAGGTCCTATTTTCCTCGAAAAGAAAGCATTATGTATCTAGAACTATTGGAATTGAAATCCAAAAGCCTGGAAATGTCACTTACAAAGTATCTGTAACAACTCACACGAGTTAGTTGGTAAAGTTTAAACATTACATAAGAACTTCATGAAGCTTTAGGAATGGCCCCTGAATTGGTGGGGAGGAAATTCCCTTCTGAACTTAAAAGTCAAAAAACTTCAGAGTGCAAGGAATCTTTTAGAGACCTACTCAAGGTCACATGAAGGTTCTCAGTTCTAATTTCCTCCAGGCTACCTGAGAGCCAGGAAAAGCCCTTTGAAGCGTCTCATGCCTCCCTTCCCACCCCCCAGCTGCCATTACCACCCTATCACACTTTTCTAACCATAGATTTCTAAGTAAAAAAGGAAATTGTCTAAAATTGAAACTGCTTTCAGTCTATTATTGGCTTTGGTGGCTGTGGGAAGAAAATGGAGTGGGGGAGGGTGAGATATGTTGATGAAAATGATCTGAGTCATCACTTCCTGGAAGAGGTGGCCCTGTACCCAGAGCAGCTGGGAAGCCAGGGGGCTGGAGGGAGGGTCTCTGTTCCCCATAACCTCACACAGCACCGTGAAGACATCACTTAGCTTCTGTGGGCTCCCCTCTGCAAAACGAGCCTCCGGGCCTTCCCAGCTCACTAGGACTGAAGGTCCTAGCGAATAAAACATCCGTAAGACTCACTGTCAGCCGTGAAACCCAAATGAACTTGTGCTCATGAAATACTAGAGCCATTTCTTTCAAATAAGAGCAGGCAGGGCCAAGCAAGGAGGAGGAGCAGCTAGCTATGGTTGAGTCAAGACACAAGCGCTGTATATTTCCTAACCACTTCCCCAAACCCAGACGGACACCCCCCTCCCCACGTCCCCCACGCCAGCCCTGCCACGCAACTCCCTGGGCAGTGCAGGGCAACCCCACTGAGAAGTGATGCTCTGGGACAGCCAGAGCTAGTGCAGGAGCCAGTTTAGATTCTCTCTTAGATGTGAAATTATATAAAATTATTCACTAAACTGTGAGCAGACACAGATGATTATGAGATTTAGGTGCTGAGAGAAAACAACAATAACAGCATCAAATCAAGAGTCTCACGGGGTGTTGGAATCACCTGCTCATGTGTCTCCCTACCCTTGCACGGGAGGCCTGGGCTCTTTGTCATCGGTCTTAGGCTAACTCCCGGGGCAGCTACTAAGACCCCCAGGGGAAGTAGGTCCTCCGTGGCCATGTGCTGAATGGGTGGTGAGGAGACCTCGTGCCAGTACGAGGAGGCACAGGGTGGGGGGGTAGCCACATCTACACAACTCCGTGAACTCTGCAGTCACTCCAGTCTCTCGCCGTAATTTAATAATATTCTCTCTCATTCATATTCTCTCTCCACCTCCGGCCCCACCCCCACTCATTATGCAGTCTGACTGAATACCACTCAAAATATTTTCTCAATTAGAGGAGAAAACAGGAATTTGCCACTTGTCTGCCTCTATTCTGTTGCCTGTCAGCCTTCAGCAAATATTTCAATCCTGGGCCTTTGCTTGCGGCTAACCCCTGGCCTTTAACCTTTGACCCTGCCCCCTTCAAATCCTCTGGCCTTTACCTTCTCATCTTCCCAGCCCAGACACTCCACTCCAGAGCTGATGTCCCCTGGCTACTATGTTTAGCCAAAGGAGGTATAGTGACGCCCCTAAAGCAATTAGGGTCAGAAGAACACTGCTGAAACTTGCTCGTATGAGCAGAAGATGGTGAGAAAAATTAGCATATCGCAGTGGATGGGAGACATCCTCCAAATAGGCTCCCACTCGTACTTGGCTAAATGTTGCCTTTGGAGCCTCTTCTTTGGTCTAGGCCTGCTCCCCTCCCCCGCCCCACATCCCCACTACCCCAGCTGGGCATGTCACCGAGGTCAGAGGTGCAGGGGTTGGCCGTCAGACGCACACACAAGAGGGAAATCACAGCCACGAGGAGTACGATGCAGAGTTCCTAGTCAGCTCTTCCCAACACTCATGTTCAGCCAAACCACGTGACAATTCCCTTCCAGACCCCTGCCCTGCCCGCCCCCAATCACTGCAACCCCTGTGGCTCCCACCTCCCCAACATCCAACACGAGCATCACTAGGGCTCCTGGTTTCCCCGTCCTTGCCTGTGTCCCCCAGTACGTGAGCTGTGCCACTTCTGTGTGTTTCTGCCAGGATTTGAGGACAGCATGGAATGTTTAAGGACTTTTTCTTTCGCAGTGACTAGTTTGGTGTCTGATAGCACTCCTTCCCATGTAATTAATTGTACTGTCGCTTGGCTCGTTAGAAAGGAGACCCTCAGGTCCCAGGCAGCATTATGCAGGGTAAATCATGTTTAAGTAACTGCATAACTAGTGGGTCAGTTTTATCTTTTGTCTTGGCTGTGACCATTATTTAGCTGGGTTCTCAAAATGCCCGGCAGTGAAGCTTTCATGTCAGGCCAGTATTGAAAGACAAATGTTTTCCCCTCTCCCCAGCCCCTCTCCTCTGAATGCTGCACGCACAGGGCAGCTGGGAAATAAAAGCCTCCTTTATCTGATTATCCTGGGCAAAGGCGTGGTGGGTTCAGGAGGGTTCAAGAGAGACGTGCCAGACTGTATTAGGACGAGCCACGCCAACAGGCAGGGCAGACTCCCATGCAGGGGCAATGACTGGCCACAGCAGTCGAGATCCTGTCTCATTTTAGCACCCAGCATTGTGATGACTAGAAAGCGTGGTTTTTTTCCACTGTCACTGATTGGCCATGTGATCTTGAACAAACCATGAGACATCACTGATCTGGGCTCTCCGTCCTCGTCTGTGAAGGGAAGACAGCTCTGATGATCTTCAAGGTCTCTTTCTGCTTTAACATTCTTTGTGTGTATCCATCAAGCGATGAAAAACAGTTTGACCCTCTCCAATAGCTACGGAGAATACCGCCCGACAGTGTAAAAAGAGGACTTCTGAAGAGATGAAAGCAGCAACTTTCTTTATAGCCGGAGTTTGTTTCGTATAAAGGAAAGCCAGAGGAAGAGAAGGCAAGATTGCCCATTTCACAATGGAAAGATTAAGGCACATGGGAATTTGGGCCAATCATGTGGCCAGTTGCAAAGAGAGAATTAATTATTGGTGCTGTTAGAAATAAAACTCAGAAGGATTCCAACTCTCGTCCCCAGTTCTAATCCTATCACAGCATCCTTCACACAGGATGTTGTGATGATGAGCGGGAGTATTTTTGTGGTTGAATTTTTGTGTATTTGGATTTACCATTTTCTTTGGTCAACTTGGAATCTTAGAAGCCTAGGATGAGAGACCCCCTGACTGTATGTCCTACACAATCACCTGCTTCCATGGGCAGGTGTGCAGCCTTCAGGGGCCACAGACCACAGTGACCAATCCCTCTGCTCATGTCCTCCAAAATTTTATTTGGCTCATCCACAGAGCACATGATGCTCCATCTACTCCATGGAAAGTCCCTGAAGACAGGGGTTGTAGATAGCTTTAAATAGCTATAGCATCCGAATACCACTTGTCTACTGTAGATCCACCGTAAACACGTGCACAGTGAATGGAGATCAAACAGCAGTATCTTTGGCACAGCACTGTTCAGTCATGTTGGTGGCAAACACTACCCAAAGACACCTCTCTCTCTCTTAGTTTAGAAAGAGCTGTCCTAAACATGTTCCACCTCTTGCCCACACACACCACCAATTAAGATCTTAGAAGTTGAGGCAAAAATGAATGAGAAGGCAGGGCAGCAGGCGACTCCAGGGAGGAGCAAAGGAGGGGACATAAGAAGGCAATCGGAGATATTGACCAGGAATGTCCAAAAATAATAGTAACAGGATGTCCCGGGATACCTCCCTGTCCTCCGAAGCCCAGAGTGCAGTCAAAGTCAGCCCCCAAACATCTATTTCAAGGGCATACCAACACTGGGCTCTTTTCGGCATGCACATACGTGTCCACACAGTTGCCCTCTCACATACACATGTCCAGACACCCTGTAGTTGGCAAACAAGTGACAATATGCAAATTATCAGAAGCCACAAAGATTTGCTTCGGTGGGGAGCCTGAACAAACAAGAAACAATTTTGCAAGTGGCCACAGATGGCTTAGCTTCTCTGGTTACAATGGACACTAACAAGATTTGCCATAACTAATTCGTTCTTTGACACCACTGCCCCCACCTTCTGAGGGTGGGGGAAATTCCCCATCACGGCCATATGTATTTTTGTTCTTTTCTAACACAGAAAAAGTGCAGCTTGTTCATCCACACTACGTATGGATCGGTTGCATTTAAGGTGGTTAACCTAAGTTTGAGAATAGATCATGGGGGAAGCAAACACATAGTGGCTTTTTCCATCCCCCAACCACAACACCCCCATTTCTGAAAGCCTTATTTGGAGTCAGGGGTAGAAAAGAAATGTCCTGAATCCTGTCCCGAGCTGGAGAAATCAGCAACAGAAAAGGAATGAGTGGAGAAGCATACACAAAACAAAACGGACCAGAAACAGACAGTGAACCTATCCGATGACATCCAAACCTTCCCACATAATAGGCCACAACTGACCTGAAATATGGGAAGTGAACCTTGGGTTTATGTAGCAAAAGAAGACACACGGATGAAGTCTTTCCTCCGTGCAATCCTACACTAGGCACGACTGGTGGAAACAAGACTCAAAGGCAGAGGCCGGACTGGGGGCCTTTGTGATGCCTTATTAAGCTCTTCTTATATGAGGCCCTTCCCAGTCAGGTTCCCATAAGTGTCAGTGAGACACTTATGAATTCTTAAGAAAATGAATCGATGAATTCTTCAGAAAATGCCTGAACTTCCCCGGGTTGCAGGAATCAAGATGTTAGAGGCGGCTCCTTTTCCTTCCTGAAGGCTCTCTCGGCCTCTTCAGCGTGATGGCTAAGCCCAAGGGCACTTCTGCTCTTCCTTGGGTGCTGCATGAATTTCTGGTCTGACTCTGGGCTCGCCCCCCTCCGTGGCTAGCTGCATTACGATGTCCTAAAGCAGCTCCATGCACACTCCCTTGTTCTCTTATCCCCAGGTGGAGGGGGGGGGGCTCTGTTACTTTCTTAGTGCACTTGGGAAAAAGTTAACTCTCCCTAATCTGGCCTACCAAGGCCTCCTTTCACTCCTTCCTACCAAGGTCAACCTGCAGGCCGGCAGGTCTGGGCTGCTCACCACAGCCGAGGCCCACCGTGAGTGCTCTGTCCTCTGCACGACGGGTCCGGCACTCTCCCTGGCCATCAATCCCGCCTGCCGAAATCCCATACTTTCTTCAAGGCCCAGTCAAGCCTCCCCTCTTCCTCCACACCCCCTGGACTCCCTCACATACCCCCGTATCAGGTACAACATAAGCATCATACATTGGCCCAACCTCCCCCAACAAGACCCAGAGCTCAGATGTTTCCTTCCAGGCAGGGAAAGTTGGAACAAATCTGGAGTGATGGCTCTGCAACCTTTCATCTGCCCAGGTGCCCATGTGATTCTTTTCCTTTTTCTTTCTTTTTTGTTTTTTGTTTGAGACATAGTCTCGCTCTGTTGCCCAGGGCTAGAGTGCAATGGGATCATCATAGCTCACTGCAACCTCAAACTCCTGGGCTTAAGCAATCCTCCTGCCTCAGCCTCCCAAGTAGGTGGGACTATAGGCATGCACCACCATGTCTAGCTAATTTTTCTAGTTTCTGTAGAGATGGAGTCTTGCTCTTGCTCAGGCTGGTCTCAAACTCCTGGCCTCAAGCAATCCTCCTGCTTCGGCCTCCCAAAGTACTAGGAGTATAGACACGAGCCACCACACTCAGCCTTCTCCGTTTTCATTCCTGGGCATCATTCATATTAGGTGTGGCTAAATATGTCCACTTTTTTTTCAGATAAATAAACATTTAATACTTACAGCAGGCAGCTATTGAGAAAACATGTATGTTATTACACCGATGATTAGATAAAAATTTGTTTACCTATGAGTATGTCTTGCTAAACACTTCTATGTGAATACCTACTTATATTAATATTAATAGGTCTATCCATAGTGATTTCCTGGATATCAGAGTTGGAAGAGACATCAGTATCTTCTACTTCACTGCCTTCATTTCAAGATTGGACCTCTGAGAACAAGCAGCGGGTGAGGAAACGCAGGTGTTTAGGGGCAGAGACAGAAGTTCTTGCTTCTTGGGCCAGGGCTCTGTCAGATTGTATATGCTATCTATCTTCCCCAAGGCTATACATGCACACACATGTATACATGTATGTGCGCACAGCACTGAACTCTAACACGCACACCAAACCACACCCCCCTCTTCGGCCAAGCTCCGCAGAGAAACATGAGGATGGAATGGTGTGAGGATCCTCTGGACGCCCTCTATATTTGATCTAGACCATAGCTTCACCCATTTCTCCTCCTGTCCAGATCCACAGGCTGTGTGCTGTGACCCCTGCGCCCCCACAGCTGGACTGTCCTCTCCTGAGAAAGACAAGCTCCAAGGACCAACAATTATCTCCCCGTGTTAAATGAGATCAGCAGAAGCAGCTACGGCTGCTGCCTCGATCGGGCCCAGCCAGAGCGGAATCTGCTGCAAGTCTAAAATTGGGAGCAAAGGTCAGCTGTCATTTAGGAATGAAGCCAGAAGGAAAGGCAGGCATCCAGAAGTTCAGCACCTGCTCCTCCCTGGAGGTGGAGGGAGACACAGCCTGGGGCTGCCCCTCTCCGAACACACCTGCACAGCTGCCCTTATGGCGTAGCCCACAGCAGCTCTGATACCAATGGAAAACTGCCAGGACCTTGGGTGGGCCACTGAGCATTTTGTAAAGGTCCCAGAACCACAGGCCAGGCTTCCCCAGGGTATTCTTCGTTCCTCCTCTACCAAGTCACCTGGACCGATGAAGGCTTTCAAAGGCAGCCCCTTGCCCCAGGCCTTGAAATGCTGATGCCATCATAAGCACATGCCAGTCCCCTGCCCTCCAGCCCTTGCAGCAATTCTCTCTCTGATACTGTCCCCTTCCTTCCCTGGAAGTGGCCAGCTCTCATGGGGCCTCCACCCTTGCACCTGGTTTACCCCAACACACTGGGCCTTCAGGTGTTTTGACCTTCCCCTGTTTCTCAGATTTCCACTTCTATGTCCTCCTCTACTTTTTTTGGATTCTGTTCCCTTTGCTAAAATGTGTGACGACGGCATGATTTTTCAGGTTTCTTTTCAAGTTTACTGTTCTCTCCTCTCCTTTCTCTGCTGGGAGTGTCAAGGACATCCCATAGATTCACTACATCAATACCCTAAACCCACGTGTGTCTCCCCGCGAACAGCAGAACGGATGCCTTCAACTCACATCTCATCTCGTTCTACATAAAGGTGCTTCTTGTCTGTCTCTTCAATTAGGCACAGACTGTCCCTCTCACTTGATTGAATCAACCAGTCAATTACAAGGTATTTTTTGAGACTCTTTGGCATCCTTCTTTCTAATTGAGGTGCTATGGAGAAGCTTTTCTGTCTCCATTCTTACTTTGATGTAACTTATGAGTCAGACAACATTACCCCACTTGGGACATTTGAGGAACAATACCCATTTGTATCTCAATAATATTGCCTGGCATGCAACAAATAGTTATTGAAAAAATTATCTGTGGTTGAATGAATGAATACATTAATGAATGACTCAGTGATGCTGAGGGAGAGAGCACGTCGAGTGGGATAATTAGCATCAGCTGGGGCATCGCAGTACCACTCAGCTTAGCTCTGTGACTCTCTCTTTTTTAGGGCATCTTTCCCAGGCTCAGCAGAGCCTCACTGTTTTGAGGTTAAATTTTGTTTTTGACACTTCCTCCTGCTCCTGCTGCTCTCATAGCTCTGGGGTCTGCAGCTTTTGGTGACCCTGAGCTCTGGGTCCAGAGAAAGGGGCTCTGGCTAACCCCAGGTGCAGCCCGAGTCAGCTGGCAGGGCTGAGCATTGGGACCATTTTGACCCCACTGTCTGCCCTGTACTCGCTGCCACCCCTACTGGGGACATCCATCACTTGCCACCTCCCTCACTTGGTCCGATGTGTCTGCATGCCACCTTCTATTCCTCCCTAATTGCTTCAGACAAGGTTTGTTTTCATACTAGAATTAATTAAAAAAGAAGGAAAAGAGAGAGTATTTAGTAAAAACCACCTCATTTTCTAGGGTAAGGTACTGAACAAGGACTCTGTGAGACAGCTTTAGGAGCAAAGCTGCGTTCATTGCTTAGTAAAGTTGCTACATTTCTTATAATCCACATTGACAGGAACCTATAAGGTATTTTAGGAAATTAAAATACACACATAAACATACACAGACACACACATGAATTTTATGTCATCTAGAAAAATTCTGTGTCCTCAGGAGGGAGCAAAAGAGAAACCTTGACCTCTCTCTCCCTATCTCTGGCTCTCTCTTGTGTTTGTTTTATTTTATATTCCATTCTAGGGGAACCCTCAGATCCCCCCATGCTGGGGGGTCACAGGATTAGCCCAACAGTGAGAGAAGGAAGGAAACGATGTGTTTAAGAACAGCGTTATGGATTTTATGTATTTGCACCAATTTAGGAAACTCATGATGTGATCATGTGCTCCTTCCCCGGCCCCCTGCTCTTATCACCCTAAAGGAGCGAAGTACACCCTTCTGTGTGTAAAGGGCCAACCCCTTGCAAAGGCCCCTGAGTGGAGATGGGGGTGGGCAGAGAGGGCGGACCCGCAGAGCTGGAGGCCAGCCGCGCTCTGCCCACAACGGTGCAGGAGAGGATGGGGCCCGGTGTCTCCTGAATCTACCGAGATGAGCTTTACTAATTTTGTAGGGCGGGACAGAAAAAGAGGACAAAAGCACAAGCTTCAGGGGTAGAAGGCCTTATAGAGCTTTCACAAGATTTGACCAAAGTGTCTCTCTGGTTTCCTGGCATCTAGCTATTGTGGTCTCCTTTTACAGACAGAGAAGTGGGAAGATTGAGAAAACACCTCGCTGTGAGTTTCCCAGAAGGCAGAGTCAGAGGGGAGGGTCTCGGGCTCTCACCTCAGGTTCAGCCACCTGAGCACCATGTGAGGAGCCGGAGCAGCTGCCTTGGAGCCAGGAGGGCAGGCACTGGGGTCACAGCCTCCTGGCTGCCTCGGAGACCCCAGGCGAGTTCCTAGACTAGGTCTCTGTGCCTCATTCGATGAGTCTTTAAAAAGGGGATAATGATATCTCCACTGTGGTCCTGGGGAAGATGTGGCAGACAATGGGTGTCAAGCACTTGGTAGAGTTCTCAGCTATGGTAAGTACCAAAGTGGTGGCCGCAGTTATGTCCAGGAAAGCAACCTGCACAGCCATTGGCCTGCTCTGTGATTCAGGTTCCCCACAAAAGAATGACTCTCCCATGCTTCTGTTGCACAGTTCACATTCCTCAGAAAGGAATAAGAAAACACAAGAGGCCGGACACCAAAGCCTCTTCGAGAAAAGCTTCAAGGACAGCAAGGCCTACCCTTAAGCAACCAGTAGGATCTTAGCATGACTTATGGGACAGGATGGGAACAGAAAGATTTTTGAAAGAAAGACAGACTTTTGTTAGTAGTGATTTTAATTTTTTTCCCTGTTTTTTTTGTTTTGTTTTGTTTTTCTCCCTGTGCCAAGGGATTAACATGTAGGTTCTTAAACAAGGGGGTCCCCCATTTACAGCTGACAGCGGCAGCTGCAACCTCTGACTCTCCTGCAGAATGGCAGGGAATCGAATCAAAAAGAAAAGCAAGTGGACAACCTTTCCTCCGGGAGCATGAAACACAATACCAGCCTTTCGCCAAACCCGGCAGACACCAGCCCTGATTGGAGGTTGCCTCGGAACAAAGGGAAATTGGTATTTAAAAAAAAAATCTTCTGAAAGCCAACTCAGCAGATGGTTTTTTCCTGGGCTCCCCAGAAGGGTGGGGGGGGGAGGTGGGGGTAGGGGAAGGATGCTGGGATAACACAACTGCCACCAGGATACAGATGACTGAGAAATGACAAAGATGGGCAAAGAGGGCTGACCTCTCACCCCAGAATTTCACAAAGGGCAATTGCACCATGTGGCGGGTATCTGCTGACCACTCCAACCTGCAGCTGTTGTCTGTCACAGCCACTTCTGGGGGCTTTATTAAGAGCAGAGGAGGAGAAAGGCCAGGGGATGAGAGGATATTGAAGGAGGGGATGGAAAAGTTTAATCAGAGACTATAGTTTGTTAGAAATCTACTACAGGGCAGTTCTAAAGCAGTGCAACCTCTATTTCCATTGCACCATTAACATTTCGGAAACCGTTCGCTCAGATTATTTTCAGAATAATGTGGAAGGAAGAGCGACATCATGAATCCCTAGTTAAACATGAGCAAACACAGACTGATTTGTGAAAGGCAGACGGAGACTCAGACCCAGCACCCCTGGCTCGGGGTAGCCACGCTCCCCTCAAGTCTCAGGTCAGGCAGTGCTCATGGCATCTTGTTTTAGAGGGGGCCTTGGCTGAATCCCACATTTTCAGTCTGAACCAGGACACATCAGAACACCCTGCAAATAACTCTGAGATGAAGTCGCAGTGAACCTGTGGTCCCGCAGCCAGCCCGTCACTCGGCAGCACGTCTCACTGCGCTGTCACCTGCCGAGTGTTTTCCAGCAGGGAGATGGCTGTGGGCAGTCAGGAAAGGAGCTCTGGGTCTCCGGGAAGAAGCTGCAGTGCTGGGGTTTACCCACAGCCAGGGCCAGGCGACAGAAGCAATCAGGTGAGCTACACAGGACTCAACTATTTTCTACTAAGGATGCTCCAGGAGGACAAGCTGGGGTGGATGGTTCAAAGATAGCTTCCTGCTGTTGGCAACCAGGAGACCTGAGGGTTTCAGTCCTAAACGCCTCTCACCCACCAAGTAATTAGCTGTAATCTCGGGCAAGCCATTCTAAAACCCTCACAGTCCCTTCCCCAGTCCTGTAAAACAGGGAGGAATTACAGCTACGCCACTGAATTAGCCGAAGAACAAACCAGAAAGGGACAACAGTTGGGTGGATGTGAGTACACTTTGCAAAGATGCTGGGCCGATACGATGGTTGCTCTCAATTTTCCACACTATGCACGATCTAGAACATGTATTTTGCCAGTTAATTATTAATACATTACCCTGAGTTCTTCTCTTAATGTCCTGAGATCAATTCTTCTTAACAAGATCTTTCTACACCCCACACAGCACTTAGGCTGAGCACCCCATACAACTCTGTAGATAGTTGTAGCACTGAGGTGCCTCAGCTCTGCTGTAGTGTATCTGGATATGAGCACCAGAAAGGGAAGATTTCAGATGTTTCTAAGGGACCATTGCAAAATACACAGGGCTGACGAGGCAGAAGCTGTTTTGGTAGAGAAGAGTGTTTTCCAGGCAACTATCTACATTGGCAGAGAGCTAACAAGGACTTGTTTAATGTCTAGGCTGGGGAAATAACATAAGCGGATATTATATGAAAAGATATAACTCCTGTTCTCAGAGAGCTTCCACAAAAACTGGGAATAAAATACTTTACCTTTGACAACACGCGGTTAACAGCCCCTTCATTTACATAAAGGAAGCCATTATGTAAATGAGAAACCAGGTTCAGAGATGGCAGCCATCTAAGGATGTCCCGCTAGAGGATGCATAGAAAGGAATTCCGAGCAAGACGGGCATCTACATTTCAAGGATGTCTAGTTTCTGTGCCTTCTGTGTAGTCCCTAGACCCGAACCAGACCACCTGACTAGTATTTGATTCCCATCTCTGCCCAGCACTGTGCACAAAGAGATGATAAAAATAATGCAAACACCTGAATCTATTGAATGTAGGATGTGATGGTTTGGACTAGCAAAGGTAGCATAAGGCAATATTAATTGGGAGAGTTTTCTTGACCTTTAGTTCAGTATATGTCAACAATGACAAAGCTGCTAGAAATCTGGTACAGCCCAGGGTCGTGTTAATAGAGGTACTATGTCTACAGCAGAGGAGGTCACAATTCCTTGGCACTCTGCAGGGCTAGACCACCTCCTGGTATTGTACTCTGTTCTGTGAGTTCTCCCCACCTTTACCTTTCAGGAGGAACACTGAAAAACTAGCATTCTTAGCACAGGAGCCAGGGTGGTTTGGCATTAGGAAACCGAGGAATCCAAAGAACACTTTCAGGAACTGGAAATATTTAGGCTTTAAAAGAGATGACTAGTGCAGTATAAGAAAAAGCTTTCTAAAACAAGGGCTGCCCCAGGAGGAGGCAAGTCCCCTCCCTGAGGGCCTCTGAGAGGCAGCCAAATAACTATGCCTTAGGGGCTTTGGAAGGTGTATTTTGTTTGTGTAAGAGGGATGCCGAAATAGAAATGCTCACAGGCTCTTCTGACTTTCGGTGATATCCATGATTCTGGAAGTGGGACCCGATTGTGGACTTTCCTTTCCTTTGCCCTAGAGCTTCTGTTGTCAGCCCTCTCCTGCCTGCTGACCTGGTGCCTGATTCTCCCCTGTGTCCTCAACGGATTCCACTCCTCCTTCTCAGACGCTTTCTGGATCTCCCAATCTTGGCTTCCTTTGTGATCCAGCAGCACTCAAAGCTCAGCACAAGACAGTGATCTGCCATCTATTTAAATGGTAGCCAACAAGGCTGGGACAGTTCGAGGAAGAGCCTTCCTGAGTCAAGGAAGAGGAAGAGACACACATCCCAAATAAATTACTTTCTACCTCTTCGCCCCTGAGAAAAGAACAAAGATGGAGGAATCACAGAGAGTGCCGCTGTACACTAAAAAGAGGTCCTTGTTAGCTACACCCACAATCCACCATGAGAGGGAACTGCCGTAAGCTGGTCCTCCAGGGGTATCGTCTGTTGTGAAAAATGCTGAAATTCCTGAGCTGGGTTCTCATTAACAACACTAAACAAATGAACCAACTGCCCTGGCATAAAAGGCTGCCTACACTCCTGGGCAAATGTATATTTATAAGTGATTCCTTCTTATTGGCAAAGCTTGGTGGCCCACCTTGGGGGACAGAGGTGCTCTCTAAGTCCCTTAGAGAATTTTCTGCCCACCCACCCCCCACCTGTGAAACTGGCTAGAAACTTGTGGGAGGCAAAGAAGGCCATCTGAGGAAAAAACACAATAAATAAGATCTAGAAAACACACCAAAGCAAACTGCATTTGATACTAACGATGATTATCAAATGGCCTCACAGGCCAGCTACCAAGGTGGGAACTGCTTGGACTGTTCAGAGTAAATAAAGGCCTCCATTGTTTCCCCTGGTGAGGTCACAGGCTGGTGGGGGGGTGAGGGAAGTTGGCCCCGGGAGGGAGGGGCAGGCAGGGAAAGAAAACAACAACCTAGGACTTCAGAGAGAAATGCACACTCCAGATTCACAGGGCGGCCCTTGCCTGCATAGAAATCATCGGAACACTATGGAAAGTGGGAAAGTGCCCTAGAGGTTATGTAGTGCAAACCTCCCGCAGTGCGGGGCTGCGGCTGTTGGTGTTCCACACACTCAGAAGGCAGCCTCAGCCTCCGGCACCAGAGGGCTCACTGCTTCCCCAGCACATAATTAGACTCTTGTGCCCACTGGGTATGACACAGTGTGACTAAGTGTCTGTGCGACTGGCCCCACTGAACCCCTGCCCTCCCCTCTGGCAGCCTCTTCCTCTGGCCACTGAGTCCCCCTCCACGGGTACATGCACCCAGAGCCTTAAGGTCAATCTTCCAAGTCAAGTCACCCTGAGGACCATAGAATTGAAAGTCTTTCCCAAAGCAGCCTGGCCATGTGCAAATTATTACACAAATTTTTAGTTTATTGTGAATAAACAAAACCTCCTAAAATGTATGGCTTCAATGCCTGGTGCGGTTCGTTTTCTGTATTTAATGCTGTCAGGAACCTGAACCAAGGCCTCCAGCCCAGGCTCTGAGACCCTCCCTACTTCGTCCCCTCGCTCTCCACCTTGGCTGCCCTCAGCCGGTCCCAAAGGCTTCCTAACCAAAGCCACTCGTGTCTAATAAGCAAGGCAGGCGGGGGGTGTCCGGGATGTTCTGCATTGTTGTACTTTTAAAGCGAGATGTTTCTAACTTAAAGTTGCAGGAATCAGAAGAGTCAAAGGATGAGGTGGGGAAAGGCCAAAAGGGATTGTTTCTCTTGCCTTTTACTCAGGATAAAAAAGGAAATATAACTGAGGGTCAACTAGAAAGGCAGCAATGAGAGGACTTTTTGAGGATGCAGAATTGCACTGATGGGGATGAGGGCCCGACGTTGCAGATGCTGGAAGCGCGGCAGCCGCCAGCTGAACCCCCCTTGGTGGTTCCTTTTGACACCGCTTTCAAACTTTCTTTTTGAGTCATCCTTTGTGCTCAGCAGTAATCCTGGTTTGGCAGATAAATGACCACAGAGATAAAAGACCTTTGAACCATCTCTAAATAAATCCCTATAGCAATCCCCACCACCAACCTCACCAAAAAAAAAAAAAAAAAAAGTATTAGTGATATGCTCAACTAGTAGATGTTTGTGCAGGGATCAGAAATGAGACACGGGTGCTGCGGCCCAGCTGACACAACTCAGCACAGCCCAAGGCTCCCAGGCACCCAGCACCACTGCAGGTCACTGCGTGCTTCAACTGAGGACGTTCCTGTGGGGGGTCGGAGAGAGAGAGAGAGACACCACACAGGAATGAGGGCAAGGCAGACGGAGCAAGGTGCTGCCTCGGTACCCAGCAGGCACTTTCGTCCTCACAGTGACATCAGCAAGGAGGTGCTGCTGTTATCTCTGATTGTCATATTGCCAGGAAATGTTTCAAGAGGTTAAGTCCCTTGCCCAAGGTTAAAGACAGCAAGCAGGCAGCAGAGTTTAAATTCTAGCACAGAACCCGGAATCAGGGGATCTGAGTTCTAATCTACTCTCAAAGGAGGGATTCCTAACAGATCCTGTATTCCTCATCCAGAATTTTATGCAGAGAGCACACTGGCCATGCTTCAGAGAGTGAGTAACTCTCCATCAGAACAGAACACAGTTTTCTGCTGTTTACTCTGCCCGATTTATCTTCAATGACACAGAGTTCACCAAAGAACCTTCCTTCGGGAAGTCTAAAGAGAAACAGCCCACCTAGGGAATACCAAAAGCAAAAGGAAACAGGCCGCTCAATGCTTTAAACTCCAGAGAATCCCCAAAACAGAAAGAAAATAAAAGAACCAAATATTCCCAGAATATCCTCATGGAGCCCAAGTTCGGCAAATCTCATCACTTTTTAAACTCAACTCTGACCTTTGCTTCCATGATTTTAGGCCTTTAGACATTTGGGGCAAAAAGGAAACATTTTGATGATGGAACAGTGGGTCCAAAGAAAGGTCAAAAATCTATGTTTATAGTAATTAGTATTCTTAAAGGGAAAGACTTGCCTTGTCAAATGAACAGAGTGGCTCTTCTGTGCTAAAACCTAGAATGGAAAGTTTCTAGGTTTTAGCACAGAAATAAGGCTTCAGAGATCAAAAGCTGTTCTGGTTTTTCTTCCTTTTCTTCTTCTTCTTTTTTTTTTAAACATGTAGAAGCCGAGAAGCAAGGAGGTGAAGCATGCTTTCTGAATGTTGTTATTAGTAAGAGAGGCAGAGCCGGTGCCCAGGGCTCCCAACCCCAAGTCCAAGGTTCTTCCTCTCACACTCTCAGCTTCACGTGTCCAGTGCTCCTGCTGCCCTGTGGAAAAGGCCATTCCCCACCCTCCACACTGCTTTAGCTGTGACAAAATCAGAGAGAAGCCTATCAGGAAACACAATTTCCAGGCACTCTGATGAGCAAGTAGGAATGTGGTATTTAAAAAGAAATGTTTTTTTAAAAAAAAAATCTCAAGAGATAAAAAATAAAACTAAACAACAGGGAAAATTCAACCTCTTGTAAAGAAATGCTGGTGAGACCTGTTGTTCTCCAAGTCAGAATGAGGGTTGTGGAAGAAGCTCATACTCCAGGAGTCCAAGAAACCACATTCCCACCCCAAGAAGAAGCAAGACCAAGCCTTTCATCAAGCAAAACACTTGGGAGTGACAGAGAAAGTGCTGGCTGGGGAGGATGGCCAGGGAGGGACATTTGAACCCTGAGGAGAATGGAAGACCCTCTGAGGACACTCAGGGTCACCCACCAGGGTGGAGGAGGAGATAACTCTGGGTGCAGTGGCCAGGGGTCAGGCATTCTGAGCCTTGCCCAACACCTCCTCCCAACCCCCCCTCCTCACCTACCTGGTATACCCAATTGCTACAACCATTAAGGGTCAAGAGAGAAATATGCACCTCCACACCCTCCTGGAAAAATGGAGAACCCTAGCACAGCCTCTCCTCACTGACAGCTGTGTTACCAAAAGGCTCCCCTTTCATCTCTCCCATTGTAAGCTCCTCTGCACGGCATCACCAACTTCCCCAGGCTCCCACGTATTCCCTCTCCCCAGTTCAAAGCCTGCTGAGCACTTCTGTTACTTACAGAATTAAATCCAAACCCATTTCTTTATTCGATATTCATTACTCTCTGCAACCTGATGCCAACCTCACTTTCCATCAACAACACCTAAAAAACCTTTTTCCTCTCCATACTTTGTGTGTTTGGCACAAAGAAGGTGCTATTGAGGAAGGAGGAAATCAACGCATGACTTAATAGGCTTCCAGGAGTGGGCTGCGAGTGTTCCGAACAGAATACGAGTCTTTCCATACACCCATGAGGATGGTCTAGGTGGGGTTGCCAAGAACGAACCCTGAGCATGTTCCCAGAACCATGACAGCCACCTGATGGATATACGGTTGAAGTCCTTGCTCCTAGAGGAAATAAGGTCTCCCGGTGGTGCTGGGGAGGAGGGAAAATTAAGTCCAAAGAAATGAAATAGATGTTGTATGTTTGTCAAAAGCAAATAAAATTCCTAAATACAATGAAGTACCAAAAAAAAAATAGGGTTTTAACTAATGAGGTTTTGAAAGCTCCCTGAAAACCCTGGAACACTTGGAATAAAGGAAAATGTGCCAGATTATGATCCTGTCACCTCGGCTAATATGGGAAAGTGTGGAAGAAATGCCCCAGTGATCCTTACCTTCCTGCAGCCCTTTACTTTTATGGAGTGTGATGACTTAGGGACTGGAATATAACATTAGCTTGGAGTCTCATAGAATTGGCTTTGAGGAAAACCTTGCCCCTTCCACCTCCTGTTCCTTTGAAGCAATCTGAGCCTCAATTACCTATAAATAAATAATACCTGCCTGGCAGGATTGTTATAAGAACTAATATAGAAGGTGAGTACATGTAAAACAGCTAGCAGAGGGCCTGCCATATAGCTCAATAACTCAGAACTATTATGATGATGTGTGCTCCGTAAATTATCCATTTTTTTCCTAAAGTCTTCTATTGAGTTATATTATGGAGATATCATCAACTCTGTTTGGCAGTGAGGAAACTGGGGCTTCAGCAAGGTTATTCTCTGGATCCAAATTCACAAACCCACTTGGCGTCAGACCACACCACATCTCCTTCCCTGAGCCACTGTATGGAGTCTGTCTAGAACACCCATGTCCTCCTCTTGCTGTTGAACTAGATGGGTGTCCCTGACTCCCAAGGTCCTCAGGAAAGAGAAGAGCTGCTAAGCTCTGCCCAAATAGGAGCCTCTTCAAAACTCTGTTGCTGCCAGAACTTGTTATGCTCATGTTTTGAGTTCAACTTTATGCTCAAGTTCATGCTCATTAACTTGTTTCTAGAGACTTATCTTCATGCTTTCTATTGATTTTACAGAGTGACCTAGAAGGGAACTAGAGGAAACATAAGTTATCACGTCACTTACCTGAGTAAGTATAAGATGCAACAGTGTTGGCCTTGGATAAAGAACAGGTTGCATGTGTGGCATCTACCTGCAAAGCTCAACCTATCCAAAAGAGAGTTCTGAGGTCCTGAAAGGTTCTGCACTCTCTCCTCAACCTGTCCTTCCTCCCAAATGCTGTTTTCACACCTCATGTAAATCCATTCATCGTTAACCCTTACCCAAATAGCATCTCAATTCCCATCCTAGTTTCATATGTAAGGGAGGAAACTTATCCCCTGGTTAGAGGAGTTCATGCATCCTTGAGCTAGTGAGGTGGTATATTCATGGGCTCTCCTTACATCCTGTCACTTAAGTGGCCATGTTCCCTGACCTTCTATAAACCCTCTTCAGTTTGGAGAGTTCATCCTAGGTTTGAAATTTGGAATGAAGCCCTTGAGGATGCTAGATATACACCCCTTCACCCCAAAGCAGTAGGCCATGTATAACTAGGGTTAATCTAACAGAGAACTAGCCCATGATATGTGAGGCAGGCTACCGTTATCATGAGGAGCTTTCTTTTTACAAAAACCAACGGAAACAAAATCATCTGGGATCCAATATAAGCTGTCATTGCCTGAGGCTGTCAAGCAATGACTTGAACAAAATTAATTGGTTCACTTAAAGAAAAAATAAAAGCACATAATGTATCACCTAATTTCCCCCAGCCTCCAAACTGGGAGGTTGAATTATTAAAGACAAAAAAACAAAATAAAACAAAACCCTTGTTATCCTGAAACTCTATGTCCTTTCCCTAAGCCAGAGTCAATTAACATTTCTAGTAAGGGCTAGATAGTAAATAGTTTAAGCTGTAGGGGCCATAGGATCTCTATCACAACTGCTCAACTCTGCTATTACAATCCAAGAGCAGTCATAGACAAAATGTAAACAAATGGACTTGGTTCTCTTCCAATAAAACTTTATTTATGGGCACTGAAATTTGAATTTCACCTTTTACAAAATAGTATTTTACTTTTTATTTTCTTCCAATCTTTTGAAAATGTAAAAACCATTCTTTGCCTGTGAGCTGTACAAAAACAGGCAGGGGGCTAGATTTGGTCCACGGGCTGCAGTTCACCAACTCTTGCTCAAAGTCAGCACCTACACTCAGATGATTCCCAAGTAGGACACTCAAGGACCAGCTCAACAGAGCTTCCTTCCTCGCTCTTAGTATAATACCTGGTTCCCTGGAGCCACTTCATTTGCACTTCTTCAAAGAGTGGTACACATCAAAAAAAGATTCAAAAGACTTGACTTCAGGGTCTTGATGTCCATCTGTTGCTTACAACATGCCATGCTCATCTTTCCCTATCCCAAATCACTGATCACCTACTTCCATTCATACAAATGAGTAAATTCTGCAAATTCACACCATTGAATTTGTCCATAGGAAGGAATGGCAGGCAAAGTTTCCACCTGTCAACCTCAGCGTCAGCTCTTGCTTACTTTCTGGTTGCAAAACAACAGAAATTAGATGGGGAATAACGTTAACATCCTAATCCCATAGAGATCCGAGAATGTTCCTGTCATCTATCAAGTAATTGAGTCTCTGTGATGATAACTTTATTCATTCATTTCTGGAGAGTAATAGTGCCAGGCATAACTAAATGTAGCAAGGACGGAGAAGAACAACATGAAATAAGCACCTAACAATTAGAAAGCTTTGTAGGGTATTCCCATCACGGTGTCACCATAAAAGAGCACTGTGCATTCAATTTCAGCCCTTCTCCTTCCTCTCTGTCTCCTCCAATTGTTGGGGCATAGAAACGCTTACTTGGCAAATCACATGATCAAATAAGCAATTTAATCTCTTTCAAACAAAGTCCATAAAGGGCAACCAGATTTTTGGATGAGTATGTGACTGGCCTGAGAATTTCGGATATGAGAACTGAGGTCTGTCGCTCATTTTAGCTTTGAAATCTTCCTTGTGGGTAAAAATTCAAAAGCATTATTTTGTGCATTCCAACGGGCAGAAGCTATATTTAGGAACAATCTGTGGCTTTAGGAAAAGTGGTACCTAATCAGGACAACGTATTCTCTTTTCAGGGCAGTGAATTTGGGTTTGCACACCCCAAACTGTGGGCTGCTACTTAAATCCTGGTAGTGATGGGGATGAAGAGAAACAGTGACCACAGTTTTCAAGACAGCCCAGCCACACAAAAACACAACAATACACAAATAACTGGCCATCTCAATGGCTGGACACAGATATTCATTTTCAAGGCTAAAGAGACCCAGCTGCAAAGCAAAGCCTCACTTTCTATGTAGAGCCTGATTCGAACTGTTGCATTTTCTTGCATGAATCTCAAAAGTTTCTACATGTGTTAAGACAATCTTTGATTTTATGACAGAGAACCCGGAAATCACCACAAAGTTATGATGGGGGGAGGGGAAAGCACAACCTCTGTGCTCTGGCAAAACAAGCCAATTTCTAAAGGGTCTTGTGTGTTCTAAAATGTTAAAGTAAAGTGACCAACTGTCCTGGTTTGCCAGGAACAGAGGAGGTACCTGGATGCAGGATGTTCAATTTTAAAACCAGGACTGGTTTACTGGGCAAACCATGAGGAGCTAGTCGCCCTAGAAGTCTCTTCTAGCCCATTCTTTGGATTTGAAATGCAACAAATTAGCCAAAATACCTGGTATGAGGAAGGACACAAGCCCTATACTAAAGAAAGTTTTATTGAAAATAACTGCCCCAAAGCTCAGAAAAACCACTGGTAACAGAAATGCTATGAATTATCTCTGAGCTATAAAGAAGAGAGGTTCGTTCATCTGTGCCATTTTTATCTAATCCACCATGGCTAAAGCCCAAATAAATGATCAAATGTCAGGCAGAGAAAGACAAAGAAGACTCTGATTAACACCTACAACCTAGAACCTTGTAACTCTGTCAACAAGAAGGCTTCTTTCGGAGCCATCCTTAAGCCCCAAAGACTCTTGTAGACAAAAACTTTCTACACTAAGGCAGTTCTCTGCTATCACAGCTGAGTGCCACAACCCGCCCAGCAATGGAGGTCACTGTAGCCCCCTATGGTACAAAATAAATTCAGCAAAACACAGACCCGTTCATTCCCGACCAACTGACACCAACACCCACCTCTCTAGCTGCCTTGCACATCCACATTTGACTTTTAGGAGAAAAATGACAACCAACCAAGTTCATTCAATAACCGATTTTAAAAGTCCATGATGTGTTGGACAAAGGTTCAGGCCAATTGCCTGCCTTTTTTTTTCTTTTCTTTTCTTTTCTTTCCTTTTCTTTTCTTTTCTTTCTTTCTCTAGTTCCAGTTCTAACATTCTTCACTGGTTTTCAGAATGATGATCGCTCAGCCTTGCAAGAGCTTCAGTTACTACAAAGACTGGGCTTCCTTGGTCAGGTGAGTGAATCATCTGAGGAAGATTTACAGTAATCATGATTGAAACCAAAACAAGGTTTTAACAGTTCTTGACTGTTCTGATTGACCAAAATTTTTCCACATCCTACTCCTGACTATGAGAACACACACAAATATTAAAGAAAAAACACTCAAAACTATGTATGGCTCAGTTGACCCTGCCAGTGGGCTGCTATACAATACACGGGAAATCTGTAGAATTACAATTCTAGTAGCTATTTTTTTCAAGTGGATAAAAGATGTCATAATAAACTTGACATTATACTAAGAGGCATTTCTTCTAGAGGCCCTAAATATTTTGTCAAAGAGATTGGTAATTTGGAAGTAAATAAGTACAGCTGACCCTTGAACAACACAGGTTGGAACTGTCCATGTATATGTGGATTTCCTTCCACCTCTGCCACCCTTGAGACAGCAAAACCAACCCTTCCCCTTCCTCCTCCTCCTCGGCCTACTCAGTATGAAGATGACGAGGAGGAAGACCTTTATGGTGATTCACTTCCACTTGCTGAATAGTAAATATATTTTCCCTTCCTTATGATTTTCTTAAGAATATTTTCTTTTTTCTAGCTTGCTTTATTTTAAGACTACAGTGTATAATACACATAAATACAAAACATGTGTTAACTATTTATGTTATCGTTAAGGTTTCCAGTTAAGGCTATGAGTTTTTAAGTAGTCAAAAGTTATACGCAAATCTTCAACTGGGGGAGATGCATTGTTCAAGGGTCAGCTGTGATATGAAAATAAATGCAAAAAAGTTGGGAATACAATGGCAAAAACAGAAACAAACAAAAAATCCTACAAGACAGGGCTTCCTACCTTCTTTTTGGAGTGGCTTCTTTCTTCCTCCTTTGTAGTTTTGCTATTTTTCCCAGCACGGGACACCTTCTGGTCCCCAGACTGCTTAATGGTGATCTTGATCTCAGGTGGGCATATATAGTTCTCCAGGTTCTTTGGGGGTTTCTTAGCCCGCTTCGTGGTCTGAATCTTCAGCTTCAGACTTCCCTCTGTGAAGTTGGCCTCCTTGATGGAAAACTCCTGCTCTTCCAGGCCATCTCCTGCCACCCATTTCTCACTGTCCGCGTTGGAGTTGGAATCCACGTCCCGCCCTGAGCCCAGTTCATCCTCCTCCTCCGGCTCCATGCGTTCTCCGCCCACGGGGATCCCCTTCCCGGGTCCCGGAGCAGAGAGCAAAGGTTCCCCTGCACAGCCAGGAGCAGCTGGGGGCTTGGCTGAGGAGCCGGGCAGGAATTCCGACTCGCCCCCTCTTTGCCGGGAGCTGCTTAAGATTTCCCTGGACTCCATGACAATCCTACAGTCTTCAGGAGTTCTCAGGAGGGGGGTGGGGGGGAGGGAAAAGGGAAAGGTGAGAAGAGACGAGGACACCCCAAATTCCAAGAACAAAGCGGTCCAGTTGCTGGATTCAGAGTCCCAGGGATGGAGACACGATGAGGCGCTCAGAAGAGATCAGATCTGCAACTGAGAAGCAGAGCGATAATTAGCCATGGTAGGAAGAAAAATGACCCCAAAAGATACTCAATCGAAGTTCCTGAAGCCCCTTTCCACTCATCTATGGCATCAGGAAAAAAATCAAGGGAAGGAAATCCGACCAGAATGTGCACATCCCCCAGATGGATTTTCCTGGAGCAGAGGGGGCAACACACTCACCCACACCTTCATATCAGATTGTTTTGAATTTTATGGCTGCGGGCTCAAGAATAAAAATAAGAGGGGCAAGTCTTCCAGCCCAGTAACAAGCTAGAGGTTTCTTATACCAAAGCCACAGCTGGCTGAGTCACTGGCAAAACCAACCATGACGAAAGGGAAGTCTGCACTGCCGGGGCTCCGGTCTGTGGGAACCGTGTTTGGCTTCTTGCACCACTTCCCTCTAACCTGTGAAGAACAGTTTGCAAAGCTCAACACAACCCCCAAGCTGTCCGGGCCACGCTCCCCACCCACTTGGAGGAAGGACATTTTGCGGACCTCATAACCACTCTTTCTTTATCATTTTTCCTTATGCGTGATTTCAATTATGCAAAGATTTCTCTCTGTTGCTTAAAACAAATGCAAAGCTTAGGTGCGAGGCTTGAAAAGGGGAAACAGTTCAGGAGGAAATCACTTATAACACTGTGATTAACGCAAAACTAACTAAACAAATGTTTCCATCGACACACAAGAAAGAAATTTAATCGTTATCAATTATTTAACTAAAAATAGCCATTCTAGACAGTTTGAATTCCCTTTCTGGTTTCTTAAATGAGGTGGCACTTTTGTCTACATAATAGCAGAAAAGAAAGAGAAGGAGCATTTATAGGCCTGCGGAAGTGTGAGGAATCTCCCCAAGACTTTCATCTCTGTCTTCCTCCAAGATGAGAAGAGAAAAATCAGTCAAGCTCTCTCTGAACCAGCATAGGATCAGCTACACTATCCTTCACCCCTACTTACCCCATGTCCCATTATTCCCAGTTTCATAGTCATAATTTTCAAAGCCCAAACGCTTGTTCTCAAGCGAAAACCTAGAGCCCTGGGACTGCACAAAACCTCAAGACATCATGTTCTCCCACCTTAGGCTGTAGGTTAGCTCACACTCAAGCCTTCTTAGCTACTGAACACACTCTAAGTTTCCCAGTAGAAGACATTACTGTACATGTTAGGTTCCAACCTCTGAGCCCATCAATTTAAAGAACTGGCCAGCAAATGTGCCCCACCAGAAAATGCCCAAGGATGCTTGCAAACACATGTTCGGAACAGCCAAGAACGGGAAGCCTAAAGACAGGGTGTGTGTGTGTCTTCTCCCTGAAAATCAGCACATTTTCAGCTGACGCCCTGTGAGGACGCCAGCCAGGAAGGCAGCCCAGCCTTCAACGTGGACCCTACTCCCCAGAAAGCCCAGGAGCAGACTCGGCTACTGCAAACTGCTCAGCCCTGCAGAAAGACACATTTACAACTGCATCCACTTCAGGGAGGATCCAATGAATACAGCTATTCTGAAAGAGAAGAGGCTGCCCTAGTGAGAGCGTGAGCATCTTTGCTGAAGCTGTTGAGCATAAACTGAGCAGCTGCCTGTGACCCATGCTACAAAGTCACAGAGTCCCCACTCTGGAAGAGGGGAAAGAAGTTAGACCAGACGACACTTGATGTTTCTTTTACTTATGAGATTCTTTGTCTCATCTAGACTGATCTGCCTACCAGCCCAAAAATGTATATAATTTTTAAAAGGTGACGTTCAAGTCAACATTCATGGAGGCCTCTCTTGCTAGTGTCAAGTGCCACACTAGCTGTGGACGATATCGCCTTAGACACGCCTTAGAACATGTCCCTGCTTGTCAAGCAAGAATCTAGTAGGTCTTTCTAGGTCTGTACCCCAGATCCATACAAATTGTAAGCCACATCATCTTAAGGCTATGGTGTTGAAAGTTTATTCGCTTTGGCAGGAATCTCCAATGTTACCTTTTAATTCTCTAATACCTACCTATAAAATCTCCTTGGGTCAGGACAAAAGGGGAGGCATAGTCTACATAAGAAGTTTCTAAACTAAATCCATTTGGATGCTAGAATCAGAATAAGAAAATGTTGCAGATTCTTTGATGAGATGAAAAAAAGTAAAACCTAAACTTTAGATACATGCATGGGAGCATAAAGTGAATGTATTGTTAATATTAAGAAAATATCTTCCATTTAAAAAATGATTCATTTCAGAGTTTCTTGCATTTAACAGTACAAATTAGTAACTAATGAGATATGGAAGACAAAGTTCCAAAAGTTAAAATTCAAGTAATAAGACATCTATAAAATATGACAACTTAATTCAACAATTTTTTTTTTAGTTGTCCTCAAATCAAGACCCTAAGATACAAGGTTGGGCTAGGTGGCTCATACCTGTAATCCTAGCACTCTGGGATGCCAAAGTGGGAGGATCAATTGAGGTCAGGAGTTTAACACCACCCTGAGCAACAGTGAGACCCGTTTCTACTAAAAAAATAGAAAAAATTAGCCAGGTGTGGTGGTGCACACCTGTAATCCCAGCTACTTGGGAGGCTGAGGCAGGAGGATTGCTTGAGTCCAGGAGTTTGAGGTTGCTGTGAGCTAGGCTGATGCCACGGCACTCTAGCCTGGGCAACAAAGTGAGACTCTGTTTCAACAAAAAATGAAAAAAGAAAAGGACCCTAAGATAAAATGAAAATACAATTTCTCTCCTCACATAAGTTACACTTTTAAAGAGAGATTTGAGAAATAACTCTAAGACAAAGCAGAATTGTATGTGTATTGTAATAAAGGATGGAAACAAAAGGAAGAGAAAGTGTTTTCCACTTGGGCAAGGTGTTAGATCGCTGAGAAACGACACAGGAAGGATTTAGGCAGAGCACAGGACATGGCTTTGATCTTGAGGAGTTTTCCTAGGTAGAGCAGGAAGAAGATGCGGCTGCCAGAGGGGACAGCATGAGAGGACAGGTCCTGGGTAGAAGTGTGCAGGGTTACGCTGGGGAAAAAGAAAGTTGACATTTGGCTAGGGAGAGTGGTATAGAATGGGAACTGGTGAATGTTATGGCTGGAAATAAAAGGTTACAGCCAGATCATGGACATTGTTGAAAGTCACGCTAATGAGTTTGGATTTTATCTCACAGGTAATAGGAAGCCATTTAAGGAAGGTCAGTAGGGAAGGGACACTATCAAAACTATGCTTTCAGGAGATAATTCTGGCATGTGGTACACGAGTAGGATTAAGGTAACCTGATATTAGAGGCAGGGGGCCACAGAGGCTGGGCTGAAATTTGATTCTTGTTGCTTGAGGACCTGAACTAGGGCAATGTGAGTATGTCATAATAAATACTACAGGTAAAACAGTCACGCAGTTTCAAATTGTCTCAATCTTTAGGAACACATCTGTTCCAGACTTTCTGTGCTGGTCTCACCTTAGGAGTCCAGGATCAGGGCTTATTAGCCACCAACTTGCATTCTCTATTCAGGTCAAACCAGTCACAACAGCAACATGACACACAAAGACTCTTTCTGTATTTTTTTTTAATGGAATCAGTTCTTATGTCTCCTTCCTCTGATCCACGCAATGCCTGACATACAAACTGGTGGTCTCCTAATGTTTGTTGCATGAAGGAATGAATGAACTAATGAACGAGCAGATCCCAACCCTTCCTGTATTTCCAGGTCATGCCCAAGCTTCACTTCTCCATGGCAATGTTTTGTAAACCCTGGACCAGGGTGCTCACTCCCTGGCCTGACTTGCGTTACACCCAGCTGTATGGTTCACTACTAAACATCAGTCTTGCGTTGTCTTCAAGTTGTTTTGAGCACATAAATCTTATTTTTCTAACTCTATTGAAAAATAAATCAGAAAGGCTGAGACCGACTGTGGTTGTATCATGCTGACATTCCATTCAGCACCCAATGCAGAGTCAGGCACTTGGAGGATCTCAAGATTTGTTCTTTCTGAATGAAATGAATTTGCCTCCTGAATTCAAAGTTCTGTGGTTCAAACTACTCCAACTGCAGCTCCACCCAGCCAGGGAGCCCCTGCCAAACTCACTGCCTCTCTCTTGAGGATTATAATCCAGCCCCTTGTGTCCACATGTGCCCCTCACCTTCGAAAAATAAAATTTAAAAAGCTTTCAAAAGCAAGGAACAAAGAAACCTAACCTGTCCATCTACTCCACCAGCACACAAGCTGTTGTTTTCCTTCTGCCTTCTCCCCCCAGCATCCCTGCCACCCCAAATGCACACAGCTCAATTTTTTGGTGAGTTTGGGAGTCCATGGCAAGTCTCTTGTGACACAGCCCTGCCAACACACGCGTGTGAGCACATGCAGGAACTCACTCACTCGGAGTTTGGGGAAAGCAAGACAAGGTGAAAATGTTTTGCCTTGTCACATTCCAGCAGTTAGCGACTCCTCCTGAGGGGGCGGGCACACAATGGACACTCTGTCCTTGGCCGGGCCTCCAGTCCAACCAAAATTAACCCCTCTATGGCTGCCTGCAGGACTCGGGCAGGGCAGGGGGAGGAGAATTAAAATGACAAACTTGCTTAGGAATAACTGCTTAGCAGGCCCCAAGGAAACAGAGGTTCTCAGAAAGAATACCAAGACCAGAGTCCAGAAACTTCGTCTCTACTCTTAGCTCTGCTGTTCACAGGCAGCAAGACACTGGGCAAGCCACTCTGAGTCCTTTACCCACACTTACGTTAGCAACGAATGGGGTGGGACCAGTGTCTCTTCCATACTCAACACTTTATAATTTTACCCTGCACAGCCACAGACCTAGGGGGACCCTCCAAAATGAATAGTGTGAACATGCATAATTATGTCTCTGAGCGACTAGGGGAAGGAATTCTGCTTGGTTAGATGTGCTTCATACCCAAATGAGTCTCAAAGAGTACATCCTCCCCACCCCCTTCAAATCTGCAAGATGGATTTTTCCTGGTCTAAAATATATTCTCCACTTGCTGTCTGGGGAACTCTTACTTATCCTGGAGCTTGGTGGAAATGCAAATTCTCAAGCCCCACTTAAAGGATCAGGGCTCTGGGGATGGGGCCCAGCACTCTGGCTTTTACTAAGCCCTCCAGGTGGTTCTGATGGGCTGGAATCTGAGAACCAGCACCTTAGACTTTGCCTGGTCTGTGTACTTATCCCTGTGTCATGTTGTCCTGTAACTCTTAGTTTGGAACTTTCATCTCTGTTCTCCATTTCTATCATTTTCTCTCTTACCATTTTTATTTCTTTCTTTTGCATTGGAGAAGAGCATAGCCCAATCTGTCTTCCGTCTAATCAATTGGATTCTATTTTTCAGGCCCCTTTTGCTTTGATTGACTCACGGTGGATTTTTAATTCCACAGTTGAACCTTAGGTATCCCCACAATCTTTCTGACTTTATTCATCCTCCTTTCGGCTGACTCTGATGTCTTTTCATCTCAGCACGCTCCATCCTTGTTATTTCATGGTCCTGTCCCACTGGGTCATACATCTTGTTGAAGATGCCAGACATCTTTCTAAAATTCTTATATTCCTGTTGCAGGAACTGATGTCCATTACATTGCTCCTTTTGCCTTGTGTGAAGTGTTTTTCCCTCTCAGCCCTCACATTGGATTCTGTCTCTTGACTCATGTTCTGACGAGAAGACAATCACGCAGAAGCAGCCTTGGCCTACAGTGGAGTATCGGATGCTTCTGACTCTAACTTCCAGCCATCAGGAAGCCAGTCAAATCCCCCTCTTGGAGTTATTGCTGTTCTCCAGGATCATCTCAGTTCCTAGTGAACAGGGGTGCTGAAGACCATCCTTATGGGCTCAGGGGAGTCCACTGTGTGTATCTCTTCCCAGCTCACATTCCATGGTATCGAGTTAGTAGCCTGAAAACCGGCTGTGGTAGGAGTGTTTACACCACAAGAATCAGCAAACTTTACAAATCAGGCCTTAAAAAAATCTGGAGAACAGGATGTGGAGCACCTACTGGAACACCCTTGACAGTAGACATCCATCTACTCCTGTTTTGCTGGACTAAGAAGGGTTTCTTTTGCTGATTCCTTGAAACAGCTGAACAGTGCAGCAGCTAAGTTCCATAATTCGTACTGTGACAAAGACTCCACATTTACCTTGGAACTTTACTTGAAGAAACATCTCTGCCCATAAGTCAATGCCCTTCTTTCACCCCTCCCAAACCATCCCCTTCAGTCTTGCCCATTTGTTTTCTGGGAGCTGTAGCCTTGGAGAATGGTGTGAGGGAGGGGACAGTCTTTAACTGTTTTTGTAAAAGCTGCCCATGCAGTAGACCTGATGACTGCCTATTTTTATGGTAGATGGAAATCGTGAATCTCTGATCAGAGAAGGCAAACGGTGTAAAAGGATGGAGTGTGATCCTACCTGATTACAGACAAGGAAGCAATTGTAATTTCAAGCTTGGCTCATTGGCCTGTGGTTAGACTCTCTTGTCAAATTCTGGCAAGAGACTGTCTGACTTTAATCTGAAGGTGGTTGATTATTCACCCTTTTGTACATCTTCTAAGGTATTTAGGTGGGGAGTCACAAGTGGCTTTTCATGTGACTAAGCACACTCCTGGAATCCTCCTCCTGACCTCTTGACTTAACACCTCTTCATTACTCAGCCTCAAGTCAAATGTCTCTTCCTTAAGCTGCACAAACCAGATCAGAACTCCCCGTTTTGTGCCTTTGTAGCATAGAACTTTTCTTTCCTACCACTTATTATATAGTTAAATACTTGTGCCACTCTTGGTTTCAACTCTGCCTCCTCCACTAGACGATAAGCCTTTTAGGGTAAGACCTGGGTCTATGTGGCTCACTGTGGTCATTCCCAGGGCCTGGCACCATTCCTGATGCATGAAGACATACTCTGAGCTACTCGTTCAGTGAATGTTGAATGAAAGGCCAGCCAGACACCATTTGACTCAGGTGCCTATGACTCTGAGTGATCTATCTTAAATTCCTTCTGGCTGCAGAAACACCCCAAGTAAATGCCCCATCAACACTGGTAAATTTACCAAGTGACCCAACTCTTACCCAGCTCTCAATCAGCAAGGGCAAAGGCAGCTCTACACCACAGTTCTCTGACACTATAAATACATCAATAGTCTATAGTAAAGTGGCTTTTTTGTACTACACACCTGTGTGGTACATTCCTGATCATATTTTGCTTCTTCCACCCTGCATTGCCTGAGTCCTTTACCCACCAGTTTCTCCAGGAGCACCTCATGAGCTGCAGATCCCCCAAGCCTCAATTATGTGCCCTACTGTATGTGATTCCCTGCTCGTCCTCGGGCTGGGTGGCCCCTTCTCCTTTCTCTACTTGGTTAACTCTAGGTTGTCTTGCAAGAATTGGGGCCAGTCTCGCCTCCTTGGAGGAAACTGGCTGGATCTTCCACTTTCCCCCTTTCCCTCACATACACACGTGTGTACACATGCACAGATGGTATCGCTCTCACTTCCCTGGGCATTCTGCTATCAAAGCATTTGGCAAACTGTGTTTTAATATTTCATTTACTTGTCTGTCTCTCCCACCAGACCAGGAGCTCCATGAGGAAAGGAGCCACGTTTTAAATGGGTCTCTACACAGGTCAGAGCATAGAGAACAGAAAAAGTTACTGTCCTTGAGTAAGTATCAAAGCCATGCTTTTCCTTAAAGAAGAAGAATGGATGTAGCGCTGATTTGATGTCATAGGTTTAGATTACTTAGCCTCTCTTCCCTACTGAGTAATTGTGTTCTTGGGAAACATTTTTAATCTGTTCAAGTCCCACATGGAAAGTGGGAAATAATCCTACCTCAAGGGTGTTTTGAGAAGTGAAGATTAAATGAGATAATAATTGTGAAAGAACATACTGGGATCACCTTAGTAAGTGTTCAAAATTTTTAAGTTTGATTTACTCCCATAGTTTATGTCACGCAGGCTGGCATTTGGCTCAGTGCTGCTGTCTCTTCACCAAGTAAAGCCCTGAGGAGCAGGGCTTGGAGACCAATCTCCTCCATCTCCCTACACAATGAGAAGCACAGACAACTAGTTTAATCTGTACCTGCTAACTTGAGTGTTTCGCTGTTGTTTTAAGTAGTGCTCTCTTATTATTCCCAGTTTGTCTCATAAAAAAATAATACTAAGTTCAGTCAAGAATTCTACATTCCTTTCTATGTTTGCCTTATGGAGCTGGTGGCCTTAGGCAAGACCTTTCTTCTCCCTGAGCCTCCCCATCTTAATTTGTAAAATAAGGGGAGTGGTAAGGTGAGCTCTCTAGCCCCTTCCAGCGCTGACGCTCCCAGGTACTGAGCCTTGTCTCCTCCACTCGACCACCCGAGGCCCTTCAAGGCCAGGGCTGGTCCCTTCCACCCATATCAGATCCTGGAAGCTCTGCAGCTCAGCCTGCTGGGTTGGCTGAGCTCAACGCACAACTGAGCATACAGCATCAGTCTCTGGGCTCACAGGTCTCCACAACAGGGAGAGAAGCAGATCAAACTTTTGAGGCCGGAGGCCGGGCACATCATCCATTACCCAATATTTCCAGCTCTAGCTACAAAAATAGTGCCTCCTCCGGGAACCAAGAACAGAGCACAACAGCAAGAGCCTTGGGTCTTGGCTCCCCAGGGAATGATCTCTACAGCACTGAGTGGACCAATCTTCAAGTCTGCAGGTTGAGCTCTGGTTTTGACACGTTACTTATTGCCTGTGTTTCTTCCTGTAGTCAAGGAAAGTGCCTTGTTGTTGTGAAAGAGGAGGTAAACATTACCAATAACTTGTGCTGAGCCCTTTACGATCATTATCAATTTAATCTATACAACAGCTCTGTGATGCACAAGATCTTGTCCATATTTTACAGACATGGAAACGAAGGCTCAGAGAGGTTAATGATTTACTCAAGAGTACACAGAGCTTGTGCCAGATCTATAATCAAATCCAGGTATATAAGATTCCAAAGCCTCTTACTTTTATATCATGATGTATCTAAAACACAAAGTGATGCCAGCTTTTGAACCAAAATCTCATAGTTGCTTCCACATACCTGAGCTCTAAAACCAATTTACCATCTGAATTGCCACAATCACCTAAACCCTCTGGGCATCAGTTTTCTCATCTGCCCTTCCTAATTCTCTTCAAAGAATCTTACAAGGAAAAAAATATATAATATATGCAGTATAGTGCCAAAATAAGTTAAATATAGTAGAACTGTAAGAAGTAACATGACCATAATATTTCCTGTCCAAGTAGGGTAGAAGAGATCCACAAGGTAAAGAAAATGATCCTAACTTTTAATATGCATCAGCTATGCTTTAAATTTATTGAAGTTTGTCATCTGATTTAACATTACATTTTAAAGTTATCTGATTTGACCCAGATTTACTATCTGATTTAACCCAGGATGTGCCCATTTTACAGATAAGAAAATTAAAGCTGAAGAGATCTGTTGAAATCACAGAGGTAGTTGTCTCTGACACCAGATGTGATTTGAACCATAATGCCACCAATCTTCAAATACTCAGCATTAGTAGTACGCTAACCATTAGTGATCACTTATGCCCTGGTCTCCATCATGCCATTTATAAGGTGGGGAGGGAAATGTAGAATTCCTTGGAGGTGACAGGGATAAACTGAATGGTCAAACAGACTATAATAAGGTCTTTCGTTCAAAGCCCTCTAACTTTGACCCCACTACCTGTTCAATCTTAATGCAAATTCCTTGACTTCTCAACCAACTGCTTTGTTCATTGTCATTTGAACACGAAGTGTAATCTGACACGTACATGTTTGTGCTTCTGCTGCAAAGGGGATGCTAGAAGAGCTAAACAAATATTAGCTTCACTTCCCTTCCTTTATAGTATTTCTTTTCTAGCTCTCTTGAATTCTCACTTAAACACTGCGCAGTTACTGAAACTTGCATATGTCTTTCTCCAATTATACATCAAAGTCCTGGAGGTAAGTACCAATATTACAGAATTTTATGCTCCCCCAAGTAGCCCATCCCCATTCCAAATGCTTATATGTAGTTTTATTTTTTGTTCTCAAGATACCCCTTTTGAACTCCAGATCGAAGAGTTGGTGACAGACAGGACCTAGTGGCGGGCGGCACAGTCAGATGTCAGGGTTCTTTTGCATTCCATGCTGTAAGGGTGGAGGACTCTGGCTGGTGCACCCACCTGCTGCTCGGGTCTGTTCCCCCTGCACTTGGACAACTGTAGTCGTGGCTCCCCATCCCAGCTCAGGGGAAAGGGAGCCTTGGCCCATTTCTCACAGAACCCCATTCCCTATATCTTGCTGCCTGACACCCCATAGAGCCCTGTGTTGAACCGGTCTTTTTTCTCCTCTATATGCCAAAGTCAATGATCTTCCTTACTGCTCTGTACCTTCTCCCAAACTGTCCCATTGTCCAGGACCCAGCTCGCCTTCCACCTACTCCTGGAAGCTCTCTCTGGCCAGTCTAAGCCCTGGAGATACTGGCCTGCCTGAGCCTCCACTACAATCCAGTAATTGGGCCTTGAGTACTTGGCTTAAGCTGCTGCTCCTCCACTGGTTTTCATGAGTTCTTATGTGATCTTGCACTCAGATTGAGGGCAGAGACTTTGTCCTCTCCTTCTCTTGGGGTCCTCATAGTACCCCAGAATCTGGTCATCATCATGTTTAATGTCAATGAGCAAACTCATTTTGCTGAATCGAGAGTTGGAAAGTTGACAATTTGAATTAAGACAGGTAGATTGAGTCCGACTTAGAGGGCCCTGGGTTTTCCCTTCCCACTGTGGACAGAAGACCTCAGACCAACAAGGAGCCTGTCTTGTTCCAGGTGGTGGTCTGCCCCCCAAATCAGCCACCTGGACTTTCATCTTCAGGGCTGCCTTGCTCATGCCAGATCACTACATTAGCATTCATTGCCTTGAGGCAGTTCCAAACACACACTTGAACTTTGCCCCACTTCTGCTCCATGCCAAAGCTATTCTACCCACCAAGAATGTCCCTTTGTTTCACTTCTTCCATCAAATCCCAAGCACATCTTCCTTGAAGCCTTCCCTGACTACATCTTGGCCCTGATCACACAAATAGCAAAATTCCACTTTGAATCATGTTCCTGTTTTGGCTGCAGACTGATGCTTTCCATGTGAATTAAGCACGTACCTCCAGATATACTGCCCACTCTCCAAGAGCAAAAGCCACATCTCATAGCAGACCTTTCCCACCCAAGAGTACCAGGCACAATGGCTCACACAGCTGCAACGCTGATACTTTAATAAATATTTGTGGATCAAGAAACTGGTTGTAATAGAGCTCTAGAGTACAAAGTAATGAGCAGAAAGAAGGCCCGCAGAGCTTTCACATCAAATCATCCTTTTTAGCCACCACTATTAATCAATACTTCAAAAAAAAATCAAAGATCTCATTGCTCAAATAACAATAGGTCACAGACACAGTCACCAACAACTGTACAGGACTTGCTACCCAGATTTCATTATTGTGCTGCAGGCATATCAATGCCACACTGCTTAAAAAGAGCTACTATGTTGGATCCCTCAAATTCACCTTCTCTGGTTTCCACCTCTCTCTAAGCCACAAGTTCAAACTCCAAGCAGTTCTTTTGCATGGACAGAACTGCAAATCATTGGCAGACAAAAGAAATAATGAAGAAATTGCTTTTTATCCAATTTGGCTAACAGTATTGCTTGCTCCCTGTTTTTTTCTCTTTTTTTTTTTTTATCCCAAATCCTTCTAGATCCTGGGGTAAAAGTAATTGCTTCATCTCAGCAGCTCCCTCTTCCTAAATTTCCAACCAGTGCACTCCTAGGTGACTCAGACATCCAGCAGGACTTTCACAGTGCCTTAGGTCAAAGCTCAATTTTCCTAATCCCAACCAAATCCAAATCGCAGAGGGCTCTGGCTTTGCACAAACTGTGGGTCTCTACCTCTGATCTCAAAATGCAAAGCAACCCACTAGCCATTATTGAACACAGCCTGCCAAGTGGCAAGGCTGACCAGGCGCTGGGGGGACGGAGAGGACACCCCAGGAGCACAGGCACTGCCCAAGCTTCATGGTCTTTAGAATCCACATGGGGAAATGACATTCAGCCCTTTAGATCCATGAGGGAAGTGAAGTATCCATAGCAGAGATTCTAGATGCCTCCTGGGCACAGGAGCAGGGGCAAAGCCCAGATAGAGACTACGTTCTGGACTTTCTAGTAGCTGCCTTTGTGTGAACCATATCCCTTAATTCAACTCACTTATTTCACCATAGAGGGCCAGTCTTCAAAGGAGATGTGGTTAATTCAATCCTTTTCTTCCTTCCACATAACTCCTTGTGTTGGGTCTTCACATTTAGCACACTGTCTCCCCCTCTCACATTCCCTGTCCCCCAAGCCTGGCTCTCCTGTTCTGACAGGGTGCTTCTCCCAATTCTATTCACCCCAGGGCACCACCTTTCCCTTCTGTCTCTCTTTCAACCACGTCAAACACTTAGCAAAGGGCATGAATCTTCAGTGGGATCGGTTTGGATGGTTGCTGGGATGCCATTAAAGGGGGTTGAGGAACTCTGAGCTTTAAGAACTGTTTAAAATTCCTGGAAAACCTCTAGCTACAGAATCATAGAATTGCAGAAGGGACTGTCTGTATCAATCCAAATTCTTTCACTCGACAATGGGTCAAGCTGAGAAGTAGAAAGGCAATGCAACTTGTCCCACGCCATATGCAACTGGTGCCAGCCCTGCCTGAGCCTGCCTCCCTAGCCTCAGCTGGCCCTCTCCCCTCTGAGTGCCTTCCACTTCTCAGCCCCCTCTTTCCCCCTGTGGCCAGGCTCACTCAGTCACCACCAGCAGAGAAGCACTTGGACTTAAGCAGCAAAGAAGATCACATGGTTAAGTGCCAAAATGAGTGTGGTAGACAAAAAAAAAATGTCATTGGAATTTTCAGAGACAGTCAAGAGCTGTGTGTGTTAGAGTGGCAATGAGACTGCAGTAGACACCTAATAAATATTTGAGGTTTGAATGAATGAGTGAATGGGTGACTGGACAGGTGCACATGTCGTGAAACAGCGTTAACTCTTAGGCTTTGCGGGAGAAACTGAGTTTGGGCCATTGCCCGTGAAAGACAGCCAAAAATATAAAAAGCCATTAACATAAGTAGTTATTATTCACTCTGCCTAAGAGACCCTCATTGTGTCGCTCCACACTGCAGAGCTTTAGCACATCTTAGCCAACATTTATGTTTAATATTCTACCTCTAAATACATTCTCTGATTCATTCAGGCAACAAAAGTCATTCATAAATAGGTGCACTTCTTTGTGGGGCAAACTTGGCCCCTTTCTTGGAGCTTGGGGAGGTCAGTTACAACAAACAGCAAAGCAGCATGATCTGGGTGCTAGGCAAGGGCTCTGAGCCTCAAGTTCTCTGGGAACTGGGGATGGGGAGCTGGGGGTTGGCTGGGAGCAAGCGGCAAGTCTTCCTGGAGGAGGCTGGATGCTGCTAGTTGTCCTAAGAGGTCGACGCTCTGGCTAACAAGTATCAGGGAAGCCACCACCCACAGAGGAGGTGGTAGCACAGGGAGAGCCGAGGTGTGGAGGTGGCCAGGTGTACAGAGTGCCCAGGGTCAGTGAGGAAACCGGTCTGATGGGAGCAGAGCCTGGGGTGTGTTGCATAAAATGGGGTTCACTTGAGAACACTGCAAGGTGTGGGGGACAGGCTGCTGGGCAGGGAACACCAGGCCCCATGGGAAAAGGTCAGAAGGTGGGTGCAGAAGACTGAGGGAGCAAGTGGGCTGTGAAGAACTTTCCTGATTCTAGAGAACTGACTGGACTTGCTAGGGCAGATGCAATCCTTCTATCACTTCTTTTCTTTAGAGCAGCCAGAAGACATTCTGTCCTGAATGTCCCTGTGCAACTACGGTGGTTCCCTGATGGAGAACCTCTCCCTCACTCTCTCCCCTCCCCTCCCTTTTCCATGTATTTCCATGATTTTTCCTTTTCTCTTCCCAATTCTTAACTCAAGAGACCATTTCCTGAGTACCATACATCCTTGAGTCCAACTGGATATAGTCTGAGACTTTGAATCTCAGCTGTACATAGGATAGTAGGCATCTAATAATTCAACTGATATAAATATATATGCATATAGATTTATATCTGTGTAATTATTAGAACACAAGGGGCCCTTGTGGGCATTTCTAGTCATTCCAAGAGGCTATTAATCTCTGGGCTACGGCAACAATAATCCCAGGCACCAGTCTCCGGGAGGCAGCATGGAAATCCTCCCAGAGCTCAATTACAGAAATTAGCTGGTATTATTTAATCCTTACAACCCCTGTGAAGTGGGCAGGGTAAGCATCTTTATCCCTGTTTTACTGATTAGGTTAGCGAGACTCAAAGAGGTGGAATAACTTGCCGGGGGTCATGGAACTGGGAAGTAGAGGGCAAAGGATCCAAAGCAGATCTTGTCACTTCAGGTGTGAGGCTCTTCACACTTTACCACTGTCTGGCCCAGGTCAGCCACCAACTTGTGTCATTTCAGGCAAATCAGTGTATCATTTGGCTCATCTTTCGAATGGAGATAAAATGCTTATCTGGCCTCCCTCCTTAGGAGGATCAAGGGGGTGGATGTGATGTAAAGATATTTTTGAAAGGAACAAAATGCCATGCATATGAAAGGGAGTATTTTGGGTGGGAAAAGATAAGTTGGATCAGGGAAACATTTTTCCAAGCTGACAAAGTTCTGAAACTCTTCTCTGCTCACCATTCATCCCCTGACCCTCCCCAGCACTTGGAAAGGCAGAGCCTCTGCCCACCCGAAAGTCAGCTCAGCTGGCTTCACCCACAGTGTGGGTCTGCTGATCATTACCCATCATCAGCTCCCGGGAGAGGTGGCCACTCCCTCCCTGGAGAACCTGTGGTCTTCAGGGCTGTTCCCCTTCTTAATTTGACCCTGGTATCATTTGCTGTGAAAAGGGCAGGAAGTCAACTGCTGGTTTATAAGCCAAAGGCCACTCAAAAAATATGTTTCTTCAACCTGAAAGGATATCCTCTAACAAGGTAAAAAAAACCAACTCTAAAAGGAGAGCTGCTCTAATCTGAACCTATGAAACTTCTAGATGAGAACTATAAAGACCATTAACTTAGACTCAGTCATCTAAGGTCACGGTTGCCCAAAACTTTATATAGCCCAGCTTGGTGTGTCTCAGGGGCATGAAAATGGAATAGAAGGCTAAGTGAAAATGGAAATGAAAACTCAGAGCCAAGCAGAAATGTAGGCTGGCATCATCCCCTTGCATTCACGAAGTACACTCTGTGGACATCTTGGTGTCTTCTTTTCTCACTTATCAAGTGTTTGGCTGGCCAAAGTGTCTGCAACTTCATGAAGAGTTTGTGAAATACCAGGGTTGCCTTTAAAAATAGCTCTAAAAGAAGCCCAAACTTATGGCAATATGTACGATGGTAGCACTCCTTATTCAATGTCGGCACAAAACATTTTGGGAGAGTCACCAGGTTTCATAATATGCCATAGGATGGGAGTGGAATTGGACTGTTCTGCTCCCTTCTTCACAGGAACCCCAGGACCAGGCAAAGTGACATGAAACAAGACCTCCACGAAGCTTTCTTCCTCCAGCCCTGTGCTGCTAACCCTCTAGGACAAGAGCAGCCTCCTGCCCCCTACTCTACCTGCTGTGAGGATTGTCCCATACACTGGGTCCCAGAACAAAGTCAATAACACCATCCTATCCATCTCTAAGGCACTGCAACTCCTTACAATGCTAACGTGTTAATAATAAATTACCCATTCTTCTGGCAGGAGCAAAACTGAAGCTACTTGAAAAGCCATCAGCAAAAAATTATTTATTTACTATTCCTGAGCATCAGAGAAAACAGGGTTTCATTGGCCAGGTCCCCCTTCAATAGCTTTGTGGTTTCAATTTCAACTTGGAGTCTCCAAGGGACAAACTGGCATTCTGGGAGGCCCAGGCCCAGCCAAGTGTCATGTCTCCCCAGGAACCCAGGAGGGATGTCCCATTCAGCTAGCTACTGCTCATCTTCTTCCTTTGGCATCTTACATAGATGCTTTAGGGCAGAGATTGAAGTACAACTAAAAATAATGACCATGTTGTGAGAACTCTCCTCTCCTAGAGGCATGCTTTTGTGCCAGAGAAATAGCAATTTGGCCCCAGATGGAATTCAAAGTTAAGATTTCCTCTGGAACAGGGAATCCAGAGGAAAATGCCTACCTATTTATTTCTTCCTTAGCAAAATCCTGCCTCTTGCCTCTCCCCACTGACCATTTTCAACTAAATTCTACAGAGATACCAAGCATTGTTTTCTTTCTAGCCTGACCCTCATTTAGGTCAGGTGATTTACAGAGTCACTCCCTCGGAGTAAGGCAAGGACATGACCAGAAACCCTGGGCACCAGGGGCTGTTTGGCTCACTCAGGAACACCTCTAGGTTTCCCCTGGGAGAGGTCCAGAGCTGGGCCTCCCAGCTGAACCTTCCTATGTAACATTCTGATGTTAACATACAAAAGATCAGATTACAACCCTTCACTTGCCTAGTCCATTCATGAACATATAAGGCAGTTGGTATTTTCTCCCAAGCTAGAAGTGGCCCCTTCCTAACAGGCACTGCTGCCTCTCAGACGCTCCTCCTTATGTTCACTGCAAGCCGTCCCCTCCCCCACCTCCAGTTTGTTTATTCCAGAGACACATCTATTTTCCCTGCTAAGAGAGACAAGTCGGTTTCCCTCCTCTGGCTCCTGATTGCATTTGCTCACCACCTCCTCCCCCAGCTCAGCTCAGGTTACTGTACCGGCCAGCAGCTCCCACAACCCAGGTCTAGCACCAATTCGACTTCCCAAGACCAAGACTTTTTTTTTTTTCTTAATGGGAGAGAAGGAATGGAATCTTGTGCCAAGCAGCACTCTGAGTACCTGGTCTTCATATTCTCTGGGGCTACATTCCCTGTAGTTTGCAAATACTCTGTGTTCAGCCCCACTTGTTTTCTTCTTCCTCTTTGGATCTGCCCCAAACATTCTGTCCTAACACCCTTTTCTGGTAACAAGCAAGGAGATTGAGCGCAGGTGAAAACACAGCACCTTCAGCTTCGCTCTAAAACCTGGGAATCCCACATCAGAGTAAAAGAGATCGCGCCTCTCTCCGGGGAGTTTAAGGACGGTGGAAGCCACAGAAATCAGGAAAAAGGGGAGGGAGTGACCTGGGATCGTAAACTGGCTACATCTTAAAGTGCTACAAACTTTCTCCTCCCTCACACGCCCCTGGCCAGTTGGCCCCGCCTTCCCGTCCCAGCCAGACAACTTCTAACTGGGGTGTGCAAAGAAAACTCTGCCCTCCCCTAGACACCCAGATCTGGTTCCAGTGTTGCAGATGTGGCCTGCACAGAGCAACACTCTTCCCCTCTGAGTCCCTCTTCTCTACCCCACTTCCCCCGCCCCCACGACGCACACACAAACACACTTTGCAAATGAAGAGGAGTTTAGATAGGATACAGGAGATTTACCTCTGTGAACTAAAGAAGGGTAAGAGATGGTGCTGAACTGCCAGACAGTTTTGATGACAGCTACTTTATGAAAATAGTTTTTAGTACAAATCTGCCGGAAAAGGAGAAAAACAGGATGAAGAGTGAAGGAATGAAAAGGAAAATAAAGAAAAAAGAAAAAAAAGAAAGATCCAAGAGAAAAACAAGTACTAGTATTTCCTTAGAGACCATGGACTCCAACCAAACTTTAAGGGAAAAGGTGTGGACAGTTGGGAGGGGGGGTGCAGGGGCTGGGAAGGAAAAGTAGCTGCTGTAGAATTCCAGAAGAAACTGCCCTTTTGGAGGAGAATTTCTGCAGGGATAAAGAGACACACAAATTGCCCTTTTAGCATTAGATGTCAACCGTGAGATTATCAGGACAGTTTATTTGAAACGGAAACGAATCGGAAATCCTCCCTCAACAGTCCTTTTAGACAGATACACACCCTAAGAACCCAGCACAGACACACATAAAGAATAAATGCAGCATCAGGGGGCAATAAGAACTCCCTCTCCACCCTCCCAGTACCTCCAGCCTCCTCTCCTATTTCCAATTGCACAACTTTCAATCTCCAATGAAAATATTTCCAGTTGGATCCAATTTCAGAACTGTAGTAAGCGGTGTGGATGGGGGAAGGAGGGGTGCTGGTAGTGTGTAGGGGAGGGGGGCTGGAATACAGGATTTCGGCAGTAACTTATTTTTTTAGAACCAGCATGCTCTACCGATCAGAAATCGCTATTACCCAACAATGCTTCCATCACAAACAGACACCGAAAACAGCATCCCCGTTATCACCATCTTGCTAAAGATCTGCCCAGTCCTGTTTACCTGACTTTGTCTCTGCGGAACTTCTCAGACAGTATTTTGGTCAAAGAGATAATGGTTTGAAAGACAAAAACAATAAATCGATACCGAAGGGCTCCCTTTCCGGAGTGATTTCCCACTGGAAACCACCGAACGGGGAAGCCTGCCTGCCGCTAATTCCCAAGCCCACGGCTCCCCTAGAAACGCACACAATGCGTGCTTTCAAAAAGGCATTCGTCTGCTTTTAAGGGAATTCCTGTCTTTTCAGAGTCCCAAAACCAGAGAGCATAAAAAAGAGATTCAAATCCATTGATTAAGATTTTTAAAAGAAAGACTAACACACAGCCACAACACAAGCACACACCAACCTTCGCCGGCTGGACCACTTCTTGCCTGTTCTTCTTTCTATTAACGACACGTTAGATTCTGATACATTTCCCCCCCAAAAATCCAACTAGGTTACAATGTAGCTCTCTAGCTCCACTTAACCTGCAAGTTACAAAGAGAGCAAAAAAAAAAAAAAAAAAAAATATCCTGCCGCCTTCCCACCCCTTCCCTACCCCCTCCCCCTCCCGAGTCCACTCCACCAACGCCAAACCCGCCAGCCCCGCCAGCCCCGCCAGCCCCGCCAGCCGGCGGCAGGACCGAGGGAGGGTGCAAAAGGCGGGGGATGGGGGGGATCAGATTAGGCGAAACTCCGTAAGCTCCCAGCCCTCCAGCCCAACGCTTCCACCACCGTCGCCACCAACGGGCCACTCCAATTGAGCCAGCATCGCTGCCCACCCGCGGGCCGGTCGGAATCGCGCCCATCCCCGGGCCACCTCGCCGGGACCGGCATCCCGCCCCCTCGACCCGGTCTCCCCCTTCCCGCCCGGTGCAAAGTCAAAGACCCAGCGAGGCGACGTGAACTTTTGCATGCAGGGCACACACCCCGCCCCCGGTTCCGGGCGTGCGGGGGCCCGCGGCGCGGCGGGAGGCTGGGCGCCGGGGCTCCCGGGCCGAGGTCGCCGCGCGTGCTCACCCATGTCCCGGCGGCTCCGGCTCCGCTGGCCCCGGCGCTCGCTCAGATCCCGGCTCCGGTCGCTCGCCCGAGCCCCCAAAGGTGCTGCTGCGGCAACTCCATGGCGATGAGCATCTGTCAAACGGCGAGCCGCGGGCGGGCCGCCCTAGCTCTTGGGGGCGCCGGGGCCCCCGGGCGCGCGGAGGCGGCGGCGAGCGGCGGGCGCCCCGGCCGGCCCCGCGCTTCCCGCCCGACTCGGCCGCCTCCGCCGCGCCACCGATTTACGGAGAGAGATATCAAGGGGGAAAATGGCGTCTCCGGAGCCCGAGGAGTCCTGGAGTAATCACATTCACACACACACGCCCGCACGCACACACACTCGCACACACTCGCACACAGGCGCGCGGCGAGCCCTGCTAATTTTAGCAGGAGCCAAAAAAATTATATATATATAAATAAATATATATATATATATCCCGTCTCTCCGATCAATGTTATTTTTTTTTTTCTTTTCTTCAAAGGATGGATTGGAGCGTTCAAAACGTTGCTGGGTTTGGGCTCGCAGGAGGCGGCGCGCGGAGGGCGAGGACGCTTTTGCTGAGCTGTGCAGTTCGGTCCGCGGCGCCCGGCGGCCCTGCCCGCCCGCTCGTCCGCCCGCGGTCGCTAGTGTGGCCGCCGCCGCCGCTCCATGGCCGCGCCCGGCCCGCGCCCCCACCGCGTCCCCTCGCCGCCCGCCCGCGTCCCCGGCGAGCGCTGGAGTGGGGTCGGGCCCGTGTGCCTGCCTCCCGCGCCCTCTCCCGAGTCCGGGAGTCTTAGTGAAAGGAAGGGGGAGGGCGCGGGCGGGGGAGGGGGAGGATCGCAGCGGCAGCGCGGCCGAGCCGAGCGGGGACCGCCACCCCACGATCTCTCTCGGAGGGGGCGCCGGCGCCCACACTGCTCGCCCAGGGGGCCCGGGGCCCGGGGCCGCTTCCCGGGCTGGAGCCGGGGGAGGCGCGGTCGGTAGCGAGCAGCTAGCGACCTCTCCCTCCACCCCCACTCTCTGGGTGAATTTCGGTGAATTTCGGTGAATTTCGGTCAATTGCAGGGAGCGGGGCTCTTGCCGGGGGGAAAAAGGAAAACAGTTCGTGGAGGCCGATCGGGGACCCCTTGCCGACCCCCCGCGCCCCTCCCGCTCCCCAGCGCCCTCCCGGCCCAGTGGCTCCTGCGCGTCGGGGTCAGCCGCGGAGACTGAGCGGCCGCGGGGACCGCCGTGGGTTCCTGGGCTCAACACTGCCACTATCTGACACAACAGGAGCAGTGTTGGGGGGAACTGCGCGCCCAGACGCGCGATGTGATAGGCTTTTGAAACTGGGTGCATTTTTTTTAACCTAGTAATTACATTTCACTTTCAGGATTTTTTTTTTCTTTTTTTTTGTAAAGCGACTTGTGTGCATTCAGATGCTCATGTGCATTTTCTCGTTATTCACGAGAATTGGACACATGATGGAGGGAAGGGCACGGAGAGACGACAATCGTACATTGACATGCAGTTGCCTGTTCAGGTTGGTAGGAATGAACAAGGTGGAATGTCTTTAGTTCTTACAAAATATGGTGGTGTTTTTAATCTCTTCGAGCGTTAGTACTTGGCCTGTAAAAGGGGGCCCTGCTAGGGCAACTGAGGAATGGAACCGCTTTGGGACATGTCTACATTGTAAGACAATACGGGACAGATAGGGATTCAGGAAGGTCTGCAAATGGTTCCACTTTAAGACATGGGGGTAAAGTTTACTCAGAACAAGGATTCTCAGAGGACTCCTATCACGTTCTTTGTGAGAGTTTTGGGCTATTTAGACCGAGGAATGATTTGGAGGTGAGTGGGGAACATACTCCCACCAACTCCACCAGCCACTGCATCTCTGGGTTGGCCGCTGGCTTGAGTTCCATCACAGAACTTCACTCTTGTCAGGATTTTCCTAGGAATGCTGCAGTCACATGGAGTGAAGGAGACTGGGTAGGTAGGCCCCCCAACACCTATCTCCCACCCTGTACCATGTCCTGGGATGGAATTCAGCCTGATTCTGAAGGGACAGTTCACCCCTTTCTGATCCAGGTGTCCACACTATCTTCTATTGTTCAGAGGAGTGTTTGGGTTGGCCACAAACTTTTCCTCTGTTACTCATCACTGCAAGACTTCCTGTGCAGCAACGTTTCAGTAGGTCTTCTGCTGTGCTTTATTACTTGAACATTGTTATTAGTGGGAAAATAATGCTTAATTAGAAAAAAATCAGCAGGGCATATGAGCTGATGACAGAAGTAGAGATCAAGGCACAAAACACAATGTTAAAACAACTATTCTCTGTCATCAGATGACCTTTGCCCCGTTGCTCATGCACCCAGATTTCTGAAATCCTAGACCAGACCTCACAGAGAACAAAGATAGCATGTGGGCTATTTCCTACATTTTCCTAGTGGAAGAAGTGAGTCCCAGAAATCAGAAGGGTTTGTGCACAAGCATATGGCTGGCTGATGTCATCCAAACCAGAACTAAAGTTTGTTGCCTAAGTTCTTTCTCTTCTATAACCTAGACATATTTACAGGGTCTTCCTTTCTGTGTTGTTGTTAGCTTAGAGAAGCACGTGCCTTATTAGAAATTCACTGATAGATGGTAAGTCTATAGAACTATAGGGCAGAAGTTTAGCTAGGAGATCACCTATAAGCATCGCATCATCTTAAAACTAAGGAAGAATGGACTTTCTCAAGTTACTAATTTAAGTCAAAGCCATGAATAGATTCTATGTCCCTTGACTTCTCATCTAGTGTTCCTTCCTCACATGTAGCCCATCTATGAATCGTGACAGGTGAGAGGAGGGGAAGGAAAAAGGAGGGATCTCCTAATTCTTTGTTTCATATATATATATTTCATACATATATACACACACACATACAGTCTTGCACCACATAATGATATTTCGGTTAACCACAGACCACATATATGACGGTGGTCCCATAAGATTATAATACTGTATTTTTCCTGAATCTTTCCTATGTTTAGATACACAAATACCACTGTGTTACAATTGCCTACAACATTCAGTACAGTGACATGCTTTACAGGTTTATAGCCTAGGAGCAATAGGCTACACCATATGGCCAAGGTGTGTGGTAGAATATACCATCTGGGTTTGTGTAAGGACACTCTATGATCTTTATACAATGACAAAATTGCCTAAGGATGCATTTCTCAGAATGTATCCCCATGGTTAATCGACACATGACTGTATATATATATACACACACACACATAAATTATATAATAGATATAATAAATTATATTTTGTATATATTTTATTAATAGCTTATAATAATATAACATGTTAAAATATAAAATAATGTAACTTTTAGTATAAAATAACAAAGGGTTTCCAAACACTAAAACCCTACCCCTGAACTATATATCTTTTAATAGAATGGGACCCATATTCAAATCCTAGCTGAATGTCACAGGAATTCTTCTCATCTTCTTTCCCCAGTAGGCCATTTTTTGATTGTCTGAGAAACAAACCCCGAAATGAAATACAGGGTTTAAGGTACCCATTCTCTGGGTCCCAGAACCCTTGAAAAAATAAAAGGGCAGTCTGAGCAACTGGTGGGAATGCACAGGGCACACGTGTCTTAGTCCTACACAATCCCCAGTGCCAGGATCATGCAGTCACTCAGTAAATAATTATGTAGCATGATGATGTGTCAGGTACTGTGGTAGCAACTGGAAATACAAACATGACCAAGAAATAATCCCCATCCTCCCAGAATTCATGACCTAGTGGAAAAGATTGCATGTAAACTTCTAACTACAGCTAAGGCATGGAAATATCAGAAAGGAGTCGCTTACAAAGTGCAGATGCAGATGGTGGAAAGATAGTGGGGTCAGAAATCATGTCTTCTTTAGAATTGCTGCACATTGATTGTCTATGTGTATGTAACATACACATTTCCTTTCCCTCTTTACAAACATATATCTTTTTTTCTAAAACCTATTTTCCAACCAAATATAAAACTTATGAGGACTGGACTATGCCTTCCTTGCGTGTACAATGTCAATAAATGCAGGTGAAAATAAATGATCCTGTGCTATCACTTGCTGCCAGCTGGGCTTTGCTCTGTGCTCTGGGCATCTACATGCCCAACATATAAAATGACCATAATGACACTCCTTCTTGCCCCAGACCCTAGGCCAGATATATTGCAAGGATCTTCAGGATGATCACATCCTGTTTGGTTCAGGGTACAAGAGCAGGTCATGTTGTTTTGGCATCTCCAAAGCTAAAAGTAGAAAGAAATGAGGCAAACCCATCCTTTCTTCTTTCATAAGACGTTGAGATCAAGTTATCAACAGTATAATCAAATGCTCAAAGACAGTCACCTTCCCTTCCTGGGTTCAAACACAGTATTGATTCTCACCTTTTCGGAAAACAAGGTAATATCATCCCATGTAGTTCCTCTCAACACTAATTATGAATCAGAATTACCTGGAACAGTTACTGGTGCTTGGAATCCATCTTTATTTAATCGGTCTTGGGTAGACCCAGTGTTGGTACTTTTAATAAAGGCCCTGGGTGCTTCTGATATGTAGCCAACATTGATAATCACTGATTTAATCGAAAGGGCATCCCCCCACAATGTTGATAGGGATAGATACATAGCTCCTACTTTCTTAGCCTACATAGCATTAATAGAAGGTGTCCTTAACTGAAGGAGGTGATAGATACCATGAACTTTACAGTGAATGAGCCGTATTTGGAGTTTGGAGGCAATTCCGGAAATGCAGAAATTGGGAGTATGTTTCACACTGCAATGAAAAGACCATAGGCCAGATCATTAAAAAGGCCTAGTTTTAAGCTTATTCGCCAAGTCTGGTCATCTCTCCACCCCTCAGATTCCTCTTCTGAAAAAACAGGAGTATTCGAAAGCCTCTAAGGACCAAGCCAGCTATAGAATTCTCTCCATCTTTGATTCTGGGACACAGAAGAGTCCCAGAAGGACAGTGAGAGCATATTGGGAACAGTGAGAATGTGATGTGGAAGCTTTCTATAAATGTAAGAAAAGCATCAGGGAAAAGAGGCAACGGTTTGCTTGACTTTGCTCTAGGGGGCATAACAGACCCCAATCAGGTGAGGTTATAGGGAGGCAGATCTCAGATCAATATAATGAAAGACATTGTGATTGAACCTAAGATGTGAATGAAATACCTTCAATAGTAAGAGCTCCCTATCTTGAGAAGTTTTCCAGAAAAGACTGTGTGCCTTTAATTTTCTATTTCTTCCCAACCACAGGCTATAAATTCCTTGAGGTCAAGGGCTTTGCATTGTACTTCTCTATCTACACTGGATAAAATTATTCCTGATGCCTAGTGTATGCCCTATAAGTGTTGCTGGAATGTCAAAAATATTTAACAACCAACATGATATGAAGCCAATCCATCAGCATGGACATTGATACATGGCTCTGCTCAGTCAGGTGACATCCCTTTAGTTGTTAGATACTGTGGAGGTTCAGGAGAAACAGAGTGACAGAGTGAGAGAAATGGGGGTGAGTTTGGAGCAGTAGTTATTTATAAATTCCAATATTTTAACACCATCATGCCTACCCATACTCATTGGATGGACATCAGTCCTGCATCATGAATGAATGAATGAATCATTTAATCAATGATAGCTACTATTGAGAGATGGAATGCCAGAATTGGATTATGGTTATTCTCTGCCATTAACTGGCTGAATGAAGCTGAGCACACATTTCCAGTCCTCTCTACCTTGGTTTCCTCATCTATAAACTGAGAACTATAATCTTACCCTAAGATATGAATCACCATGACGCTTACATTAGGAAGTGAAATAATTCTGTTCCAATACTAGCTTTGATTATTAAGATGTGATGTAGGCGTTTAAATGAATCCTTCCCAGGGCAGCCTAATTTTACCACCTCTGAGGTCCACATCATATCTTTCTCTCTCTAGGAAGTGAAAAAGTAATTTCCACTCATAATTTCTTCCACTCCAACCCCACTTTGCAAAAGACTCCTCTATCCACTTCCTTCCTCTGATGACGCTGTGGTTGCTAAGCAACAAGGAGCTAAGCAGGAGCAAAATGTAATTGTCCCAGGAAGGGAATCCCAAGTCTGAGAACAACTAGATGGTAGTTTGGGAAACTCTGCCTTTCTGGCTGCAAGAAGTTCATTAAAGTAAGTTTTCTTGGCACATGGCTCCTCATGAAGATGCTCCAAGAGAGCGGCTTTCACGACTTGAAAGGAACAAGGGGGAGGGAGGAGCATCCTTCTGTGTTGTCATTTTCTATTTCTTCAGCAAATTTGTTGTCACGGTGACTTCAGAGTACCCCAAGTCTGCAGCAATATTTAAAATGTTCCCAATTCCTAACTGAGCCTGAGGAGCCCAGCTATAGGAGTTTATGTTTATATCACTCTGTAGGGTGCAGGAGCCAAGAGCGGATCCCAGAGGAATACCACAGGCAGATGGAAGTTCCTGCTTCTCCCTAAAATCCCACCCACACGGGCCATCACAGACAAAGGGATGCACAGAAAGGTGTTGTAGGAATGGCTTGTTTAAATCACAGGGAATTTAGTGGAAAGATACAGGGAACCTCCCGGAAGGCAGATGTAAGAAGTATCATCAGGCCTCCTGGGAATTGGGAAGTTGCCCGGCAACTTCTCTCTCTCCCTCTCCAGCGTCACACTGACTCTTGCCTGTGTTTCTTTCTATCTGTTCTATCCCTTAAGAGACAAGTTTTCTTTGCAAGATTCTTGCTTTTGCTTCTTTATAACTTTGGCTTACATCTGACTTTGGTTTTCTTAACCCTCTGTGATAACCCTTAACTGTTTGGGCAATCTTTTCCAGGATTCAGCTTCCTCATAGAAAAATATCTGATTGCCTCTGGGGCATCCAAGGTGCATGCCTGGTACCCAAGACTGAAGCCAAAGGTCTGGTATTCCCCTACCCCCCCGCCGCCCCCAGCCCCAAGCACTGCTTCAGCAGAACTGTGGGGAATGTGTCCAATATGGGGCATGGCCTGGAATGGCACTCCAGGTGTGTTTAGAATGAAGAGAAAAAACTTTCAGCAAATTTAAATGCTTGCAACACCAAGGTCATCTTGTAAGATGAGCAGGACTTGGATTTGAAGCTAGACAGGTTTTGGTTTGCCTCACTCTGAGGAAAACTTGTCAAGCTACCTTTCTGAGACTTAGTTTCTTCATTTGAAAAATGGGCCTATGGATAGTAGCACCAAGTCTTTAGGGTTTTAGTGAGGATCAAATGCAGTAGAGGAAATAATGTATGAGAAGTACCTATGTAGTTGAGATGTCAATAAACTTTCACTAGAACCTACTGTATTTGGCCTGAACATGGTACTAGGAATATAAAACCTACTATAATACGTTCTTCACTTTGAGAACTTCAGTCTAAGAAAAGAGACTTATGTGATGTTTGAACCAGAACTGTCATTCTACCCCTTTTATCTCTTAGAAGTTGAACTTGAAGAACAGAGAGATTAGGCTTATTCCTAAAGCCTTACCCAGGGCTAGCTGTACCTATTAGTAGCAGGAGAGCCCTCCATGCACAGCTTGTCCCTGCCCTCATGCAGCTTGCAATGCATTTTGTCAGACAGGACTATATGTGAACCTGTAAGGAAAAAATATGTAAGATAGTATGAAACTTTACTCACTACTGACTCATATGAACATGCTGAAGGGATTCCATTATAGGAAAGAGATTAGGTGAGACATAAAAAAGGAGAGATCCAAGTAAGCTATAGTTAAGATAGAAGCTTTCATGGAAAACTTGAACTGCCCTGGAAAGAAACACAGGACAGAGACAGAAAGGAAGAACCTGGCTAGTCCAATCTGGACAACTCAGCTTTGCCATGGAGCATTTTATAAGCCTGTGGAATTTTCAGCCTGTTATTTCTAACTGGAGTTGGCTCTTGGTTTGATTAACGTCATATGAGCATTAGAAAGACCTGGGTAAGCAGAGGACAACTTTTAGAACGGCAGGAGGATGACCATGGGAGAACATTAATTTGAGCTCTGCTTCCTGGACAGAGTTCATTGCAAACTCTGAGGTAAGAATCCACAGAGTCATTCTTTCATTCCTTGATAGTTAAGTTACTCATGTCCGTGCACCTATCAAATATAGTCCTACGGATCCTGACACTAAATAGATCTTCACAAATGTCATTTGGTTCAACCCCAGTCCCAAGTGATTCAGCACAAGATCCATGGAACTGAACCAGCTGGGGAAGCTGAGACAAATTGCTCAAAGTTACACAGATAGTAGTTATTGGAACTGGGATTTATGCCCAGTAATCTAACTCCTGAGCCCACCCTCTTATCCATTGCTCCACACAGCCATTCTGTTGCAGGACTGCCTAGCCAGGAAGCAGCAGAGACACCTGGATGCTCCTTACATCACCTCTTTAGAATGTATTGAATGAGGTTGTTGATTTCAGTCTTCTAAACTAAATGCATTGCAGTAACATTGAAACTTCAAATTATAGAGCTGGCAGGTTTGTTAAAGATCATTTGGACCAAACAATTCATTTTAGAGATGAGAGAAAACTGAGAACCAGAAAGATAAACATGCAGGTAACAAAGCCAGGTGTAGAAACCAGCACTTTGGACTACAGTTCCAGAGACCTTCCCATTACACCCAAATGTCAGGGTCTGGTTTTACTTTCTGCAGACCAATTCATGCTCAGAAAAAGAGAACTCTGAACTAGGAGCTTCAGCAAATGGGCACCTCAATGAGCCTTTGAGGCAGGGATATCTGGGCATGTTCTCCTTGAGAAAATAATTTGGCGTACACTGTGTGATCATTCATTTTCAAACTGAATTGTGGCCCACATGAAAGAAAATAGGGTTGAATATGTCACATTTAGACCAATAATCTCCCAGGAATTACTCAAATTTCTGTCTTGTAATGATTGATAGTAAGAAAATATTTTAGAGGAAAATGTAAACAAAAAAAATTCAAACCACAAGTATGAAATTATATATGAGGAATTTCTAAAAATAATTGTATACTTTTTTGTAAAGCAAAATTAATAATTATAATGTCATATATTCATAGTGAAAGATGTAGATCCATCCATTCACCCACCCTTAATATTATAAGCCACTGGGCATGATGGTAGGAACTGTAGAATGTACTAAGAAGGGTAAGATGCATCTTAGCCTGGGAGATACATTTAATCCAGACAGGAGCTTATAACCTTTAGTTGCAGGTCTGAAGAGGAGTTGATTAAAGATGATTCTGAGTTCAGTCAGAAACGATGACAGAGCACAATAATTTGCAACGTTGTTTATCCAGATCTTCAGTCAATTTGACCAAAGTCTTCTACTTCTGGTCATCTTCCATAGTATTATATATGAGTAAGTTCCCTTACAGACAACATTATGGACATCCATAATATTGTCTATAATCAATCCATATCATCCATTATTTAAAATGGAAAAAAAAAAACTAGTGTGCAAAAAGAATGTTTATCAAACCCTGCCTGAAAAGTTTTCCAATCATTTAGATTATATGTGTGTGCATGTGTACTCATCTTAAATTTCTCAACAGTCAATTCTTTCTCTCTAAACAATGATGTAATGTGTATAAAACACTGAGCACAGTGTCTGACATGTAGAATGGCAAGTAGGCAAATGGGAATGGCTTCCACATCATCTAGATTATCTTTCTTTCTTGTATAAACTATCATTTCTTCAAGTCACTCGAAATTCTGTTTAAGGTGATCCATCAATTTTTAGATATTATCACACTCTATATCTAATACTTTAACCACTGCAACAACCTGTATATGATTGCAGAGTTCTGGTATATAATGCAATTATCTCTAACCTATATTCCCAAGTTTGAGAAAACAAAAGGGAAATAAAATGGGCAAATTAATAAAATTTAATTTTGTTTAACCTTAATGCTAAGATAAAATTTTGACTTATGTGTATATACTCTTCTTTAAGTAAGGATGCCTCTTTATGAATGTGGTGATTAAGCCTTTTCTCTAGTGTGAAACACAAGACTGATGAAAGGCAATTATATTTACTATCTCAGGATTCATGTATTTATCAGTTGTGCCAGGGAAGATGTGAAAAGGGTCAGAACTTACTGATGTATCTGTTAAGAAGGTGTGGCAGACTTTGGGGGAAAAGTCCCCTGACAGCAGTGAGCCAGCCACGTAGGCAGGGCAGGCCTCCAGCAGTTACAGCAATGTTCAGACACAACTGAGATAAAGGGTCAATGATAAAGTTGTGATTGTGCTAATAAGTAGGCAGAGCATGGTGATAGTGAGTCCAGGGTAGCAAAACTCAGCAGCTAGCCTCTGGGAGATCTGTCCATGGCCCTGGGAAAAGGATGAGATTGTAAGAGTAAGTCAGGGACCCAGATCTGGCAAAGGGGACACAAGACAAGTCAGGTCAATGAGAAATGGTGGACATAATGGAGATTAAAGCAAAACTGGAGTCCTACAAAACCCACTGTAGAGCGATGATGTCCAAGAAGGTATCTCTGGCTCTGAAACTTAAGTGGAAGGACCCTGGCGGTCAGAATGGAGCCACTGTAGGGCAGTGAGTCATGTCTGGTGGTCAGTGATGGGGTAGGCTGTCAGGAAGCCAAATATTCAGCACCTGGGCCTGTTAGGCTGCTCCCGCATTTCTTACACAATGACTAGTCCTGAGCATCACCATATTGGTTCAAAAGGAGGATGCAGAGACTACTAAAGTCCTTCCTTAAATTGTATTGGTTTGAACCTGGAGTGGGATTGAAATTTATGTGAAGATCAGCATGTCTATCATGAAGAGGGAAAGAAGACACCAGCAGAAGAATTGAAGAGGCAGAGAGTGAGGAGAGACGTTGCTAAAAGATCCTTATACTTTGTAAAGACAATTTGTATAAATACAAATGTTCTGTCTTGTCCAGGGGATTTTAAGTGAATCAGGAAGAGAAAAACTTTGTTTCAATGATTTCAAAATATTTATTGGATACTAACTATTTCTGGAGATTTTCCTTTTTTCCTTGCCATAGACTTCTCCTTACCACAATTCATTACTGACAATTGATCCCTCACCCTAACAACCTTCTGCATAAACTATTTTCTGTATTTACCACCACCATCTTTTGATAGTGCCTAGATGAGACAACTGCCTACTCTTTACTACTCTGAAGAGGGGCTGCAAGAAACATGGGGTCCCACCTGGTCGTACACACTAACAGTCAGGAGACTCTATCATTGGTAGGAAAGAGAAGCCCAGAGAAGGGGAGCAGATTGGATCAAGATATATAGGAATCCTGGTAAGGGAAGGCAACAACTGATTTAATCACCCTCTCAGGAGTAGGTACCAGATTATTTGCCATCTCCATCCAGACTCTTGTCCAACTGTGTCCCCCTCTACTTTGCTATTGGTATTCCCCAGGTCTCTGTATCCTTCTCCATGTCTTTGCTGGATAAGCAGAACTTGGGGTTAAGATTTAGGATGATTTATAGTAGGCTTTTAGTTACATGGAGGGATTAATAGAGTTCCACTCTGGCTGTAATGGAGTGACTTGTATTATACCCACCCCTTGCTTAGAACAAACCTCATCTGTTTGAAAGCACTTGAGAGCAACCAAGAAAGCCAAAACATTAAATGCCAGAATGCCCCCAAAAGGAAAATGCATTAAGGAAAATCTGATATTCTGTACTATTTTTTCGGAAGGTGAAAAAAATGCTGATTCAGAAGACCCACGTGAAGCCAAGAGTCTGAGAAACCAAGTAGAAAGTACAGCTAAAATGTAGAAAATGTGAGCAGAGTTTGATAATATTGGAAGCTGGAAAGATAAAACACATAATTTTGGGCTTCCAAAGCAGCCAGGAATTGAAGGACCGAAGTCACAGAGAGAAGAAAAACAGAGAATTAAGCTCTTCTATTTATTATCCTCTTGAGGCATGTGATGATTCCGAAGCAGAATGTAGCAAGAGGTTGAGAGGCCAAGGAGAAAACACACTAAAAGACTAAAAATCTAAACAGCATTTTCTGCAGCCAAAATTATGAGAAGAAAAAAATTATAGATCAGGCCCTACCAAGAAGGAGGAGTTCTGGTAAACATTCCCAGGGTTCATTTAAAATTCTTGAAGGCTTTCAAGTTAAGAATATGGATAAACTAGAAGCAGATTAGCCCTTACAATGAATGAACCCCAGCTCCAAATTAATTTAATATGTGACTAAATTAGGGTAAACTGCCCCTGTAGGGATCAAAAGTACATTCTCTCTGGAGGAAGGTGACATTGATCAGAACTGCTGTAATTTTCATACACAATGTCTAGCATTCAATCAATAGTTTCTAGGCATTAGTCACCAGAGGCCCAGAAGAAATAGAGGTAAAGGGAAAGAGGTTAATTAATGGGTACAAATATTCATTTAGAGAGAAGAAATAAGACCTAGTATTTGATAAATCAGTGGGGTGACTATAGTTTACATTGACAGATTGTACATTTCAAAATAGCTAGAAAAGAACAATTTGAATGTTTCTTGAACAAAGAAAAGACAAATATTTAAGGGGATGAATATCCTAGTTACACTGATTTGATCTTTGAGAATTATAGGAATATATTAAATTATCACATGTACCCTGAAAATGTGTACATCTATTATGCATCAATAAAAAATTAAATTAAAAAAATGTTACTAGGCATTTAAAGAGGTAGATAATAGAAAAAAGGTGCAATAAAAGCTGAGTAAAAAGTGATCTAGATATGGGAGTTGTCAGGCACTGATTGTAAAATAAATGCAATTAACATATTTAGAAAAAAAGAAGTTACACAATTTCACCAGATGCATACTTTTTATAAAAAAGGAAATAAAAAATTAGAAGAAAAAACTTCATGACAGAAAGTAAGTTTTCTATAAATGGATTTAATGGGAAATTAAATACAATTAAAGAGAGGATTGATAAACTTGAAGTTAGGGCAATAAAAGATAACCAGAGTAAAGCACAGACTGATGGAAAACACAGAAAACATATACATGGCTCCTGAACTATAAAGCAAGATTCAGCATACTTCAAAGAACTAAAACATTTTAAAGGTCAGAGAATGATCTCTGAACAAAATGGAATTAGCTGGAAATTAATACCAAAGAGATAATCCATGAAAAACATAAAATCCCCATGTTTGGAATTAAACCATATACATCTAAGTAGTTTATGAGTCAAAGAAGAAATAACAATAGAAATAACAATAATAGATGAGAATAAAATGGTAACTAAAATACAACACACTGAAACTTTTGGAATGTCATACTTTAAGTGAAATTTATAGCCCTAATATACAAAACTGAAAGTTGTAGAGGCTAAAAAATCAATGAACCAATCTACAGAAGTTAAGAAAAAGAAAACACCAAAATAAACCTCTACAGGTAGGAAAAAGAAAATAATAAATATTTAAAAATTACAAAATTAATAAGACCTTAAATATAAAGTAAATTAATGAAGCCTAAAGATGTTATTTTGAAAAAGGTTATGCAACCTCTTCTACACTCATATGTAGCCCCATTATTCATAAACTTGAAATGATTTTACCTGATAAAATATAACTAGAGTTTTCTTTCCATTGATAGACATATAGTGCATACATTTCTAAGCTGTTTAATGTCATTGTTGAAATAAAAAAAATTAAAAACTTGATGTTCTGCAACAAAATTTGTCAATTAACTTATTTTTAATTATATATGTTTTGATTTATACATATATGTATTACATAAATAATATTCTTAAATGCATATGTATACATATATGTGAATAAGGTTTCAACGCAATATAGGAAATATTTTTGCATTTTCAATGTGCTAGGCATTGGAAGTAGCCAAGAAGGTAGATATAGTCCTGGCTTTCCTTAAATTTAAGGTCTAATGGGAATGCTTATGTTGAGAAGAACAAAAGGAATAAAAGAAGAGAGTAAGGAAGAGAGTAAGGAATTCTTCCATACTACTTAGACAAAGTCAAGAGGAAATTATTATCTATCTAGATTAATCAAGTTTTTATCTACTGTTTTTAACCTTATAATCCTCTCTTTTCTATTACTCAGTTAATTTAGATCTATTACAAATTTTGATTTTACTTGGTGTACATGCCCTGCCTTTACTTCACCTTACTTTATAAACTAAGCTTTTTATAATTTTATTTTCATACATTCCTCTGAAATGTTCGTTTGAATAATTTCCATGATTCTCAGGGGAAAGGTTCTGAATGGAGTTCATGGCTCATAGCATGGTATTAGGTACAGACTGGACATTAAAGAAATATTTGTATTTAATATTTAAAATGACAGAAACTAAAAATGGAAAATGCTTGTTTTACACAGTGCAACAGGGATATTGGAGCCCAGCTGGACTTACCCTCCTTTCTATCCCGTTGCCTAATGTCTTATGCCACTTCCCAAATCTTTTCCTCCTCTTTTCTGCCTCCCTATGCTTATCAGCATTCTTTTGGGCCTTCCTCTAGCCTCAACTCCTCCCAGGGATCTACCAGTGAAGATGCCAGTACAACCTCTATCCAATGAAAAGCAATTGCACTTTCCATTTTTATCACTCATTGGCTTTCTCATTCCCTACCTATATCTCTAGATATCTTTCTTCACATACATGTCTTGTCCCTGCCTGGAAACCCCTTCAGTGAGAAGACGTTGATACTAGATAGCATGGGAAATGCAAACAAAATGCAAATCCTCTCACCCCCCCACACGCACACACTGAGCTCTGATGGCTTCTGTTCCAGTTGTTGCCTAATTCTTAATAGGGCTTGTGGTAGATATTCCAATACTGACTCAGTCATCTGTCCCCCAAATAATAGAATCCCCACATTTTTGATGAACACTGGGAATAAAGATTACGCTTCTAGTCTCTGCAGCAAGATGCAGCCAGATGAGTCCGGCCAATGTGATGGTAGCAAAAATAATACATAAAATTTCAGAAAATGTCTTTCCTGACATTCCTTTTGTCCATGCTAATACATGGAACTAAAATGCAGCTGGACCAAGAGGTTGAGACTATACACTACACAGCAACAAAGTAAAAAGGTGCCTGACATCTTGGAGCACTATATCAGTCCAGGATCATCTATCTGGATTTTAAATGAAAAACTACTCTCTTGTAGTTTCTAACTGTTAGGCTGGGATCTGTTTCACTCACTGCCTAACCTAATCCTAACTAATCAAGACTTTTTATCAGGACAGCAAGTTAATATTCCTGTACCTCAATAAACTCATAGTGTAGTAATAATGATTCCTCAGGATTTTTATGACCACACTAGACAGAATAGGTAAGACTTCACTGTACGTGAATTCCAAAGTCAAAATATATTACATACTTTTGATTGGTTCTTTAGGAAATATTTATATTATTACATGGCCCTTTGTAGCACAAATTACCTGCCTCACTAAGCGAAGTGACTCTTTAGACTGATTTCATCATGTTACAATATTGTTAGCAGAGGTTTCCTATTAAAATATTAGTTTGTACCTGAAATGAAAATCTGAAACTTATGCACTTAAGGTTAGTGTACTAAAGGGTCTAAAGTTGACAAATAGGAAATATTTATCTTAGTTTTAGTTCTGCAGTAAAGATTATCAATAGTTATCCGAAGACTTATCCCTTAATGACAAATGTTCTATGGTGCAAATCATGAGATAATCTTCAAGCTTCCAGGTAAAACTAGGTTAAAAAAAAAAAAAAGTCAGGCAATAAGAGCCCCACCCCTGAGAACTCCAAGAACTGCCAGGAGTTCTCATCGTGGTTTTCCATACTCCACACCCTTACCAGCTTCTTTCTTCAGTTAATATTTTCCTACTTCCTATTTCTTCCCCTGAGTTCAAAGTACCTTGTGTTTTAAGAGAAAACTAGTAATTGCATTAATTAATCCATCTTCGACTACTAATGACTGCCCTGTGTACATGTCAGAGTGTTAATTCCTCCCTCTCATTGAATGTGCCCTACAGCAGGCGTGGCACAACACCAGCTCTGCCCCATTCTGGTTAGTAGGGAAGTGATAGTCTTCTTAGGGGGACTTCTTGGGAAAACCAACATTGAGAGTGGGAGGGAAGGGGCAAAACTGCTAAAATTGAATACATAATATCTAGCTTCCTCATTCAGGCAACACATTGCTTTGTATGAACCTGTAGGAAAAGGCACAATAGTAGGAAGTGAGCCAGCCATGGTTCTGAACAGGGCCATAGGGCCTCTGGAGACCCCTGGCTGACTTGGGTTTGTTATTTAAGAAAAAACTCCGAAGATCTTGGGTGGAGGCTAAGTAGTCATTAAAGGTGACTGGGAGGGTGGACTTTGTGCTGAACCTCCTCTAACATTTACATTTTATATTTTATGCTCAGGTATTGTAGATGAGTGGAGAAATTCTGAGAGTGCATTGCAGAATTGAAGGTAATCATGAACTGCCATTCCATCTATGGGTTATCTTAGTCTTTGGATGAATATCATATGGTCTTTATAGAGACTGACTTAAAAAGAATCTATGAATTTCCACAGATTCATCTGCATAATAGGGATAACTTGGCAGACTAGGAGGCCAATGCCTCATCCATTCGGCAACTGGGGCTTCTAACTTGGCATAACATACAGTTCTTCAGGGCTGTGAAAACCCAAAGTTCAACTTTGGCTCTAACACTTTACTAGATGTATGACCACAAGCCTATTACTTAACATTTTTGAGATTTAATTTCCCTTTCTATAAATGAATATCTTCCTTCATCGTTGTTATGAAATTTAAATAATAAAGCACAGACAAAACATGTCTAGCACGTTGTTCATTTCCAACCCTGCTATAATGTCTGGATCTCAACCAGAAGTCTTTTGCAGCAGGTGTAGGGCTGTTCCTTTATTCTATCACCAACCCACAGGCCAGGGATATGCAAAGACCCTGGTGATGATGTCAGGAGTTTTCACCACAGTTCTGAGGCTGGAACATCCAAGATCATTATCTTTAAACCCAGAATTGTGGTGAAGGCAGACACATCTAAGACATGTCTGGTCACATCTAAGGCTCGGCTTGGTGAAAGATGGCATAGATAGTCTCATGGGGTTTCATGTGTCCTATAATTCTTTGCACAGCAAGCTTTTGCCTTTGTTATTTTGTTCAAGCCACGGCAGCAGATCTGACCCAATTTAGCTGTTACTATTTCCTCCTTGCAAAAGTGAAGCTCAGAGAAGGCCAGGGCTGTTGTGTGATGTCCATAACTCACCAAATGTTTGCCTGGCCTCTCCCAGCTCATGTGCACCTCTAGAGCCGAGTTTTACCCAGGCCCTCTTAGTAACTAGTTTGGGTTGGATATCTGGGCTCTCTTATCTCTGCTTTTACTGTTTAGCTAATGTAACTGACTTAGTGTTAGTTGCAAAAACTAGTTGCCTATTTAGTGTGATATGCAGGTGGCCCCCAAAGAGTTCCTGATTGGCTTCCACAGTGGCTGATATTTCCGTTTGGGGCAAGACTCAGAGCTCCAGAAGGTATTTCAGAGCTAAAATATACAGATCACCCAGGAGAGAAGAAAGGGTGGGGGCATTTGCACATTTGCATCACTTAATGAGCACGTTGCCATAGATTGGTTATCAGATTAGCTGGCTGTATCACTGGAAATCTGGAAGCCAAGCCTGGAGGGGAAGGAATAGGATACAAGGCTGGCATGGTTAGATGAGAGTGAGCAGGAAGGAAGACTTCTGGGTTTTGGAGCTCCATCCTGGGTGAATATCTGCAGTAGGACACGTGGGGGTGCCAATATCAGCATAAGACAACTGGTTTGTGGAAGAAAGGACCTTAAACATACCAAGGTGGCTAACTATGTGTAGTAGAAATAGGGACAATGCTCCTTTCTTCTTTGCACTTTCTAAATTCTTTAAAAATACATAATGTGACAAATGTCATAAGAAAAGTGTTAACTACACAGAAATTTTAAAGGTTGAAATTCTATGATTCCATGTCTGACCTTTCATGGTTTAAAGGAGAAACTGAGTGACTGTCACAAGTGTGGTTACAGCTGATGTAGGCTTGGGTGCCTTCTTCACAGTTCCCTTACGCTACAGGCACTTTATCTGATGGCCTCTCTGAGATGTTGTGATGTACATCATTCGTTTTCTACCCTTGAGATACCCCCACTTCAGCATGATTCCGTCACTCTACCTTCTCCAGCAGTCTCCATAACACAGTTGTACCTATTTAATTAAATGACTATTTGCAGAACATTTCCTTTTCTGAGAAGAATATGCCTATATCTATAAACTGAAGTCCATCCTTACGAAATTTAAGTGATTCGATGCAGTTAGGACACTTAGTCAGAAATTGATTCAGTTCCTTAGCATCTTTTTGCTTTGTACTGACATAGGTTGTCTGAGCCACCTTGATCAGGTAATTCTGGGAATAAATAAATTTGATTAGACATGACTACTATAGCTGTCCACATAGATCCAAAGTTCCTTTTTGCTTTCTGCAACAATCGTCCAAGTTTGTGAGTTTCTGACTGGCAGTGGTTTGGTCAACCATGTGATTTCAGCCAGCCTCAGGCTGAATCCAGGTGACACAAGCCAAAACGATCAATTAATCCAGGATGCCCAACACATAAACTGGAGTTTTAGCTTGAATACCAAATATATAGATCTCTCAGGTACATAGTTATCTCATTTGGAAAAGGAGGATAAAAGTTCTAGTCTACTTAATAGCTTAAGTTCCTATCAAGGTCAAATTAGGCTGTGAATGTTGCAGCCCTCTGAAAGTTAAAGTGCTGTATATGTGGAAAGTGCCTTTATTAACAGACTGACCATCACACAGTCCAATCAGCTCAATCAAGATCTAACCAAGTCTCAGAAAGAGGGAGCTTGTTATCACAATGTGACGACAGCCTGCTTAAGGGCCATCCCTGGCGACCAATTTGCCTCTTTTCCCTGTTTTTACTCCTGTTTAGCCCTGGAAACATTGCAAGTGATTTCCATCTGATTTAGGAAAGTAATGGAGCAAAGAGACTATCTGTAAACATAAAGAATACAATGGGAAACATTACGTGTGTATATAAAGAAAGAGAAATAAAACCAGGTGAAAAAACTTTACAGCTTGTCTCAAAAGAATTATAAAATTAGTGGATGAAGGGCATGTTGTTACTTTTTTATATTTGCATTTTGCCAGTGGAAGGCCTCATAATATTTTTACCGTATTTGTAGACTTGGCTCTTCTGCTTGTCACATGGATTGAAAACTGAGACTCAGAACTGGAGATGGCTGGGAGGTATGAGATGGGAGAAAGTCCGAAGTGGGGATGGCCACACTTCTTCAACACCTTCCCCTGGTGCAGAGCTGAGCAGGTGCAGGCATCGGGCCTGATTGTGCCACTCACATCCAGGCTTCATTCAGACTCTTTTCAGATGCTTTTCTGGGGGGAACACATTCTCTATTCTCCATTCTCCTCATTTGTACTCTGTCTTAAAAAAAGAGAAGCTAAATCAAAACAAAACAAATGTTCATTAAGATAAAACCTCAGGATTCTAACCTCGGTGCTTATACTCTATTGCTCTGCTATGGTCATTCTAATGTTTTTGAATGATTAATGTCTTGATGTTTGATCTGTAGCTGAAGGAATTTTGCTTCTGCATTGCAAAGTTAGTTAATTTGTTTACCCAGCTTGCTATGGATGGAATTATGTCATGCCCCACCCCCAAATTCCTGCACTGAAGTCCTAACCCCCAATTTGACTATATTTGAACATAGGGCTTTTAGGAGCTAATTGAGGTTAAATGAGGTCATAAGGGTAGAGCCCTAATCTGATAAGGTTGGTGACCTTATAAGAAGAGAAAGAGAGAGAGATGTCTTTCTCTCTCTCTTTCTGCCATATGAGGACATAGTGAGAAGCTACCCACGTATGCTTCAGATGAGAGCCCTCACCAGACACCCAGTAGACCAGCACCTTGATCTTAGACTTCCCATTCTCTAAAACTATGAGAAAATAAATATCTGTTGGTTAAGCCATCCAGTCTACAATATTTTGTTATGGCATCCCAAGCCAACTAATGTACAATTAATTGCTTGTGTGCATTTACTCTAAATTAATTAAGAATTAATTTGACTAAATTTTGGAGGCATTTATGTTTCCCAGAAAAGCTAACTGGTTACATCATTCAGAAAACAAGAGGAAGGATAATGGCTTACTCTGTAGCCGGGTATCTATGGAGGTCACATCATTTGGCAAAAGCTTGCCCAGTGAAAGTGTTAACCCAGGCCTAACACCCATGCTGCTGAGTCCTGTCTGGTGTGTTTTACACTACGGTACACACTTAGACACCACCAAATACAAAGCCTTGTCCAATGTGCCAAAAATAGTCTATCTAACCAGGACTCAAAATCCAGAAACCATAAAGAGAGGATTAATAAGGACGGCTGTATTAAAAAAGAAAATTGGGTTTCTGCCTGGCAAAAAATAAAACAAAACTCTTCCACAAGCACAGTCAAAAGGAAAATGACAGATTAAAAAAAAGTATTTGGCATCTTCGACTATTAATAGTAACCTGATGGGAAAACGGGCAAAGCAGATAAACAGGCAGTTCATAGTTAAAGAAATGTAACCATTTTAAATACGTGAAAAGATATTCTACATCCCTCAAAATAAGAGAAGTGCAAGTTTAAATTTTATTGAAATGTAATATTTCACTTATCAGACTGGCAAAAATCCAAAAGTTTGATACAACATTTTGTTGGAAAGTTGTGGGACAACAGGCACATTCACTCATGGTGCAAAGTCAAATTGGCACAATGTTTCTGGGGGGCAATTGAAAAATATCCAAAATTACAAGTGTATATATATTTTTGACCCGAATATTGTTTTTTAATGGGAATTGGTCCAATAGTTTGCAGAAAGGCAGAATAACTTTTGTCCAAAGTAATTCATTTAGATTTGTTTGTAAAAGTAAACAAATGAAATCAACCCTATGTTCCATCAATGTGAGAGTGTTCAAATAAATGGTAGTGTTATCACAAAACAGAATACACTGAGATTAGAAAGAGAAGAATGAGGACCCTCTCTATTTAGTGACATGGAAAGATCTCCAAGGCATACTGTTAGCAGAATAAACAAAGGATAAATATTTTGCTACCTTTGAAAAATAAAATGCTTATGTAGACCTAAATAAATACTGGAAGGACATACAAGTTTGTAAATGGCCTATGGAGGTGGGTAGGTGTGGGAAGAGATAGGAAAGGGAAGGAGGCTTTGGACTTTATACATTTTCGAAACATAATTTTTTTGAGCCAGGTAAATTTATTACCTATTCATAATTAAATTTAAAAAATAAATAAAATGGAGAGAGAGAAAGCTATCCATGAAGGGAATTCAGAATTTCCTCAGTAAACTGTGCCACATTTTTCTATTTCCTGATGTGAATAATTTCTTCCTTATGACTATTTCAGTAGCTTCAGAGTAATAATTTTACTTGTCAGTTTAAAAAACTGCATATAGAATGTTTCCAACACAAAGAAATGATAAATATTTGAGGTGAATGGATATCCCAATTACCCTGATTTGATCATTACACATTGTATGCATGTATGTAAATATCATATGTTTGATTACGCACCCTATAAATGTGTACGATTATTATGTATCAATTGAAAATAAATAAAATAATATACATATAGAGCAGTCACCAAATATTCTGAAAGTATAATATTTAAAAGAGGTTTGGCCAAGCAACTGGAAAATATGATCCCAAAATAATCTTGCCACAGTTTAAAAGGTTTTCCATCAATATCTATAGCATGACATAGTAGAAATAAACAGGGCTTAGACACAGCCACATTTGCATTCAAATCTCATTTCTGCCACTAACAAGCTTTGTGATCTTGGATGAATACCTTTACTTCTAAGAACTTCAGTTACTGCTGTTAAAAATGATAATAGTAGTAACAACAGTAGTAGTAGTGAGTATCCACTGGGATCATTCAGGTTGAAGAGCTGGCATTGGTAGACTTGTCATAGATGGTAGCTCTTATGAGATGATTTCTATATTCACGGTCATTGTGAAAATTACAGCAATGGGTAGGTGTTTGCAAAATAAAGACAGTCTGCAGAGGTCAGTAACATCTTGCCTATCTGGAATTTCACCACCTCTGACCTCACTCACTGTTAGAACATAGAACATAGAAACAGAAAGACAAAAACAATGGCTCTTGGTAGCAAAATGAATTCCGCAAATATTTATAGGATAGTTTGAGCACTTGATTCTTTGGAGAGCCTCTTGAAAGCTCCTGTAGAGCTGATGTGGCTTGGATTTCATGGTGGTGACAAGAGCAGAATTAGAGAGGGGAATGACGTAGTCAGATACACTGCCCAGTGAAAGTGACAGACAGAGGCCTGAGAAAGAGCCATAAGCAACAAACACAAGAACCCAGAGCATCAGAGTTGGGAACTTTTCTCTAGGATACACATCTGAGACCCCAGCAAATTGTGAAGACTTTGCCTTGCCAGGCCATGTCTATAATAAGTACTTACACAATAGGTTTGGAAAGGTAGGAAAGAATAAAGATTTTCATAAAACATGGTTAAAATAAAAATAAACGTTGATGTTTAAATACCTAGTTATGTATAAAATTCAACTCTGTTGAATTATTCATTCCCTGCATTTTTCATAAATAGCTAAAATTTCACTGTATTCAGTACCCAAAAGCTCATTAGAAACAGAAACTCTCACGGAAAACTCTGGGCTGAGATGAATAAAAACATTTAAATATAGCTTGAAACAAGAAAGCTGCACAATAAATGGGATAGTGTTCCTATGTGCTCCTGGAAACCCTGGTAAACAAACAGAACCAAGTTACCTGTCCTGCCTTTGACTTGAGGCTTATGTATGCATAGAGGACTGCCTGTAATATTTTCCACCAGGCTCTCTTCTCAAGTTATTATGCCTTGTTTAGATTTGGGGAAACCTAAGAGCTGAACAATGACTTTTGCAAGTTGCAAGTTGCTTTAAGGGAAAATATTTCAGTTGTTGTGAGTGTAGCTCGGTAAATGATACCCTCTTTTGGAGCTGTGGAACAGAGATCCTAATTCCTGTTAAGCTTTTGTTTATAGAGGCACAGGAGGACATTTGCCCCCCCAGAACTTTGCTGCCATCCACTTGGGATAAGTACAACTGTCCTCAGCAACAAAACCACAAGATACTCTTCACATTTCTCAAATGGGCAGCAATCAGACTGTCCGTGCACAGCCTGCATCACGTATTTCGTGGATGACATAGGTAGCTACATTCCTTCTTTATTATTAATATGTGGAGTGCCACAGTCACTCCGCAAACCATCATGCCACTGCTGTGGCTGCTAACCAGAGAAACTGCAGGACCAGATCCAAGAAGTTTGTTTACAATGGAAAGTGACCAGTCACTTTTATTATCATCATTAACAAAATAATAATGAAGAATAAAATCCTGCTTGTTGATTAAATTCCACTTCAAGATCAGAGTATATTTAGCCCTCTGCATCTGTGGGGCATTGATTCCAGGACTACCTAGGGTACCAAAATCCCTGAATGCTCCAATCCCTTATATAAAATGGCGCAGTGCAGTAGGCTCTCTGTATCCGTGGGTTTCCATCTGCAGTTGGATGTGGATCTGCAGATACGAAGGGCCCACTGCACTGATCCATATTATCTGTGTTTCTTGAATTCATAGTGAAGGTTTTGTGTGGGGGAGGAGGTTGGTGGTGGGCAAGGCAGGGGACATGTACCGGAACCATCTGGGATTTAGTCAAAATATTTTTGCACATCTCTGTTCCTTTCTCCTCATCCCCAATAGATTCAAATATGCCCTTGTAGTGAAGTTTTGTGAATTTAAAAAAATTATTTCTCAGATATTCTGATAAAATAATACATGTATAATCATAATATGTAACATTCTCTTTCTTATTCCCTTATGAAAATATTGTATATTTTTATGAGAAAAAATGGTGCACTGAAAGAGCAAACTTTCCTGTGTGCGACATGTGACCTTGGACAAGAAAACATTATCCTGAGCCTCAGTTTCCTTATTCGTGGTAACTGGGGAGAATAAAAGCTTCTTTGTCTATACTGATATATTTTAATAGTTATTATAATGAGATGGTTAATTAGATTCAGAGTGTGGTCAAGAAAGCAGGAAACTTAGGGCTCCATCTGGAAATCAAATTTTATAAACAAGAGGGTGTAGGTGAGCCGAATCCTGACTAAATACCATGTGGTACAAATAAATGTGTAGTTCTTCCTCGCTTCTATACATTTTCAGAGATAAACTATGTGACATAATCAGTGAACAAGATAATTTTGTGTTGCCAATATGGTGCTAAAAATCGGGGTCAAAAACTAGAGAATAGACCCTGCTAAGACACAGCAAGCATTGAAGTGTTAAGAAAAGGCATGGGTAGCGCAGACTAGATTAAGGAAAGAGGTATGATTTGAGTTAGGTGTTGAAGGTAGCAAGGTGGAAAGAAAACGGAGACACTTGTAACTGCATTGGTGGAAGTGGGAGGGCAAATCAGGAGGCCTAAGTAATCCTCTTGTTATGTTACAACTCTTAGACAAAAAGAGAGACAACAAATTCATAGGGACATTATGCCGTGAGTATCTCTGTGTGAGGGTTACAGTGTAAGTAAAGTATGTGCTTCTGAATAATGTGTCTATAGAGGGAGTATCACCTGAGGCAAAGGGTCAGAATTGTGTGTTATAATTTCTCTGCCCTCCTAACGTTCAGCATAATTCCAAGTACATGGGGAGAAACTCAGTTCACATGTATAAGTGGGTTGGAAACATAAGGAGCTTTGATAGGGTTGACAGGTGGGATAAGGCGAGAGAACCAGAGTAAGGAGTTGGAGGAACAGCCTATGCAGAAGGGGAGCGGGGACCCTCACAGCAAACCAGCTCTCCTAAGCCGTTTTCCCAAGGCATGGTGGCTGTTGCACAGCCCTGAAACTCCCACCTCCAAAGCTGGGATCCTCCACCTTTTCTACCCACCCCTCCCCCAACCCCGATTGCCTTTTCTTAAATGTAGACAAAAGTTGAGGCTGGACAGGTGTGATTAATCCCAGCTTGTCTTGAGGGCACCTCCATCACCCCACGCTCTTCCCATTTTTCTTAGATGCTGAGAAAATGCTTTTCACAGCTATGATGACACAGCCAGAAATATCACCTTTTGAAGACATCATAACCGTGAGATATGACACTCTTTCAGCCGTTAGAAGGTTATTTGCTGTAGCCATTAAATACAGCCCTGTCATTCCCACTCACCTGAGCCATATTTCCTCCTTCAATAGATTATCCATAAATATAGGCTCAGGTACAAATAGAAATAATGAACATTCATAGCTGAAGAAGACACGTACAGTCAAATCCTGTAGGAAAGCAAGGGGACGTCTTTCCCTAGAGCAGACCCAGCAGGGCCCAGAAGCCAGGTCTCCTGGAGGGCTTCTAGGGACTCAGGTTAATGTGCCCTCAATATCCTGGTAATGCAGAGCCCACACCTCCTAAATTCCAAGGATGTTCCAGACTGCCCACTTGGGGACCCAATCTACTTTGCTGCCATATGTAATTAGAATGAACTATTAGGAGTAGCTTGTCCAGAATATAATTTCAGTTCATATTAATATTTTAAACAATGTATTACATTTATATAGAATGCTACAATTTCCAAAGGACTAAACAGGCTGGTAGTATACTCACTTAATCTAAATAATTTTATATGTTCCAATCTAGATGCTTTATTGGGTATCTTCTTTCTGTGTGTTCAGGACTTACCTAGGAACCTGATGAAACATGGACAAATGTAAAAAAATATGTAGCAATTTTGCAGACTATGAGGGCCAAAACCTTTTTTCTTATGCAAGAGTGAGAAAACAATACTATAATTAAATATCATATTTTGCAGCATAGGTGACTGACTCTGTAGGCGTTTGTAGAGAAAGCAATTGCCTGGGATTTGCTGGTCTTTGGGAATGGCAGGTCTGCAAAGGGCCTTTATCTGGGTTCTCAAAAATGGGACCCCTGTAGAGAAGTCAGCAGACCATCAGCAGGAGTGAGTAGAAAGATGAGAAGGCAGGAGTATTCCTGAAATATATGGGAATAGCTGCTGGAAGGTAATAGAAGACCTGAATTACTCATGAGATTTCCTGCATTGAGCAAAATAGCACTGGCAAAATGAAGCCTTGGAAGTAATTTGAAAATTCATGTAATACTGTGATATGGTGATTTTCCAGAATGATCTGCAAATCCAGAAACTTGCCTTGTTCACAAGAGTTTGTGTCCCCCATCCTCAAAAATAGTCTTGCCCCAGTGAGATAAAACTCAGGGAAGAAATGATGACAGACTTGGGACTTGTGTCATGTTGCAGCTCCAGATAGATCTGCCTACCACATAGAAAAAAATAGTATTTATGAGTTGTGTTTTTGTCATTACCTGCCTGTTCACAAAGTTGATGTATTTGATTAGCCAAGAGATCACACCTCATGCAGAAGTCCCTAGTCAATAAAAGCAGGTTGTTTTTCATAAACATGCCTTAATTTCACGAATTCATAACCTCAATTGGTCAAATATTTTATGTGGCAATAGCTCTGTTTTTAGAATTGTTATTAATTTTTTTGACACTAGGAGTACATGACACACATATATGTAGGTTAAGTGTTATATCCAGATCTGTCTTTTATCATCTATCCTAAAGCTGTGACATACACAGAAAACTCATATACATAGGTCTATAAGTGATCTTGCAAAGAAAGAGTGAGATGGAGAGAGATACATTTGTTCATACACATATCGTAAGCAATTTTATTTTGACATCTGGCAATTAGTTTGCCAGGATTGGAGGGAGCCGCATACAATTGTGTGTTAGGAGATTTGGTCTGCCTGATTTTGACCCTCCACGGTCTGTGTGCCACACAGTAGCTCGGAAGTTCCTTTTGAAAGGTAAAGCGGTTTTTGTTAGTTCCCTGCTCAAAGCTCTCCAATGGCATCCCGTCGTTAGAATAAAATCTGAAGTCCTCATTACAGCCTAGAGGACCTTTCCCGACCTGGCCCTGGTTACTTCTTACTTATTTCCTACAGATTTTTGTTCTCTCCATCCACGCCGGCCTTCTTGCTGTTCTTCAAAGGTGTGTCGCCTGTTTCTGGACCAGTCTTCCCTTCCTGCTCCCTCTGCCTGGAACACACATCACTCAGACAAACACGTGGCTCACTGCTTCACTCCACTGGGGTCTCTGCTCAAAGGCCACCTCCTCAGGGAGCCCTTCCCTGATCACCCCGTCCAAGATTGTCCCCTTGTCCTCTCCGGCTATCGTCTTGCTTTATTTTGCTTCATAGGAGTTAGCCTGACCTGACATTTTATGATACATCTATTTTTTATTCATTTAGCTTATCTAGTTCCCAAACGAGGATGTCAGTTTCACAAAGGGATAGGTTATGTCTTATTTGTGCCTGTATCTCGGGCACATAGCAGATATCCATTAAATACTTGTTGAATGAATAAATAAAAATAGTAAGTAAGTATTTCTTGGGTTATTTAGTTGCTTATTTGCTTATTAATTTATTTATAATTACCACCATAAACACACAGCCCAACCCGAGAACTTAAACATTATCAAAGACTGTCATCTGCCTATGTTGGCCCCTTCCTCCCTCACACACTTTGCCCCCATCCCAGGTAATAATTATCTTGAATTTTGTCTTATTCTTTTTCTTTTAAAGTATAGTTTATTATACATACCGTGTTTATCTAAAATTGTATATTGGTTAGAATACATTGATTTGATGTGGAATTTCATTTACAAAGAGTATCATTCTATATGTAATCTTCTGAAACCTTTTTATCACTGAATTTTATATTTTTAAAATTCATCAATATTATTTAGATATCGTTTTATTTTTATATTCTGATATATGGCTGTCATCCATTCATTCTCACATTATATTTCTTTTTGTGACTGTGCTACATTTATTTTCACATTGACTTCAATTGAGAGTTCTAGGACAGTGCCCTCACTCAAGAGTTGTAGACATTTGTCGGTCTTTAAGTTTATCCAAGACCACTGAAGTAGTTAGCAGGGGTTGGGCTCAGACTTTCTATTGAGGATCCTGTCCAATTTGTAGAGGCTTTTGCCCGGGGGCATTCTGAGTGCAATGCTGTATATTTGGTTAAAAACTGAGCCTGTTCTGCAATCTCTTGCCTCTTTTCCTCCAAGGCAGCCTCTCCTAGTTTTTCAGAGCTGGGCTCACTTGTGTATTCCCACTTGTAGGCTAGTCCTGTATACGTTCCCAAAGCAAATATGGTAGAAGGAAGAAGTATATTAAGGACCCTGGCAGGTGAGATTTCAGATGAAATCCCCTCAGACCCCAGTGTAAGAGTCTTTGTTGCCTACAGACTCAGGAGTTAGTGCTCTGCCCCAGGCCCCAACATCGCTCGTGCTGGCTCACTATTCTCCCACGCTGGTTCAACTTCACAGTCGGGGTTCTTTCTGTGCATGCCGTACTGCTGTCCTGTCCAGGATTCTGGTTTTTTTCTAGAAATAGCCCTCTTCTGTGAACTGCAGCCCAGCCTTGTAACCTTGCCTTGACTTTCCCATCTCATTCCTTAAATGCTGGGAGACGGTCTTCCCCTAACATGACTGCCAAGATCTAACAGCATCTGGACCTTCTACCGTGGAGCCCTGTTTGCTTGATCAGAGATCCAGAGCAGGTCATTCTTAGACTTATGCCAGAAACCAGGGGATTGATGGAGAGAGGCTCTTCCTTTAAGCTGCACATCAGGAGTTGGTCTGCTATAGCCAGAATAGATTTGCTAAATTTGTGAACTACATGGCTGAAATCACAGGTGGGGTTTGTAACTAAAGACCAGAGCCCCTGTAACTGGTCTCACTGGGCTATAAAGCCCAAATGATACAATTTGAAGCAAAAATGATCATGTGTCGTATTGACATAACTTTGTGACCTAGAGTTACACATTGCTGGAGAGAGTATGCCCTGGTATAATACTTTGGAGAACAATTTTGTAATATGGATTCTTAAGAAGTCTGTGACTGTCGGCCCTATGTAGCTACCTCAGAAAACATATCCTAAGAAGGTAATTTTAAACTCAGAAAAATTTTATGCACAAAGATGTTCACTCCAGTATAACATAGCTACAAAAAAATGTAACAACCAAAATGTCCATTAGAATAATAAATAAATAAATTATTACTATAATAGTTCTATTAGAACAATAGTATTACTCTTAAAGCTTTTATGCTAACTTTGAAAAATATCCGCATTATAATATTATAATGTTATATGAAAAAAATTAAAATCATGTATAGTATTAATATAATTGTAAGTATACAAAACAACCCCTCCTCCTCCCCATTAATTGTGCCAGATAATAAAAATGGTGAAGATTGTCTGGAACATGAAAAGTCTTGGAATTATAGCTATCTTCTAGTTTTCTGGGGGGTTTGTGTCTTCCTTAGAAATATGTACCATTTTTATAGGGTGAAAAAAAGAACCAAACTGAAATAAATCAAACATGACACCTTGTCAATTATGAACACAAATAAAGGGTACAAAGCAGGGAGTGAAAAAAACTAGCCTCAAAGAGCTTCAAACTGCCTTCTCTCCTGCATAGATCTCTCACCCTGTTGAGATCAGAGGATGGAAGCCCTTTCTAACTGCTTGTGAAACATCTGCTTTAGAGATCAAATTCAGGAGTAGAAATAGACCCAAGATATAAAATAATTTAATTCATGGTGAAAATACACTTTGGAATCCAGGCATCAGTTCACGTGTGTAAATATTTAGAACAATATTGGATCATATTAAATATTTTTTAAAAGGTGAAATATTATCATTGTTATCATTGTTCGGTATATGGTATTGAACAGTTGGCTATCAATCTAGGAAACTACATAATGATAAAATTCTAAACATTAGGTCGTATATAAAAACAGATTCCAGATAGATCAGAAATATAAATGTCAAAAAATAAATCTATAATCCAACTAGAAGAAAATTTAGGGTAGAGAAGTCCCTTCTCAACATAACACCAAAGGCAGTGTGCCCTTTAGGAATTAGGAGAATAATCACTTTAATCATAAGGAACTAAAATTTTCTGTAGGGATAGAAGTTAAAAGAAATGATAATCTGGGGTAAACAGTTACAAAACAGCTATTTTATTCAGTTTCATAATTTTTAGGATATCATGGTTATTTTTCTCATTTCCTTTATTACAAAAGAGTTAATAACTTTATTGAAAAGCTCTTTCATATCTATAAGAAAAGAGAGGTAGGTAGGTAGTCAGATAAAGAAAATGGAGCAATGTATAAAAATAGTAAAAGAGTGTGTGCGTGTATAGACACACATTATATATATGTGTGTGTGTAGTTATTAGTAATCACAAAAATGTGAATTTAAACAACATGAAATACTAGGTATTTTTCCCAAAATTAATTGACAAAGATGAAAATAAAGATAATGCCTGATATTTTTGAGATCAGGATTTGTGCATTGTTCTTGTGGAATTTAATATTAATAGAATACCTTTCTGGAAAATTGCTGTCATTCAGAATTATGAAAGCCACCTTGGTTTACCTTATGCCTATGAGAAATGTAGCATTTCTTTTAAAATGGGAAACAGGGAAGTAGGTATACGGATTCCAAGGAAAGCATAGTGCAGAATTTCTGGTGAGTAATAATTTTGAGGTTTTTTAATAAGAAAAAAGATATTCTTTAAAAAATTATTTATGTATTAGGATCTTCATTAATAGACATGAATTGTTCAATTAGTTAAATGCTAATAAATCAGCTAGTTCTAAAAATTATGCATCAAATTAAATTAAAATCAAATAATTAAGTCTAATAGAAACATAGAAGGATTGTGGTGTGCTCCAGAATTCTTCCCTCCCCTCCTTTCTCTCTCTCTTTCTCTCTCTCCAAAAGAACATTAGAGTGTTGCTCATGATTAAGGGGAAACACACACTCATAGGAATGTAAATTAGTAAAAGCTTGTGGCAGAGTGTTTGGAAATATATAAAGTACTTAAAATTGTAAATATACTTTGACAGAGAAGTCTCATTTTTTAGGAATTTATCCTAAAGAAATAATCAGGCAAGTGTTCAAAGATGTTTGTACAAGGGTGTTCATTGGAGTGTTGTTAATAGTATTGAGAAATTGGAAATAAACTAAATATTCAACAGTGGGGAATTTAAAATTTATGCTGTGTGGAGTAGAATATGCTAAGTAGAGTGAAACTTCGAGTGTTTGAATTTAGATGTATATGTACTGAGTTTACTGAAAAACAAGATGCTCATAATACTTTAAGCGAAAAATCAGCTACAATCTAATATGTTTAATGCGATTCTTTTAACATAAAAATTACACACATGCACATGTACAAACATTCCCCAGTATATAAACTGCCAGAAAAAAATGTATATTAAAGGCTAGCAGTGTCCACGTCTAAATATAGAATGACAGATGAATTTTTTTCCTCTTTTGTTTTTGATGTTTCTACAACACATGGGTATTATTTATTCAACTTCAAAATAATCTAGCAACTTTTCATCTTAGCTACCACCCTTGTTCAAGCCATGGTCACCTTTTACCTGACATCATCACTTACATCACCCTGAAACCAGACCGGAAGATAAGGAGCGGAAGGCCAGTAACTGGTGTGGGAGGTGATCCCAGGAAGCAGAAAGTCCAGGAAGGGAGAAAAGCAGGTGAAGCGTGTGTGAGCGAGCAAGCCGCCCTGTGCGCCCCTGGAGCTCAGCCCCCGTGGGCTCCGTGAGTGAGCCTTTGAACTGTCCCACTGTGGGATGGGAAGAAAGAAGCATTGATCCATCCACCCTCAGCTCTCCCTGGTAGAGGGTTGCTCCAGGATGTTAAATTTGGGGTAGTTGGTATTAAATACTTTTCAGCCGGCCTATGTGTGACCTGAGCAAACTGCCCAAGCTCTGGAGGAAACCCTCCGGCAGAGCAGCAGACTGCTGAGTGTGTTGGAGAAGACAGGCAGATGGGGGGCTGTCTGCAGGGGTCTCAGGGACGTGACGCAGAGGATTTCTGTCACAGCATCTCAAAAGGCTCACCTGTGTCCACCCTTATCCCCCAGCAAAATCTCCAGAGTGCTTATTTTAAAACTGAAGTCGTATCATGGTATACCTTTTTTCGAAATCTTTCCATATCACTCACCAATACAAAGAAGCAATCAATCAATCAAACAAACAAGAAAGCTTAAATAGTCCACAAGGCAATACTTGATCCAGCCCCCATGACCTCAGCTTTCCCAGTTCTCCTCACTGACCCCACTATAGCCAAACCGGCCTCCCTGTGATGATCCCTCCAAGCACGCATGATCCTTCCAAGCACGCAGGCTCCCAGGGCCTTGGCGTTCGCTCCTTCTGCCCGGGAGGCTTTTCCCTCCAGCTATGCTGTTTCCTCCCTCATTGTTTTTCATGTTTCTGCCCAGATGATCATTTCTCCGAGAAGCTTTCCCTGACTACCTTTTGTAAAATAGCAATTATCTGACTCTTTTGTCTTCTGTTTCTTTTTTATTTTTCTCCATTGTGCTAGTCATCACCTGGCAAACCTGCTTTCCCACCAACAGTGGACTGTAAGCTCTGTTAGGACAGAGCTACGCATTTTTGTTTTGTTTTATTAGTAGTATTATTATTATGTCCCCAGTGCCAGAATTTCAGGCACTTAATAAGTGCTTAATTCATGTTGAATGATGAATGAATGAGCAAAGGACTACCCAGCTTCCAAAAGAAGTATGGATTAAGGCAGAGAACACTTCCCCAAGTCATGCTTCTTCTTTGGCTCTGCAGAGTCACTTTTACTAACCCTCCATGACCTTGGCAACTCTACTTAGTCCTACTGGTCTAAGTAGGACTTAGTCTAATTGCCACAGACATTCTGAACTGCAGTCTTTGGGCTGCCTAGGTGTGTAGTATCTGCCAGTGTTCACCGGGTAAGTCAGATAACAATTTCTCCAGGCTGGCTGCTCCCAGGGCCGTCTATGCTCCGAAGTGCAGGTGGACCAGAGCGCCAGTCAAGGCGGCCTGCCCTGAGAGCTCAGTTCCCAGAGGGCAGGGCCGGTGTTCTCACTACATTCTTGGAACATGTTCTGATCGACTCTGTGCTTGTCTCCTTGTCAGGCCAAGGGAAAGAACCTGCTAGGCTGGCACTTAGCCTGGTAGCCTAGACTTCTTGACAACACACCCTCCCATAAGCCAAGACAAAATCATTCTTCCATCAGCACCTTTCCCAGTTTGGCTTGTCCTGGATCTCTGCCCCAACCTCCACCCTACCTCACTGCGAGGTTGCTTATGAAACATGAGGTCCACCCACAACTCTCTTCTCCCATGATTCACCTGAATTAATAATAAGGCTCCACACTGGGAAGCGATAATATCTCTCACCCAAGGAATGTGAAGTGTTTGGAAATGTGCCTGGGCAATCCACCCCCAGCACCCAGAGACATCACAGGTCACTCATTTACCCAGGAGAGGAAAGTGAGCTTGTGCTTCATGGAAGGGAACTGCAGAGCTGAAATGTGTTCACACCAGTGGGATTTAATCCTGTTGGTGACTTGCACTTCTGTTTGGATCTGTTCCACTGCACCTCATCCTATTCCATAGGTAATGAGCGCACACTTAAGTATACATAGCATTGCTGCCAAAATCCATTTTCTGATACTACATTTTCATTTCAGTCTGAAGATATGAGACTGATTTTTCAAGAGATTGCTAGTATTTTTTTCTTTCTCTACCTTTCATAACTGAATTCTTTTTAAAACATGAATCATGAAAACATTAGAAAAAATAAATATTTTTATACTTGTTATTTAACTATATCTACATGCCTATAAGAAAGTCCCTAAAAGGCTTATTGTGTTCAAGGCTTCCTAATACACCCCAGTAGGAAATGATCAATGGATTTGTACATAGGACTATCCTCAAATACTTTGGGGTTTATGCAAAAGTCATTTCATGAATTTTATTATATCCTGGCCCCTAAAGAGATTCCATGTAGGCTATATTCTAACATTTTGCATTTCTATGCTAAGTTTGTGACGATGAATAAAAATGAATTTGTATATATGTGAGAAGGAACATTCTCTGAATGTAGATTCAAAACCACAAACACTATATCTCACAGAAAAAATACATCATCAATAGAATTATTTATTAGCATTATCTACCTTATTTTGTGTTTTTTCTTAATATTATTAAAATAAATTTTCCTCTTTTCCCTACCCTTTCCACATAATGCGATTTGCTCCTGCCTACAACTATGCGTTGCATGCATGATTGTGCTTGAGCATTTGCGACATACAACATGAATCAGATGCAGGTTTTGCTTTCAAGAAAGCTACTACCCTTCTGTTCTCAGAGACGTAGTTTGTTGTATCCACAAAAGCCAGTCACTTCTTATAGAGTCCACAGCTAATAATACAACAACCTACCAATAATTAAATGCTTATTTTGTGCTAAGCATTTTGCATGTATTATAGAATTTCACTCTCATAATATCCCTATGAAGCAGGTATTATCCTCCTTTAATAGATGAAACAACTAAGAAATCCTCCCTATTTAGTTGGTTGGGGGAATCTGAGTTCTATCCTTCCACATTCTGATGTAGCTGTGTAAGCCTTGTCTGCACTCATTTGTTTGTGTATTTACTGAAAAAAGATTTTCTTGATCTTCTACTCTACGCAAGAAAATGAATCAGGACCTGTGCTGGGAGCTGCAGGAATCACAGAGAAGAATAAGAGTCAAATCCTTCCCCTGGGATTTGAAACATAGTTGTATGTATTGTTAAGTGGCACAAACTTCCAAAACAGTGACGTCTTAAAATCTTTAATGACTTAATACAATAGAAGTCAATTTCTTCTCACCAGTGTTTGGTGGGCTGTCTTCTACCTGGTGATTTCAGGATCCAGGCCTCTTTCATTTTGTGATTTTGTCATCCTTTGTGCTTTAGGGCCCTTCTTTTCTGGGTGGTCCATGAGCCAGGTCAGGCCATGGTACACATCCTTCTCTTCTATTGGCCAGAACTTGGAACATGCCCCTGTGTAACTCCAAGGGTGGCTGGACAGTGCAGTCTCACTGTGTTCATAGAAAGAAATAAAAGTGGGTAATAGTGCGTATGCAGCAATCTCTGAATGGGCCCCCACTCTGGGCATCAAATAGCCATTCACTTCTCCATAAAGCACTTGTTCCCATCCCATAGGTGACAACCTCAAAGATCCATCTATCTATTCAGTGCATCCATGTCAATGTTCAGGATCTCCAGGCAATGCAAATCTTCTCCATGAGGTCCCTGTGGTCTGGTGACCAGTAAACTCAAAGGACAAGTTTTCTGCTCCCCCACCCCATCACCCACGTACTTCCAACATACTTTATAAAGCAGGGACAAGATAACAGCTGTAAAAACTCCCATCTGCAAAGTTCCCCAGCAGTTATGGAATTCTGCAGGGTGGTCCTTATGAAGAATCCTTGTACCAGGGATTGGGAAGTCCTAGATGGGACCCTAATTATGTCTCTGGGAGAAATGACTTTGTGTCCTGTTTTTGGTGGTTCCTCTTTGAACGTTTTCTCCATAGCTACACCTGAAGTTGGCGCAGAGAAGTTTGCTCTTCTTAAGGACGGCGGAGCATTTGTTGCTATTTTCTGCTGGTGCAAGTTTGATGGCTCAAAGGTTGTGTTGAGTGTTAAGTAGTCACAGTTTTCTTTCATAATACATTTCTTTCAAAAATGTGATAAGCTTTGCTTCCAGTCACTTCCATGTGCTAGAAGCCAGTTTCCAATCTCATTTTATGTAAAGATTCTCAAACTTGAGTTCTTTCTTTCTCCTCCCACAAAACTTCCTCTCTAAGCTAAATGGACAGCAAGCTTGAGAGTCAGGGGGAGGCTCTAACACCCTTAACCTGGTCTTTAGCAGTTGTCTGAATCACTTTGAGTTACAAAGGAAAAGACTTATTGGTCCTTCCTGATCAGCAAGCTTTTCTTTATAACCAAAACACAACAGAACAGAACAAACACAAACCAACAAACAAAGAAAAGATGCTGGAAAAGTTTAAAACTAGAATGTTCTCTAGTAGATGAGGTAACCACTCTTGAGGAAAGATGCATTCATGTTGTTCCAAGGTCTCTTACCTGCAATGGAAAGTGTGAAGCCTACCACGTCTCAGATAATAGCCATATGAAGTAGGTGAACTTCCTGAAAGCAGAAATACAGGATTAACTGAATAATTTTAGAAGTCGATCATTCTCCTTCATGATCATATTGCAGCATCTTGCAAATTCATAAGTAGAATTAAGCACTCATTGTAGGGAAGAGTGTAAGAACAAATCCTATTGAAAGCTTCTGGGAATTTTAATTCTTTGGGTTAATAATTCACAAATAGGAGTCTACCATTCCTTAATCTTATCTCCATGCATCCAAATTGCTCTCCTTGCTAAATTCCCTAAATTCTTCCATTCACCATTTGCTTATATTTAGGCAGACAATAGGCTTTTGGAAGGAAAAACAATGCAGTATTACAGAGAAAGGATTTTCCCAGATGAACTCTAAATCACACACACTGATTTTGGAAGTGAACATGATCAAGGTCTTAGGCTACATATTACCAGTTGACAATTGAGTTGACCCCCTGGTCAGGGGCCCAGGGAAGCCTGGGTGGTAGTACATGGGCTCAGGAAGTATGGGCAGAGGTGATGGATGTGGTGGAGAATTTGACATGTCTCTGGAAATGGTCCTAGAGATGGGTTTCCTATTTTTGGAAGACAACACAATGCAGTAGAAGGAACACTAATTTCAAAGGTGGTAGGTTTTGTTTACAGACCGGATCTACCATTTATGAGCTATATAATGCTGAATAAGCTACCTCACCTCCCTCTAGCTCATTTTCCTCATCTATAAAATGTGGGATAATGATGATACATTCTCCACAGCGTTATTAGAAGGATCAAATGGACTAATGAATGGGAAAGTGTTTTTCAAATGACAAAGCAGTTTCAAATGCAAGTTGTGATTATAATTGGCCCTCAATAAACGTTCTTTGATTCTAATGGTCAGTGTCTATTACCTTTCTCCTTCCCTGAAGCATGGTGGATATGGGGCGTCAACCCCACAGGGCTTTCTGTGGGCACCTTCTCTTGCCCATCTTAGAAAACTGTTGGAGAAGTGGGTGCAGGACTCACCTCACCCTGGCACTGTTTTTCTAGGCAGTATTTTACCAGGTTAGAATTTTGTTCTAATAGAGAAGATGGCATTGGCGTGACTAAGTGGAAAAAACATTGGGCTGAGTTTCAACACATGCTTTCATTTCTTCATTATTTTGTTATTCATTAATTCAGCAAATATGTCTCAGAGCCCACGACATAGCAGGCACTGTGCAAGCCTGCTGTAACTGCGGAGATGAGTATTTAATCTCCTGTCTCACATTACTAGGGGCTGCGAGAGTCACTTAACCTCTTATTGCATCAGTTGACTCAACCGTCCATGGTGATCAGCTCTGCCTGTCTTCCTCATACAGTTTTTATGAGAAAATAACTTGGAGAGTGCTTTGTAGACATAAAAGGGCTGAACGTTTACGAGTTGCTAGTGCGTCATTAGCATTTCTTGAAGAGTCATTGGCATATGGCATTGGTACTGTGCTCAGGTAGGACAGCCACAAAGGAAAGCTGATCATAAAAAAAAGAGAGAAACTAGTGACGGCTTAAAGACATTTTGTGAAATGCCAATAACTAAACCCAAGATTCTTTCATGGTTATGTATGGTGTGAAGCTAAGGTCATGAAAACAGACGAAAAAGTGAATTCAAGGGGAATAGAAGTAGGTATGGGAAAAATGACTATAGTGACTAGGGAGAGTTTTTAACACACTGTCTCACAGGAGTGGGCAAGCAGGGCAGGGTGGGTCTGAGGAATAACTCTGGGAGCCTTCATGTGGGGTAACAATGTGATATTGGTTTTGGTAGTAATATTAGTTTGCATTTATACCACATTTTATTTTCAAAATACTTTACAATGGTTCGTTGGGTAATTATATCCCTGTGAATTAAGTCAGCATTGTTCTTTCTCTTTCACACCCATTAATCCCCTCTCCTCCTCAGCTAGCTGAGGCCCTTAGTCATCGAGTCAAACATTCAGCCATCAGTTACGTCAGTTAAGTGTGTCCCCATGAAACAATGTGTTGGCCTTAAAGGACAGACATAGAAATAGGTAAATGTTCCTATAGTGTTTTCTCCTCTTTAATGCTAAGTGCAGTCTTATTGATCTGATCTTGGCCTACAGAGGAATTAGTTATAATACTTTTAAAGCCACTGTCGTTACTGTCATGCCTCTACTTTGCTTTCCGTGAGAGGTGTGCCAGCTACTTTCATGCCGCATGGACTATTAGAAGGACTCAGAGAGGTGTGTTCTGGGCTGGCTTCTGCCACTTACCAACTTATTGGGTATGATGACTTCAACAAGCCATCCAAGATTTCTAAGCCTCAGAGTTCACCTTTATAAAAATGTGAATAAAAATACCTGGCTGACTTTCCTCCCTGGTGATTTTTGTGAGTGACACAAAAACTATAATTCAGGGAAGAATGTGTGGCAGATACTAGTAAGATTTGCTGGTCTTACCAGCTAGCAAGGTTTTTGTGATATGAATCAAAAGGTGTCAACTATGCCGGGCCACCACTGCTTCTTCTCTTTGCCTAACTGGTGTCACTAACTGATCACAGAACTCTTTTTTTTTTTTTTTCTCCAAGCCAGGCCTTAGCTTCAGAATCCTTTTCAACACAGGTCTCTCAGCCACCACTAATACTGACTGACTGGAGTTAGAACAGACAAGGAAAACATTTGTTGAACCCAAATCTAAATCTCTTATGCTGTTTATATTTATTTTCTGTTATCTTAAATAAGTTATACTCACAGCAAAATACTTTTTAGAAGACAAATAGTCTCCTCCGAGTCCTCTTGTCTTCTGCTATTTCTAAAGTGAAAATCTTCTTCTCTGGTTTATTTGCAGCCTCTGATAAATATTCTCTCAGGGAAAAGAATTAAAAGATATCTCCAAATGATGTGAGATGGATTAAGAGGTGTGAAATTAGGAATAAAGAAAATTCATTTCATTGTGTAACTTTTGGCAATACCTTGGCTGAAACTCTTACCTTTTAGTCTGTATCTCATGCCAGGTGAAGTCTCTGTAAATAGAAAATGCTCTTGAATCCAGTTGAACTGAATGTAGGTGCTCATGTGGCTTAACCATATCCCAAATACTAACTTCTGTTTTTAGCCTCAGGATACCTTACCATTTTGAATGGAACAATGAAGATTCATTGAAATACTATTATCATCACTAACACCTGGGATGATTGAAGAACTTTTTTTTTTTCTCATGGAGTCTCTCTTTTGCAATGTTGGACTGGAAGGAAAAGTAACCAGGGTGAGTGGCTGAGAAAAATTCCCATTTTCAGTGGGGATGTCTGGGTAAGATTTAGGCAGATGAAGCAAAGTCAGTGGATACTATAGGGTGTAGGATCCATTTTCTAACTCATGAGTTAAGGGTGTATCACATGTAAGTGACAGATGACTGTGCTGAACTGCGCAGAGCAAACTTGATATCACTACTACTCCCATCTATGGTGTCTTGCACATTGTAGAGGGGAAAGTGAGAGACTCTTTTTTCCAGAATCTTCTTTTCTATATGGTTTCAAGTTAGAGTTTGTCAACGAGAGGCATTTGCCTGTCATTTGGAAACAAGGAAAAGAAAAAGAAGTCGCTATTCTTTGGAGATATTTGAAGCCAGATTCATGGACAGATAGATGACTGGTTCACAGTAACTTGGTGAGTTCTAGAGAACCACTTGGTTCCTGCTGAGAACAGAGAGATTTGGTACAAATATCTCAGGAATTTTTGAGAGTTGAAATAGTTTTCCAGAGAGCTCTTAAAACTTCCTGCTTTAGTTGTTCAGGTATGATTTTTAGTGTCATCTTTTCCAACCTGTGCTTCCAAGCTCTTCTAATAGTTAAGCCCCTATTTCCTGACTTAAGTTCTTCACACTTGAAGTAGTTAGACCGGCTTCTATTTCTTGATTGACCTCTAACAAATAGAGGATTTTTTTTAATATAAGTAGTTTTGGGATATTAGAACTTTACAGATGAAACTGTCAAATTGATTCTCTGGTGTGATTATGATGGAAAGCAGTAACAACTTCAATGACAGTGCAAAATGGGTCACTGAGAGTCTGTGGTATGCAGTAGCAAAACAGTTATTTACATTATCACCTTGAATTTCCTGGTGTTATGTACCTATAGAAGGCAAGACTTTGGGAGGCAAAGTAGTAATAGCAGTAATAGTGAGAGAACTTTATGGTAGAAATAATTACTATAATGAATGTGAAGTGGAGCTGGCTATTTCTAAATACAGTGAAGAACCTGGAAAAAGAAAGACAATGTCAGGGTTTTAAATTAGTTATATAAGGAGTGGGATAAGTACCAGAGACCATGACTTCAATTATTGTCTGGAGAGGATTTTTCATTTCTTGTAGTCACTGGGCTGATATTTTGAAAACCCACCTGAAAGTATAATTCTGAGGGTGGGTGAATTTATACTCAAACTGAATGTACAGACTTATCAGTTCTCTTATATTAGAGAATTAATCAGGGGAGTGCGGCACCTTGGAGATCATAGAGGAGAAACTTGGGCAGATTTCAATTAATCCGAGTTCCTTGAACCCCCCCAAACCCTTCAGGCCCCCCTTGCCAGGAGAAGCAGCATTGCTTCTTTTCCTGCCTCACTCCCCAGTAATGATCTGAACTCAGGCATTCACCTTGCAATGGAGTGATGATTCTCTTTAAGACCTACCCACCACCTTCCTTTGCTTCCAGACCCATAATCAGACTCAAATCCTGTTAAAACCCAAGAGGATAAGATAAAGCATAACTTCTGATTAGGGAGAAAGTTCCATACACATAAGAAGAATTGCAATATTTTGTCAATTTGTAGTGGTTTATGTGTGGGAATAGATTATAAGTGTTAGACCAGGGAGTAAAGTGCATTGATTTGTAGTTGAGTAACTACAATAGAAAGTCATGGTCTCTTACACAATTCTCAGACTTAGTTTCACAGATGCCAAGATTCTTGAGTAAAGGGGAAGTTGTGACCTCTTGAAGAAGGACTCTGCTCTACTGCTGATGTTTATGCTATGAATCTTCCTCCTGCTTTTCCTCAGACTGACTTGTGGTCATTAATAAAGATGACTCTGTGTGGAGAAATACCAAGAATTCTGTGTGATTACTGGACATCCAAATTGATGTTAATTCTAGGGAATTCAAAATGCCAATTTATTCTACAAATGTAGAGTAGAAGCTTTTAAAGATCAAGTAATAAATGGAATTTTGGCCCAAGTTCTATTTCAAAATGGGTTTAGTGATTCCCAAAACACCAGTAGTTATTTTTCCAGTTCTTGAATAAGTAGTGGGAATAGATACATTTAGAAATGGCAAAATATTCCATGCTGGTTTCTTGATCTATGAAAAAATAGCTGTAATGATAAGAAGGATCAAGGAATAGTATACTCCTCCCAAAATGGAAAACTAAAATCAATGTATCAAACTAGGGGGAATTTCAGATTAGAGATATGAACAAAGATTTGAAGTATGCCTACCTAGCATGTCTAAAATATAGAATTTGGAGAATAAAAATAAATTTTTGTGAACTTAATTAGGTGGTGGCTGCTGTTTCAGATATAGTTTTTGTTGTTGTTTTGTTTTGTTTTTGTTTGTTTTGTTTTTATACTTGAACAAAGCAACTAAATTTCTGATGCCTGCTATTCAACTATCGCTCTGGTGATTATTTTTATCTTCTATACATGCTAGCAAAAAAATCCTACAAATAGTTTGCTCTTACTTGCTGTGCATGGCAATATACATCACTGTCTTAACACAGATTGTGTCAACTCTTTGTCACAATTTAGCCCATGAGACCTTGACTGTCTCACCATTACACAGGGCGTGACGCTAATCCCTAACACTAATTACATCATGCTACTTCTAAATGATTATCATGACATCGAAAATATCCTAGATGCCTTGGTAAGAAATAGGCATGCCAGAAGTTAGAAAATCAAGCCCATAAAAATTCAGGTATCACCCATCTTCAGGGAGTTTTTAGATGTCTAATGGTCTGGGGAATGTTAAAATCTGTCAAGTTGAAGAACAAATTGCTGCATCTTGTACCTACTACTTTTAAGAAAGGGGCTCAAAACCTGGTGACCTCTTTGAATTCTAGAAACCACATATGCTACACGAGTGCATGCTTACCTGCCCCATTCTTCTGCTGCCAGTTTTGAATTGGGCCCAGATAAAAATAAGGCTCTGTAGCAGGCATAAGCTTCTCTGCTTCTTGAGCTATATAGAATCAAGCACATCTAATGGTGCTAAAGTGTCTTCGAGAGATAGGGTTGGCTGTATTATAGGGGAGGCTCCTATAATTCCAATAGGAGAATTATGACTGAAATTCTTAGAGGTCTGGAACATAACTATGCTGATTTTTGCACATAGTTATGGCTCTTTTGAAAAGCAGCTTCTGCTTTCTACAAGGCCCTGTTCGAGATGAATACTTAAGTGTGGGACACCCAGTTGGTATGTGAACTATTCACCTTCAACTGGTTACTATATGACCCACAAAGTCATGAATCTGGGCATGCTCAACAACATTCCATCATTCCGTGGAAATAGGATATACAATTTTAGGCTTGAGAAGTTCTGAACACGTAACTGAGGTGTACAAGCACATAGCTGACTCTTTCAGTTACATTTACTGAATAACAAGCCACCCCAAATTTCCAAATGTAATGGCTTAAAATGCAACCACTAATTCACATTATAATTTTTTTACAATTTATGGATCATTAAGTCTTTCCTCTGGTCTGGGCTAGCTTCATTGATCTCCATTATGTTTGGTCATGTGTCTGCTGTGACCTGGAAAGCTGGCCTGCAGCTGGATGATTCCGGATGGTCCCACTCACATGTGTGGCTGTTGACAGGCTGTCAGCTGGAGCAAGGGAGGTGACTGGACTATGTTTCTATTATCATTCTGAAAGCTAGCCCAGGCTTTTTGAGTGGATATGTCAGAGTTCCAAGAAATGTTAAGAATAGAAGCTACAAGGATTATTGAGGCCTATGTTCAGAACTCAGAGTTAGTTTTACCAAATTCTATTCAATAGTAAAGATAATAAGAATAGCTCAGATTCAAGATGGTAAAATAAATTCCACTTCTTAATGGCAAGAGCTTCAATGTGTCCTTGCCAATCTTAATAATGTCTACAGACTTCCATGGCACCTATTGCTGCCTTGTTGATACCTTTTACTCAACCACCACATATGGTTCTATAGGAAGTTCTCTATTACCAACTGAGTAAGGAAAAAAATGGACCTGTTTTCCTGATAATTCTGCACAATATGGTGGCACTGCTCAAAAAAAGCAAATGGCTGAACAGAAGGGCTCTACTCGGGATAGCATTAAAGGATAGCGGTGGAGAAAAATTCTCCAAGTGGGCAGAATTTGTAGCACTGCACTTCTTTGTTCAATTTTCCCTAAGGAAACATGGCCAGGTGCACACATTTGTTCAGGGATAATTAGGCTAGAGTGGTCATGGACTTCGTAGGTAAAAGCTTAGAACCATGGTGATGACAAAGTCTGGGAAGAAGTGTGTAGAAGGTTCTCACAGAATGAATAGAGAATATGGGGATATTTATGTCCCACTTAAGTGTTCACCAAAGAGCTGATGTGGTTCCTAAAGGTCAGGTGGAAAATTAAACCTGTGCTCTTTATGTCAGTTAGTCTCCTTCCCCAGGTACTCTAGCCATTGCTTAATGCTTTCATGATCACAGTGGGCCCGGGACAACAGGGGTGGGAGTTAAGCATAACAACATGGGCTTTTGTACATTATCACTGATCTGGTGACTATACAGCTGAATGCCAAACTAGCCTATAGAAAGGACCAATGACGAGACCTTTATATGGCACCATCCCCCTGGGAGAAGAAACAGTCACTTGGTGGTGATTAGATTGAATCTTTTCCATCCCAGAAACAGCAACAATTTATCTTTACTGGAACAGATATAGCCTAGATTTGTGTTTGTTTTCCATGCCTTCAGTGATATCTCCAAAACCACCAGTTTTGGACTTACAGTCACAGAATACCTTGCCAGGCATTTTTAAACAGGTTAGTTTAAATTATTAAACTAACTCCAGCTACATGGTCAGTTGCAAAAATTAGAACTTCATTATTATGTATATTTTCTTCCTTGCTTTTATGCGCTTTACATTTTTACCAGCTTTCCCCCCACCTTCCCATCTCCTATTTCTCATAAAAGACATGTTAATTGTAAATGACCCTATAACTCTGGGTTTAAGTGATGGTATATCAAAGGAAATTTGGTCTGAATTTAAAAATGAAGGGGATTGCCAAAAGATAAAATAATATACAAGGCTTTATGTCTACTTTTTGGGCAGAAAGTGAGCAAAATATACATGACCAAAAGAAAACGTATGATCAGACAGAATCAGTTATTAAACTGAATAATTCAAATGACATGAGAAAGACAAAGGCTTATTTTCCCAGGAAGAAAGTTGTTCAATAGTTCATAAGAAAGCCTGTACAGGGCATATAAGGCATTCTAAAACTACTGCGGGTGGGAATGCCTTGCTTTTCATATTTACCATAGCAACACTTCTATATATTGGGGCAAACTGTTTCCTAGTGGAAATTGAAGTCCTTGTCTATGAAATATACTGTCAATACATTCTACATAGATGACTTATTTCTCTGGGCCAAAGGTAGCAGCTTGGAGGCCCTGAATGATCTGAAGTTCATGCCTTGCATCTAACTTGACCACCTGATAAGGTCTGTCAGGTAAGAGGGTGCTCCCAGAGGAACTGGGAAGGTTGAAGATTCCCTCTGCACTTCATACGTGAATATAGGAAAGAGATTAAATTCAATGAGGATAGTAAAGACATAAAAGGCCAAGAAGGTGTCTATCATCTGGCTATCCAGGCAAGAACTAGAGTCCCAAGATCAGAGGAGTCATTAAAACATCTCCAGTATGCAGGAAATATGGGAGCTGAGTTAATATCCTTGGCTGAATTTTTTTCATTCATTTGTTCATTCATTCTTTAAGCGATTCAAAATGTACTGGGCACTGCACTTACTACTATGAGTATAACTTGGAGTAAACCACAGTGCCTGCCGCACCATCTGTTGGGAGAAACTATAGAGAAACAGACACGTTACCCTGCACCTCGATAAGCACCTACAGTGGATGTCTGAGCAGGGTGCTGTGGGAGCTATCATTCCTCATGCTGTGTGGGTGGGCGAGGAGGCACAGGTGTGAGCATTTGCCAGCAGAAGCACCGATAGAGCCCCCAGGTGTTCATGCTCCTGCTTAAGGTTGGGGCCAAGGAGAGGTCTTTTGGGATTTTCTTTTGGTAAGTAATTAATATATGTTTCAAGTTAAATGCCAAGAGCATGAAAAGACCTCGCAGGTGTTAAGTGTTATTATAACATTAAAATAATGAGAGCCTTGCTCATCTTGCTCTGCCTAGCTTAGTGGTTATTTTCAACGCTGCCTGCAGGTAAAAATCACCTGGGGAGCTTTGAAAAATGCTGCTACCCAGGCCCCATCTCTTGAGTTTGGATTTAATTGACTTGGGGTGAAGCCTGAACAGGAGGAAGTTAAAAAAGCTCCCCAGGTGATCTAATATACAGCCAGGGTTTAGATCCAATACAAGCAACTCAAAACACTCTTTCCTCTTTATCCTTATCCTAACAGTTCCCTGAGACTCAGCTGAATTCCCACACCCCCCATGAAGTCTTCCCTGCAAGTTTCAATTCATTCAGTCACACCATGGCTAGTTAATGATTTTTCTCTGATCCAACCACTCCCCTTTCCAGACCTTTACTTCCCCAGTGACTCCCTTAATTACTTAAGGTCTAATTCTTATAATAAATTCCTTATTCCATGATACTCATCATGGTACTGCTTCCATGACTGAACCCTGATTAATACAACTTCATGCCCTCCCCAAACTCCCTCGATGAATACCAGCCCCATGAAAAGAGTCCATTGAGGTGGCCACAATTCTCCATATATCCCAGAGAGAGAAATTTCTGTAATTATTATTGTATAGATCTGAGAACTGTCTCTCAGTTGAGTGCCAGAGAAGGGTAAGTAGAAGTATTCCTTTGCAACAGTAAGAAATTAGAGGCATCCCTTCATTTATAGAGAGGTTGGATTGAGACACTCAGGCTGCAGGGATGACTGTAAAAGCTGTTGAGCCCACATGACTGTCAGTGACCCTAGGCCTGGATATAAGCTTAGAACTCTAGGTGAGGAAGCCAAGTAACAGGCAAGTGTATGTGCTACCAACAAGCCACCCAAACAGAGTACATTGCTTTAGAAGAGTGATTGCAAATGCTAAAGTTAAAGAGACCGGAAATGTGAACATGGCAACTTAAAAGATAATTCCAGAATCTCCAAAGCCATAGAGAGACCCTATGTAGGGCAGATAACACATTACTTTTCTTTTCCAGGCTACCAAAGATTTCAAGGGCATCCTGCTCACAGCCAGAGGAGACCACGGGAAGTTCACATTCTGGGCCAATAATACCAGCAGTTGAACTTCTGAGAGGGTCGGATCCCACCACAGTTGGTGGCAGTGCCAAACAAAATCTACTTTGGATCGGGGGTCTGCAGAGCTTGGGGCTATTCAGCATCCCACCCAGATAGAGGTTGGATGGACAAAGAGTATAGAAACAGTTACACCTATGACTGATGTCTTAGTACATTCAGTCTGTTATAAACAAAATACCTTAGACTGGTTAATTTAGAAGAAACAATAGAAATTTATTACTTATGGTTATAGAGGCTGGAAATCCAAGGTCAGAATGCCAGCAGATTGGGTGTCTAGTGTCAACTCATTCTCCATCTCAAAGATGGCACCTTCTTGTTTAATCCTCACAAGGTGGAAGGTACAGACAAGCTCTCTCAGGCCTCTTATAAGGAAAGCAATCCCATTACTCACCTCCCAAAGGCCGCGCCTCTTAATACCATCGCCTTAAGAGGAGGAGAGCTCAACATATGAATTTTGAGGGGACACAAACATTCAGACCATAGCAACTGGACTTTATTTAAGTTAGTAAAATGCATCTTTATTTTGTTAACAAAGGTGTTTGTATACTTTTCTTTTTTGATTCGTTTTATGAAAAGGTTCAAAGTGAGGTTTTCCAACCTTACTCAGACTAGACTAATGGGGAAATTCATTAATATTTTGATGACTTCAGAGCAGCGAGTAGGTGGGAACCTGGCTCCTCGCTGAAATTCGGGCCATAGCATTATGTCTTCCTCCTGAGCGAGCAGCATGGCATCCGCCAGGGGACATGCACACAGAGAGAAGCATCTTCTGACCTAGCAAAGGAAAATTGAAGATTCCTGCTCCTTCCCACCTTCCATGAATCTCACATCTTCCCTTTCTCCACTCTCCTTCCCAGGCTCCCAGTGAGAGAACTCTCCCCTCCCCCTTCTAGCAAGAGGAAGAACTGATGTCATTTTCAGTTCAAAGGATCTGAAGGATTAGCCTGAGGTCTCAAACTATGTGCTGACCCCCTCCTCCCACCCTGCCAGCTTCACTATATTATCCCCAAACCTGAAAAATATCCCCAAACCCCAAATGAAACAATCCTCCAGGCAGCTGGGTAGCTGCAGAAAGCAGCTGGGTGAGCCCAGCAGCTGCACCTGGAGGGATAAGATTACCCTGTGATAATCACACCTTCCTCTCCCAGGGGCACTGGAACTTGTAACTGTTGTGCTTTTTTCTGATTTACATATAAATAAAGGGAGGGAAATGCCTTGATTCCCTTAAGCTGTCAGTGGAAATTATGTTTTAACTGGAAGGTTGAAGCTTCCAGGTCTCCTTAAAATGATAATGAGCTTCCTGAGATGTAGAAGTGGAAACTTCCCCAGGCGGGTTCTGCAGGGCGCCCTGTGCTGAAGGCTGCTGTGGATGGTACAGAGCTCTGTCTCTACACAAGGCCCTTTTGAATTATACTGAGGATGGAAGAACTGTTCCTTGTATTCAAGCATTCTGGTGCCACCATGAGCAAGCACATGTCTCCAGCCTACCAGGTACCCAGATAATCCTATCAAAATCTTGGTGATATGAAAACTATGAGGCCAGCAAGGTTGATCTCTGGTTCATTCTCATCTGAGCCCGCAGACGCAAAATCTTCATGGGAGAAGGAACTTGCAAAGCCAAAAATAGGAAGTGGCAAACATTGGAAAGTGGAACCTGGACAAGATACCAAAATTAGTCTCCAAAGAAAACATCAAAGGTGGGTGCTCAGCCAAGCTCGGACACTGGTGAGTAGAATAGGAGACTCCTACTCCAAGGAGAATGGGTATTTCTAAGACCACAGGGGCCAGAAGTAGACTTGAGCGTACAAGGAGAAAGTCATGGGAATTAGGGCTGTCCATCTTCCTCTACACAGTTCTCTTGACCACTTTTCCCTAAGGAGGGGCTTCTCTGGAGGGCCTGAATTCTCTCTTACCTCATGGAAGCATCTCTGTCATCTTAAAGGACCAGTTCTCAGAATTCTCCACAATTTTCCATTCACAGAATTTTTTTTTAACAAGTTTTTTCCTACTCTGATTGTTTTCTCTTCCCAATATTGGGTTACTAAGACTACTTTTGCTTGATTTTCTTTGAAAATAATTTTTTCCTTTCCCTTCCCACCAATTAATATTCACCTTCCGCCTGTCCCTCTGTGCCTGGTGCCCCAGTTAGCCCAAGGCTCAGAGCTGACTAACTCACTATAAGGTGCTAAGGGCAGGTAATGAGTTACTATTTCTCCTTTCTTTGAGTTTTCATAGAAAATTTAGTTTCCCACTGGTCTCTTCTAATGAATGAGGTCAGAATCTGCCCATTTTGCTTCCTCTGCAATAGCATCCTATGGATATTTTCTATCTACCTACTAAGCCCAAGGACAAAACTGAAGTGGAGAACAGAGCTGTGCACTTAGCGTAAAGAACTTTTCCCAGGCCAGTGGAATCAAGGCAGTTGGCAACTACCAAATCTGTTTGCAGACTGTGATGAAAGTTGAGATTAGTCTAGCTGCAGGATTGGATACAGCCTTTGGGTTGCGTTGCCAAACATGGGGTAAAATGACTTTGGCTGCTGTAAACTCCTGCTTCAATGGAGACAGAAGAAACCTCTCTTTTTTTCATCTTTTCTGAACTCCCGGGGCCTAACAGTCAGTGTTTGGCTTAGAAAGGGATTCGGTATCTTTTTATCATAGTTTTAATGTCAACCCCAATGCCACACGGGAAGGTTTCTTATGTGCAAGGGGCAGCCACAAGCAGAGAAGAGCGATCTGTGTGTTTTTCTTTCCTGTTCTTTTTTTTTTTTTTTTTTTGTCCCTGGGATAATTTTGAAGGAGGCAATGTTTGTGTTTCCAACTTATCCCTCCACTTTTCAATTTCTTTTTCCCTTATAAGTAACATATATCATTTTTGTGGCCTTGTGGTCTTAGGCTGTCCTTCTTTATAAAAGAAAGTAATCTGATAATCAAACCTATGTTAAGTATTCAGAACTGAGTATGTTATTCCTTTAAGAGCTATTTGGACTTTAAAAGAGGTTACAGGAAGAAGGCAATACTTAAATCTTATTTGTCTTACATGCAAGAACATTCTTTGACCCAGAATATAAATATCAGTTCCCATAAGCCAAGAAAATTTAGACTGCTATAAAAATTCAGCCCTTTCTTGATTAAAACATTAGTTCACTATAGCTTCAATTTATTTTGTTGGTATTATTGCTAAAGCAATAATGGCTTCTGTGGATCATCTTTTTTCTTGATAAGGCGGAGGATCATAGAATTTTGGTGGGATGTTGGGATGGGAGAGGGAGGGTTTGTGGAGCAATAAAGCAGAATGCTGGGAAGACCAGAATATGGGCATGCACTGCTTATACGGTCATTGGTCACCACTGCTGACTGGTGGCCAAAGTGTGCTCAGCTCTCATTTCCACGAATACCCTCGAGTATTTAATCCTTTTTAGACATACATGCTGTTTAAAAGATAAACTTACAAAGATGACTGCCATGACACTCTATAAAGTATAATAATTTTGCTGGAAGGTCAATATTAATATGGGCATTTGTGGCAATATCAGAAGGTAGACAGTTTTAGCTGTCTGCGACATAGAACACTGATGGGACACATGGCCCCCCAGTTGAAATGTATACTGTGTTCAATGTTTTTTTTTTTTTTTTTTTGAGACAGAGTCTCACTTTGTTTCCCGGGCTAGAGTGAGTGCCGTGGCGTCAGCCTAGCTCATAGCAACCTCACACTCCTGGGCTTAAGCGATCCTACTGCCTCAGCCTCCCGAGTAGCTGGGACTACAGGTATGCGCCACCATACCCAGCTAATTTTTTCTATATATATTTTTAGTTGTCCAGATAATTTATTTCTATTTTTAGTAGAGACAGGGTCTCGCTCAGGCTGGTCTCGAACTCCTGACCTCAGGCGATCCACCTGCCTCAGCCTCCCAGAGTGCTAGGATTACAGGTGTGAGCCACCACGCCCGGCCTATTGTGTTCAATGTTAAAAAGCAAAAATGTTTCCACTGCAAACATTTATTCCTGGCACAGAAAAGTTTGTTGAGAGAATCTTTTCTGTCAATAACACATATCACAATGGTGGTTGACGTTTTGACGTTTTGAACAGGAAGACAGAACCCTATGGATGTGCGTGACATGGGAGATAAACACATGAATACTGAGAATGCTGCTTTTTTTTCAATTAGCATTTAAAAGAACTTGATGTCTACACCTATAAATGTTTGGATTTTTGTAGGTGACCGTGTGCTAAGGCATTAAAGTTGTAATAATGATTTGTGTTAAAACAAAAGATATGAATTTATTAATACTTATTTAACAGCTACCATTCTTCCTCTGAATTTTTTACCCTTAGGGAATTTCCTCCCCACACCCCCATTTTTTGAGTAAAATTTTATTGAATTATATCATATATACAGAAAAGTACACAAGTCACAAAGTGAACATGGACTTGTCATCCGATCCCAGTTCAAGTAAAAGAACATGATGTGCACATGAGAAGCTTCTCTCATGCCTCCCAGTCATAGCCCAAGGAAGAACATGATCTTGACTTCCAACATCATAGATTGATTTTACCTGATTTTGAATGTTATATAAATCGAATCATTAGCTTTCATTTTATCTTCATAAATTTATATTTAAATGTATACAAAATATCTGTTCTTTTGCTCAGTATTATAATATTAATCCATATGGTTGTGCATAGTTTTATTCCAATTATGTTCATTTCCTGTATAGTTTACTACTTAATGAGCATATATCATATCATGTATACTTATTCTCCTACTGATGAACTCTTTGGTTGTTTACAATTTTTGGCTAGTGTTGCTAAAGACATTATTACACGTATCTTTTCATAAACATAATGTTCACATTTCATTGAGTATATACCTTGGAGTGAAAACATTGGGTTATAAGGTTTAGTTCTAGCAAATAGAATTTTCTCAAATGGATGTTAACTCACACTCTCATCAGTGGGCTATGAAAGTTCCAGTCATCATCAACCTGCAGTTGGTATTATTATCTATACTGTTTCATAGCCATTATGTGTTGTTGTATCTGATTTTGGTTTTAACTTGCATTACCCTGATATCTAATGATTAAGCACTTTTTCTATGTTAATTGGATATTTGAACATTTAGATTTCATGACATTTCTTTTCAAATCTTTTGTTCAATTTCCTGCCACCTTTCTTATTTATGCAAAGGAACTCTTTATATATGCTGAATGAGTCTTTTTTGGATTCTAGTATTGCAAATATCTCCTTACTCTCTTCATATTTCCTTTGAACTTTTATTGGCTTCTTTTCATAAACAAAATTCTTAAATTTAATTCAATAAAACACAGTTTATCAGTAGTTTTTTTAAGCATTTTTTGTATCATGTTTAAGAAATCTTTGTTTACTTCAAGGTCATAAATATATTCCCCTATGATTTCCTCTAAAGTAATTACTAATTTTCCTTTAACATTTAGATATAGAGTTCATCTGGAATTGATCTTTTTTATATAATGTACTTTTTGTTCATAGCCACCATTTATTGCAAAGCCTATCTCTTTTCAAAGGAACTATAATGTTATCATAAATTAAATGACATTATAAGTAGGTCAGTTTCTGGATTCTCCATTCTGTTCTTCTCCTTTATGTCTGTTTTGTTACCCTTTTGCCAATAGCACACTTTCTTAAGTACTATAACATTATACAAAGTTTTGCCATCTGGAAGTATAAATCCTTCAGCTGAAGTCCAAGAAGAGGATTTACGCTTTTGTAAGATTGCCTGAGCTATTCTTAGCCCTTTGTATGACCATATAAATGTTAGAATAAGCTTGTCAGTCTACACACACACACACACACACACACACACACACATGTTGGGATTTATATTGAGACTGCCTCTAATCTCTAAATTTTAGGAGAATTAATATCTTTATAATATTGAATATTTCAATTTATGGTCATGGTATAGTCTTCTATGTAGTGAGTTTTTATTTTATTTTTCTCAATAATATTTTATGGTCTTCAGTGTTCATGTCTTAAACATGCTTTGTTAGATTTTTTTCCCTAGATATTTGATGTTTTTGATGCTATTATAATTGGCTTGGTGCTAGTCTGTAGAAGTACAGTTGATGATTCCTTCAAATATTGTTTTACCTATCCTCATATTCCTCTTCTTTTGTTTCCAGTTATATTTGTTTTTAATATGTTCATATGCTTCTATGCATTTTTCTGTATGTTCCATTCTTTTTGTTTTCTATGCTTCAGTTTGGATGATATCTATTTACCTCTATATCTAATCCCTATATCTATCTATCTATAGAATGATGTCTTATTGGTGCTATAACTTAACTCTTGGGTTCTTATTTCCAAGTAATTTATTATCAAGTTCTGGAATTTCTACTGATTCTTTATTTTTTTTCTAATAAGTTCTGGTGAAATTTTCCATTTTTAACCCACTTTGTCCATATTCTTGACTATTTTAAAACATATTTATCATTTTGACATTAAAGTTTTTACTTTTTCCAAAGGCATTATCTAGTTTATTTGCTACTTTATTATCACTGTATATTTTTCTTTTTGTTTTCAATTGTATCGATCTATTCTTTTTAGCATGGCTAAGAATTTTTAATTGAATGCCTAATATTGTATGTAAAATTTACTAGTGACTCCAAGTGATATCTTCCTTCTGAGAGTCACCCTTTTCTCTGCCAGGCAGATTCGGTAGTGGCTGGGCATCTTTATTTCAGTCAAGGACTGAGTTCAATTGAGTCTGGTTGCAGTTTTTGGAAGGCTCCATCAGCTCTGTGTCATTCCTTTTCTAGGGCGTGTCCTCGGAGAATTTTCAACTGAAAGGTGGTTGCTGAACTCTAATCTTTCTGTCCTTAGCGCTGCCCTACTATAAATAGCTCTGCCTTACCTTTCAAAGGCTTCTGATTTTCCTTTAATTTTCTATCCTATGTAGCTTCAGAATTGGGCAAATTTTTGAGGAAGAAATCAAACATGTATATGAATTTTTTCAAATCTCCTATATGATCTCTTTAGTCCCATGAGTCCACCAAATCTGCCACTTCCCTAGTCCCCAGTAGCAGTCTTATGACCAGGAACAGCCTAACCTAAATGTTCCTCTTCTGTTTCCAAACTCAGCCAGTGTTCGTAGGGAAAGCGTGGCTGCAGATCATGGGTTCATTGCTCTGTAGTTCATATTCTCTGCAATATTGGTTCATCTAATCAACGTTGCTTCAGCAGCTTTCTGGTGCCTTTAAATATATGCTTTTAATATTTTATAGCCACTTCTAGTTATTCTCAGAAATCCCGCAAGCTACTCTTATCTTGCTTGGGAAAAGTCCCTCTTGTTCTTAACTAACATTGCTCACCAAATGTTGCTCACTCAGTGGGTATTACCATCTTGCCTTCTTTCTTTCCTCAATTTCTTCTTCTATTGGTATATAACTCAAGCTTTATGATTTTCACTTGAGTGCCTCAGCAGTCAGTCTGAGTAACCTTCTTACAAACCTTTTCTGAACTTTTTCTTAATTCTCTTGACCTTTTTTTCCTTTCTTTTTTTCTTTTTCTTTTTTCTTTTTTTAGAAAGGTTCTTGCTCTGTCACCCAGGCTAGAGTGCAGTGGCATCATCATAGCTCACTGCAACCTCAAACTCCTGAGCTCCAGAGATCCTCCTGCCCCAGCCTCCTGAATAGCTGGGATCACAGATGCACCACCACGCCTGGCTTATTTTTCTATTTTCTGTGGAGACAGGGTCTCACTCTGGCCCAGGCTGGTCTTCAACTCCTAACCTCAAGCGATCCTCCCACCTTGGCCTCCCAGAGTGCTAGGATTACAGGCATGAGCTGCCCTGCCTGGCCTCTTGATCTATTGTTTAAATTATAAATTAATTTGTGTGTGTAAGCTTCTTGAATATCAGAGTACATGGGACACATTTGAGATACTTTATTATTTCACAACATATAGTATGGCTCTAATAAGTAATATATACTTTATTTGTATGTAAAGAAAATAAATTTTATAGCTGTGTAATCTTCCAGATCTGATACTCTTCCTTCATTTGAAAGTGGCAAAGAGGATTAATGATTGTAAATTTTCTTTTTTCAAAAGGGATTGGATTTAGAATGACAAATAGAATAAATGCAAGGAAATCTGAATATTGTATGTGTGCTTTAAAAATAAGTGGGAAGAGGCTGTTTATTATTTTTAACCTCTATGATCTTATGTCATACTTGTTCTGTTTTTATTGAGCTCATAATGACTTCTCTGGTATCTTTAAACTAGTATAGCAGTTTTTCTCTAAGATGAAATACAGGCTCAGGAAGAGGATGATCAAATATAGTTTTACCATCCAATTTACAGATGACAAAACTTACTGAGCAAAATTTACTTTCCAAAAAAAACATGGTATGTTGATAGCAATTGAGGTAAAATGCACTCTTTTCTATACATTTCTCTTACATTTCAGTGTTTTCAAACTGAGCATTCTTGGTTTTATTTGAAGTGATCTCTAAAATCTGACAGGTAGAGCTTAGCAGTGATGCAGAATCACACTCTTGCATCTTGGACATCTACCTGTGCTGGGAGTGAGACTGTCCCCTTGTCAAGCATTGCTTCTCACAGAGTCTTTTGTTTTTCATTTGTCTTTGCTTATTCACTAGTTTTTATTAGATGTATAAATTATTATGTTCATGTGTGTGTGTGTACAATAATCTCTGCATGGAAAGTAATTTTGCTAATTGTATTAGAAGTGAAGAGAAAGAGATCCAATAACATAATGATTTTTTAAAAGGGAGCAATTTGAATAAATTTGAGTAGAATGTCTTAGAATTGTGGGACCATGAATTATCTGAAGGCTGTAATTTGAAAATTTCAGTCCTAGTTTGCAGCATGTTAAAGGGAAAACTATGTGCTATTCTGGTATTCTAGAATTTAGGGTTTCATAGTCCTCTTGGTTGTAAATGGTCTTCACTACAAGTTAACTTTTATTGTTTTTCTGGATGTTCTATTTCTCCCCAAAAGATTGCTAGCTCTTTGAGGGCAAAGATCAGATAGTATTCTCCCCCTTACCCTTCTGTCCTTGGTATTAAGTTCAAGTTTATAATAGGATATTTGTTCATTCTTTCAGGCTGAGGAAGTCCTTAGTGATTTTCACAACTATTTCGGTCTGTCTGCCTTTGAGGCACTCAGGAAGATTAAATTTACTGTCTCCTCTTAGTTGGGTGGCGACATAAGATGAAATCCGGCTAATGGGTTGTGAGAGGAAATGGTGTATGTCACTTCCAGGGTAAAGCCTTAATTACCAGTGAGACCCACCAGAGCACTGTTTCCCAACGCTACAGTCACGGTCAATATCCAGATAGTGACTGTTCTATCAGCATCAAGCCTGAAGTGAACACGCGGTGGAGCATACCTTTAGCCCAGTCAAGATGGATAACAAATGAATTTTTCTTACTCTAAAACACCGAGATTTTTGAAGTGTCTGTTATCATAGCATCACTGACCCATCCTGACTGATACACTAACTGATTACTTCTGAGGTTTCAGTGGCCAAACTGCTCCAGGAACAAACCAGACATGTGGGGACAACCGTATCACTGGTTCACTTTCTCTGGCTAACCAGGCAGCAAAGACATTTAGTACCTTTGTCTCCTGATCGAAGATAGAGAGAATGTGCTTCTACTAGCACCAAATGCATCTAGACCGATATGGGGCTGTGAATACCTGGAAAATCTGAATCTGTCTTTAGTGCCTCCAAGACTGTGTGTCTCAGGATACCTGAGGATTTGACCATGAACTTAATGGCATATGTGATTGGTGATACAAATCCTGATTAAGCATTCCATATAGGCATGCATTTTAATTCCCTCCCCTGGCTCCAGATATGCTTTCCAGGGGCTATTTGTGAACTTCATATTTCTCCTCTGTGTATTTGAAAACTACCAGCCCTAACTTCATTCTGTGCCCCCATATCCTGCAGAATGAGTACATTTTCAAAGAAAGAAAGAATCAGTTTTCAAGCAGCATATTATGATGTTGAGTATCTTGGTCACATCCTCTCTTAGCCATTTCTTCTGAAGTGTTTAGCATTCTTATACTTTGCAATGTTGTCACCCCTTCAGTTACTCTCAGCTTGGTTCCAGGGTATCTCTAGGGCTCTGTGTAAGCCCAAGGATTTCCTGATTATTATGTCTTTTTGGATTGAGGCCACACAGTAGGGGCACTGCAGGAGGTTCCCCACGTGGTGATAAGCTTGTGCAAGTCTAAAAGGTCTTTTCTGGAGACATTCCTAGGAGTTCCCTGTTGCATAAAAACATGTTGGTGAAATATAGGCAACTCCAGAGGGAAGACATGCAATACAAACATCTAAAAATTGCACAGGAGAGAAGGGAACATGCCATTTTTCAGATTCCTGTTATCAGTTGTCATTTTTCTTGGTTAAAGTCAAGGAAATCTGGGGCCAACTGAGAAAAACTATATGTTGGCTGCTTGACAGATATTCTTTTTTGTTGTTGTGTTCATTTCATACTTTACTGAGAAACAAAAAAAAAAATACTTGCAGCATGGCTAGGCCCTATGGAGAACACATAAGAGTTAGAAATCATTTTAATATTGCAGCACTTACAATTCATTCATTCAGTCATTCATTTGTTCATTCAAGTGGTTCTTAATTTATCCATTAAAAAAAGAAATACGGAGAAAAACACACATTGATATCTGATAGAAACCATTAAAATTCAAAATTTATAATAATAATAATTATGAATGGTAACATTTATTAGGTGCTTTTTGTGGAAGATAACTGTTCAAAATAGCTTATAAGAATTAGCTCAGTGAGTTTTCAATGCCTCAGTTTCCTCTTCATTTCAGAGAACAGGTATGTGATGCTGAATAGGTTTTGTCAATTGCCCAAGATCAACACAGCAGGTCACTGGTAGAATTATGAGGTGGATCCAGACCATTGGCACCCAAACTTGTGATCAGACCATTTGGATCCCAAACCTCTACACTCTTCTGTTTTCCCTTGCACTATATAAAGCTTGTCATTGAGCAAATGGTAAGAGCCATGTACTTGCTCCAGGCTTAGAAAGAGTTTGGGGCTGAGAGGACATTGGTGAAGTGGGTAGAGTCTGGCTTCCTCCAAACTTCCCATTTTCATGTGTGTCTTAGATATTGGTGTTTCTTCCCTATAGTTTTTAATCCATAAAACTATGAAGACGCAGCTAAGACCTTTGGCAGAAAGGAAGTGGGAATCTTACCCCTTTTCTCTGAGTTCATAGTTACTAAAATAGGCCTGTTGGTCTAGGGTGGCCCTAAGCAGAGCCAGAGGAAGGATCTACAAGGTCCCAAGAGATAAAATTGATCAGAGCTATAAAAGCAGTGGGGGTGGGGGAGATTCAAAATTTTTGATATAATGAAGGACAGGGCTAATCATTGAAAAGAAGTTCTGGCTCTAAGGCTTTCTTGATGCTTTCTGACTTTGCTGCTCTGGGATCATGTGGAGAAAAAGATGGATGTGAGATAAACGTGTTGTGTGGTCAAAATGCTGCAGCATTGCAGCTTGGCAGATTTTCCATAGGCTGTTGGGGGCTGAGATCTGTACTGATGGCAGCCATGATACTCATGGAAGCTCTAGAGCCCAGCTGGCTGTGTTGCGTTACCCAGTAAGCCTGAGTCTCTCTGGGCCACCAGGGCTTTGGGGCTAGTGTCGGCACCAGTCCCTCTCCACCGTCGAGCTGTCCAGAGGCCTGCGGTGGGGGAATCAGGTCTCCAGGGCAGTGGTCTCTGAGTTATGTTATTGTGTATCCGTGTTGGAAAAAGAAAGAAGCAAAACAAAAAGCACATGTAATAAATATTTCTTTATTTATAGATTATAAAGACACTGTATGATTATGAACAGTAGAAACACATCCAAGATATAGTTTTCAAATGATGGAAGATAAAATAAACCCTGTTATAAAATATGTCCTTACATATTGGTGGCTTCATAACTACCAACGGCTATATCCCAAGACTCATTCTATACTAAGGTGAAGTTAAAAATCTATACTGCAAATAGGTCTAATTATAGAATCCATTGTTTTTGCCTCGTAATGTTCCTGATGAAGAGCTTACACTATGCATAACTATTTTAACTCTGCCATTTTCTTGTTATTTATCTGTGTTTGCATTACTACTATTAACTTTAACTCATGTATTATTCAATGGAGGAATATTTTAAGCTAGTTTACCTTATTGGGAAGGTAATGTCGTCAACAATTGACAATATTGCCCACAAATGCACTTAATAAGATGCAAATGAACTGTGACACACACATAGCCTTACTTGGAAAGTGAAGGGAAGAAAGAAGCTACCACTTTTGCTCTGAGAAATTTTTACTTTTTTCTGAGGATTCTTGTGTATTACGTGAGACCTTTTAACACAAGGTTCAATGCAGACACTTTGTAAATTAAGTGTATAAAGCTGATTTTCTAATTTTAAGGTAAATTTAAACAGAAATTCTATTTTGTGTATGTGTGTGCATCTCACTAGATCATCTTACACAACTCACTTTGGAGACAGCTCCCCATAACCTCTTTTGTCATTTATAAAACTGAAGCAAAGATATTTCATAAAAGGCATTTCTGTTGACATTGTACAGATCACTGGTTTAGATACTCGGGTAACAATTAGAATTGCAATAGGTTTTAGAAATTTAAAAGAGGCTGGGATCATTTTTTAGCTAAAGGGATGCACTGAGGAGATGGGATTGGAGCAGATCATTGAAAAGTGGACAGGATATTGATGGAAATGTAGGTTTTCCAGGTGAAGGCAGAGTGAGTCAAACATTGATAGAGAATACAAGGAAGGAGGCTTTAGTGAACACCATCTTGTATTTAATTTGAAATAGTCTGCAGTGCTGGTAGCAATGTCTTTAGGGTTGGTGTTGTGGAGTAATCTCAGGGCTATAGACATTGGTTTAGAAATTATCTTCATAAGGATATTTTCTGAAGTCATGGAAGTAATTCATCAAGAGAGTAGTGAGGATGTAAGGACTGCTTTTATGCATAATGAATATATTGAATACCCCTTAGAAAGCTTTTTTTAAATTTACTTTTTGGGTTTCCTTCTCTTTCTGGAAAGTTGAGGTTACTGGAAGAGTGATTACCATATTTGTGAGTCTGTGGAGCAAAATAAAGGTTGTCAACATTCGAATGCTGGATGTGGACACCCACAGAAATTCCCCCCCTCGTTGGAAGGGATGAGCTAGTTATGTGGGTGATAGAGCTAGAACCAGTCTGGAACTGGAATTGGAGAGGGTGGGTTAGGCCCCCTCATTAGTGATGAATAATTAAAGCTCTGCAATAATGAAAGGAATGGCTTTTGCATTAATATTGAAGTACAAGATCAAGAGGGCATGCCTTGAAGCATTAAGGAAGTAATTTAAAAAGTTAAACCAAGTTCTACTTAATTGACAAATCAAATACTGACAGCATTCCAATTTTAGTTAGAGTAATAACAGATGACAACACAGTGCCTTCCCTAAAGTACTTTATACACTATTTGTCGAGAAAGGAGAGACAGAATAATGTTTTGGTAAAATAACACACAAAGGATGGGATAATTAATTTTCTATGTACTGGTAATGTCAATAGTGGCTACAGGTATTTTTGGAATGATTTGCTCTCAATTGTTTTGATTCTCAAACAGTGTATTGAGGAGGGATGTGGGTTGAATATTGATGAATTCCATTTTCCATATCAAGTTCAAAATATTTCAGTCATAATCACTTTTCAATATCAGTGCACAAGATATCTTTATTGTTCAGTTTGAATATTTATAGCATTGAAATCACAATATTTTATATTTCAATGCTTTTGAAAATTGTTTATTATGAAACTTGACAAACATGGTATAGAAATGACATGTACAGATATACGCAGAGGAACACCACTATTGCATGGTGGAGTGAGCGCTGCTGAATTTAGAATCAAACTTCTATTTATGTCCATTTCCAGATTTTGAAATACTAACCTGACATCTTGAAAGAGAATCTTCATTTTCAAAGTAGAGATTCCTAGTATCTGTCCTGATTTCCTCTTAATGTTCTTGAGAAGTTCTATTGAGATCAAGTCTATGATACCATGAAAACGAAAAAAGGCTAAAGCAACATCAGGCAAGATGTCAATTTATGTGCATTTTGCCTTATATAGAAACTTATATGCATATTTTTTTCTCTTAAGACTTTTTCTTTCATTAAACTGAATATTGTTTCTAGCAAGAGAAGCCTTTCAAGTAAGGTTGATTTTATTATTATTCCTTACAAGTTTCGTCTTGATTCATAAACATTATATGCCAAGAATAATGCTGTTTTAAAGACAATAAGTGCCTGTTTTTGCCTGGGGCCACTGGAAGCCCTGCAAAAGAGACAGGAGGAATTAAAGGCCCTTAATCATATTTCCCCATTTTTAACTGTTAGTTTTTACACTCTTGAGCCATTTCTCTCCTCTTGCTGGGCCCTACCGAGGCCCATAAATCTTAATTAAAGATGCAATTTTTTTTTCTTATGAAATCTGAGCTGCAAGAAACCTTTCATGTTTTTTATTTTTAAGACTAACTCCATGTGTCGGCTCATAAAACAAATAAGACTTTTACACTCAAAGGATTCTGAAAGCTGTTATTGCTGCTGTCGTGTGGAGCTGGTCCCATAATTATTATTATTGTTATTTTATTTTCTTTTTTTTTTACACACGAGCTTCCGATTTTCTTGTACAGAGCACAATGAAAAATAAAAATGGAACGTACACCGGGCTGATCTTGGTTTAGAAAGCGGAGGTTTGGTTCATAAAACATGAAAGAAGCATGAGTTCAGGATTCCAACAGGGAAGAGAAAATGCTCTAAATGCAACTGGGTATGCGGCTTCCTGATGTGGTCCCCACCAAGGAACATTTATTTGCATAAAATATTCTCTTGGCTGGAGTCTGACTGGTAAGACGAGCGAAGTGTCTGCAACTGCATTTCTTACCTCCTTAGACTGGGGCAATGGGCCTGATACCTTTAGACCTCTGGACCTAATATCCCAAGTACATGCAACAAAGGGGTTTAATCACAGTTAAGAGGTAGCCTGGAAGACCCGACCCTGCTCTAAATGATATTTCTCAAGAAGAAAAATGATTCTGATAATATTATATAAACATCTAATGAGGCATGAGGCAGAGTCAGGCACTATCCCCAGAGATTACTGGGATACAAGCCACCAGACTTGTTATTAATCAGTGTCAACTTGCTGGTCTTTACCACCCCTTCAAAACTTCAATGGTCTCTCATCATCCACAAGATCACTTTAAAACTCCCAAGCCACTTCCAGTCTGGCTTCAACCTGTCATTTGAACCACATCTCCAACTGTTACCATTTTACCCAACCACACCTTTTCTCCTGTTCATGCAGAGAAAGCATAGACAAGACTTTCCAAATGAACTTTATTCTTTTGCAACTCTGTGGCTTTGCACATATTGAGAGGTGTGGTGGGAAAGAAGCAACTATGTAATGGACTTAGTGTAGGTTTTAAAGTTAGAAGGTCCAATTACTAGTTGAGTAACCACAGGCGAGTTATTTAGCTTCTCTGGGCCTCTTTTTCCTCATATGGAAAATGGAGTTAATGATTACCCTGGTGGTGGTGTGAGGATTATATGAGATGTATGTAATGCAGTGTACCTAGCACAGCATTTGCAACCAAACAGGTCCTCCCTAAAGTAGATGCTCTTTCTGCTTTAAGTGCAACAGCTTCACTCGGATTGAGTTCTTACTCATCGCCTAAAATCTTGTCAAATTAAACCTCATTTGTGATGCCTTTCATAAGATCCACCAGGCACATTAGGGTGAATTAGGATGAATAATTTGGCAATGAACTGCAAGATGGCTGGAAGGAACAAGAGCCCTAGAATAAGCCGGCAGAAACGCTCTTCCCCTCGTGGCCAAAGTACACTCTCTGCAGAAAGGACCTTCTGGTTCTTTGCCTGGTTCTGTCTCCTCCAGCAGCTCTCAAGTTTCTTTGAAGGTTTTCTTGTCTCCACCTTCCTCTCTCATGCTCTTTGCTTCACTCGCTATCCCAAATCTACCCATCTCGTCTAGGGCTACTTCCAATGCTCTGGTTGGCTTGTTGACAAGTCTTTCAGCCTCTGTTCACATCTTGACAAATGACAGATGTCATTAACCTTTTTATCATCTTAAATTTCCCACATCGTTTTTACTCTTTTATTGGCTTTTGTATAATTCCATTCTTCCACACCCTTAGACCCCAAATTGCAAGGCCCCTTTGTATCATAGACTCACAGTGTTAGAAAGATGAGTCTAATATTTCTTTGCCCTTTTGTTTTATACATGAAGAATAGGAGGCTCAGAGAGATGAAAATGCTTTATTGCATCAACACTTAGAGGCTGATTAAGGCTCTGACCCATGCCTCCCAGGTCTTGGCCAGTGCTTTCTACTATAGTACACTGATTCTTTTGATGTTTTTGACCATATGGCACCTTGAAATCTCCAGAAAATTCCCAGCATTGGGAATTAGAGTGCCATAATAATGCCCTGTAGCTGTGTTGGGTCCAGCCCAGAGCCAAAAGATCTCGTTTCTGTACTGCTAAACCACGGAGTGTGTTTCATCAAGCCAATGAGGATGATGCCCAGGGCACCAGTGACTAGGTGGTTGGAAGGAGCTGAATCTTTTGAGACAGACTTCTCTTGGAGAAATCTGCAGAAGAAGCAAGCTGTCTTCTGGAGTTGGGCAGGATTAAGTTCAGAGAAGGGTCGGAAGTACTCAGCAGACAGAGCCACTGCACTGAATTTCCTACTTAGTATGATTTCCCAACTTATCTCTTCTTAGTTTCAGATGGTTGCTGACTGTTGTTTTTTAAGAGAATCATATTCAAGGGGACTATGACAGTGTGGGGCTTTCTTGAAGTAACAAAGGGGTGAAAAAAATGAATAAATATTTATTAAGTACTTACACAGGGTCTGGTAATTTTATATACACATTCTTACATAAATCTTCTCAAGAAAACCTAATGATAGTGTAAGAAATTTTCCTATTTTATAGATGAGGAAACTGAGGCTTAGGAATAATAACTAACTTGCCAACGGTTACCCAGGAAGCTAGAGCCAGATTCACAGTTTGGTTTATCTGACTTATAGAAGGTGATGGATATAAAGGGCTTAGCTGATGTTCTATAGAACCAGTTTCTAGACTTCAGTTTTGTGTTTGCATTGATTTCCACAAGACTCTTGACTCTTGCTTGTATTGCTCTTCTTTTTGTCTTAAAACCAGGTGTTAATTCTGCTTTATTTTCTTACAGAGATGTTGGAAAATCAGGTGAGACAATGAATTTGACAGTGCCTTAAAAATTATAAAGTGCTATACAAATACAAATTTCATTACAATGTAAATATTAAATAATTTTTTTAAAAGGCTAAGGAATGTGCAAACTTCTACATAGTTTTTCAAAGTTTTTTGGAAGCTAATCAAAACCCAGACAGTCTCTCATAATGTTTTCTGCTCCACTGGTAGATTAATAAATACTCTAACACCATTAACTATTTTTCAACTATGAATTTAAATGAGATTATGAAATCCAAAAGCTGTATTTCTTAGTACTCAAAATAATCTGACCTCTTGATATTCTATGCTTGATAGTGTGTGTGAGGCAAATGAAATTCCAACGTAAGTTGCATTGTAATTGACACTTTCATACCCTGCTTGAATCTTTTCCTTCAGACATTGAAAAATAATACTAGCAGTATCGGTAGTATCAATTCATAAACTGGCCATTTATATAAACAATGTAAAGTATTGATGGTTAGAATACCATAATGATCTAGATAAAACTAATGTTTTATTTATTAAGAAAAATAAACAATACATTCCTAATGCACAAACTTGGAACAATAGCTTTCCTTTCTGACTTCTTTTTTCCACTTGGATCATGAATGATTTCTTCTTCAGCATGTGCAACCTAAGTGATGCTTAAGCATAGGCACACACATAAATGACTATGTGTTATTTTTTCTGAGAATAAAACTATGAAGAGCAGTGAAAAAATAAAACTAATTTTCACGGGACCCTTGAAGGAGGTCTCATTAGTGTACAACCGATTCATGCCTATTGTTTGTTACTCTGTAAATGTAAAATGGAGCACTTCACAGGGTACCTTGACAGTGTCCATGCTGGGGCTTAGGTGCAGTCAGGTAATGAGAGTAGAAGTAAGTGACTCCACCCCCTCTCATGTGCTCATTTGTATGCCTGAGTAGGTACAAGGGTTGAAGGATCTCCCGTGAAAAAGATTAGGGAATGGAAGTTCTGAATAGAACATGGTAGCTGAGGTTGAGACTTGGCCTGACCCAGCTCCTCTGGGAAAAGGTGACTGGGTACATGTACAAGTTGAGAGTTGTATCACTAAAAGTCACTACACTTTTGGGTTCATGACTCTTGCTTTGGGATCTACTGCTTCCCAGCCCCCATCTCCAGAAGGACTGTTAAGTAGAAAGGTTGATCTGCTATCACAGGGATTGCCTCATGGGTTTTTGGCTCAAAGGTGCAGCCAGTCTGCACTAGGTGCAGAGGCATTGGGGTTGGGTACATACATTCCCATGTCCTCTGGCAGCATCAGCCACCAGAGCCTAATCGAGCTCGGAGAGGCCACTCCAGGGAGCTCACAGGGCCTCGAGGCTGTGGATGATCTTGATTTGGCTGGCTGCTTCTTGACATATATAAACCTCTCCAGTGATTCTGAGAACTTGGGGGAGAGAAACTCTGGAAAAGCTTGGGCTTCTAGCCATCCCGATGTAGTTATAACCATCAGCAGTGCCACATTGCATTTGCTGGTTAAGAAAGCTGCTCAGATTACCAGTAAATAATTCAATAAGTCATAAACAGGCAGATACGTAAGTAAACACAGATTTATTTGTACAAATCCTTTAAATAAAATCATACACTGGGAACATTTCAAAACCACATCCTCCTAATCTCTTTTAAAAAATGCAGCCACATTTATACCATTGGCACTAATACTGCTTTTATTACCAGATGCCATTATTAACCTGGAGGAGGTAGGGGAACAAGAGAAGTGGTGACACAGACCTTGATTATAATACAAAATGAGTGAAGGGGAGGGCAGGGAGAGTGAAGCTACAGGCGAGTATGGACATAACCGGCATCAGTATGAGTGTTAGAGTGTGGCTGCTTTTTATTCCCTTCTCAGTATCAGGCACAACTTTATAAAACATACCCAGGTCTAGAAACATAAAAGAAGGACAGATAGAGGAACCTATTGAAAATTGTGGCATGGTTGACGTTGGAAAGTCCAATCAGTTAAATTCCATGGCCATCCTTAGTCCCGGTGAGCCAATGCAACACCAACAACCCAGTCAGTTTCTTTCAGTGGGAAGTTTGCATATTACTGGGCTCCAGGGGCACCTGGGGCCATGGCCTACCCTGCTGCAGTCATCTGTCCACATTCCTTCCAAGAATCATAGACCAAGAGGTAACATGGATTTCAAATTATTTAGGGCACGATGAGAGAAAAACTACCAAATCAATCATACCTAAAATAAAAAATTATTCAAAATAAAGGATGTGATAGTGGAAGAATTTCAAAGCCCCACTGGAGATAAGTGGAACCTTGTGTTGACACTGGCTACAGGATTTCTCCCAGCAAACAATTTCATGGGGTTCATGGATGAGCTCTGGAAATTGGCATACCAGCTTTCGTCTGTATGGACATACTGGCATTCTTATGTTAAGAGCAAACATGTCTTTCATCATATTTTTAAAGGAGTTTGTATTAACCTTTCTAGCTGCTGTAACAAACAACTCTAAAAATCTCTGTGGCTGAAAGATTTATTTCTCACTCATGACCAGCTCAGTATAGTCAGAGAGTTTGGGAGAGCAGTTTTTTTTTTTTTTTTCCTTTAGGGCTCTGCCTTTCTCCATGAACTGTTTAATGCCCTCCACATGATAATCTGCACCAATCCAGCTAATGAGACTAGATATAGAGTGTGGAGGATTCTGCAGGACACTTTAGGGCCTGGCCTGGAAGTTGCCTACATCCCTTCTGCCCACATTCTCTTGGGCAGAACTCATCACATAGCCCCACCTAGAGTCAAAAAGTTGAAAGATGTAGTTTTCCTGGTGCCCAGAAGTAAAATTAAATGTTTTTGGGAACATGGAGAACGATTGTTTGCCATAGATATTATGACTCATAAATGGTTAGGAAACATTGCCTTGGGCATTCATTTGTGAAAGGGCATGTTTTGCAGGGTACCATGATTTAGGTCCTTGCTGGGTAGCAGGGTAATTGTTAAAATGGAGTGGATGCTAGCATATTCCGCCAAAGCAATCTTGAAAGGTTCTGATTTCTCTAGGAGATCTCTCAGGAGAGATTTATGGGGCTTAACTTCCTATGTTCTCCCAGCACCTTTCATCACTGAACCTCTAGGGGAGAAAAAAACAACTGCAAATGGGAAAGAAAAATCCTGGAAAGATTCCAGGTACCCACTAATCTCTGGAAGAGATGAACCACCCCTAGGGGTGTGGAGAGGACATCTTTCACAATCTGTTTCTACATTTTTAGAGGAGAGAGCATGTGTCTAGAATGGTCTCAAGCTTAAAAGTGAGAGTTGAACCAAGCTTTTGACAGCACTGCCTAAAGGAAGTGAGGTGTTGTAACTTGGTTACTTGGCACTTGGTATATTTGTGTCTGTTTGTTCCATAAAAACTTATGAAAGTGTTGGCTAATGTAGCTAAGATTTGGTCCACTGCTATGAAGGATGTCAAGATCTTCAATCAGATTTGTAATTTTTCCATCAGCCCTTAGGAATGTTTCCTTTGAAAGTTGGTAACATATTCTACCCATTCTCTTTACCATGATCATACTAAATATAAATTAGCTCTTAAAAGGAGAGGCAGAGAGTAGAAATTTAGGGAACTGAACCAATTGTATCAAATTTCAAATTGGAAAATGAATAAAATGAGTATTAGTTTATAAATGATCATATCTTTTCTAATTTTTTCACATATTATAGTAAAGAATATTGCATGGCTACTGCTTTAAACACTTTCTATTCTCAGGATTAATATACACCATTGATTTCAAAACTTTCTTTATCACACACCTTAGCTATAAAAATTGGGATCATGGATCCCAGATATATGCACATTTATTCATAAACTATATGTATATGCAACTGTAATAATATAGGCATTAAACACCTCGAATAGAAAAGATTACATTAATATATATGTAGTTTCTTTCTACATTCTAGCTAATGGTCTGGCCCACAATCTAGAACTTTCTTACTTAAAAAGTTTGTTAACATAAACAAGACACTTTATGCAGTAGTGTTTGAGTCAGAGTTTTCTAAGCAATGAGCTAGTTGCCGCTGTAAAACTTTGTTTTGCAGGAATTCCTTCTACATTTTTAGGATGCTGGATGCCACACAGTCATGCTGTCGAGATGGCAGGTTGCCAGATAGGCTCCTTTCAAGTCCTAGAAGGAAAATCTAGCTTTCCCAGAAGGCTTTGTTTGCACTCAGCTGCTGGTGATCCATCACATCTCTAAGTCTCTATGATGCAGAGAAAGATTGAAATCAACAATTTCTATTCCACCAAAGATAATTTAGAGAACCATGCAAACAGATTTTCCCCTATTCACCTGAAACAGTGATAGTGTCTGAAGGAAAAAGATGTTAGAGGTTGGAGAGGCCTCCCCTGCCCAAAGGAAAAAACATGAGAGCACACAAAAGTAGACTAATGAAAATTATAGTAATAAGAGCTAACACTGCCTGTAGTCCCAGCTACTCGGAAGTTTGAGGCCAGCCTGAGCCACAGAGCCAGAACTCGTCTCTAGAGAGAGAGAGAGAGAGAGAGAGCGCGCACACAAGTTAAGAGCTAAGCTAACAGTGAATACTCACTATGTATGTGCCCAGAAGTAGAAATTGTCTTGTTAAGTACTTTACACACAATATCTATTTCCATCCATATAAAAGCCCAGGTAGTATGTGCTAATTATTATCCTCTTTAAACAATGAGTAAACTGGCTTCTGAGATGAAAGATTAATGAAAAGGGGTTTTGTTTCTGGAAAATAAAGAATGTTTAAGTGGCTTGTCAGTTGTTAGGTTTGCCCCTTTATCAGAAGGGTTTCTTGCATCATGAAAGAAGTTGGACTTATGTATCTTTTTGATCCTTTCCAGCACTGTATTTCTATAAATATTTTTGAACATTTACTTTGTGCTTAACATTCTTCTAGATGCTTACCAAGTATACAATCTTGAGCAAGTCACTTACCTCAATGATTCTCAGTTTGACCTTCTTTAAACTGGGGCCATCCTATCTGATTGGCCTGCCAGAAGTTCCTTAAGAATCCAATTTGAGTATGTTTTTAAGACCATCAATGAGCATCTATCTGCTTAAGCATCCTTACCATTATTGTTAAAATGTGATACAGGTGGGGTGGGGTGGCTCACACTTGTAATCTGAGGCGGAAGGATTGCTTGAGGCCAGGAGTTCAAGACTAGCCTGAGCAAGAGCAAGACAACAATGTCTACAAAAACATAGAAAAATTAGCTGGGCATGGTGGCATGCATCTGTAGTCCCAGCTTCTCAGGAGGCTGAGGCAGGAGGATTGCTGGAGCCCAGGAGTTTGAGGTTGCAGTGAGCTATGATGATGCCACTGCACTCTAGCCTGGGCAACAGAGCAAGACCCTGTGTCAAAAAAAAAAAAAAAGTGATATAATCTCCTTGTTTCAGAACTTTTTGGTTCATGAAGAAATTTTAGTTATAAAGACATGTTGCAGACATATAATCCATTTTTACTTTTTCCTATTCGTGAGTCACACAGCTTCAGGTTTGGGACAGGGAAAGGAACCATGAGTTGATGAGAGGAAGCAGTCCTGATTCCTTCACAGAGGCGCTAGAGACTTTAATAATCCCTTGCATTCATAGGACACTTTACTGTCAAAACACCAGGTGTTTTGAGATCAGTGATCTCACCTGATCCTCCTTTGGGTTCTACGATCCAGGATTAGTTTTTCCTTCAGCTGACTGTAATGATCACCCAGACACCTGATTCCACTGTTACTACGGTGTGTGAGGACTTGGGTAGCCAATTTGCATATACCCTGTAACTCCCTCAGCTTCACTTTCACCAGAGTGATCACCCAGCCCGCCTGCCCTCCTTTCCTTCCCTCCAGGAGCGTATATATGGATTTAAGGGCGTTTCTTCCCCCCAAATGAATAATCAACCGGAGTCTTCAGGCTCAAGAACTCAGTCGGATGGAGGAAATAAATAAGAAAAGGGGTAGCTGCAATATGCTGTGATGGTGAGATGACAGTTGTAAGTGAAGGAGGTTTTGAAGCGGGTCAGATCGGGGCCTGATTCCAGCGTAAAGAGGAAGCCCGGAAACACTTCCTGGAGGAGGCATGCCTTGGGGTGAGTCACCCAGGAAGACGTGCAAAGGAAACAGTGCAAGGAAAGCCCTCCAAACTTGCTCATTAGCAGCTCTTGTTTTGACTAAAGGGCAAAAAAAAAAAAAGAAAGAAAGAAAAGAAAAAAAAGAAAAAGAAAAAAAAGTGTGATGTTCTTGAGTTAGAATGTTCTTGATCTCAGGATGAGGGCTTATTAGGGTTTTGGCTTGCAAAGTTAAACCGTAGATCCTGTGAATTCTCAGAGACTTCGCCTTCGAGCTTTTTGGACCATCCTTTCCTTCTGGTCGGCCCTGGGGTGCTGATGGAGCCACTGGCCCTCCCTGCATCGCTGGCTTTGCTAGTGATTAAGGGCATTTTTGTCTGAGTGCCTAAGTACAGGGGCAAACTGCCCAGCTCCAATGAATCCATGGACTGAAAATTGTCTTCCCAGCAGGCACTGCCAAGCAGCCTCCAGCCAGCACTACAGGCAACTGAGAAAAGATCCATTGAGCTCGGCGGGAGCCTCTGTCTCAGCTGACTCAGCGCCCTGGAAGCACTTCTCCGGTCATTTATAGCTCTGCTTTCCCTCTCAGCTCTGCTCAGGATCTGCACTCTTTGTGCCAAGGTGAGAGCCACTGAGGTTTCAAATGACTGTGTGTTATCAGCATCCTGGTGTGCTTCTGACAGGCCCATAAAGTAGACCTGACCCCATAGTCCGTTTTCATTCTCTATTAGTTTAATTCACATTTGGGTTTGCCCCAAGTCATAGAGGGTTTAGTTCAAGAAAAACAGTTTTAAAAAAAGTGATGAATGAGATTAATCTTGCAAAGACTGTGGAAAATAAAATAATAATATTTGCATTTGAAACCCAGAGTTTAAGAAACCTGTGAAAGGTCATACAACTAGCTTGCGGAAGAACCAGGCCTAGAACCTAGAATTAGCCATGACTTTTGGCTAATTCTACTGTTCCACAAATTACTATGTTTTCCTTATTTTTAAAGAACATTTTTAATAACAGTCTTTCATTCTATGGTAACTGCAACCCTATGGAGAAGTTAGGGCACATGGCATTAATGTGGCACACGTGTTAAGCGTGTAGGTTGCCCTGCTGCAGGCTTGCAAACTAGGACACCCACAGGAACCAGCCTGGGATGCTAATGAGTCATCAGGACAGGCTGGGCCTTCTTTTAGGGGACACCTGTGACTCAGGACAGCTGATTGCTGCCACTCTAGAATGCTGGTGGGCAACAGAGAAGCTTCTGACTATTTAAGAGAAGTTAGAAATGGAGGTTTTTGTGTAAGATCTCTTTATTTGTAATTGTTGGTGAAAGGTTCAAAATCAAAACAGTACTTGAACCAAGGAATGAATGCCTGTGGGCTAGAGTGGCTGATAGGTTGTCAGTTTGTAGCATCTGGATGGCAAGACCTACAATCTTGGTGAGTGTCAACACTCTGTGACTCCACTTTTTCTGAGTTGCGTTCCTTTGAGTAATAGAAGAAGATTACTTGATTATGTAAACATACAGTAAGTTTCCACAGAGCTAATCATCATCAAAATACATCTTAAACACCTAGTAAATAGCTTTGAAAAGGTTCAAGCAGCAGGCCTTAAAGAAATGTAGACAGAACAGAAACCTTAAATTACTACCGTTTGTTCTTCTCTTCTGTTGGTTCCAATGAATAGAGGTCTTTTGCCCGTAAGATGACATTGCTGCTGCATTACTCTGAAAGTGTCCTGTGCATGTGTTCTAGCCTCAACTGGATGATAGAATTTTTAAAGACCAGAAACTATTTTCCATCTCTTTCCCTTTTCTCCTTGACCAACATAATATGTGAACACAGCTTGATGTTGATAGTCATCTCTTTCCTTCCTGCCTGCTTTCATCCCTTGGTGACTACGTCCTGAATTATATGACAGTTCTCTCCACCTGACTGATTTTCTGTCTCTTTTGATGGAGTCCCTCTTTCTCATGCTGCTAAACATATTCTCCTGAGTTATCTTCTTGACTTTCTTTTTTGCTGCCTCAACCGTTACTTCCGCATGGATAATATCCGTATCTGCCTTCTTTATTCTACTCCTATAACTGCTGTTAAGTTTAGCCTAAAGCTGCCTCCTTCCATATTTTAATTTTGAACTAAAAGTTTCTCTGTACAGAGGTACAGAGTGGTCTATAAATTAATTGGATGTGAAACAGACTATAACCTACTTTTGGTACTAATTACCAAATTTTGGCCAAAGGCGACCAACTCTTCAAATCATGTTCAAATAAGGCAGATGCCCAGCTGTAACTGATCCAGCTGTTTCTGTACCTCACTTCTGTTTTCTGTAAGTCACTTTCCTTTTTTTGTCCTTAAATCCTCTGTGACCACATGACAGCACCACAGTTTGCTCTGAGTCTACTCTGCTTCAGGGGGCTTCTCAATTAGCGGATCGTTCTTTGTTCAATTAAACTCTATTAAATTTAATGTGTATGAAGATTTTTTTTAAAAACTACCCGCATGCCCTTCAGAAAAAAAAAAAAAAACATCATTTTACTGGGGTAAGCCGGCACTGTATCCTGCCTTCAATGTTTCAACTACCTATACCACCATGGAGAGGAGAGGGCAGGTGTGAGAGAGATTATTCAGGGGACATGTACAGAATTTGGTACCTAAAGTGATTGTAAAGAGTAAGACAGAAGAAGGAAGCAAAAATGATTCTAAGTTTCAAGTCTAGGTGACTTTGGCATATGGTAATACCAGCAATAGAAATGAATAACACATCAAACTGGGGTCAGGAAGGGCTGCTGAGTTTGAATCTAAATTATTTATTTAAAAAAAAACTAAAAATACTTTAAAACTTAGACTAATTTGGAAGCTGAAGCTAGGCTTGAGGTTTCCATTTGAGCTACTGTGAATTATTTTAAATGATCCCTTTGGTACTCTTTGGTGTTTTGTTTTTAGCATCATCTTCTTGGTTAGGAGCAAATTGATCATGTTTTACCTGTCCTTTTTAATAACAGGAATTTTTTCATGTTCTGATCCCAATCCATTTGCAGTCTACCATTCCAGTGGATTCAATCCATCTGTCTCCAACTCCTCCACCTCCAGCTTCTCCAAATGAAAGATTATGGAAATGTGCAAAATGCAAAACAGGTAAGTGAGAAGACGCTTTGCTGTAGCTGAGGTAGGGATCATCATGGTCCCCCACTCGAAATCTCAAAGGGCTTCAAGGGACATCTGTGGGACTGTGCAGCGGGGTGACTGTTCTGACTATCTAAAGGATAGGGCAAAAGTTCTCAATTTTGGGGGGCTCTTGGCGCCTTTTATGCATCAGGAATTTTTTTCATGGAATGCCTAGGCCAAAAGAAATACTTAAACATTTTGTTTATTAAGTAAACAAGTATTATCTTAAGTGTTGAAATCCAAGCAATTTATTAAGTGTTTGCCCTAACAACTTAGTAGGCATTTGAAAAACTAATATGTATGAAGAAAAATAATATTTTAATTTCATTCTTAAATAAGCACAATTAATTTCTAAAGGAATGTGTGCTTGTTGGGCACCGTACAAATTCTTAAGCCTTAGAATCAGACTGGACACTGTCATCTTCATATCTTGTTTCATGTCGACTTTTGTGCTGTACTCTTTTTTTAATTTCAAAATATTAAGGGGGTACAAATGTTTTTGATACATGGCTTGCGTCAGGGCTATAAATGTACCCATCACCGGAAGAGTGTTCACTGTGCCTGTTAGATGGGGTTTTGCCCCTCCCCTCCTCCTCCCCACCCACTCCCTTGATTTCCATTGACTTTTACTCTTCCCCCATTGCACTTGTGTGCCCATTGGTTAGCTCCAAAGAAATGTAATGCAATCTAATTTTGAGACTGTGAAATACCTCAAGTTAGTAGTTTGTCTGGTGTCTGACAGATGTCAACTATTACTGTTTTCATTGAAAATTTAATCTGACAGCAACCTTGTGAGATCACTGTAGCACTTTGAGGCATCTCTGCAAATACAGTTAGGAAACCATGGGAACAGGGCAAAGAATCAACTCTCTGACTCACAGCCCTGGCTCAGTTAACTAGCTTTGTGGCACTGGGTAAGCCATTTAAGCACACTCTACCACAGTTTCCTTATCACCATGGAGGATGTCTGAATTTGTTAATCCCTTGTGGTTCCTTCCAGCTTTCAATGCCTATGATTAGATGAGTTCTTATTCTATCAGTGCTGCTGAAGAGGCTTGGAAAGAATTTGCTACCTTAAATAGCAAATAGTCATTTTTCTGGGTCTTTATTTTGAAACTGAGGATAAAACTGGTCTTGAATTCAGACTACTCTCCCCTGCCACCCACCCCAACCTCTGTTAGTTCTGCAAGCTCAGAATTCTTTCTGAAGAACTATGTAAGGAATTCCATGCATGCTTAGTATCAGGCCTGGGACAGAGAGAGTAAAAATAAGTTTGTATGTTCTGATGCTTTGAAACAAGGGAAATATCTCTCTGTACACAGTCTTGCTTACATCAGGAAAGACTCTTAAGACTTTTTTTTACCCCCTTTTGGGGCTACTAGTTTGGACTAGATTGAAAAGATGAGATGTTTCCGGTCAACATGTATAAAACCATGCAGACCTATATAGAATGAAGACTGACTTGCTCATTAATTTTGAACAGAAAAGAATGAATGAATGTTCTTTGGAATTTGGAACAGGCCAAATGAAAAGAAGCCATAGGAAACAATTTCCTATTCACTATCCAAGTGGCAAATATAGAAAATTAGTTTTTCACTGGTGGTTTTCATTGAACAGAAATTCCCAGTTATTTATAAATCATCACATTTTGTTTTATGTTTGCACTGTGAGGTTTTCTTTTAACAGTGTTTTCCTGTTCCTAGGTTACCAAGTTATTCAGTTATATTTTCTCTTAATATCTTTATAGTTTTAGATTTCACAGGTGGGCTTTTAATTCATCTATGGTCTGTCATTGAATGCGTTGTTAGAGACCTAGTTATTGCTACATACATAGCGAGCTGGGTTTCCCTCAACCGTCTACTAAACAGCCCTCCCTTTCCTCATTGTTTGTGGTACCCTCCTTATGGCAATAGTAGGTCTTCAAATATGCAGTAATCTGTCTCTTGGCTCTCTGTTCACAGATTTGTCTGGTCTTCAAGCTAAGTGCACTGTTTTTGTTATTTGACTGTAATATGTGTTAACATATGACAGGGCAAATCCCCTGTCTTTTGTTTCCTTTTGAAAGGTTGATTCAGTCATTCCTGGACTTAGGGGTTATCTCAGACTGTTTCGTGCTGCTGTAACAGAAGACCTGAGACTGGGTATTTTGTAATAAAAAGAAATGTGTTGGCTTGTGGTTCTAGAGGCTGGGAAGTCTAAGATTGAGGGGCTGGCATCTTGCCAGGGGCTTTATGCTGTGTCACGTGATGGCAGAAGGCAGAAGGGCAAGAGAGGGCAAGAGAGAGAGAGACAGAGCCAGAGAGATGCAGAGAGGGAGACAGAGAGAGAAAAAAGGGGGCCAAACTCCTCCTTTTATAATGACCCCACTCCAGAGTTAATGGCATTAATTCATTCACTCCTCCCTCATGGCCTAATCACACTAGGCCCTGCCTTGCAACACTGTTGTATGGGGGGTTAAGTTTCTAGCATATGCTTTGTGGGGGACACATTCAAATCATAGCAGGGGAGAACACAGAGCATTGGAGAGGTAAGATGTGGTTTAAGGACACTGTCCTGTACAGTCAAAACAATAAATTAGATGTAAACAATGTGTCATGAATGGATCTTATAAATACAATGAGAAAAAAAACAAGAAACAGAATAGGTGTATAATGTAATAACTTTCATACAAAATTTTAAATACATGCATTTATATAAAATATACCTAATTTTAAAGACTCATAAAAACAAAAAAAAGAAACTCATTAAACACATTACAATAGTGAGGAGATTAATGATTGTGGGTTTTGACAATAGAATAGAAAAAAATAGTACAAGAAATGTATAATAGAAATGAATTTATAATAGAGCAAGCCAAATTTGAGATAAAAGTGTAATAATAACTTTTGAAAATACAATCAGCCATAAATTGCCAAAAATTATCTAACTTTCCAGATCGGAGTTAGGGGAAAAGCCAGTTTTTTCCAGAGCATCCTTTTCTGGTAGACAGTGAATTAAAAAACTGGGGGCAGAGCTGGGCTTCATTTTGTAAGTCAGTTCCAGCAAATCAACACATCAGGGATTAAAAGTTGGAAATTCTCACCAGGAGGGGCCAGAATCATTTGATCTTTTCTTTTATGAATTATTGATATAATGACCAGCTGATAGTGAAATCTGCCCCAGAAATCTCCTTGACTCTGGTAGGCCCTAAATATAAACACACACATATCCCTGCCTGAGTCACTCAGCAATCCACCCTGCTGCAAAGAAAAGAGCACTTTGTCCAGGGGCACAGTGCCCTGACCAAGAGCTAAAAGCGTCCTCTTTTCTAATTGTCAATTATCTCTACGCTCCAAGATAAACATTTCCCTTTTAACATCGGACTGGCCTGGAAGGTTCATTTAGAATAGGGCCATTTGAAGGGCTGGAGAAGAGTGGGGTGGGAGTAGGGAAGGTCAGAGAAAGCAAAGAGACAGAGTTAAAAACCAAGACATACAGTTTGTCTCTTCTGATACGTCTCAAATATAATCCTAATTAGAGAATGGCTGTGTAGTAGCCTGAGCCTCTGGGGAAGGAACAGGTAGGTAGGTAGGTGGCGTGAAGGAGTCTGTCTCCATTTTCAAGAACTGCTGTTGAGATGGGAAGTTTCTATGAATAATTTTTTTTTCTCTAAAAAAGCTCCACTTATTTGTTGGAGAACTGAAAGCATTTCATACATATATACATCAGATGCTCTTCAACTTACGATGAGATTGTGCCCTGATAAACCCATCATAAAGTTGAAAAATTGTAATTTGAACCATCCTAACTCAGGGACCATCTGTATATATGTGTGTGTGTTTATACACCTATACATATATATATGGATACATTGTATATGTGTATATGGACACACATATGTATACTTTTAAAAGATAGCCTTCTATTTCTTGCCATGAGAGCAAAGCTTAGCTCAGAAACTTTCCAAGCAGAGACCTATTTTCTCCAGTTCATTTATATAATTGATAGGCCTGCAATTGACTTGACTGCAGTTGATGGCTAGGCTAGAGACAATTTAATTCAGTATCTCCCCAAACCTGTGTTTCCATGATTCAAAATAAGAGGAAAAGAGGATCTGGTAAGAAAGAACAGGAATGTTTATCTCTGCGTAACAAATAAGTAAGACTAATACTGAAGGATTTTTCCTGCAGTTAATCCTCCAGGGGGCATCTGCTTTGGAGAATAAAATAAGGTCACTCAAATTCCTTTTGCCCATGCTCCCTTCCTTTCATTTTCTCCTCTGAGTGACCCTTTCCTCTCTCTCCTCTACCCTCCCTTACATCCCCCTTTGCCTGGCTTACTTAAAATCCAGAAATCCATGTGCTAATTAGTGTGGTTATGATTTTCAACCTGTCCAACGATGCTAGGAAGTGAGACGCAACCTTTTCAAGTTTAGTAGCAACCATCTAACTCGAGTCACAACAGAGAGATGTGTTCAGTTAATTTGAGGCGGGGTGGTGGATGGGATTTGTATATTCAAAGTTCAATGATGACAGGTCACATTCATGGGGGACATTCTCTGTGTTAAAACGCACCAAGAAAGTCAGAAAATTTCTAGGCCAAGCCAAGGGAAGAGAGGTTGTTTTCGTGGAATGAGCTGTTAAATGTGGTAGCCCAAGAGACTCGGGAAACCTGTTTTCAATCAGACACAAAGATTATTTCTACTTCTTTTCGGTTCTAGTAATGAGACTTTTTAAAAGGGTTTGGGAGAGTAATGAATACTTGGTTGTTCAATTATTAGCCAAGGTAAACTGTTAGTTTTAGGATGATGTTTTGTTGGTAAAGGAAGAAAGAAAATATGTGGATTTTTTGTCCTGGGAACCACTGGGTGAATTTTGTCACTTGTGCTGGTCTTTTTGGCCTGGCCCTTTGCCTACCAAAGCCCAGATAGGATTCCAAGTGACCCTTTGGAGTCTGGACTGTTGTTTTACCCAACAGGTGGGTGTAAATAAGGGGGAAGTTCTGCTTATTCCGACTGGTGAAGAGGGAAGAACAGATTTGTGTAGCTGGCGAGGACTCATTCTAGGGTTAACACCCAAATGACAATGGCTCTTCAAGGATCAGAATCTTTCACCTTAAAACTCCAGTAACCGTTAAGTTTCTGGGCCGACACAGATAAACTCATCAGGACTGATGATTCTTAATGAGAGTGTTCCTTTGATGAATGACTTAACTATGGTTATTCACTAGAAAGCAATGTTTGCAAATATTTTCTGTATAATATATGATATTTCTGAACAGTCCACATATTATTAATAAAGAGGTAGTCCAGCATTCTTAATATCAGTTCTGAATATTAGCTTAACTCTTAAGCCTGTCTGAACCTCAGTGGAATAATGATATCTACAATGTAGAAATGTCACAAAGATTAAGTAAGATATGTGTAATATAGCTAGCACAGAATAGGTCTTTAATTACCATCCTTTAAAATATCCTTATCCATAGTCTGAAAGTTTTCTAAAGAGATAGGCCATGTCTTAATAGACTTTTATCCCCAATTTATAATACAACATCTGGTCCATAGAAAGGGCTCAAGAAATGTTCTGGATTACTGAAAGCATTTGCCATATAATTCTTCAGACTTTGAGTTCAAATTTTTCCATGGGCTTTTAATCGCTTGTATGCCCCATTCAGTTTTTGTGCTTTCTGTTGTAATAATCAGGTGGGCATCCAGCTCCCTTTTCTTCTTCATGTACTTTGGTTCTAGTCATGCTTTCTGTTAAACTAACAGCCAAGCTCTGGACTGGTCTTGATTTATGCCTTTACTAACCCACCCTCATTCTAATAGTTCACAATGACCACATATTCTGGTGTTGACTTAACAGGGAAACCTGTCAATGTGATTGATGTTCATATAATAACAGCAGAAAACTAAAAGATGTCTTCATTTTATCTCCGTTTTAAGAGCAGCCTTCTGGAGGTGGTTCACTGCTTGATCATGCTGTGACATTATGGTTGGGAGGTCCAGCTCATGCCAGTCAGGACTGGAATTGTTTGGGGGAGAGGGGAAGACTTTTTTTTAATGATTCTCTTTCCCTGTCCACCAACACACCTACACACATGCACACACATACAGTAGACCTTTGCGGCTAATTACGGCATAGTTTTCACCTGGTGGAACAAAAATGCCAGCCAAGTGAGTCATATTCTGATTTATTGAATAAACATTTTCCATGTGAGAAGCAGAGAGAAAAATGAAACCATTGCCTGTTAGAGCTGGAAAAGGCTAGTGTTTCCAAGACACTGGACTGCAGTTCTGAGCTGGGCTAGCTGCCGCAGGATCACCTGGGGAACTTTATAAAGAAACTAGCTTCCAGGTCCACCTTGGGACATTTTCAGCCAAAGCTCTCTTAATGATGCTTGGGTTTGACCAGTTTAGGCAACCACTGTTTTTTTCCAATCCCTTACTTTTACAGCAGAGAACATGAAAGCCCAGGAAGAAGTGACCTGTCCAAATTTCTTTAGTGGTAAGAGGAAGAGCTGAGAGGAAGGGAAAGAATGAATATTTAGTGAATGTGAGAATTTGATGGATGCTGTATTAAGTGCTCTACACATTTGGTTTTATTAACTCTTTACCATGGCCTTGAGAGAGAAACATTAGCCTCTCCATTTACACAAGAGGGAACTCAGGTTCAGAGACTCTAAGTAATTTTCCCAAGTTCTCACAGCTAGAAAGGAGGAGATGGGCTATTAATTTAAGTCTGTCTTACTCAAAAGCCTCCCAGTTAGGATCTTGTCTCCTGAATCCTAGTTCATGATAATACAGTAGGAATTTACTTATTTCAAGATAACTGAACTGCTCAAACTCAACAGATCATTACTATATTGACATACTAATCTTTAGTTCCTGAGCCTGAGTTCTGTTCTGTTCAGAACCTGTGCTGGTTTGATTTGACTCCATGATTTAATATTCTGAACCTTTGGGCTTTGAGTTGACAGCACCACCTCAGTCCCCTGCAACTAACTTCACTTCAAAATGTCTCAACAAATAATTATTGGAGAATACTATGTGCAAGATGCTGGTTTAGGAACTTAGAGGCGAACATGAAGGACAAAGTTAAAGAGACTACCGTCTTGAAGGGTCTATGAGAAAAGAAACTAAGCAAATAAAATGTGATGAGAGTTATGCTAGGTGAAGTGGAAGCTGCTTTGAGAATATGTAGCAGGAAACTTAGCCCAGAGCGAAGCCTTCCTGAAGCTGACAGCTAGAAGATAAACAGGAGTTAGCTAGGTGAAACGGCGGTGGAGCAGGGGCGTGGGGCAGAGAGGGAGAGTTTTCACCAGAGGAAACAGCATTTGTGAATTCCAGGAGTCTAGACATTGTATGAGGAGTTTGCATTTGACCAGTTCAAGAAACTGAAAAAAGCTTATTATTTTTGGAAAGAGAGAGGGAGAGAGGCTAGATGTTAGGAGGTAGGAAACCTCCAGATGGAGAAAAGCCATGAAAACCCCATTAAAGTCTTTGGATTTTATCCTAAAGCTAAGCCACTGAAGTTTCCCAATCCTTTAAAAATGATCTGAGGATTAAAACCAGGGCGTAATATAAACAGGTTTATAGTTTGGAGGATACTTTGATGGCAGTGTTAGTGATGGATAGAGGTGCATTGAGCTTGCAGGCGGGGATGCCAGGTAGGAGGCTATTTCATTTGGAGACCGAAGCTGTGTTATTCACCGTTGTAGATTCAGCACCTAGTGCACTGCCAGGTACCTAATACCGAGGAAATAGAGCTTGAATGAGCAGATGTGGAAATAAACATTCATTGGGATAAACCATCCCCCAAATATTTCTTGCTCATCCTGGCTTATTAGCTCTGTTCAATTGTTTCCCCCTCCTCAGGGATGCATATGTTTTTTCTGATCTATCTGATTAAATACTTACCACACTTGTAGGTTCAATTTAAGACTAGCTGCTTCTTGAAGGCTTCCTTCACTATTCCTAGTTTCACTGATTTCCTGCCCCTCTCACTCCCAAAAGGACTTAGAGTCTGCTTAAAGCTTTATGGCATTCTACAATGCATGATGATGTTCCATGTGGATGAATCTTCAGCTACTTCTGAATTTAGTTTAATATTTTTTTATTCATAGATTAAGTCAACAGGTGTTGTTTATCTATGTTTCTTTAAGGCTGGGATGAGCTAGCCTCTTTCACATACAGTTGTGAAAGGATACAATTCCTTCCTGAAAAAGAAATATGGAGATATATATGTCAATTACCTTAAAATACTTACACCATTTGATGCAGAAATTTTTCTACCAGGAATCTATGCAAAGTAAATCAACAGAAAGGGTGATACAAAATTTGTGGTCAAATATGTTTATTTCTGCCTTTTGTGATTTTTTTCAGACCTTAGAGGCAATATAATTATTTAAACATAGAGGGCAGAGGATAAATAAATCATGCTTTATTCATATGTGAAATATGATGTAGAAATATGATTTTGGGGAAAAATTAACAAGGAATGACAATTGAAACAGTGAAGTTATAAGTCAGTAATAGGGATTTTTTTCCTATATATTCTATTTTTTCCACAATGATAATATAGTTAACCTATCAATATAAATATTGTGTCAAAACACACCTATTTTCTGTTCTTTCCTACCGCAAATTGCCCAAGTTGGCAAATAGGGCGTCCATTCACAATTGAGAGAGCTAACTCCTCTCACACCTTCTTGGCAGGCACTGCAGAAAAAAGAAGCAAGCTTTCAAGCTGGGCCCTTTGAAAGGAGGGGAGATAGCTTCCTCTTCCTCTCCCCTTCTCCAGGCCAGCATTTGGAGGGCTGCCATCCTCACATTCGCCTGAGCCAAGTCTGCAGTCCACCTGTCCAAGCACTGGGCTGCTCACTTCTGATTTACCTCCTCTAGATGTTGTGAGAAGTGAAACAGTGGCAGGCTATGGCTGTGGTGCGGGATGATACCTGTTAGGGAAGCTTCTAACAGGGTTCCAGAGCCCAGGTTTGCCATATAGTCTGTGTCTCCCGACCGGCAATTGCTTAGGCTCTAAAAGCAATTAGTGCAGGTCAGACACACCTCCTCTCTCCCTCTCTGGAGAATTATATTAGACCTGGTTCTTGTCCTGTGTGAATGCATTGGGCCATTCCCACAAAACCCTACCCAGGGATGGCCTGGCTTACTTTGGTGGCAGTCAAGTGCTAGGAGAGTTGTTATCACATCCCATAAATGTCTGGGATGGAAGGGCCTGAAGTGCAAAGTATATCAGGGTTATCTCTTGAGTGAGAAAATATTCTTTGATGCAAAACAGCAGCAGCAGTGCCAGGTGACAGGAACCTCTGTCAGGAACGAATTTCTCATTTCTATGGAAGACAATGACCAATTACTCATAGGCTCGCTGGACACGATATTAAGAGCTGAAATATTTGCATTTGTATCTCCCATGTGTAACATCCTATAGGTCCTGAGTGTATTGTATTCAGACTGACTGCCTGTAATAAAAACAGGCAGCACATGCAGAGCTTGTACAGTGTGCTGGACTGAGTTTTAAGATCTGTGTATGCGTTATTTCCTTTAAATCTCACAACAGCCCTGTGTGGTAGGTACTATCATAATCGTCACCCCATTTTGCAGATGAAAAGCACTAAGGCACAGAGGGGTGGACTACCCAAGGTCACATGGGTTTAATTAAAGAACAAGGATTCAAGTTGTGGCAATCTGTCTCAGGCCCCCACACTAACCACCACACTAAATTAAAGTAACACATACAAAATGCATACGTAGAGCAATACCTGGTATGCTGTAAGTACAAAATAACTATTAGCTACTATCAGCTTTTTTTAGTAATTCAGGGTACTCACTAATTTTATATTTTAACTTGATATGACCATGGATGTAATTCTACTTGCTGAGGGGAATGGAAAAAAATCCCATCAATCCAGAAATGAGTGCATGTTAAACATCCTTGGGCTGGATGCATGGGAGCTATATAACAGAAGGAAGTTAAAGTTGACATAGTTTTGGACTTCACAGACGATAGACATGTGAGATTCGTCAAAGTGAGGTCACCGTCATCCTTGACTCCACATTTTAGTAGACCTTTAGAAGTTCTTTGTTTCCTTCTTGAACCCAGTAGGTTATAAACAGGGAAGGATGAATGAAAAATATCTATAATTAGGCTTTGGGGCACTTAGTCTTTTTATACCCACACACACTTAATTCTTAGGCTATACATTTTTTAGCCTGTATTTTTATGAGATTGCCTTTCTTTCAACAACCTCCTTGATATTAATTTAACCAAATTCCACTGGAATAAATACTTTGGGTCTGGGGTGGGACTGGGAGAGAAGCATGCAGTACAATACTTATTCCCCCCACACTGATACCTACTAGGGAATAATCAAATTGAAGTTTATGATTTATAGGGAACACAGGTAATGCATATACATACATAACTTAACAATATGGGGCAACCTATTGATTTACATGCCATGAGTATGAGTAATTATAAGTGTTTCTGGAGTCCTACGGAGTGGCTACTTGATACGCCACAGATATCATTCATTGAGAAGTATTTTTCCTTGGTGGAAGTAGTGAATTTAGAGTACATAATGAAATGATTTATTAACAAGCAAAGTCACCTGGAAAAGGATTTTAGCCCATCCTCAAAGAAGGATAATTTATTGCTTAGGAAAGTTCATGGTAACACAACAGAATCTTAAAATCTTGGTGACTTGTAACAACAGATGTTTGGTTCTCACTCACTCTACATCGCTGAGGTTTTTCTCAGTCTCATGCTCACTTTGGGGTGGAGGCTGATAGTGCAATCACTATTCCAAGTGAAGACATGCAGTACCACCCAAGAGAAAGGAAGACCTTTGAAGGATCTAAAACTGGCTGCTCTGTAAGAGACACAAGCCACTTACACTCAAACGTCATTGGCCAGAACTATACGCATGATCTTAGAAAGTGCAGTCCTCTCTTGTACTGGCATGGTAGAGAAGTGGGAATATTTGGTGACTAATAGAATGGTTAACTACCACGGATGGGCAGCATCTAGGTAAGAGGCAGTGAAAGGTGAGGTGGGAGCACCTAAGATCTATTGAGAGAGTCCATGAGAAAATTCAACTTACGTTGAAATAAAATGAGCTGCAGTTGCAAAGCTGTGGGGGGCCAGACTGGGAGAGTCTTAAATAGCAGCCTAAAGAGTTTTGCCTTTCACCTACGTTCCCAATGATTTTCAAGCTTCTTTTTGCCAACAGAGACAATTCTAAAGCAAATTTGCATAGATCTCAATATATATTAATAAAATAGAGGAAAAGAATGATCATCTCTCATGGAAGAGGGGATGAAAGAGTCTTGAAAGCTACAGTTGGCCTCCTACTCCTTCCCTCTTTGGGACTCCCATGGCTTTTTGCAACACAGATTATAAACAACTCTAGGATCTTAAAACACTGTCCAGCACATTTAAGTACTGAGGAATTGAGAAGTCCTCAGCCAAAGCCACGGTTGGCAATTATAGATTAATTAAAAAGACAGATTAGAATGAGGGAGAAACCAAGAATAAAGAGTGCAATAAAGAGGCATAAAATAATAAGATTCCTGAATCTGGGTGTTGACAGGGTGGATGTGTCTCAAAGAAATATTTGACAAACTGGTGATTGATGGGACTCGAGGGTTCATGGAAAGGGCATAGTCAAAGAAGACAATGTGCACGAGGCTTGTGAATTGGGGAAATGATGGAGAAATGAATGTTAATGTCAAGATCAACAGGAAGAGTTTCATGGATTTAGCCAAATTTTTCCTCTGGTGGCTTGGATGGCAAGTTCATCTTTATGGCCCTGAATAAGTAATTTAGAATTCAGGAAGCCTAATGTTCCCTCCTTCTTGAGGCCCAAGATCATTCTCTACATTGGAGCAAAGGGTCCTAGCTTGAAGCTTGAAGCAAAGGAGTCAGTCCTCATTATCCACAGTCAACATTGCCCTAGGACTTCCAAGGGGTAATAGATTAGCAAACAGTAAGAGAAAAGAATACATTCATATATTCCCAGGAATTAAATTATCAGAGATCCTCATGAAGTTGAAACTTTGCCTCTGATAGTGAGACTCTGCTCCTTCTCCTTGACTAGCTTCTCAGCTGAGCCCAAAGGCATAGGTTTCTTAGTCCCCCTAGTCTCCTGGTCCCATGAAGGTGAAGAGTAGAGGGAAAGGAGCCCAGCTTTCCCAGGGGTCGCTCCCATTTAGATTTCTGACTTTTTGGATTCTAGCCCAAGAACTTCTACTAACCCATCCAAGATCAGGAATTGATTGATCCCCTGATACATGTGCTGGGTATGGGATATGGAGAACCCAGGGCGCCCTCCACATGGATCTATCATTTCACAGTATGAGTGGTAGGGCTAGGGATTAAATAGCTTCATTAACATTATAAAAGATGATACACCTATAAATAAAAATCAAATAAGTCATCCAAGGCAATACTGAATAGCCAGTGACTGCCTATGGGAAATAAAAGAAAGCTTCAGCTAGAACATACACATTTGATCTTGGGGGTCAAATGATGGAGGAGGTAAGTGTCAGAAGCGTTACAGTCCTGCCTCTGAGACTACTTAGCTGTGTAGTCTTGGACAAGTTGTCCCCTCTTTGAATCATGGTTTATTCATATAAAATATGAGGTTTGAATTAAAGGTAATTAATTACTTTCTAGATTATCATTATTACTATTTCAAATTAATGTAATTTCCAGATCATTTAATATAATATAAAATCCAAATAGATTTATAATATTAAGTATCTAAATCTCTGCTAAGAGTTCTGCATATATTATTTCATTTCATCTTAAAGCAATATTCTGAAGAATGTACTGATATCTCACTATACAATGAGAAAATGAGGCCTCAGAGAGATTAAATGACTGGCACAAGGTCACATAGTTTATATGGGGTAAAGCTGGGATCTAACTCAGTTTTGACTCCAAGTTCCATTTTCTTAACCTCTGATATAAATTCCCCTATTGGAGTTTGTGCATCTTTAAGAACCACAACCCTACACAGCATATTCCCTTGTTCCTGTCCTAGTCAGAGCTCAGTTGGAGAGTCTGTTCTTCTGAAGAACGTTCTAATGGTGGCATGGTCTTAATGGTATGTATTCTAAACCTATGATTATTGTTTGGATCATCAAAATCTGGAATCCCTGTGGATAAATAGATTCCCATGCCACTATGTCTTTTTCATATTTTAATTGCCTCCAGTGAACATTCTAGCCACAGAAATGCCATCATTCCATCAACTTTAACATTGCCGCAGGTCTTTATTTCATTTCTGCCCATGACCTGAAGAGAGGGTCATGGGAAGCTGTGGCTGCTTCTCCCTCTCAGGTGCCCCTTAATCAGAATCGAGTAGTGGTGTCCTCTAAGGGCCACATCTTCTCTCAAGGGTTTGCTATTGGCTTTCCAGCCATGATTGGCTCTACAACCTTTCTGTATGTCTGCCTCCTACAAGCTGGGGCTTTGAGGACACTGTGTGTGTTCACATAACATGGTTTGCTAATCTGCTATTTGTTTGCCCCAAACACTATTTTCCTTAATGAAAAGACAGCACTATTTTATTCCTTGAGCTTTAGACCAGACCCCCGACACACGCTTTACAAAACCACATGCTGGAAATTAGAACGCCTGGCTCCCATTCACAGACTACCTAGCATATCCTTCGCATTTCATGGGCCAAAAGACCCAGCATGATGGAATCCGGGATTGGAAAGAGCTTTGAAGGTCTTCTACTCCAACTTTCTGTCTGTTGATTGGATACCCTCCACTTCAGAGATGCTCTTTTTCAGTCTTGCTATAAGTGAAACCTTACCAGCCTCTCCCCAGGGGAGCTTTTGGGCTTTGGGTGGGGTTCCCGTTGGGCATTGGTGGCAGTGCCCATGAGTATCCGATTTGGGAGGAAATGGATATGATTCAGCTGCGAAAATTACAAATTAGATTTTGGCTTTCAGGCCGCTGTGTATTTTTAGAATCAGAGGAGAATAAAATAAACATTATTTTAGGCCTAGTACAGATTATTAATATTATGTTCAGGAGAAAAATGCCTTCCTGTTGATTGGTTGGAATAACTTCTCCTAAATATAAATTTTCCCAACAGTGCTAATTTTCTCCAAGATAATACTACACATTGTTTTGATTTATGCCCGCCCCCTTTTTGTAAAGATTTCTTAGAGCCTGGGTGCAGGGAACTCGATGAGCTCACTTTATTACAGCTATAGGACTTAGCTTTGCCAACTGAAAGCTGCTTGAGAGTAGGGACATTTTTCTTCATTGTTACGTCACCTCCTGTGTAGCACAGGGACTGGCATCAGGTAGGAGCACAAAACATACTTGTGGAGTGAGTGGATAATCAGAAAATGTATGGTCTGATGATAGAAGTTAATGATTGAAACATCCACACTTATTTTTTCCCCTAGCATCTCCTAGGCTCTTAACTGTGAATCAGATGCTGTTCGAATCATTTTAAAAGTACTGCCTCACAGTTACTTCATCCTAAAGTAGTAACTATGATGAGTGTGGGTTCGTCATTGTGCTAGGGGGGCTTGAAGTGGAAGTGAGGATGGAGCAAAAACCCCCAGAAAAAGTAACCTTTGTCTTCCAGGTTACCTCTAGTTGCAAAGACGCAGCGTCCGTTTTGAAATTTAAATTCACAGAGACAAGTGCTACGTGCTAATGTACATAGAATATGTGGCAAATAGAGGAAAAGTGATACTGTGAGGCTGTAAAACACTGAGCTGACCCTGAAAGTCCTCAAGAATCCATCTGATGGCTCCTTTGAGGACTTGCCGCATCACAAAAACGTATAATGATTTTGGTCAGGGTGGCCTTTTGGTGACCCTCTAATATCGTGTGGACTGACAGCTAAATCACCGCTCATCCACCGTCTGCTGAGCCGGGGATGCTGGAGAGGCTGAGTGAGGTCTGTCAAAAAGTTCCCCACACTGTTGTGAAGGAGCCAGCTGGGAGGGAAGCAACAGGCAGGAAAGAAAATGGCAGCAATTAACGGGAGAACACAAAGGGAACCCCTAGTGGGCTGCGCGAGTTAACGCATTTTCCCGACTTGTTATTTAGTAAAACCTAATTAAATCAGATGCTACTGATTTGAAACTCTTGCTTATTTGGACGGGCCTGAGCTAAATGTTACTTCTACTCTAGCTATGAAAGAAAGGGTTTTCTTAGCAAATTACTGGGGTAAACAAGATCGCAGAGAATTAAAGTGCTTGATAGAATAGTAGAGATTCAATTTGCAAGAAAACAATCATTGTGCTAATTTTACACTGTTCTTACCTGTTCATTAAAGCAACCCATTAAGGACCTCTGCCTCTTAACACTTTGTTATGCTAGTTTGAATTGTTACATTGACTAGATAGTGAAGAGAAAGGACTCCTCTAATTCCTACTGGCTTCGTCATAGTCCAGTAGTCCAGTTTAGTCGGAATTAATGGACTCTGTCTATGGACAATCTTAGACAGTCCCCATAAACAGATCATTGGGTTTTATCCCCTTCTTCTTGAAGGTTAAATTGTGACTCTGCAGAGTCTTTGCAGCCACACAGTACTGTACACAAATTTCTACATAAAGTCTTATAAAGGGAAAGTTCACGGCCATGATTTTCTAAATAGAGACAAGTAATTAAGACTGCACATATTATTGACTCCTTGGTTCCTAGGAGAGAATAAAAGGACAGAGACAAGCTAACCTTTGCTGAGGAAATTTCAGGTTCATATGAGAGAACCACAAGCATCTATGGCTGGCAAGTTTATAATAGGCTCTAAAGAATTAAAGGTTAAAGGGGTTTGCACACAATCTCTTATTTTTATATTTGTTTTAAAAGTTCTATTTCAGTCTAATGATAATGTTAATCTAAAGCAAAGACATTCTAGATCTTTTGGATGGCTACTTGATAATCTACCCACAATTTTCGTATCTCTGTTTCTATTCATGTTTATTATTTGCATTGATACAAAGGAGAAGTATCTAATGCTTACCAGTAATAAGAAGAAAATGGAGGTATAAAAAGTATATAAACAATATGTTCCCACCATAAGAAGGCAAATGGCATCCCTGGGAGCTGAGCAAATAAAGCTTTCCTGGAATTTGAATAGAAAAAAAACTGGTGGGAGAACCAAGTCACCTGTGGCACATTGTAATAGATTTGTTAAACTGCAACAGAACAGAACATACTGTGTGTGAATTGTGAGCAGTGATATAATTCCAGCAAAATAATATCACATTAAATTAATGTTGTTAATTTTAATTTTATTGGTTTCCTTTGAAATTAGTTTGCACATTTGTTTGGGTTTTATAGTTCTATAAGAGTCAGAAGCATAAGGGATTTGTAGGTAGTTTTATGTTTATTCATATTTAAGTAACATTATAATAAATATAATTTATACTAATGCAGGGAACCCAAGAGTACTTTATTCTTTAAAAGGAAGTCGGAGAACTAATGATCTGTAGAAACACAGATGATTGGAAATTGACGAATCACTGGAGATCATTGATCTAGTCCAGTGTTTCTGAAACTGGGTTCCAGGGAACTCTGAGTTGAGAGATGTTCATAGGTGTGCCAAGAAAAACAGTGGGGTAGGGGTGGGATTCTATAATCAAAAGAGCCCTGGAAAAACAGAGTGGTATCTCCCCTCCTGAAGACTCACAGTGCTTATTTATGAAATAAAGCCTCAGCAAGAGCCCGTGGTAAAGAAATCTGTCCAATTTTGCTCAAAGCAGCATTTCCCAACCTTATCAGCACCCAGAACCCCTTGCCATAGAGCATCTGCCTCCAGCCTGCAGAGAACTCTCCAACAGAACTGCAATCTGGGAGACGCTGCTCAGGGTCCAGGCCTTCATTTCACAGAGGCGGAAATAGGGAGGGTGTAGAGAGCTGAATTCATGTTCACCTGGAATCGCAGATGTGACCTTATTTGGAAATATGGTTTTTGCAGATTTAACTAGTGAGGATAAGATTGTAATGATTAATTTTATGTGTCAACATTACTGGGTGCAGGTTGCCCAGATATTTGGTCAAATGTTATTCTAGGTATTTCTGTGAGGGTGTTTTTGGATGAGTTTAACATTTAAATTGGTAGACCGAGAAAAGCAGATTGCCCTCCCTAATACGGTAGGTTCATCCAATCAGTTGAAGGCTTAACTACAACAAAAAGGCTGACCCTCCCTAGAATAAATGTGAGTTCCTCTTGCTGGCTATCTTTTTAGCTGTGGCACTGGTTTTTTCCTTTCTTTGGACTCAAACATTGGCTTTTCTTGGGTCTCGAGCCTCCTGACCTTTGGACTAGAACTATTCATTATTTGCTCCCCTGGGTCTCCCACTTGCTGAATGCAGATCTTCAGACTTCTCAGCCTCCATAATCATGTGAGCCAATCCTTAAGCCTCTTTGTATATATAGACATATATGTTCCATTGGTTCTGTTTCTCCAGAAAATCCTGACTAATAGGGAGGTCATACTGGATTAAGGCAGGTCCTAAATCCAATGACTAGTGTCCTTATAAGAAAAGGAAACAGCCTCAGAGGAGACAGACGGGAAAGAAGTCCATATGATGGCAAAGCCAGAGATTGGAGTGATAAATTTACAAGTTAAAGTATGCCAAGGATTGCTGGCAACCACCAGAAGCTAAGAAGAGGAATGGATTCTCCCTCTGAAGTTCCAGAAAGAAGTAATGCTGACTCCTTGATTTTGGACTTCTGAACAGTGAGAGAATACATTTCTGTTGTTTGAAGCCACTCAGCTTGTGATAATTTGTCATGGCAGCACTAGGAAATGAGAAAGAGAGAGAGAGAAGTGAAATGGCTTACTCACTAGCAAAGGCAGGACTAGAAACCAAGTCTCTAACTTTGAAGCCAGTAGTCTTTCATCATGTTTATTCATTCACTTTCATCCCTATTTTGTTCCAGAAAAAACATAAGCATATCATTTTTTCTCCAGATAAATAAATGCAATAGAAACCAAAATACAAACTTAAAGAAACAAACTCACTTCTATCATAGAAATAGCAGGGCACTAATTATCTGTGTAACTGCTAACTGTGCTGCTGTAAGAAGCATATCTTTCTGTAGAACATCAGAACTGAGTTAGATATTTAGATGTTTGAGACAAGTATTTTATTTTAGAGATGTACACATTTTTATAAAGCTAGTTTATTAGTTTCCAGTTGCTGCTATAACAAATTACCACAAATTTAGTGGCTTAAAACAACACAAATTTATTTTCTCACGATTATGGAGTGCAGAAGTCCAAAATTAGTCTCAGTGGGCTAAAATCAAGGTGTTAGCAGGGCTGGCTGCATTTCTTTAGGAGGCTCTAGGCGAGAATCTGTTTCTTTGTCTTTTTTAGCTCCTAGAGGCTATCTACATTCCTTGGCTTGTGGCCGTGCATCACTCTGACCTCTAGTTCTGGCACCAGCATTTCCTCCACATCTCTGACTCTCCTGCCTCCCTCTGATAAGGCCCCTCTGATTACATTGGGGTCACCTGGCTAATCCAGGATAATCTCCCTATCTCAAATTCCTTAATGTATTCACATCTGCAAAATCCCATTGTCACGTAAGGTCACACATAGAATTCATAGGTTCTGGGGATTAGAATGCGAATATCTTTGGGGGTGTCAGTATTCTGTCAATCACAGCAAGTTACTGGGGGACTGTGATCAGAATCCAGAGTGTTTTGGCCTCGATGTATTTTTTATCCATAGTAACATAATGCATCATAAAAGTAGCCATATAATTCAAGGTCTTTCTCACATTTCCAGGGTATACAAAGCCTATATAGGCTTCAATTATATGTCAGACTATGCATAGTGATAAAAAATATAGAAAACAGAAGTTTATTATTACAAATTGGGTAGTACTACTGCTTTAGTTACACAACAAAACAAACATCCATCAATGGAGCTTGGTCTCATTGCCATCTCTCTGCCATGCGCCATGTCACTCAGCAATCAGAACAGTAGTTGCCTCTGTAGAGCGTGTGTCAATTTGGGAAGGAACCCAATCCTAGGGTGCTCTTTGAGAATTAAATAGGAATATTTTTGTTTGCTCATGAACTTGTGCAAGGACAATGATGTCTATGTTTACTTAGAAATCTTCACTAAGCATATTCATATAAGATATCTCAGGTAATTTTGCAATAAGCTAGAGAAGTAAAATGGGGTAACATTTTTACCCTATTTTAGACATGAGAAACTGGGGCTCAGAGGAGCTTTGTGAATTGCCCAAGGCCACATCTTTACAAGCTGGTGGGTTTGGGACTCAAACCCAGATTTCTTAACTCTCAGGTTGTTGTTTAGATCAACTAAAAGCATAGGTAAGTCAAGCAGAAATCAACCAACTAGTTAATCAGGTCCAACAAAAAGGGATAATGGATGGTTAAGGTATATTATCAATTTGAATTAAGTGACTGTTATAGAATGGCAACTTTGGGTTTTGTGTTTAAATTTTACTCAACAAATATGTGTTGAATATTGGAAATAAATGGAATTTAAGTTAAGTTTTAAGAAAATACAGTTCTATTAAAAATTGTTGTTCCATGCTGCCATCTTTTCTTATTTTGACCAAATTTTAAGAGGCAATGCTCTATAATTTTTTTGCTAGTGGATGCTGAAATTGTCCTATGTGTACATTTCCAATAGATATAGATACAAAATATAATATATATGAGAAATTTCAAGCTTTTTCTCCCAGTTAGGAAAATGAACACTTTTGTTATGGCCTGTCTTTCGAAGATGGGTTAAGTTCTAAGCAGAACTTCATTGTGAAAGAGTCTGTTTAAAGCAAATGTGGACCAGGTGGTGATTGAGGAAACTTTCTGGGAAAGGGAAGTTGATGTGGTTTTGATAAAAAAATCTGATCTATTTAGAGTAGAAAGGGTTGGCTCCTGCTGCCAGCCAAGAGGGCATCTTTCTTGCTACTTTCCTTTCTCCCTCTCTCACTCCCTCCTTTCTTCTCACCCTCCCTCCCTCTTTCCTTCCTCCCACCATGTGCCAAGAACTGTACTAGGCCTTGAAGTTGCTGAAATAAGTAGGTGAAATAGACTCTTCCATTTTTGTATAGATCTGCTTATGAAAAAGTTCTTTCTTATATGCAGCAAAATGGGTGTGTCCAGAGTTCCTAACAAGTAGAATGAATTCTGTCCTTTGGAATCAGAGAGAACATCTCTTTTTTCTCTTCCTTTTAAGAGCCATTTAATTATTTGCATCTTCCTTTAACCTGCTAGTCTTCAGGCTAGACATATCAGTTGAGTCTCATTTGACATGATAGTAGGATCTTTTATTGTCTTATTTTGGCAATTAAAACCGGGCATCCTGAATTCCACTCTTACTCCAGATATAGACCAGTCATCACAGTAGAGTCAGCTTGGATTGTCTCACGACATCAATTTCATAGATGTATAAATGTGACTGATTGAACTTTGTGTTAGCCATTTAAACACCCTCAGCCTGTGGACAGATAGCATTGTCCCATCTTTTGCATGTGAATCTTGCCAAAATAAACACCACCATTTATTTGTAAAATTGATGTTTTGAATCTAAGTGTAGGACTTTATGTTTATTCTGCTGAAATGCATCTTGTTGGCTTTGGCCCAGTGACAGGGTTACGATTAACCCACAATAGAGTCTCCTGTGCAGAGGAAATTTTAAGGAATTTAAAAGTACCCCCAAACAATTTTAAAACCAAGTTTTCTCTCCTACTGGATTTCTACCAGCCTAGATTTACCAATTTAATAATGTTTACTAATATTAAGATTGAAATCCACTATTAAGGTAAGATATACCAAATTTTCTAGTTAAAAATGGGAATATTTCATCACAAAGAAGCAGCTCTATTAATACATTAGTCTGAAAAGGCAATCTTATTAGCCAGATGCTGGACCCTAAGAAGCCCTGTAGGAACAATTGTGCCCAAGCTGAGGACGATGCAGGACACACAAGCACAAAGGAGAAAGTTGTGTTTTAAAAGAAGAATAGAATAAGAAAGTTTTCACATAAGAGGCTTTGCTGCGGAAGATAGGTCTGTTTCCCTAACAGGGGAAAACTGATGTCATTAGCATATTAAATTCTATTAATATGTACATTAAAATATTTATACTTATATAGCCAATACTGATGTGCAAAAACACATCAGTACTGAAGGGTAAGTAGCATAGTCTTTGAGGTCAGGGCTGTCTGACCAAGTCCTCTTCTTACCTCTTTCTACTCTTCTGCAAAACTCAAATTCAGCATGAACATCTTCCAAAGGATGAGTTGTAATTGATTTAAAGGTACTCTAGTCAGAAAAAAAGGGACAAATACTTTTAATAAAGTGGTTTGTCGGGGATTGCGTAGATTTTTTAATTCTCTCTTATTAAGCTTTCCATTTGATTCACTTTCAAGAGCATGACTCAGTCTTGGAAATTGGCTACCAATGCAGCCTGGGAGTTAGGGTTTTTGAAAAGTACTGGAGAGGTGAGATTGATCTAATAGTAAATACCCTCTGGAGGGGAAAGTTCATTAAATTTAACTTTGTAGTGTCCAAATTGGAGAAATGGTCACATTACTTTGGATCTTCTATGCATGAGAGAGGCCAACGTTGTGGAGATCACCAGAATGTTGGCAAGGTGCAAAAAGTCAACTAATCGCTGGAATGACTAAAGCAAAGAGTGGTTTATTCATTTGCTTATTTATTCTTCAAGCAATTGTTATACTTATTAAGCCAAATAAGCTGGAAATATCAAGAAGAATAAACTAAGAACCATAGTATCCCATGATTTGCAGTCTAATAAAGAAGCCACAAAAAGCGTTAATGCCATTCCAAATGTTATAAATGTTTCTACAGCCAGCCTCAGGTTATCAGCCAGGCTTTCTGGGTTCTTCATAATCTGAGTCTACACTTCTCGTTTGTTCTAATACCTGTTGATCAATACAGGTACACATTGTTCTCATTAGTTTGGTCTCTTCACTACTTAACAAACATGCCTGGCCCACTTTTGTTTCCTTTCTTCATTTCCTCTCTTCCTTCCTCCACCTGTCCCTTCTTCTTTTCTTCCCTTTCTCCTTTGATAATTGTTTTGAGCATCTGAAATGTACTATGTACTGTGCTAACTGCTAGGGTTCCATCAGAAGATCAGACATATTTTTTACCCTCCTGGGCTGTTGGTCAATGTTTTAGGATTTAGCTCCAGACTTTTCCTGTCTGAAGTCTGTTCTTAAATATCCTTGTACGGAGTGGTCATTGACTCTTCTGCAATTTGATAGCTCCTAGAGTGCATTCCCTGCAACCAGAATGGTACTGTATTGATTTTCAGAGAAGAGAAAGTGTTGTAGGAGTTTAAGGATGGGGCAGTGCCAAAGCCTGGGCCAGCCCAAGTGAGCTCTTTGTGGAGGAGGTGAGACTTGAAATTGCCCACCAAGAGAGGATAAATTTGGTAACAGAGACAGAGAGATGTTTTCAGACAGGGGAGAACATGATGGCTTTAAAATCAGAACAAGCTCAGAGAGGAACTCCCTTCTTCAATTCACAGGCATTGATTTTGTTTCTCAGCTCTTATTTTAGGAGATGAGTGAGGTTATGCTTGGTGTTAAAATCACCATGGTACTCGGGAGCCTGAGGCAGTAGGATCACTTAAGCCCAGGAGTTTGAGGTTACTGTGAGCTAGGGTGACGCCATGGCACTCACTCTAGCCCAGGCAACAGAGCGAGACTCTGTCTCAAAAAAAAAAAAAAAAAAAAAAAATCACCATGGAAGGCCATGCTTGACAAAAAATGTTCTTCCTTGTCCTTTACTCCAACCTGCTGGTTATAAAATTGTAACATTTCAGAGTTGCCATGACTTTAGGGGCTTCAGAACAGAAATTCCCCTCCCTATCTCAGCAATCCCTAACAGGTGGTCCCTGGCAACCTCTGCCTACACAATAACTTCTGCTTGCCACATTTACAAAATAGCAATTTCCATTCATCAAACCACTCCAATGAATACAAAACTCTTTTCTACATTAAGCTAAAATTTGGCTGTCTCTGTTTTTCAACAATTGAATATAGTTTTTCCTTGTAAAGCCATATAGAATGAGCTTAATTTCTCATCAACATGAGAGCTTCTTAAATATTCGTAAAAAAGAAAAAAAAAACAAATTTGGAAACAACTCAAGAAATTCATTCCCTGGCACAGCTAGCTTGATGTTATAGCTCAAGACACTGAAACAACCAGGCAGAAAGGCGGGAAGGCAAAATGGCAGGGTATTAAAAGTACAGACCTCAGATTCAGACTGTTTTGGTTTCAGTCTGGCTCCCCCACTTATTGGCTCTCCTCTGGGCCTCAGGATGTTTGCTTGGCACATAAGTATTACAATAGCATCTCAATAGCACACAATGACCTACCTCATTTTGCTGCTGGGAGAGTTAAATGAGATAATACACACAAAGCCCTGGGGGAAGTCTCAGGTTCATAATAAGCCTTGGATGACAGCTGAGCAAAAAGCTGCACAATAAATGGAGGACACCTGGGAAAGTCACACTATTACTATAAAACATGGCTGACTGAAGTCATCAGGGATGACCAGGCCCCATAGGAATGATTATGCCCAAGCTGAGGACACAGGACACACAAGCAGAAAGTCTATTGGCTGAAAGACAGACAAAGCCCACCTAAGACACCTTTGATTGCTTCCTTGTTTATGACAGATCAGCCCACCTGGTGCATCCTGAAGTGCTCTGTCTGGTATGAGCCTAAAGGATGCAGGCAGGAGAGCAATCAATTTGTCTCTGCAGAGAATACTTTTGTGGATTTCCAAATGGCTTTTTGTGAGTTTTTTTTTTTTTTTTACTATCTTCTTAAAATTTCCCCTACCCTCATTCTATTCCTCTTAGTTCTAACTCATTGGTTGACCTTAAATGATGTATATCTGTCTTTGAACTCCAGGGGTGTTTCTGGCGACCCTTAGGGCACTCTTGCTGAAGTCTGTAGTAATGGTTACCCAGTGAGAAGGAAAATGTTACAGTCCAAACCCCTCACTTTCTCATATATTATCTCATCTAGTCTTATTTAATCATCTGTAGTAAGTGGTTAGAGCCTGTAAGATTGTTCCCATTCTCCAGATGAAGAAATTGATACCCAGAATGAGGAAGAGCCTCAGCTGGCAATGGGGTACAGTACGGACAGAAGGAAAGTCTGGGGATTCTGGATGCTCATACTGTGGTTTGGTTGTACTTCTTTGGACCTCCATCATGTCATCTATAAAGACAGGAGTTTGAACCTGATGATTCCTTTAGTGCTAATATTTGATGGTGATTATAACAAGTTCAATGTTGTGCAGCAGTTTAGAGTCAGAGGCTGGATGAGAGCACGAGTGTTCCACCTTCTCATGATGCCATGACATTCTGAAATGCCCTGCAACCCCCAGCCTTCCCACCCACCCAGTTTCTGCTTTGCCAATCATATATGAAGCAGTCTTTCAGAATGATTAGGGGTGTTGATAGAAAATTATTTCTCTTCCTCTCCCATGTGCTCTGGCACACATAGATTTGTTTGGGCAAGTTGTCCCTGTTGTGATGATTATGAACTTTGTTATTTTTGTTCTAGTGCCCAGAAGCCTGTGGGGCATAGATGCCTGGTAAAAGAATTTACAGCCAATTTAGTCCACCTGAGTTAAGTTACACAATCAGCCCAATTACAGAAAGCTGGTTTCTGTTTCCCTAAAATTGGTCATTCCTGGGGATCAGCTCAGGCCATTGTGAGTCTTAGAAAAGAAATTGCAGACATTGAAACTGAAATTGAAGAGGCTTTATCCATAACTTAGTGGCATTAAGGGTCTGGGTTTAAGACTCTTAAGTCTTAAGAAACCATTAACTTCTCTGTTTCAGTTCCTCATCTGCAAGATGGGTTTCATAATAGGACACATCTCATAAGAGGATTGGATGAGGGAATAGATGTGTTTGAAACAGTGCTTGCTGCATGGTAGGTCCTCAATAGATACTAGCCTATTGTTATCATTTAAATAAATTTATTATTCTTATTTTATAATTACAAAAGATGAAGTCCCAAGAGATGTCTCTTGCCCATGGTCATGCCAAATTCAGTAGTGTGGTCATGACTAAAACTCAGTTATTCTTCCTAATTTCTTTCCACTCAGGTTTCCTTACACCTTTCTTTAAATAATGACTTTTTATTTGGGATTCAAGAAATGTTCATGCACATCATAAGATATATAGGTGCTTTTCAACTTATGATGAGGTTATGTCCTGATAAACCAATCATATGTTGAAAATACTGTAAGTCAAAAATGCATTTAATACACCTAACCTGTACATCATAACTTAGCCTAGCCTACCTTAAATGTGCTCAGGACACTTTTATAACCCTATAGTTGGCCAAAATCATCTAACACAAAGCAGATTTTATGATAGAGTGTTGAATATCTCATGTAATTTATTGAATACTGTACTGAAAGTGAAAAACAGAATGATTGCATGGGTACTCTACACACAGTATCTACTGAATGTGTATAGCTTTCACACCATCATAAAGTACAAAAATCTTAAGTCAAACCATTGTAAGTTCAGGACTGTCTATAGGTAAAGCATTGCTAGAATAAGATGTCCATCTCTCTCTAAGGAAAGCATGATCAATTAGCCACCTCTAATGATCCTTACAGAATTCTGTGTGCCACATTCTGAATGCCACTCTGTTTCTGCTGCCCACTATGATCATTGTGCCCGCCTTGTTTCTGGAGGTTAAGACCTGCCATGTGAACTCTGATTGTCTGGGATCCCATCATTCCAATTGAAATTAGGGAGCCCATGTCAATGGCAACATCTCCTACCATCATGCCTGGCCTAGAGCTTTTCAAGAGTGTAGGTGTCCCTCTCCTTTATGTGTTCCTCTATATCTGCTTTGAACCCTTCTCGGCACATCGCTGGTGGAGGATTGGTGATCAGATAACAGATATTGCAAAAATTTTACTTCCTGGCCCCATAATTTTGGGCTCTACTGATTTGGAGGTCTTGGTTCTCAATGGAGGTATGCCTTCACCAGAGAAACAACAATCATTTGATTGAACTGGAATTTGAAGCTGACACCTGGCATTTATGCCTCAGAAACAACAGGCAAGAAAAAGGTTGACTACTAAGGGGCAAAATAATTGCTTCCCCACAATATGATCCAGGGAAACACATGTGAAACTCAGAGGTTTCTCAGGATGTCTCTTAGTGTCTCCATTCCCCAATATTAATAGAGACCTCAACAACCATAGATAGGATTTATGCCCTTCGGGAATGACAGCTCGGTTTACCCTCAAATAAACAATCCCAACCTATTGTGGTGATGGTTGAGGGTCAGAAAAACATGGAATAAGTAGTGAAAATGGAAGTTGTAATATCAAGTAAGGCTACATGACTAGTTACAATTAAATATATCTTTTTCTTATTTATTTTGCATACATTATTTTTTTCTCCCTTCCCACTGTTCTATATAAGAAGCATCAATTATGGTTAATTTTAAAATTTAGTCTTTAGGTTACAGAATAGGTTGGGATAGTGACTTAACTATAAATCAAATTAATTAACATCACCTGAAGATGGACACAATGGTTTCTGGGACTTTGTCTCAATCTCTTTTTGAAAAAAGGGTGAGACTATCTTCATTTATGTAAGGGATGGCTGCATCTTGTATGGGGTAACCATGATGTTGTTATTGTCACTGTTGAGAAGTTCAAATAAGTGTAGAAAGGTATGAGTAGCCAAAAGCGTGGACTATGCTAGTTTCAATTTGTTGCTCCTTGGTCCACATTCACTCTTCTGTACTCTGCTCCATACTATTTGGGCTAGGAGTCTGCAAACTACATTTCCCAGTATCCCTTGCCAGCCAGCTTCCTATTAGGTTCTCCAATAGCAAGGACTGGTCAGGGCATCAGAAAGTGGAGAAAAAGGTTTCACACAACAGTTGTTGATGTTAATAGTTGTGTTTAGCTCATTTGGGGCTTACCTTTGCCTTAGCTGTTCCCCTTATTTGTACTTTTGTTCCCTTTAGTCTTCAGATGGTAGGTATCTTCTCATTTAGATCTGTTTTAATATCCCCTCAGAAAGCCTTTCTCTGTTCCCTGTCCCTTTAATCTAAAGTAGTCATTCTCTATGTTATTTTAATTCTCTCAATAGCAGTTACCATTATCTGATAAACTTTTACTTACCTACTAATCTATTTAAATTCACTAGAATAAAAGCTTCATCAGAGTACGGAAGTTCCCCCCTCCTCCCTTCCTTCTTCTTTTTTTTCTTCTTATCTTCCTTCCATTTTTTTTTTCTCTTTTACTAAACAATGCCCACTACAAATTGGGCACTCAATGAATATTTGGCAAATAAGTTACTGATAATTTTCCTATCCTATTGCATTTCTTTTCTTCAGGTTAAATTAACTTCAGATCTTTTCATGCAATGATCAAGGCAGAAATTATCATCTCCATTGTTAAGAGTTTAGTTAAAATAGAAATCACTCCTACTTCCAGCTATTATGGTATTGATGATATCAGACAAAACCTTCCACCAAGAAATTTATGAGTTAGGTGTCGGGGTAGGGAAAGAGAAGCAAAACATCTCTTTGAAAGCATTAGAAAGCAACTAAAGCAACCAGGCGTTAAGGTCCAAGATCCTGAGGAGAAGTGAATTGCATTGAACTGAGCTTGGCATTTATGGCTGCTTTTTCCCTTAGGGCCTTTACTAATTCACATATCAGGGCACCAAGGCCAAACAGAAAGTGGCAGCCTAGAGCTTTTGGCAGACACATGGCTAGGGAGACAAAACTTTGAGTTCAGAGCTGTCAAAACAGCCATCATTTGAGGAGGAAAGATCCCACAGAAAAGGAAACCACAGAGAGGTGAACCTCAGTCTATTTTGCACAGTTTCCTCTTGAGACATTTGTTTACTCTAAAGCAGTACATGTGACAGGCAGTATCTCAGAAATAATGCACAAGCTGATCCTCAGAGACCAGAAATGTATCAGACTTTGATCTCATGATACTAAGGATCAAGGTTTAGCATTCAGAGTACATCAAGCAAGAGGAGCCCTGGTGAACACTCTAAGCTTTACAATGAGATATTTGAAAGGGCTATAGCCAAGAAGTAAAAGCTAACTTGAAATAAACAAGTCCCAGCTGGATCAAGTTCATATGCCAGTAATCTATGTATCTATCTAAAGAAAGATAGCATCATATCATGTCACTATAATTTTTTGAAAATGAATATCCATCCAGTGTTCAATAAAAAATTACCAGGTAAGGCAGGAAACAAAACTGAACGACTGAAAACCAAGAGGTAAAATAGACAGTATAAAGAGAATCACAGGTTGGAGTTATCAGATGTACACTTAAAATAACTATGGTGAATATATTCAAGATAAAATTATAATTTAGCCAGAGAAATGGAATCTATAATACAGAATGAACTAGAAATCCTAGAACTGAAAAATATAGTAACTAAAATAAGGAATTTAATAGAGTGATGTATTTTAACAATAGATATAACAGACTAGCTAATTAGCTAATTAGAAATATATTATTAGAAAATATCCAGTTTGAAGCACACAGAGAACCAAAATAATGAAAATATAGAAAATATAGGAAAAAAGTATAAGAGATATATGGGTAAGGAGGTCTAACACACTGGCTTCTTAGAATGAGAGACAGGAGAGAACAGGATAGAAGGAATATGTGAAGAGACAATGTCTAAAAATTTCCCCATATTTGCAGAAGACATCAAATTCTGTAACCCCAAGTGCTACAGTCCCCAAAGTAAGATGCTTAACTTGCACTGATGGTGCACTGGCAGTCCTAGCCAGTGCAATAGGCAAGAAAAATGTAAAGAAAATTATACGTTGATGTACTAATTTCCTTCAGCTGCTGTAACAGAGTACCGCAAACTAGGTGGCTTTTAATGCATTGTAAATTTATTGCCTTACGGTTCTGGAAGCCAAAAGTGTATAATCAAGATGTTTATGCCCTTCAGGAATGACAGCTTGGTTTACCCTCAAATAAAGAATCCCAACCAACCATGGTGATGGTTGAGGATAAATCTACACAGCCCAGATGGTTGAGCTATTCCACACTCCCGCTGAGGACACTGGGGATGGAACTGTTCCCTATGGCCTTCTTCGCTTTTGGTAGTCCCGAGTGCTCCTTGACTTGTAGATGCATCTCCCCAATCCTCTGTCTTCACCTGGTATTCTTCCTGTGTGTCTTCATGTCATCTTCCCCCGTGTGTGTCTGTATCTTTTGTCCAAATTTTCCTTTTTTTATAAGGACACATGGCATACTGGGTTGGGTACCCTAATGACCTTATTTTGACTTGATTACTCTGGCACAGACCATATTTCCAAATGAGGCCACATTTGGTGGTACTAGGGGTTAGGGCGTTACCATATCCTTTTAGAGGAACACGATTAAACCCCTAATACTTGGTTTATCACAGTAAAACTGCAGAAAACTAAATATAAGTGAAAATTTCCAAAGCAGGTAAAGGTTGAACACAGGTTACTTTCAAAGTAGTAACAGTAAGATGGAGAACAGATTTATGAAAACCAATGGAATTATATATGAATGAAAATCACTCTCAATGTAGAATTCTATACACATCAAAAATCCTCCAAAAAATAAATGTGAAATAAAAATTCTTGGGGCAAACACAATCTTAGATAACTTATTGCCAGCAGACCTGTACTAAAAGAAATACCAAAGGGCAGAAAACAAAAGCACTGAGAAGGATAAATATGTAGACAAATCTAACTAAATATTTGCTATTTAAAATAATAATAACTTCTTGTGATGTTTGAAATATATGTGGATTGAAAATTCATGAAAACAGTAACACAGGAGAGGGAAAAGACTATATTATAGGTTTTTAAGGTCTTTTTTATTTTATACAATAATCAGGAAATGTCACATATTGTAATATCTAGGATAACAACTAAAATTATAATGATAAAAGAATGAATTAATAACAAGGTAAGAGAGGCATATATGGAAAAATAAAAATATTATAAATTCAAAAGAAGGCAAGAAAAGAGTAGGAAAAAGGAACAAAAATCACATGGAACAAATTGAACTGTCAATAATATTTAATGCAAATAGAATAAGTATTTCAGCAAAGGACTAAGATTTGCAGACTAAATGAAAGACAAACAAATAAAGAAACATACATAAACAAAATGTAACAATAACCATACCTAGCACCAGATTTTGGCATCTAGTATCATTCTCCACTAAAGGGAACCATGACTTCTTGGAAAAATGGCTCATTCCAGAACTGGGAAAAGAATATAAGAGATCAGCCTGAAACATCTTTTTGTGCAGGAAAGTAAAGAATTGCTCAAGAACGATGGTGAATCTCAAAAGAGCATAGGAGCCAAATTGAAAGGGTTCCCATTGGCCAAATCTGGGACAATTTAAGTAAAACATAATAATGACAATAAATAATTATAGCCAACGAAATAAAACAAGACTCTGAGTCGTAATGCTATAAACATAAACAAATGATAAATAAAATGATAAAGCTCTTCTGTCCAGTAGAAAGCCAATAATTAAGTGTAGAAGAAAGATGAAATTAGAAAATTACTATTTGGCAACCATCATCTTAATAATTGATTGAGGCCAGAATCATCAATAAATGATGCAGCCAATGGGTTAAACTTTGAGGATTAACAGGATTTTTATATAATCTCAAAATCCCTTAAGATATTCATTAATTACAAATGAGTGTATAATAACCTTATTGTGGAAAACCTGGAAGACACAACCTTAACCAGGTGATCGAAATTAATATCACCAGTGGCATCTTGTGCCTCCTAGTATGATGTGTTGAAGACATCACAGTATCATTTCTATGGTATCCCTTCCCAAAAGCATAACTCAAATTTAATCAAGTAGAAACTTTAGAAACACAATTTGAGTTTTGTTCTGTAATCTTCAGAAATGTCATGGAAAAGCAATATGTATATATGAAATATAAAGAGATAAAGATATCTTCTATTTATGTTTTGATTCAACACTTTGCTGACAGTGCGATAAGGCAAGAAAAAGAAATAAATGATGTAAAGACTGAAAAGAAAATACAAAATTGTCCTTACTGGCAAATTCCATGGTGTTTTATGTTAAAAAAAAAAATCAAAGAACTATCATCTACTGTGCTGGCAGTCTAGTAGAGCTGCAGCACTGCTGGTTATTGGGGGCCATGATTAAAATCCCATTCCCCAATTTATGCCTAGAATAAAATCATGTAAGCCAGTTTTGACTGGCCATATAGGATGCTCAAAACTTGAATTCAATAAAATTTATCTTTACTGATGACTATGGATAGCATGAAGAAAGAACCATAAATTTAATGAAGGTACCTGAAGATGAATAATTTAAATAATAGGTTCCATTATTTGCTAAGGCATTTCTCCTGTGTCAACTTATTTGAGTCTCATGGAAATCTTGTAAAGTAGATATGAGAGATACTGCTAGCACACTTTTTAGGTGAGAAAATGCCACTTAAAGAGTTTGACAAACTTTTCCTAAATCACACAGTTAATAGGAGGTAAAACTTGGATCAGAAATCAGTATTATGGATCAAGTGTTTTTTGTGAAATCTTCACTCATTTGCTATATGAATCAGTATCATCCCCCCACCCCTTATGAAATATAAAATTTAACTAGATACTCAGTGCAAAGGAAGATTTTTTTTTTTTGCTGAAATTGTTTTATGTCTAGTTAAATTGTCTTATCTAGGATCCAATAGAGTATTGTTTATGAAGACATGCAGGTCTAGAAATAAAACATGAAATTATAAAAGTTACCCAAAGAATATTGGGTCTTTTTTTCCCTAAGACTTGATAATCCCCATTCCCTTTTAAGAATAATTTCATCTTCCTAAAGCTATCTGGGGTGTCTTTGTGTTATATACCAATATTGAGAATTTTATAAGTATTTTAAGTGTTATATTATCAAATTTACATTCCTAAATTAACCAAGTGGCTTTATATCTAGCAGACATATGAAAATAAAAACAATTGCTTATTTTCAATTTCCTTCACAGCGTTCACAGTTTTAAATTTTATTTCTTCCATATTTTTGCAATTTTAAAAAATTGTAGACATTTCACATGCTTTGTATATAAGATGCTCAGCAACTGCTTGAAGGTGCTCTTTGAGCAAAAGTCCCACTGGGAGAATCTGGCCAAGGGAGAAACATTATGATATGTGCTATGATGACATAGTAGTTCAGTCCTGGACCAAGCCTCACATGCCCCCAGTCTGCTGCTGTTGGACAGAGATGTGAAGGTGCCTTGTTGGGTGTTGGGGGTGAGGAGGGTCCTCCCTTTTGGAATGAGATGGGAAATTGGACCTGCTGAAAGGAAGCTCTGAGCTGCCTCAGAGCAAAGAGCCCAAGACACCCAGGAAGGACCCAGAGGCTGCTACCTCTACTGTGTCAGACTCTGACCTTGGCTTCTCTAAGAGTTTGTGTGATCTAACATTTATTTTACATATATTTGGGTAATTTCAATGGGAAAGGATTTTTTAATGTTGAAAAACCACTTTTCCTATCTTACCCTAAGTAAATAAATACTCTTGAAAATTTACACAAAGGGAAGTGAGGTATTATCACAACTTTGTGTGCATTCAGTAAATCTTTGGACTTGAACTATACAGATGATGGTTGTTATTGTAACTGTAGACAGCACAGCTGGAGCTAGGAGGCTGACATTAAGTTAACCAGAATTTTTTTTTTGTCTTTTATGGCTCCTGGATAAAGGGTAAGATATTTCGAGGAATATCCTATTTGCACCTCAGCTGTGAGATAAATGTTATATTCTCTGGCACTGATGCATACTGTTAAGGTTTGAACAGTAATAGAGAGATGCATTTAGTGGCAAAGGAAATACTAAATTGGAATTCAGCAACTCTCTGGATTATCGTAAACTCTGGGGACATGCATGAGTCCAATAAATAAGGGAAATAAAGAACATATGGCAGAAAGAGTGAGGAACTAACTTGACAGGGAGATTCTTGTCCTCAGTTATTAATCCTTCTGGAAGGAAGGAAGGGAACAAGCTTGAGAAACCAAGAGGGACACACAAGGTAAATGAATGTGAGAGAAATTATTAATTAACTGACACTAATTCCAACACTGCCGGGCACTGAGGTTACAGATAAGGCGAACTTTTTCGTTCCAAGCTGCATAAGATCTACTAGGAATACTATCAAAGATCTGGAAATTCATAATGACATGGGGAAGAACACAAGCTTGGGCTTTGGACTTAGACAAACCTTGGTATGATTCCCAGTTCTGCTATAGATTATGAAGTTGGCCAAGGGACTTAACTTACTCTAGTCTCATTTATCTCATCTGTACACTTGAGTGTGAGTGTTTGAAAATCAGAGATGATCCATATAAAGTGATTTAAAAAAGTCTCTAGCACAAAGTGAATCATCAACAAATGGTAGCTTTGAGTCTAAGTGAGGCAGGGTTTCAGGAGCATGTGAAATTATGGGGGTTGTTTAGGAAGGAAGCATCATTCTTTTATGTTGAACAGACATTGTCATTAAAGAGAGAAAATAACTTCAAAAGGCGGAACTCGAGATTATTAGCCTCTGATACAGACGCATTGGGCACAGAAATGCTCAGTAAATGGCACTAGAAGCAAAGTTTGGAGAGTCACTTTGGCATGTCAAAGATTGTCCTGGGAAGGTGAGAAGAAGGGGAGGTTTATTTCCCCCATTTTATTTAAAAATTCCTCTTTAGGCATTATTGTTTTAATTCTGGGGGTGAAAATTCAGACTTGGAGAAGTTTGATGCCTTTGACTAGTTTTCCCATATTAAATTTTAGTTGTGTCAAAAATAGAAAAAAGAGTAAGACCATTGTGTTTTATGTTCTTTTTTAAAATTTAAAGTATGTTAAAAAGAAATTTCTAGGTAAGACTTTTAAAAAATGTTAGGACTTTGGGATTTCTGGAAGGAATTGTGGCAAAGGCTTGTGGTCCAGTGCGTTTGTAGATCTGGAAAGTCAGACAATGAAGCTTAAAGTAAGATGCTAGGCCTGGATCTTAATTCCCTGAGAGCTGCATGTCTGCTCCTGGCTAGAGAGGAAACTTTAGACCATGTTTTTATATCTATTCTATTCATAGGTGACAGATTGTTTTCAAATTTCCCACCAAAAGGTAGAGGCTATTTTCCCTCCCCTTGAACCTAGTCTGACCTTGTGATTTTCTTAGACCAGTAGAATGGGACACAGTGATGCTATGTGACTTCTGAGGCTAAACCTTAGGAGACCTCACAGCTTCTGCTCTCAGTCTTGCAACTCTGAGGGCTCCATGCTCTGAAGAAGTCTAGTCTACCGACACATGAAAGGTCTCATGAAAGAGGCACAATGGTTGTTAGCTGGTGCCAACTTCCAGACAAGCCATCAGATATGTGTAGCCATATAACTGACCAGCAAAAATAAAAACCACTCAGATTGCCAACCCACCGAATTGAGATAAATGCTAAATCTTCGTTAGTTTAAGCCTCCGAATGTTGGGGTGGTTTTTTGCACAGCGATAGATAATTGAAACATCACATGGTATTTATATAACAATAATACATGTTAGCACGTATATAATGCTTTATAGTTAACACAGGTTTTTCACTTGCGATCTTATTTCCTGGAATCCAGAGGATAACCTTGTTTTCCAACTCCGTAAAGAGGCTGGGGGGGTTTCCTGTTTTGATTTTTAATCTTTATTACATAGACTATAACATTCACCTATGTTGTCAGTAAAGAAGCTGCGATGTTCAAAGTGTCCAGGATTCACTCACAGTCTCAGGGCTGGTGAGTGAGCAGGCAAGGGCTCCAGAAATTGCCTTCCTCCAAAACTCCTACTAAATATCCTAATAAATATGCCGTTGTAGAAGCCAGGGGAACAAGCTAGCTCTCTGAACACACGACTGTGAGATGGGTGGGTGCAGAGCAGGGAAAGCAGCTTTTTCATGCACCTGGGCCGCTGCAGAATCAACCCACTGTGGGCCCCAGATCTTCCCTTTGGCTGCCATGCCCACAGCCCTCCTGTAGCCTCCAATAACGCCTCAGCCCAGCCTGCGGGGGTTGGTTAATTGGTGTGCGGCTCTGACATGTTTTGTAACTGTTAGTTTAAAAAATAAATACAGTAAAATATACCCTAACTTACCGCAATCCCAAATTAGCCCAGGAGAACAGCACTGCCCTGTGGAAAGAGGGGTGGAGGCGCATGTCCATGGTTTCTCAAGTCATGGCCATGCCAAGTAAAATAATTCCTTTTCCATACCCACCTCGCTGCCTTCAGGTTAGGTCCTTCTCGTCACTTCTCTCCTAGATTGCCATGACAGCTTCCCAACTGGTATTCCTGCTGTAACACACACTTCTTTTCCCTTATAATTGCATTGCATGTTGGCCCCAATTCTATGTCCCAGAGCCATCAAGAAGGCCTAGGCTTGGGAATGTAAGGTCCATTGCAAGGGTTTTTGTCATCATTTAAAACAAATCTTGGAACATAGGAGAACTTATCATTGATTAAATAAGTATGAGGGCCACCACGTCATAGATACTGCCAAATTATTCAACTATTGCCACCTCCATTCTCCCCGTTTACACTCCAGGGAAATCGAGCAACATCCATGTCTATGGAAGCCTTGCAAATTCTCTTCTCTCCAGGCCTCTGCTCATGTTGTTTCTGCATCTGAAACTCTCCCTTTTACTCTCTACTTCTTCACCAGTCTAACTTCTACCCATAGTCTAATATGAAGCTTGAGTGTCAACTGCCCTGGGAAGCCTTGCCATTTGTCTGAGACAGAATCTACACATAGCAGAAATGAGTCATAAGTACTTAGACACTTGACGCCTGTATAAACAAGGATTCTATAACGAGGAGGACCAGTATGTCACCAGAAGTTCAAAAAACACAAATTTTAGATCTACTGGCTTAAACTTCTCATTTACGAGAGATAACATTAAGGCTGGAAGTGAGAAGTGAGGTAGAGCATGGTGATGGAGACAGAAGGGGGGCTGGGGTTTAAATGCATTTTCCAAGGTTGAACAATTAGATATAGGAGAAGGGGGACTAGAAAGAATACTGATCTCTTGGCTCCTAAACCAGTGTTCTTTGTATTGGCCTAGGCTGATTATTTGTGTGAAGGTGAGTAAAACTAATCACTAGTCTTTTCAAGTAAAGAAATACATATTTTTCATTAAAAGAGTCTGTCTGTCTCTATAGTGTTATTGGATCAACCAATCGAAGTTCATGAACCATTCAATTCCATTAGACAACCAGAAATTCAGTCAAGCAATTGATTGATGCTTGTTGCTGAATCAATGAATTGTTTGGAAACGCAGGCTAAATAGCTCGGTGGTGTAGGTATTGTGTAGAGAGACACGGCTTGGCTTTCTCTGAGGTGGTAGCCCAGTAAACAAACAAACCCAAGGGAACCGTGTACCCATAGGCTGGTTCCCTCACATTGCCTGCCAACTGAAGCAGATTAAATTAATAACTTTGCCCTGTTTATGAACATGCTAGTTATAAGCAAGGTAGGTGTCTCGACTGACAATCAGTCAGGCAGAGAAACCAATTAACTAGTGGATCTAAATCACAAGAAAGAGGAGCCATTTCCTAAATGACCTGGATACATTCTTGGTATAAATGACTAAATTAATGAATGAATAAATCTCAAATCTTTGTTGGTTTGCAACTTTATTAACTCATTACATTTTATAAAACAACTCCTCTTTCTGCAATAGACATTGAGGAACAATGATGATTAAAATGTGTTTCTTCTGACATTATAGAGTGAACAAGTAGCTCCAAGTAGATCATTTCAAGTTGATTTTTCTGAGCATTCTTTGGATCCAAAATCCTGGAAGGTGAAAGAGACAAAAGGGGAAGAGAACCATTTTTTGTGAAGCTTAATTATATTATCTCAAGCTTTCTGATAAGGAAGCTTTGGCCCTAGGTGAAAGAGGGTTGGAAGCAAGTAACTCACATTAGGTAGCTGCGTTCTTTTCCAATGTCAGCAGCCAAATTAGATAATAATTTTTTACACTTGTCCTAGTACGTTTCACAGTATTTAACATATATTAACTTGTATGATCTTCATCCTCACTCTAAAAGAGACAGGGCAAACACTATTATCTCCATTTCAAAGATGAGGAAAATGAGGCCTAGAAAGTTTCTCTGATTTCCCAAAGCCCCATAACCCAGCGCCATTTTCGGTGTACCACGCTACCTCCTTTCAAAGGTATGGCAATCTTTGCCTTGAAACATTTCTACCAGATGGAGACAATTTCTTGATTAAACATAGTCATAGAATTATCTGGACTTATTTAGGGTAGTAATGGTGGAATATGCCTCAATCTCCTTGTTGACATTGAATAGATGATATATCAATGTTTTTGCAGCATGGTGCTCTGTGATGCCCTCCTTTCTCTTCCTCCTACCCTCTTATCACCTATTAAAGTCTATGTTAGGTCCTTGGTGAGCCATGAAACCTTCTCTGGCTTCTCAAATCCATGCTGTTCAGTCCCTTCCCTGAATTTCTTTAGCAAGGCAAAGGGAAACAGTTTGTGAATAATGGATTGATTTTTGGATTTATTAATTAAGATCCTATGTTAAGTCTTGGGGTGAAGAAAGAATAGTAATGCCTGTTTACTGCTCAACCAGAGCTCATAGCCTATCCTGGCAGGGAGAGTCAGGGCAGCCCAGTGCTGCAGAGCAGGGGTGTGGTCTGTTGGAGTTCCCAGTGCTACGGGGTTGCTCAAGAGGAAAGGTCTGTTCTGCACAGGGCATGAGGAATATAGAGACATTTAACAGTTTGGTTATGTTCTTATGCAGGCTGCTCTCTAATATTCTATTTGCCTCACCTTTTTGATCCCAACTAGAATGCTTCAAGCTGGAAAAAAGATTTTCAACCAGGAAAATGTGCCTGGTCTATTAGTAAGGAATAAGCATAGGAGAGGAAAACTTATCCCTTGTAGAATAAGGTAGCATCAGCTACCTACCCCTTAAATATGAACCTACCTGGGAGAGGAGAGATCATTAAAAGTGGCAATATGCTGAGATTTCGAAGAAAACTACTGTGATGGGAACAGCATTTGTTTGGATGGATAAGACCCAACATATTTATAAAAATCATTCACATTATCATTTTTCTTATGATCTCAATTCTGTGCCAGATCCTCATACTGGTCATGGATGGAGCTGGGGTGAGAAGGAGAGTGGGTGGGGCAGAACTGCAAAAATAAATAAATAAATAAATAAAGGCAAAGTCCTTGGCCTTTTATTTTAATTGAAGAGAGATGATTAAATAACAGTGAAAGGCAGGATATGGCTTGGCTCTAAAAAGGAGCCCATAGCTTGGGGGATTCTATTAAAATGGGAAATCAACTGGGTATATTTGGGGAAAGCTTCATGGAGAAAGGGGAACTAATTGGATCTTGATGAACAGGTTAAATTTGGACTGTTAAGAATTTTAGAACCAGAAAAGAGCCTGAATAGCCCAAGCAATCTTAAGCAAAAAGAACAACTCAGGAGACATGCCATTACCAGACCTCAAACTATACTACAAGTCCATAGTAACCAAAACAGCATGATATTTGCACAAAAATAAAGACATAGGCTAATAGAACAAAAAATAGACAACCTAGATAGAAAACCATCCACATATGGCCAACTGATCTTTGACAAAGCAGACACAATATACACTGGGGAAAAGAAACCCTATTCAATAAATGGTGCTGGGAAAATTGTATAGCCACATGCAGAAGAATGAAACAGGATCCATATCTCTCACCACTCACAAAAATTAATTCAGGATGAATAAAAGATTTCAATGTAAGGCATGAAACCACAAGAATTCTAGAAGAAAATGTGGGAAAAACTCTTCTAGATATTGGCCTAGGCAAAGAATTTATGAGGAATACCCCAATGGCCATCACAGCAACAACAAAAATAAACAGGACTTGATTAAATTAAAAAGCTCCTGCACAGCTAAGGAAATAATTAACAGAACAAATAGACAACCTACAGAATGGGAGAAAATATTCACAAGCTGTACACCCGATAAAGGGCTAATAACCAGAATCTACAAAGAACTCAAGCAAATCGGCAAGAAACAAACAAACAAACAAACAGCCCCATTAAAAAGTGGGCAAAAGACATGAACAGAAGCTTTTCAAAAGCAGATAGACAAATGGCCAATAAACATGAAAAATTGCTCAACATCATTAATCATCAGGGAAATGCAAATTAAAATCAAAGTGAGATATAACCTTACCCATGTTAGAATGACTTTCATTAAAAAGTCCAAAAACAATAGATGCTGGCATAGATACAGAGAGAAAGGAATGCTTTACACTGTTGGTGGGACTGTAAATTAGTGTAATCTCTATGGAAAACAGGATGGAAATTCCTCAGAGAACTAAAAGTAGACCTACCATTTGATCCAGCAATCCTACTACTGGCTATTTACCCAAAGGAAAAAAAAAGTCATTGTATCAAAAGGACACCTGTACATGAATGTTTATTGCAGCACAATTGCATTCACAATTGCAAAGATGTGGAATTAACCCAAGTACCCATCAATTCATGAGTAAGTTAATAAATTTCGTATATGTATACTCTGGAATAATACTCAGCTATGAAGAAGGATGAATTAAGGCCTTTTCAACAATTTAGATGGATCTGGAGACTGTTATCCTAAGTGAACTATCTGAAGAATGGAAAAACAAACACCACATGTACTTGCTATTAAATTGGAACTAACTGATGAGCACCCATATGCACAGAGGGAAGCAAAACTCAATGGAAACCAAGCAGGGGGGAAGGGGGAAGGAGAGGATGGGTGAAAAACCTACCTAACGGGTACAATGAACACCAACTGGGTGACGGGCACACTTATAACCCTGACTCAAGCATAACAAAAACAATCCATGTAGCCAAAAATATTGGTAACCCCCATAATATTTTAAAATAATAAAAATAAATAAATAAATAAATAAATAAAAAAGTCAGGGAAAGACTACACTTATCCAGTAGCTCTTGTAAATAAGAATCCTGGGCAGATTCCGGTACAGCATGGAGATATTTTCCTTCCCTCTGTAACCCTGAATGACGACCTTGTGCTCATTAGCACCAACTGAGCCAATCAGTCTAGTTACGTGTGACATAGAAGACCCTGTCCCTGCCTACAAAGTATTTACCATATAATTAGTCAAAAATGTGAGGGTAAGAGAAGGAAGGAAACGCTAGAAGGACAAAGTGATTTGAGGGGTTTGGGACGAGCGGCTATCTGCAGGGATCAACATCAGAGGTAATTACCTAATCCCCGCTTCTATTTGTCACAGCAGATGGAGGCCTGGCCGCAAGTTATAAATTGCCTGAAAGATGCTTCCTGTCGTCATTCTCTGCGGTTGTGCTCTTGCTCCTCTTTAGGGTTAAGAACAGCTGTTCACTACCCTGTCCACGTACTTGGAAAAACAGCTGCAATTAAAGTGGATAACTTTAATTGAGAAAAATGTCACTCTGGCCTCAGAGGCTGCCTGGTTGAGGAGAAAGAAGATGGATGGGTAGGATATCCAGAGGCCTGATCTGCGAATACCCAGTTGTGTGATTTTAGGCAAGGTCCTTGAACTTGGAACTTATCTGTGCACAATGGGAATAGTAATACTTGGCTAGTTATCTGCTGAGGATATTGCAAGGGCAAAATGTGGTCATAGATAAGAAAACATATAGACACATATTAAACACTATACATGCTTCAGGGAAATTTAACCTCAATTGGACAAAGCATAGAAAAACTAGATATGTTCATATTCATTGGCTGAAGGAGGAAGAGTTGGCTAGGGAATGAGTGATGGTAATAAAGCATGAAGACATATTGTCTGGAGAATGAGAATGGACGCGCTTGGGACTCTGACTCGGGGGGATGGGCAGGACATGGACAATGTATATGACCTAAACTTATGTACCCCCATGATGAGCTGAAATAAAAAAAAAAAAAAGCATGAAGACTTTTTTTTTTCATTTTTAACTATATACCTGAGATATCATAAAGAGTGTTTCTGTTTTCCAACCACACCATAAATATTTTGACATTTTCCATTCGTAAAGTGGCTGACCCTTATTGAGGAAGAAGGGATACTACACTTATAAATTGAAGCAAAGATTCTCCAAAGGCAGCAGTGATGAGTATATATTAAGAAATTTTGGGTGCCCAGATTTATGCTACAAACTGAAATGTATACAAAAACAGTTTTAAAAAATGGTAAAGAACAATAATGAACTACAATTCAGACTCCAAACTTGCAATCGCTTTTGCAAAACAACAGTAACAGCAACAATAATCTTAAAAACTCTGCAATGCCTCTAATTCCTTTTGTTCCCTGTACTAAATTATATGTAATAAAATTTTGTAACTCAGGTTTGCTAGCCAAACTCTCCATGAATATTTAACTAGAAAAAAAATACAATGATTCTTTTACTCCTAGTGGTGGCAAATTATTGTTTTTGGAGGATGCCTAGGATATTTACAAACAAAGATCATTTGGAGACAAATGCGGTAAATTTAAGTTTGCTGAGAAGGGAAAGAATATTATTAGAATGGTAGTTATCCAGAATATTAATCTAGGCTATATAGTAAACAAATAGAGAATAGACTCTATTTTATTAGCTTCAGTCCTCACCAATAAATGGCAACTTCACATTTTCTAATGTCACAGGATGAAGACTTGTAAAGATGCTGAGTTTCTTCTCCTGCACCTTCACATTTAAACATCAATCCCTATACACCTGTTTGAATTATCACTAATATTAATTCTTACCTTTTTGTTTTGACTTCTAACTTTAGGTACCGCAGAAGCTTTCTGAGGTTCAAGTTTTCTACCAATACCATGAAGATAATGATTAGCTTACTATTTTTTTTTTGCAAGAATTAACATGATATTGTATATATGAGGTTTCTAGCCACTCCTGACACTTAACATGTGACATTCAAATAGACCATTTACCTTTTAATCTCCTTCTTACACAAATGGTTGAAATAGTTTCTTACCACCTTGTCTGATTTCAGAGTCTTCCATTGTCAGTGAATCCTGGACCCTTCCTTCAAGTTAACATTTTGTTCATATGACTTGCCTATTCAGAAAAGTTCTCTGCATTCCCTGCAGGATGAAAGCCAATATTTTTTGAAGTCATTCATAGTGTAACCTCAGCTTACTTAGCCAAACTCAGAAAACTTCACTTAGAGCAAGCCTGAATTCTCTGCTTCGCGGCATGAAATGTACTGCTGTTCTGCCACATGGAAAAGAAGTTAACGCATAACGCTTACCTTTTAGGATGGGGAGGAGTCTATAATAGACATTCAATGAATATTTGCTTAATTGAATAGTGGACACATCAATGTCACTTTTTCACTATGAATTACTTTAAAAAATTTCAAATTAAAATTAAATATATGTATCAAGCAGTATACCTAGTACTGTAAAGAATCTCCCCAACAACAACAACAACAAAATATAACGAAAAAAAAAGAAAAGGACAGAGTTCTATCCTTAGAGAGGATTACAGTTGTACTAGGGGGAGAAGCCCAAGACAAATTCAGCACATGTGAAATAGAACACCATACAAATTAGCAGAATTCATACTTACATTTATACATCAGATATTTTTGAGTGCCTACTATGTTAATTTGTGTAGATCAACACTCACTACATTGGGCATTCCTACACTGAAGTGATTTTTGATAATGAGAAAGGAAAATGGAGCCTGGAAGGAAGACTTCAGTAGAGTTTGTAAAAGGTACAGATTTGAAGTGAAAAATGAAGATAAGATAGAAGAAAGCAGAGAGAAGGCCATATATTTCAAAATAAATACACCTAATTGTTGCATCTTCATAAACATAACCCTAGTCCACACAATAAAAATCTCTCTCCTGGACCACTGCATAGACCTCACTTGTATCCTGTCTTCCACTATTGTTGCACATACAGTCTGTTCTCCACACAACAGCCAGAGTGTCCTCTTCAAAAAAGGAAAATCTAGCTCAACACCTCCTACTATTCTCCACCACACCTACAATGCAGCCCAAGCTCCTTACCTTGACTTGTAGGCTCTAGGTAATGTAGCTCTGGCCCACCCCTCCAATCTCATTTCCTTCCCCTTACCTGTCTTTTCCTTGAGCCACACTCACCTGCTGGCTATAGTGGGGGCCACAAGGAACTCATTCTCACCCCAGGACACAGCTGTTCTCTCTGCCAGAAATCCACTTCCCCCAGCCTCTGCATGGATGGCTCTTTCCTTACTTAGGTCTTAGTACAAATGGTTCAGCTTCAGATAGGCCTTTCCTGATCACCCCACTTCCCTGAGGTCACTTTCTATGAGCTTGCTGTGTTTTGTCTTCTTTAGAGTACTTTTTTCATTTTTCATATTTCTCTTACTTGTTCATAAATTAATTATCAGTCTCTGCTACTAGAATGGAAACTGCTTAAAGGTAGGAACTCTTTCTGCTTTGCTACTTTCCTGGAGCCTAGAAGATACTCTGCCTCACAGTAGGTAATAGGTGTTAGGTAAATATTAATATTTGTGGATGCTTGTTGGCAAGTATGCATGTGTGCATGTGTGTGTGCATGTGTGCACATGTGTATATCTGAACTATAAGTAGAATGGAAAAAGGAAGGCAGTTGCAGGGACAGAGGAGAAACAATGGCTATTGAACAAGAAGATCATGGGGTAATCAAATTTGCTAAAAGGAAACAAAACAATAGGAATATATATTGTACATACATATGGAACATCATATATGTAATATATGACATGCATACACAGAAAAGTTGAGTTGAAATGGCTATTTGCTATAGCCAAAGAGATGATAGAGAGATAGTTATCAGGTTTGAATTTCACTGGGGAATAAGAATATGTTTTAACATAAAATAGAAGGCCATTCTGAATTCTCTGAGGTAGGAAAGGATGGAGTTGAGAGAGGGATTTCTACATAAAGACCAACAGAGATTAAGAGAAATTTTCCTTTTATTATTATTAATTATTATTATTTTCCTTTTATTATTATTCTAAAGGCAATATAATATAATGATAAAGAGTTCTGAAGTCAGCCAGGCCAGGTAGGCAATTTTGTTCCACCCCTAAAGACTACAAGTAAAGACAAGTTACTTAACCTTTCTAAGTCTCAGTATCCTGATGTACTATGTGGGGAGAAAAATGAGATCTACTTCATGGAGTAGTTGCATAAATAAAGCAAGATAATAAATGTAGAGTATTTAGCATAGAGTTCAGCACTTAGTGTTCAATAAAGGATAACTATTCTCATTATTTTTATATAAAAATACACCAATATTTTAGGGCCTTGGTAGATGAACTAAAGAGAAAGTGTTTCAGTTAAGAGCAATTATAGATATTTCTCAGGAATCCAAATATGGGAATTAGACTTTATCTGGGATGTTGGATATTGAAAATGGAAGATATATGATGAAACTTGGAGATAGTGTGAAGTCAGAAACAACTGGTTTCTCTGTCAAGATTCAAACTAAAATTTAAAAACCTGATGGTAATGCCAGTGACTGAAACGGAAATTTTGAGAGTGTTCTTTGAATCATGAGTTAACACAAAAGTGTTATCACTATATTGCCTACTAAATTATGATTTCTGGAAGTAAGGAATGATTGGACCTGGCATGCAGCACCCATTTTAAAGTAAGAGCATATACCAAAAAATTATTGCTGGAGTCTCATTTCATTCACAGTTCTGCTCTGAGAAACTGAAAAGCAATTCTTTCTCCCTTGTCAAAGTCTAGAGGCTACAGAAAATGACCACAATTCCTTGATGCTTTACGTGAAAGTCTTTGATTAGATCCTCAGGTTCTGGTTCTTTCTTTTGGCTAGGATTTACACTTGCCAAACAGAATAAAGACTGGGGATAGTGTCTATATAATTTTTGCTTGTAATATGATTTATTCCTAATATGGCTGTGTCATTAAAAAATCAATTAAAAGAATTCTATTTGCATTACCTGAAAACTTTTAGATTAAAAAAAATTCTGTTCCTATTTTCCAGGGTAAAGGGTTACTTTATAGTAATGTGAATATAGAAATGTGTAATTTTTTAAAACCATGCAAAGTTAGGGTATGGGGACAATTTATTTATGTGTAATTTTGACAAATTATTCTCTCCTCAATTTGTGTCATATTTGCATAATTTTCAGAGAAAAATTTGTACTTAACAGCTATTTCATAACATGGGAATGATTTTTTATTGATTAGGATATATTAAGCTACGGTAACAAACAGTCCATAGAATTTCAGTGGGTTAAATGATAATAACTGTCTAGAGCTTTTGTTTAGGTTGGCAGTGTAGCTCTTTTCTACACAGTAATTCAGGGGCTCAGGTTGATGGCAACTTTGACGTCTTCAATCTGTTGCTGCTAGGATTGTTCTAGTGTTGCCATCAATTGAAAGTTGAAAGAACATAGAGAAGAATGTGTAGTCAGTTTTCAGTGGCCAGGCACCAGGGTAGAGGGACACAGATTATCTCCATTCCGTTGGCTTAGATCTCCATCAAATGACTACAGATAACTGCAAGGGGAGTTTGGAAATGTAATTTACCTATGTCTCCAGGAAGGAAAGGAGATGGATAGTGGGGAATTGCCAGTAGCCACATCTACATCTTTTCTGTACTTATCAGAAACATAATAATATTGAGCAATGCTTGTACAGTTGTAAGTCTACTTACCTAACCAGTTTAACATGTAACTGGGTTTAGGATCTTGGCAACCTGTCTTATTATTTGGCGTTATTTTTCATGAGACAGTATGCACTGAGGAGGAAGAGACCTCATATGTCTCTTATGACACATTCCTCCAGGAAACAAGTACTTAGATGATATAATCAGTAGAACTTTTTGAGGGTTTCCTTCTTATCTCATAAAACAAAACCCCTTTTATCACACCTTCCTGTTTTTCCAGGTTCTTATTCTAATGCTTGAGTCACATTTTGTAGAAGAAGCGATGAATGGAAACGGTCTCCCAGGAGAACCATTGATTCTGAGTGGCTCTTGATTTGTTATAGCTTGCAAGACATTTAATAGCTACGTAGATATTTTTGTTGGTTTAAAACAAATCACTGCAGATCTGAGGTGACTAATTTTTCATTAAATGTAAAACAGAGACAAAATTTAACAAATTTAAAAATTACCCAGCATCGATTTTAAAATGTTCTTTAGAGCTCAAAAATTTTAAATCAAATAACAAATATGCCAAAGAAAAATATTTATCAAATATCAGGATAGAATATTCCCTGTGCTTATGGAGGAACTGACATTTAACAATCTTTCAAGGAATAAACTACAGCCTCCTGGTACAGATGAGACCAAGTTATGAAGGAGTTGGGTTGTGCAAAAACCCATGTCTGGTTCTACTCTTGGTTGTGATGCATTAATATTATGTAAACTTAGATGAGTGATGTATTTTTTTTGGCTTCAGATTTCTCATTTATAAAAAATGGCATCTTTGTCAAGATGAACTTTAAGTGTTCTTAAAGTTCCAACATTTTCCAAGTCAAGAATTAAAGAGACATGAGTTCTACAACATAATTGGCCTTTGATGGAAAGAGGTTAATCTATTCAAAACTAGTCCAGGAAAATCTTTCAGGAGGATTTAGGGTTTAAGCAGGTCTTTAGGGTTTAAGCAGGTCTTGGGGACTAGAATAATACAAAGAAGGAAAATAACATTAATTTTATGGCAAGAAGTATAGTAACAATTTAATTTAATGTTGCAATAAGCATTTATTACATTTATAGCAGATGCCAGGTACTGGTGCTAGGTGCTAGGGACATGAGAATGAGCAGGACAAACTTTGGCTCCTGCCTTAAGGGAGATTATTGTGTCAAAAATGAAGGCACAAGACAGTGAGCACCATGCGCATTTAACAGTGAACCATTTTACTTCTTTAAACAGAATGTTAATATGCGAGCAATAAGAAATGGGTTTGGATGTATAAAAGCTGCTTTCTTGGTCCATTTATGTTGCTATAAAGGAATATCTGAGGCTGGGTAATTCATGAAGAAAAGAGGTTTATTTGGCTCATGGTGCTACAACCTGTACAAGAATGGTGCCAGCATGTGTTTCTGGTGAGGGACTCAGGCTGCTTCCACTCATGGTGGAAGGTGAAGAGAAGCCAGCCTGTGCAGATCCCACGGTGGGAGAGGAAGCAGTAGAGTGAGGAGGGCGTGCCAGATTCTTTTCAAAAACCAGTTCTCCCAGGAACTAAAAGTGAGAACTCACTCTCACAAGAATGGCACCAAGCCATTTATGGGGGATCCACCCCCATGATCCAAACACCTCCCACCCAGCCCCATCTCCAACACTGTGGATCAATGTCAACATGAGACCTGGAAGGGCCAAATAAATCACAGTCAAACCATGGCAGGTGCCTATTGATGAAAGCGTTGAATTCAAGGTTAAAGAAAGGTTCAGTCTTTGAGCATAGCCTGCCATAGACAATTTCTGAACTGAGATGAGGTATGATAATAGCAATATTGAGGGAAAACCAACATGTGGGATGAACTGGAACTCCTTTTCCTTGAATTTTGATTTAATAATTTGCCATGTTCTGGAGCTTACATGTGCAGAGTAACTAAGAGATACATGCAGTGACTCCAATGGTCACAAACCTCCTCTTGTGTGCCCCCTTTGCTCATCATCACTTAACCATTAACCTGTGACTGGTAACTTACAACTTGGTCAGTATTAGGCCTGCTGTTTGCAATCTACAGATATGGCCCAGTAGGCAATTGAATTGGCTAACACAAGCAGATTGATCCGTTTCACTGAGTGGGACTGCACGTGTTTCGTGGCAAAGATTAGAAAGTGATTCAGCATTCATGAGAAAATGTAGCAACAAAAGGTTAGTGGAACAGTCCTAGGAGTGGTGCCATATTGGGAGCAATTGCGGAAGGAAATGGTCTGGATTTATTGTCTACATTAAAGATATTGTGGGTCCCATGGATACCAGGAGTGTCATGGAGACCCAGCTAATAGGTTTTTTATTGGATTATTGTCAGGCTGCTGCACCTGCTTTGAGAAGGAACGTTTGCTCTGTTTCCTGGCAGAGCCTACATGCTGCAAAGCTGAGAACAATCACTGGGGTTGGAAATGGAACTGATTGTTTTTTAGAACTTTTGCAAGGATTGCAGGGCTGTTCTTTCAACTGTGGAAGTAGATGAGAAACTTAAAAATCCAGAAAATAGAAAATTAGCTTGGGAGCTCACATTTTGTTTTGTATTTCTAACATTAATATAGAAGAAGATAAGACCCTGAAGGCTAAATTTAGTCAGCCTACCAATTATTGAGCCCACAGAATTCCTCCCCAGGATGCTTCTTACTCATCCAAAGATTGACTTTTTTTTTCTGACTGAATTTGGTTATTCTTTTCATGTTCTACGGATAGTTAAGGTGCAGTGTAGACATGAGTTTCTTGGAATTTTGAGGTTACTATGAATAGAGGTTCTGTTCAACAGAATTGGAAGAGTGGAGCTCGCTCAGTAATTTTAGCATTGACCTAGAACAATTACAAAAGTGATTCTAGCTTTTGGTCTAGTTTAATAATGCTATGAGGTAATCACCTCAATCTTGTAATCACCTCAATGAAGTGATAGTTCAGGTACCACATTCTTCTCTTTCCTCTTTGGTAATTAACAAAAGTATTATTACAATCCATTGATTAAATGAATGAATGAATGAATAAGAAAATCTTTGATGAGCCAGAGTATAACTGAGATTGCTGGCACAAGATCACTACAATGTAATATATACCTATGCAGTAATGAGAATAGATGCTGATTGCTTTTCTAATCATTCTGATTCCTAGCCACAGACCAGTGACCTGCACCTGGAAGAGTCTAGTTTTGAATAAGGCACTGATATGGTCATAGTCATGGCCACCATAGGTTATCATGTAGCAGTAGGTGGTTTCTCAGATTTCTACCTCCTGTGGGCTCTTCTTTGCTTTTGGAAAAGTCTCCAGAGGACCGGTATATGAAAGGTATCTACTCTTAGGATTATTGTTTTGTAGAATGATCTGTTGTTCAGGAATGTGATTCTACCTGACTTTGCTTCTTGGTAACTTCCTCAGACATTTAGGATGATGAAGTTTTTGAACTCAAAAATACATCAGAGCTTTCTTTTTGCCACAGTATCAGCTAGAAAACTGATTCCAGCAAGACTTCTAGTAGTGGCAAAGCTAAGTTTGATTTTAGTGCTTCTAATTCCTAGTCCAGTACTCTTTCTACTATGCAAAAGTATGCTTTGCTACTTTTTCCAAACATAAGCATCCTTGTCCTTGTGACCATCTGTAGATGTCCAACTCCTTTCAGTTCACCTGGGACTTACCTAGTTTTAGCACTAAAAGTCCCACGTCCTGGGACTCACCTTTGTCCAAGGCAAACTGGAATGGCTGGTCACCCTAAAAATGGGTGTTGGTGATATCGCTGTTATATTTATTCCAAATTGCTTGCTATTACTAAAGACAAAGTGTCTCTTTTGTATCTATTTTGTACATGTTGCTCCTTCAGCTTCAAATACCCTGTTTTTGTCTTGTTTCGTGGTGAGCTTTTCCTTGTTTATAAACACTCAGTCTGAGCATCCCTTCCTTGGCAAGTACAATATATTCTTTGGACGTTTTTAAGTGCTCTCATCTGTTTTCTCAGAGTAGCATTATGAGCATATTGCCATTAAAACACGTTATTGCATAGTGTCATGATTATTCACATTGTTTCCCCTTGTTTGGCTAGAAGACCCCTGAACTTGAGAGCAGAGATCATGCCTTATTCATCTTTATTTCCCCAGCACCTTAGCTCAGTGCCTGGTATATACTAAATGCTCAGTAAAAGCTAATGACAGATGAAGCATGTGAATTTGGATTCTGATACATCAATATGTCCCTTTCTTTGCTATCTACCCTTTCCCAGTAGCCTTGGCTCTCCTGAGTGCCTCTCATTTCTCTTCTCTGAGGATTTACGTTTTATCAGGTGGTTCTTTAAAGATAAAGAGCTTTAAAGAATCAAAGAAATAATTTTTTTTATCTGAGATTTTAGACACTTTGGTTTGACACTAGTAAGGATGTTTTGGGACAAGGTACCTACTCCTTAAATCACTCCATGATAAGCAATGGCCTACTCAGCCTTTTTCTAAGGCAGGTACAGGTGAATAGAAGGGACATATTTATATATATAAATCAGTTATGACAGGCAACCACTTACAACAGCCCCAGACAAACAGACAGGAGCAGGCTTTCTGGCGTATGGTTCGCGCTGAGCCCATCTACCTGTTTATTTGGAATTGCTCCTACAAATACAGTGAGATGCCCAGGGGGCCGGCATTGAAATGTGAGTCATTGGAATGGCTCTGACTCAGGGCTTGGGATCACAGGCTGCTAGACTCATAGACTAGCTTTGGAGTGGTGCCTTGAGAGCTGTTTTCAATTTATTTGTTAAATCTGAGTTTTCCTGCTGACTTGATTAGTGAGAAATTAAAGCACTTTCTTTGGCATACCCTTTGTAGCTATATACTGTATGCTGTGTAGAAAACTCACTGGCCTGGGGGTCAAGAGGGTTCATTCTACTATCAAACTTGCCACCAATTAGCTCTGTCACTTGTGGCAAGTGGCTTCATTTTCCTAGGTCTAAGTTTATTTATAAATTGAAGTGATTGGCACACTTGTTTTCCTCCTTCTCTGGTATCTTATTTTTTATTTTATTTTTTCTGTTACGGTAAGAACACAACAAGAGATCCACCCTCCACAAAATTTTAAGTGTGCAAAACAATATCATTATGATAGGCACAATGTTGCACAGATCTCTAGAACTTATTCATCTTGCATAACTGAAACTATTATATATACCCATTGTACAACAGCTCCCATGTCTCCCTACACCCAGTTCCTGGAGCCCACCATTTTACTGTTTCGATGAATTGGATTTTAGATATCTCACAGAAGTAGAATCCTGCAGTATTTGTCCTTTTATGACTGGCTTATTTCACTTAGCGTTATGTCCTCCAGGTTCATCTATGTTGGTGCAAGATGCACGCTTCTCTCAGTTCATCACTTGATATATCTCTGGGTCATAGATACTTTTACGAGATGAGGATCATGAGCACAAAGCTGCAGTACTCCAAGAGGTCAATGCACACCCTTGAGCATGTGACCCTATCAAATTGAAAAACTCCTGAGAGGAAGGAAAGAGCCTGCACCTGATTCCTGCTCTGCCAGGCTCTCCAGCCACATGTCAACTTCTGACCTTTGCAATCAGTGATGCCCGAGCTGCTCAGGTATATTCTCTGGATGAGTGAGCAGGTGGATGTTAAGAGGCTCCTTACTGATTGCACTGTCTGTTGGCATGGTGCATGCTCTGGTGAGTGTCTGCTCTCAGGGAAGGGAGGGCTCCAAGCAAACTCATGGAAGAGATGCACGAGAAACAGACTGCACTTGCAGTCAGGAGCCCCCGTGTCCTTCTAACCTGTGCAATCACTGTGTGTCCTTGGGGAAATCACCCAGCCTAGGTGGCACTGGGTTTCAAATAAAGAAGATAATACATGTGCCATAAGCTTATCAGGAGATTAAAGAGATATAAAATTAGTGAGGAAGACAGTTAAATGCACAGGGAACCATTAGTTACTATTATAAGAAATCAGGAAAACTTTTAACCAGGAAAAAAAGTTCTCCAGCTGAAATTTAAACAGGCAGATGTTCTGAGATCTGAAACATATCATAAGTAAGGAAAAAAAAATACTCCTTGGGCTTTGCAATAGCTCCAATCTGACTCCTCCTCCATTCATTATGATTGGTCATTGTATGTGGAGTGTTGAGACTGGACTTGAGTCTGCAGGTCACAGAAGGGTTCAGGTTCCTCTGACTAGTTTTAAGGGATTTGGAAACTATTTACAGCCCAGAAACTCCAGGTGTTCAGGGGGAAATGCTTTCCAGGCATTAAAATTTCCCTGAGGGTCTATTGTTGTTGTTGTTGTTTTTAATTTCCTCTTCTTTTTCTTTTGGAAAGATTTTATTTAGTAGGGGCATCCTCAGATGGGAGATTTCCACAGGGACTTAAATGAAGAGGAGATGACATGCCTTAGGAAGTGTGTCGTGGATAAAGGATTTGAAGATGAGCATAAGCAGAGTTTATACCAGAGCAGGGGACAGGACTCGGTACCCCCATTGTCAGTCTGAAGCTCAGTGCCCCAAGACTATAGTCCCTGCTCTGGCCATTCAGGTTCCACACTCACTGCAAGGGCATGGGAAGGACGGTGCCATGTAGCTCTACCACCCATGGAGCCAAACCCCCTGCCATCCAAACCCAACACAAAGCCATAGTTGACATAGTTAACCCTCAACACGCTCAAACCAGGACTCCTCCTTTCCCCCCAAACCCACCTTTCCCATCTTGTTGAATCATGTTGATATCTATCTGATCTCCACGTCAGAAACCTGGCATGGGTTCTAGACTCTTTCCTCTCCTCTTGCCCCGTATCTCCCTGTTTACTTTAGTGTCCCTTTTCCTTTTGCTTCTTTCTATTCTCAGCACAGTCACCTTGGGTCAGGGGCTTATTTGTAATCATTCTGTCTTAGATTCCTGTAAGAATGGGAATGGAGGTGGGGAACAAACTGGAAACATATCTACTGAACCATATCCTTTCGCATCCCTAACCTCACAGGTAAGCGTGTGAAGGAGGTACTGGTGCCCCTACTCTGTGATGTCATGATAATGGAATGGGGCTCATGAAGCACTGATCACAGGTCACCTGCTAAGCATGGTGCGCCATTTTACACTTATCGTCCCCTGCCTTAGCATGTGTCCGCCTTTATGTGCTGCCACACTGTGTCTTGTATTCAACTTTTCTGTGGTTTCCCCTCGTCTTCTTTCCCTCATCCTTTACATTCCATGGAAGGCAGGAGATCCTTCTACAGTCTGGCTCCTGATGGCATCTTCCTCACTTTGGCGCCACTTCCCAAAGCATCTCTATTTATCATCCTCAGGACTTGCTCCCGCCTCCATCCCTGCTGTTCCAGTGCCCAGAGCACCTTCGTTTCCCCTCCCTGCTCTCTGATACTCACCACATTCACTCTTGCTGTTTTGTCAACATTTTTGCTCTTGTCCATTTCCTCCCAAGAGTCTTCCCCACCCTCCCTGCATGTTCCAGTTCCTCTTGTAGACACCTGGCATTTGCTCTGCCTGGCATCCACTTCTTGATTTAGTGTCAGCACCTTGATGTTTTTATTTTTGAGAGACTGTTCATTCCTTAGTAGAATCAATCTGGACATGGTTTTTGTAAGGTGAGTTGGTTTCCTGGAAAAGGAATGAGCCTAGGACTGAGGTTGAGCGAACAAGACTCTCTCTTTGGAGTCTATCTGAAAATGGAATGATATGTGAAACAAAGAATGATTGGAACCAGTTATTCTAGCAATTCCTGCTTCTGGAATCCCAGGAACAGACTTTGCTCCTAGCTTTCTGAGACCTGTTTTTGATCTCCTGAGGTTTCCTTAAGCCTTTCAAATAATTCAACCTCTCCCTCTCTGTGTCTAAGTAAGCCAGAATTCATTTCTGCTGTCTGCAAAGAACTCTGACAACACAGGGGCCCTCCTTTGAACAAAACCATATGCTCTGCTTGTTCTCCTAGATTCTGATTGGCTGGGCTCAATCCAACTCCGCTTCCCACCCAGTTGTAATTCTGCTCCTAGAGCATGAACTCCTCGAGGACATGGACAGTGTTTTTTCCATCTTTGTGTCACCAGTGCTTGACCAGCAATTTATATAAGGAAAGTGCTCAAAACTTGATTGGCGAGTTGATGAACCCACAGAAAAGAAAGACTATGTGACTATGACATTGAATGGTAGTTTGACAGAGGAAGGCTGAGCAGAAACAGGATACAAATCATAAACTCATACACGGGATGGAGAAGGAGGACTTATCCACCGAATGTGGAATATGAGAGGTAGGGCAATTGCTTTGAGATGGCGAGGCAGAGTGAGGCAAGTTTAGGATAAATTAGTAGTCATTCCACTTAATAGAGTGTGATGTGAACTCATCTCACTTCCCAGAAAGATGTTCCCACAGAGTATATGCATTGAAAATATAAACGATCTTTTGAAAGATTAGGTCAATACCCAGGTGATGAACCAATGAGGGATTTCCAAGGAAGATGGAAGCAGCTGGAGGGTTTTCTGCTGTTTAAGTCTGCAGTGATGCAGTCACTCCCTGTGGTGCTTTAATCCTGGGCTGCCACCATCAGATGTCAGGTTAGAGCTCTGTGTGCAAGGCTGTGGCCACATAGCCACAGGAGCCCTGCCTAGGGAGACCAGTGTCAGCAGACTTGGTATCACCGTCTCTCCAGTTTATTCATATAATGCTAGGGCCAGAGGGGCCATTGGAAGCCTCTGCTGCAGTGCTGTGGAAACTGTCCAGTCAATCCCTGGACTCCTCGGGGGTCTCTGAGGTTGTGCATGTCACCATCCTTTCCCAGGCCACATTCCCAAATGTGCTTACATCAGTCGTGCTGAGGGGATTCAGAAGCCTCGGGAATTCAGTGAAATCTAATGGCTCTTTGTTTATGTTTGTAACTATGTTCTTACGTAAAGTCCTCCATGGAAAGCATTTTCTTCAACCATGGTTTCCTAGAAAGATCACTGATTGACCTAGGTCTGGCCCACGCTGATTGGATAATTCATTTCATTTCTTGGAGTCTCAGCTTCCCTATCTGCAAAAAAGGGATGAAAATAAGCGTACTTACTATCACACATTCGAGGGTGAAAGTACAATGAGATAGAGAATGGGAAGCCTTCTGGAAGTAAGGATGCTGTTATGACTGTCATTGTTATTTCCACTCCCACACTTCCACTCTGATCTGTGCTTATAGCACCCATGGCCTTCAACATCTGCTTGCTGAAGATGCATTGCTAACCTTGTGAAACAGATCTGGGAGATCAGGGAATATCTGAGGGTTGTACTCTTCCCCTCTCCTCACGTTCTTTTCCCCAACATAGGCCAGGGATCAATGCCACAGAATCTCTACAAATCAGTTATCTCTCTAGGCTCAGCTTTTTCATTATCTCTTGGTGTAAGCTGGGTGTAACTCCATCAGCCTATTTAAAACAAAAATCTTTGCCCTACCTCTTTCCTGACTTTGGGAAAGAATCTAACAAGGGCTATCTATCATTGTATGCTAATGTTATTAGATGTTTATAGTTATAATTAGTATCTTTTCATGTATTAGTTTCATAGGGCTGCCATAACAAGTGCCAGGGATTAGGTGGTTTGAACAACAGAAATTTATTGTCTCACAGTTCTGGAATCCAGAAGTCCAAGATCAAGTGCCAGCAGGGTTGGTTACTTCTCAGGTTGTGAGGGGGAATCTGTTCATCCCTCTCTCAGCTTTTGCTTGTGTGTGCATGTTGTGTCCACACTTCTCATTTTTATAGGGACAATGGTCATATTGGATTAAGGGCCCACGCGATGACCATATTTCTAAATAATATCACATTATGAGGTACTAGTGGTTAGGACTTCAACACATGAATTTTGGAAGGGACACAATTCAACCTGTAACATCACCATCACCATTATCATCATCTTTGTGAGAAGCAGATGTGCAGAGATGCCTGGAGTCCCAGGGTCTAGCTTTGACATAGCCTTTCTGTGGTTCAGAGGGAAAAGAATCAAAGCTTCTCCCTTGTGATATCACAGTGCATTTTCCTTTGTGCATTCACACCATGCACTTTCCTTTGTCATCACTGAATTATTTTAAAAGATAAAAGCTCCTTCATGAAAATGCTGATATGATGGTGAGCTGCATGAACAGAAGACATGGAGATCTGGACCATTAGCACCTTGTCAAACATTATTGTCCCTTCCACCTCTAAACTTCTATGATAATAAGATGAACAGCACCCACGTGATGCAGAATACCGTGATACACACTGTGGAGGGATTTAGGTGAAGTTTATGAGCCATGTTTAGGCTGACTTTTATCACCCTCAAACTGAAAACTATAAAGATTACTGTTGTGTTTTTATGCTAACATGCATTAGGAAGCTATAAGAGTTAATCTCATCTTTTCCTCTTCTTTTTAGAGCATTGTAGCTATCTCTTACTTAGAAGTCTCTGTAGCCCAAAGATGCCAGAGATTGCAACTTATAAAAGGACAAGTGAAATCAACCCGCCCAGTGGATTCAGAATCTGACAGCCTGACAGCAAATTGTAGCCTGTAGCTCTTGCCTATGAGTCATTGTAGGCAGGAGCATCAGCTTGAGGGGGTGTGTGTTTTCTCTTTTACAACACAATTTATGGAGGTGGTGTGATTGCCACAGTGAGCATGTTTGAATGGGTGATTTAAACAATTTTCCATAAGAGAATGATGCCTGTGAGTGTTAAGCATGTTGATGATTGCATATTTTGTTTGCTTTCATCAAAAGTTCTTTACAAATTCAGTAGAGAAGGAGTACTGACAGGATGCAGGATAGGAAACAGATTGTATATATTATCAAGATAATCATGACCAACATGGACTCTAAAAAATAAAAGTATAGTAAGCACTGAATATGTCACAAATACCTCTTTCTTAAGTGCTTTGTGAAATGGGTCAGGGTAAAAATAGAACAAAAGAACAAACGCATGAGTAAATAAATAAAATTAAAAATTACAGACACTTATAAAGCACACTCACAATTTCACAGTCATGTTCACTTCTCCCTTTCTTCTATTCCACATCTGTAATACTCTTCGCTTTGTAATCCTTGGCTTAAAGTTGGCAAGAGCAGTCTGGAAACCCACGGCATTGCTAAACCCAAGAGAGTTCCATAACTCTGTAAATCATTCTGATGTTCCATTTAGAAAACAATTTCCAATACCTCACTCTATGGGATTTTCCTAGACTATTCAAATTCCACCGGGAAGGCATTTTTGTCCTGCCATTGTCTAAAAGCAGCCTCCAAGACGCCCTGTGTTTTGTTGGTACCTAAGTGTTTCTGTGCATTTCTGCTGCATTACGCTGGCACCAGCCCCTGTGGCCCTGGCTCACAAACAAGGCAGGCACTGTATCCAGTCACTCAATCCCATGTTTCTTCTTTGTGACAATGTTCAAAATATGTACACAGAACATTTCAATTCATCTAAACTGTGTCCAGTGCATCTTTCTGTTTTTGGTGCTCGTGTTGGAAGTGATCACCTCCTAGCAGGGTGCTGCCTGCTTCCAGAGCCCTCGTTGGTAGTGCTGGCTACTCAGGGCTTCTGTGCTCAACTCCCAGGACATTTATTTATTTATTATTGCCTGTTGCTCTGTGGAGACGCTGAAGTTTTTCTATCCTGTCTTGGCTCTGCTTCCCTCTTGTCATACTGTCCATTTCAACTCCTCCAATGCAAGACAGTGTCTTCTCTTTCAGTCTCTTTGCTCTTGCCATCTTCCTGACTTTCCTTTCTGTGTTTGCTCCACTGACCCAGTTCCTCAGATCCAGAAATAGTTACCGTATCTCTCACAGTTCAGTTACGAAGAATGGAAGTCACTCTAAATAATGTAAATAATAAGGGGCTTATTATGAGAGGCTTAAATGACTTATAGAATCACTCAGAGAGCAGAAGGAATAAAATACATGTAAAGCTTTCAGGAATAGCACCCACAGCCACCATACTGTATCTGCCCACCAAGGAATCTTCTGATTCTTCGTGCTTGCCACTGCTACCATAATCCAGAAGCTGACATGACCTGAAGTGGTCATCACCAGCAAACTGCTATAATTAAGAAGCCATTACTGTTGTCAGCCCTAGGACCACAACTGAAGCTGCTATAATCTGCATCAGCAAAATGCAAGCTATCCTCCTCGACTCTTGACACCTGCGAAACTATTGAACTGGACCTTGAGACCTCTGCTAAATGCTGCCATCAAAAACCCAAAGTTTCCATGGCTGTGCTTGCCAGCGAAATCGCAAAGGCAGGCAGTGCAGCCTCTACTTCAATTCTGCTTTCAAATATGCAAATGCATATAACTGGCCAAACCTATATCACATCCAGAATTTTAGCTGCAAGAACCCTTGGGAAACCTGGTTTTCAGTTTTCCAAACCGTGCAGACCAGGGCAACACACTAAACAGGGGCTGTGAGTTGGGGTGGAATGGGATATGACATGCTAATCTATCACAGTCATCTTTTAATTCTTTCTCACTTTAACCCTTTATGATCAGTGGGCCACCACTATCACCATATTCTGTTGATTCTCTTCACAATGTAGACTGTATTCTTCTCCATTCTTTCTTTCCTTTGTATAGTCCCTTAACTACTCAAATCTGTATTATTGTAGCAACTTCATTGCTTCTTACTCTTCTAATATCTTTCCATTAAATCCAAGTTATGTCATCCAATACATTGTTCTTTCATTTATTTATGCATAGCATTCCTTAATCACTTATTGAGAGTATACAGTATGTTAATAACTGTGTGTCCAAAGTCAAGTTGGCCCGGTGCCTGCCTTTAGGATGCATAATCATCTTGCAGTGGTGGTAGTGATGCTGATGGGTCTTGGAGAATAAGATAAAGTTCCTTATGATGTTTATGTTCCAGTGGAGGGAAGTCGGTAATACACAAGCAAGCAAATAAACTATTCCTCTACTGTCACATCAGTCCTGTGGTCAGGAACTCCAGTGCTCTCCTTAAGAATTGAATTCATTCATCAAGCTCAACCCTGACTTTCAAAATCCTCTGTTTCCTGGTCCCATCTTATTTATGTGCCACAGCACTCGTATAACAACTCAGCACTGCTGAAACACAGCTCAAGACACTTTAATCTCTTGCCTGGTCAATTGCATTCACCTTCTAGAAGGCCTACCCCTTCCATTCTTTGTGCATAAAGTTAATTTTCTGCATAATGGTCAGTGAAATCTTTTAAAGATACTGTTCATATCAAATCACATCATTCTGCTGCCTAAAACATGCCAATGGCTGCCTATTTAAAATACAATAAAATCTAAATCCTTACCATGCCTCTAGAATCTGCAGAACCCTTCCCGACTACCTGTCTCATCTCATCCTCTTCCTCCAACCTCCTTGAACACACCGGGCTCCCTACCACCTCCCACCATCTGCTCTTTCTGAATGACATGCTTTTCCCTGAAACCTCTGTCTGGCTTCTTTCCCTCTCTCAGATCATGGATTAGTGCCACCTCCCAGGGGATGGCTGATTCCCAACCACATTAGTCCCTTCATATCCAATGGTCCTCTTTTATTTCCTTTGTAGCCCTAGTAACCACCTGGAATTATTTATTTGTAAACTTTATATTTTTCTATACCAAAATAAACTCCATGCAGGACATTGCTTTCTTGTCTGTCGTATTCTCAATGCTTAGAACCAAGCCAAGCATTCTGTAAACACTTGTTGAATTAATAAATCAATGAAGACTATTAATCTATCCTTTATCTCATGTCCTGCCTTCTCTCTGACAACTTTTCTAATCATCCCTACCTGCCCTCCTCTCTGAGCTTCTGCATTTCACCATTGCTGATTGAATGTGCCTCTCATCTGGGGTTTGTTTCAGGCACTCTTTCGTATTGTCTCTAACTGCGTGAAGTACCCATATGTGTCTTCCTAATGCTAGAGGTTGCTTTGGGGGACAGTCACTAAGAAGTATACTTTTGCACCCCACTCAGTAAAACCATATTCTCCATGACTCATATGCCCACTCTGTCCTTTGAAGAGATGGAAATTATTCTGAGTATTTGGTTAATAGTATGCTCTTACTCCTTCTGTTCTAGTACCTCTCCATGCATGAATACAGAAGATGAAGTTGTCTAGTTAGAGACCAGATATGTTAAGTGCTGAAGCAAGGGCCTGGCAAGGCAATCTCATTAGGTTGGTTTGTTGCTTCAGAAAGTTACTGAAGCATCTATAGGTCCATGGACCTCTTTCTGCTGCTGTGACATGCTGCAGGTTCCAGTGAGCCCTCCTACCTTAATCTCCTATCCTTGGCCCTTGCTGCTGTTCTCAAAGCAGCCCAGATATAAGTTTAGCCCTTTGACCCGGCCTTTTTATTTTCACAGTACTGATTACGTTTCCTATAATTTTAACCCCATGTCAGCGATTGCGAGATATCTGTAGCTGACACCAATTGTAGACTGGCCTAAGTCCTATCCCAGGGGAGGCCAGTTGGCAGCTAGTAGAATGGTCCCGCAGATACATTTCACTTGGCATGAACTATATTTTATAAATTGGATCCAACATTTCAGAATTAGATTTCACATAAACAGATATTCAGGTTGTCTTAAAAAATTAGTTCTAGCAAGTATGGGTTCACATTTCTACATGGCAACACGTGGCTGGAGGGTCACACACACTCTAATTCTGGGGGACTCTCCAATCTCACAACATATGTCTAACACTCACATCCTAGTCCCTCCAGGCTTTTCGGTTTGAGGCCCCTGCAGTACAACAATCATAGAGCCATACCGTGGAAAGCCACGGGGGAGTTTTACACAGGAGAATGATACCGTCTGAACTGTATTCGTAAAGTATCACTCTAGACATTTTATGCATAATGGGCTATACTGTGGCAAGAATGGAAGAAGAGAAAACAATACTTAAAATCTATTATTAACATTAATTAAGATCGTCCAGCATGACTGTCTGAGAGCCCCAGTCTCATACTCGATCTGCAGGGATTGCCTGCTCCAGGCTGGGACTCGGCTGGTATCAGAGGCAGTAAATTGGTCTTCTTGCTGTTATAAATCCTTTCTCTACTGTGCTTATGAAAAAGCTGTGAGTGTACCCCCCTCCGCTCCTGTTTCCCTTTCCTCCCCCACCAAGTCATACCTTCTCTTCTCTTCTGCTCTATTATCTGGCTTAGATTTGCAGTGGGGAGTGATGCTACCTCCTCTACACTAGATAGAGATCACTGCTCTCCAAATTTATCCTGGCCCAAGAGTCACGAATGCCTTTTATTTACGCTTTGCTTAACTGAGGTGCGGTTGCCCTTTTACAACCCGGGGTAGTCTGATCACTGATGATCTGGCTGGCAGAGATGCCCATACATAATACAGGTGTGTTTCCATCCTTCCCCTCAGCCCTGTTGGGTTCATCTGGTCTGGAGCACACTCTCCAGTTGCTAAGGCCAGTCAGACTTCCCTCCCTGGACACCACCATCAAGCCAGGAAGGCATCTGGGTTTTGACACATTTGTTGGAAAACCTCTTTCCAGTTTTATTTCAGCCTCCACCATGTAATACACTGCTCACTGGATTCCTGATTCCTGTGAGGGCATTTTCTACATTTCCCAGTGAGACTTCTCCAGTGTTCATTCTTTTTTTTTTTTTTTTTTTGTGAGATAGAGTCTCATTCTGTTGCCCAGGCTAGAGTGCCATGGCATCAGCCTAGCTCACAGCAACCCCAAGCTCCTGGGCTCAAGCAATCCTCCTGCCTCAGCCTCCCGAGTAGCTGGGACTACAGGCATGTGCCACCATACCCGGCTAATTTTTTCTATAAATATATTTTTAGTTGTCCATATAATTTCTTTCTATTTTTAGTAGAGACAGGGTCTCACTCTTGCTCAGGCTGGTCTTGAACTCCTGAGCTCAAATGATACTCCTGCCTTGGCCTCCCAGAGTGCTAGGATTACAGGCGTGAGCCACCACGCCCGGCCTCCAGTGTTCATTCTTATGCTCTCTCTCGATAACTACCTTTCTAGAATTCTACTGTTTCAATCGTATATAAACAGTGTCACAAAATCATTCGCTGGAGGTAAGAACAGGGTTATTTTCCAATACTACTATTTACCTTAGGGCTAAAAACTCATGCAACCAGAGCATTTAACAATGAACCAAATTACTATCTGAGAAACGCTATTTAATGATGATTAAAGCAATAGTAATTAAACTGAAAAGGAGGGCTCTACCCATGCATATGGAACATGAATGTTCTCAATTAATCAACTCGTTGTTATTAAATATTTATTGAACACCCACAGTGCAGGAAGTTCTGAAAGAACACACCAAAGACATGGTCCTTACCCTTTGGGAACTTGCAGTCTAAAGCAATTTAGGCTTCCACTTGTGACAATATGCTCTGGCTGTGACTCTGTAGATAAAACAAAGGTTGAAATTCAAATCATCTCTGAGCTCCAATTTCATCTACTGCTCACTGCACTGCTCATATTTCAAATCCTCTGCTTGACTCTCTGCTGGCTGAAGAGTGAGTGTGCCTCCTCTCCTCTAATAGCCAGTGAAGAGTGCACCTCCTCTTCATGACCCTGACCCCTCAGCAGTGTTGAAGCCTCCTTTCAGACTGTTGACAGTTCCATGCGTGTCTATTAAACTCTCATATCATTACCTTGTAATTCATCTCGTGCATGTCTTCCCTCACTAACGAAAGATTCTGAGTTGAAGACTTGAAACATGACATTTCTTTTTTATTTTTTTTGAGACAGAGTCTCACTCTGTTGCCCAGGCTAGAGTGTCATGGTGCCAGCCTAGCTCACAGCAACCTCAAACTCCTGGGCTCAAGCAATCCTCCTGCCTCAGCCTCCTGAGTAGCTGGGACTACAGGCATGTGCCACCATGCCCGGCTAATTTTTTCGCTATATATTTTTAGTTGTCCATATAATTTCTTTCTATTTTTAGTAGAGACGGGGTCTCGCTCTTGCTCAGGCTGGTCTCAAACTCCTGACCTTGAGCAATCCTCCCACCTCGGCCTCCCAGAGTGCTAGGATTACATGCATGAGCCACCATGTCCTGCCTTGAAACATGCCATTTCATCTTGTATTAGGAACGTTACTCCTTGAAGCTAGATCTCATTCTTGAGAGTCCGATAATCATCTGGTCACTCATTTCATTAATTTAAAATTGACTCTGTGCTAGGCCGTGTTTGGGATATATGCCTGTAGATAGGCAGATGTAAAGTTTAGCATAAGGGCTGGGATAGACGATATCCAAGCACTGAAAGCGTGTATGCTGACTGTTATACCAGAAGTATAAAAGGGCCATCCTGACTTAAGCCTTCCTGCCAGAGTGACATGGATGTGGCAGTGGGAGGGAATAAGACAAGAGGGGAAGGAGTCGAAAGGTCCAGAAATCAGAGCCTGTGCTCTGAAAGCCTAGAGAAAGGAGGTCACTTTGGCTACTACCCATCTCTCACAAATATGAGACCTATTCCATCGTTATAACTTTGCCTAAACTGGAAAACTGTTCTCCTCAGTAGGAATGTCCTCAAATATGCTCCTGGTTTATTCTACTCTTTCTCGTTCTTCCAAACTGCATTTTAGACTCCTTTCCTCTGTGGAACTTTATGTATTGATTCCAGACCATGTCAGTATTGCATTTTTGGAACACCTCTGAGTATGGATTATTTAATCTACTTATCTAACACTTAATCACATTCTGTCATTTATACAATAATGTTCATATAATGACTTTCTTTAATTTTGGGGTTTGTTTGTTTTTGTTAATCATTGTGAAAAATCCCAACTCAATCATGCTTGTTTCTTTCCCATCTCCTGCACCCTATTCAGGATGGTACTTTGCTCTCACAACCAGCTGAGTCAAAGGAGGGATAAAATAGAGATGCCAAAGGCTGCCAGGATGGGAAAAATGAGGCTGCTTTTATCCAAAGCATAGAAGTTGGGTGGGGGGCAAAGGGAGCAACTAAATCAGATTCTTACTGGTCTGCCTTTCGAGATTAGATCCTTCGTCACAGTCCTCTCTTTCTCCTTCTTTCTTCTCCAATTCTGGAGAATCATCATTCACTATCCCTGCTGTGATGTAAGTGCACAGACTTTGGGATTATTGTAGCACCCGTTTGATAAACCTGATGCAGAGTTTCCCAGGGGCAGCGGACTCCAGCCCCCTCCTTTTGCCCCCAGTGCTCATAGGGGTAATATCCTCATGAGCTGTGCTGTGCCCAGCACTGCCAAAGACATCCAGGTCCTTCACCATGAAATGGCAGTTCAATTACACACTAAACAATTGGTGCTGTGCAAAGGAGACCTCAGACAATTTCGAAACCAGAGAGTAACCCCTTCATTCTCGGTGGGTACTTCATAGCAGGGACTCCTCGTGATAACTCTCTGTCTGGCCTCCTCTGACCTGGAGCACAAGAGTGAAGGCTGGGATTGCAGGTGGCTCACTCCACCTTCCAGTGGGTCCTTGGGGAAACAGATCCTATATATGTCTAGGTACATCTCACTACCCGCATCGGCACCCTAAGTAATGTTCTCTGGCAGCCTACTGCCCAGCACGACACCAGAGTGCCACCACCACAGGCACCGTCAATACCCCTCCTCCCCATGTCACCCTGGACTCAGGAAAGCAGCGTCACAGACCTGCCCCAGCTGCTGTGGACACGCAGCTCTCACGTATCCTTCCAAATTCTGTCTTATATTTTGAGCTACATATTTTATTTGTGTAATCTTTTTTCTCTCCTTAACCATAACTTGCCTGTGTTGTAAACTGCCATAAATTCAGAGATAATGTCTCATAGTTCTCTTACATTCTACTTGTCATTGAGCACTGGGCTCAGCACACTTTAGATGTCCAGGAAGTATTTTTTGTCAGAATAAATTAATAGGTACAAATTATAACAGGAGGCAGATGAAATCCAATCGTAGATAAAGACTCTCGCTCAGGCTTTTTTTTTAAAAAAAAGTAGGAAATCACCTTTGAGGTAACAGATTCCACGAAATGCTGGTATCTTGTCAACACCCTCCGGTCCCATGGAACAGACCAGGCATGTTGCAGCCCTAAGGTGAGGTCACTCATGAAGCAATCTTAGAGTTGCAGGCTAGTTTCTAAGAGGAGGCCTATGCCCCATTTTATTCAGACAAATGCCTCAGATCTCCTGGCTCAGATTACAGAAATTTTTTTTTTTTTTTTTTTTCTGAAGAGAGGCAGCAGTTATTTGGATCTGTCCTCAGAGGAGGAAGACCTAAAAAGACGTAAGCATTCCAAGGGACAGGATTTTTATTTTCTATGTGTGGCTCATTGCAACATACCTGACAATAGAGGTAGCCAATCCACTTTAAACTGAGAAAGCTGAGGCTCAAAAGGGTTAGGAGACTTGCTTAAAGTCACACAGCAACGCATGGCCAGGCTGGGAACATTCTCCAGGTTTTATTGCTCCTAAGCATGGATGCAGGCTGGTAGACAAAAGGAACCTATGCTCTCCGGAGGGCTTGGGGAGTGAACTTCCCTCTTGGCTGGGTGGTACTGGAGGCTGCATGCATTGTTCCGTCTTGCCCTGGAAGGTGGTGGTTAGCGAAGCCCCTTCCAAACTATTCCTGTAATAATTTCCATCCCAAATCCCAGAAAAATTGAAAACATGGGGTGGGACTCTGTCCCTCCTGTAAACCTCCTGGCTTGTTGCTGTTTACTTAATGATTAATCCTTCAGCACCGCCTTGTTAAATAGAAGGGTAATATTTTCCTTCTGGCTGGACTGGACAGGCTCCCAGTTCCAGCCAGGTACCTTCAGGCCATGGAACTCAAGACATATAATACGCCTTTTGTGCTGCTCTCTGGAAACTGAGTGTGCGTGAGGGAGAGTGGGGGTGAAGGATGCTCTTAGCAGTGGATTTCCTTCTGTTTCTCAGCTCTAGGGTCAAGTGGAGAACTTAGCATAAATTCTAAATTTTCAGGACAGAGAAAACCAAGAGAGGAGGGAGTATCAACAACCTTATATGCATGTGTATCTATTTCCCTTAAATACCTTAGATCACTGAGAAAGCAAACCTCCTTATTACTGCTGCAGCTGTGGGATTTACAAACAGTTATTCTTAATGTAATAGTTATGGGTAAATTGTCTATATCTATAGTGTAATCGTATTATAAATAGGTTTGCTTGCTTATTGTGTCACTGTGACCTTCCTCGTCACTTTCTATGGTCACTGTCAACTTGACAGGCTTGGGTATGGTTAAGAATTAAACCTTGTTTGGTTTTTTTTTGGTTTCTCCTTTATGTCTTGTTTATTGAACTTGGTTGGTAATTTTTTGGAGGATTTCCACACAATCAAAATGCAAATAAAACCATAAATTTACCACCAACGAAGAAATCTGGAGGTGGAGCTATGTTTTGCAAAACCATTCAATCTGTGATCACATAAGGCCAGGCGTATCACCTCAGTCAGGGCCTGGATGCCTCCAGAATGAGGACGGCGGATGAGGATGTAGTTTGAGGGCAAGAGCCTCAGTGTAGCATCCTTTTCGAGGAGTCTTAAGCTTCACTTTTTCAATGAAGACCTGACCCCTGTACCATGTGAATCTATTTTCCTGAACTCCTATAACCTTTATGAGCTACACCTGTACTTATTTGTTATGTCTTATATTTTCAAACATTATTTATTTAACAAGGAAGCATACTGAGAAAAAAATACTTCGACTAAAAATCTTGTAGCTCATAGAGCACCTAGTACAAAACCATGGACATTATCTTCACCTGGAAATTATTTATGGTTTTATGATTTGGTTGCGTTCTATGTCATTAAAAGGACAGTGTTCAGAATTCCAAATATAGTCAGCCAGAACTTCTTTCATCCCAAATATTTGCAGATGTTTGTGCAATGTGTTGAGATATAGAGAGAAGTAGGTGACATGATTCCCATTCTTGGGGAAATCTGTAAAGGGAAGTATAGTCTGTGTATTTTACCCATCCTCAGAGAAATAGTGTAGACTCAGTCAGGGAATGAATAAATTTTTAAAATAAAGTTACCTATTATGACCATTGGGTCCATATTTCTGTTTGGTAGCCCTTGGGTTTATACCATACAGTGAAATCAAGTCTCTTCATTTCAGTGAAGGTGAAAATAACAAGAACACTCCAAGGAGGCAGATAATAAAGCGCTTCCTTCTGCTTAGTTTAATATATTTGGAGATTTTACATCTAATTGAGTAAGTATTGGGTTACTTACTCATGGGTTACTAACCCATGCCAAGTATTGGGTTAGATATTAAGAAAATAAAGACTACTAGGTTACAGTCCCTGCCTGCATAGTTTTCAAGATATTTTAGTTGGTAGTGGATTTTCCTGCTTTATAGAAATAGAAACTGAAATCAGATAGCAGAAGCTGCCATAAAGCATGATGGAAATCATGGGGGAACTTTGTTAAGTGTTCCTGTGCCTTAGTTATCTTATTTATAAAATGGGGCTGATGATATCCATCTCTCCTGACCAGCCGGAGTGTTGTTAGAAGGAAATTACATAGATAGATGCCAAAGTTTTGCTAAGAGGTTACCTGTTTTCTCACTCTTACAGCATTGTTTTTAGTGTTTTCTGATTTCCACTGAGTGGCACCGCCATTTCAGTAGCCACTCACTACAGAGGAAGGGGTGGTGGCTGGTGGCCTCTGAGTCGCTGACATTTGGAACTGAATTGATCCCAGGACCCACACATGACTTGTGTCTAACTTGTGCGCTACGAATGAACAAGAAGAAATAGCCCTCCTCCTTTTGAGGCCCGCAGCCTGTCTGCTTCTCAAAAGTTCCTTGGCATCGTTCCCTGGCGGGAAGGGTAAAAGCACAGGCGGCCCCGGGGGCAGACACAGGGTACATCTGTGTGTGACGTGACGTAATTCTCCAGTTTACACATCTATCTGGGACGTGTAAATGTTTCCAAACCACACTGAGAAAGGCCCACAGTGTTTAAACAAAAATTTTATGAGGCCTCTTATAGAAAGTAAAGCCGTGTAAACGTATGATCAGAATCTGCCCCTTGTCTTCTCCCTCTGTTAACTACACACTGGGTACTGCACATGTGACAAAAAGGGGCAAGTGTCACATCATGGCGGCTCAATTTCTGGGCCCGAGGAGTTGGTGCGCCTGTTGCTTTACGGATGCGGGGGGACCTCAATGTTGAAAAGATGGGTGGTCCAGGAGTGACATCAGCAACTAAGTCTCTCTTACTTGGGCTGAGACCAAAGTGGTTACTAAGTAACCCTGTGAAGTTTGCAAAAATCCCTTTATCTTCCGTTCAGGCCCTGGTCAGACCCTCTACTCTCTGCCAGTGCAGAACAATATATGGATTGTTCAACACGACCTGTTCAGCCCATCCTCCTCTGCACTGTAGAATTATGGAAATCGTCTCTGAGCTGCTTTCTTCTCCCTCTGAGTCTTAGATTAAACGTGTCGTCTCTGCATGAAAAGCCAACTTTTTATATCTGGGCTGTGTTGTCTTCTCCCTGCCTCATGGATCTCACTATACTAAACTTTCCTTCTCTCTTTCATGTGTAAACTTATCTTCTTATTTATCCATCAGCATATTTTAAATCAATAAGCTTATTTAAAAACATACCTCTTATATGCTTTGCTCTTTCATAAAGTGGAGAAAGGAAAGAACTTACTTTTTAGAATTAATGTTGACTGATGTCTTACCATGGTACTGGCCCTCTCAGAAGTGCTGTATATGTACAGATTCATGTCATCCTCATTGAGATAGATACTGTCAGCTCCATTTCAGAGGTGGAGAAACTGAGGCATAGAGATGTAATCTCTGTCCACCCAAGGTTGGAGAGATGGTGGGAAATGTGATGCTGGGATTTGCATCCGTGCAGTCTGGCTCCAGTGCTCTGTTTTATACTAACTATGTATGTGCAGCTTCTCTCACTCCCACTGCCCCTTCCTGTTAGTGCCTGTCCTTCACATTCCCAAGCAATTGCCTGCATTTCCAGGCTTGATGTTCATACCATCCCCTTACGACCCTTTACCCTCTCGTATCCTTATCACTACACTACTGAAATCTTTTCAAGGTCATCTGTGAAATTCAAGTTGCCTATTCTCATAGTCAATCCTAATCCTTCCTGATGGATCTTCCTGATAAGTCTGCAATATTAATAGTCTAGTCCTTTTCGATGCATTTTCCCTCCTCATCATTTCTTGGTATCCCCCTAGGATTCCCTGGAGAGATTAATCCCTAGAAGAGAATAATAAGAATTATAAAATCAAGGAGACTAATAGTCCAACCCAGGAGGGTAGCAATAAGTTCCTGGACTATAATTTAGTTGGATCTGGTGAGGAGTCATCCCACCAAGGCTGTGGACCTTATCGTAAAAGTAAGAAAAATAAGAAAGTTGTCTGGGCACGGTGGCTCACGCCTGCAATCCTAGCACTCTGGGAGGCCAAGGCGGGAGTATTGCCTGAGCTCATGAGTTCAAGACCAGCCTGAGCAAGAGTGAGACCCTGTCTCTACGAAAAATAGAAAAAAATTAGCTGGGCATGGTGGCATATGCCTGTAGTTCCATATGGCACCAACAGTCCCTCAGGAGGCTGAGGCAGGAAGATTGCTTGAAACCCAGGAGTCTGAGGTTGCTGGAGCTAGGCTGATGTGGCATTCTAGCCAGGGTGACAGAGCAAGACTTTGTCTCAAAAAAAAAGAAAAAGAATGTTAAGAAAATCAAGAAATAGAGCTGATTTGGGTTATACATTTAAAATGTTTAAATGATAAGCTTAAATTGTTGTCAATGTGTTCAGATGAAAATATTCACCAAGCAGTTGGCAATGTATACTGGAAACTTATGAGGGAAAAGTGAAGTGGAAATAGAGAATGTAGCATTTTTTGTGTGGTGATGTTTGTTGAACTCATGGAAATAGGTGCGGTTTTAAGAGAGAGAGAGTATTGAGAATGACATCAACCAAAAAGTTTTTCATAATGGCCCTTTGCATAAAAAATAAAAGATAAAATAGTCAACTGAAAACTTCAAGCCTTTCAAGATCTGGCAACAAACCTTTTAATTCAATTCAGCTCAACAACTGAATGCTTATTATGTCAACAAAAAAGAACAAGAAAGAAAGACACATTATTTTAGTTAGGGTCCTTGGTCACAAATAAGAGAGACAAAGCTAGAATAAATTAAGCAGAAAAGGAATTTATTGGAAGGATACTGGATAACTCCAAGAATAATTGGGAGGACTCAAGAACCAGCCTTAGAAAAATGGGCAGAAGGCTAAGTAGGCTAGTGAAGTGTGCCAGAATTACATCCAAGAAGATGCCACAAAAAGAATCTGACCTACAATACCAGGCGTGGGTATTCAAAGTTGCCACTGACACGGTTGCCGGGAGATGCATGCCGTCACCGCTGTTAAAGGCATTCCAATTTGCTCCCTGTGTCTTTGCTTTATTTGTTCCCAATTAAAGTCCCAGGGAAAATATGCAATTGATTGAGTTTCAATGAAGTGCCTGTTGTCTAGCTGCCAGGAGCTAGGGAAAACATATCTGTCCTTCTCCAAGGGAGTGAGTTCCAATATTGGATAGCCCCAAAGGGCAAATGCCCACTTCAATTGCTATCTTCTTACAACTTAATGGATCAATTGAATGAGACAGGGATATAGTAAAATGTGCTAAATTAAATACATTCCATATAGTACAGTTAAAGCAGATATTAATTTTTTTCTAAAACATCTGGCTCCTTTACAATTTGACCAACTGATTATAGTTATGCTTTTTTCAGTATTTATGAAGCAATTTTTCCCTTACTTCTGACTGTTGGAAAGCCATCTCTCCTGTAAGTTACAGCACATATACCATGCCTTCTGTGAAAACTTCCCTGACTTTTCCAGCTACCAGTAATTTCCTTCTCTTGTGGACTTTTGTTCCACTTTTGTGACATTCATCCCAAAGAGAATAAGAACTGTGCCTCCTGTCTCTTAGATACTTTGTTAGCCCAAAGTATCTAGCCTAACTAACCTGTTAGGTGAAAGAGAGATGGAGGATTTTTAAATAAATTGTCAAATAAAAACCAGTTAATTACACAATTCTTAATCCTCCCACACATGCATGTGAAAATTATGATAGAATGGGAGTTGATAATTTGATGGTAAAGTTTCAGAGAGAGATATTGGTGTAACTGTCTCCCACTGTGAGCCAAGTGAGAAGGAATTTGAGGAGACTCATTGGAACGCTTAAGAAGCTGACTGCATCTGTTTCCCCAACTTCAAACTTCATGTCAGTAGCTCTCCAAAATGGGGCGGGGAGATAGTTTTTATTTTAAAGCTGGTTTTGTGTTTTTTTATCTGTTTGGATGTCTGTGTTGCTAGAAGTGATCAATAAACAGTTCATATAAGAATAATCAGTAAAGCCTCTGCCCACAAACAGATTTAAAGAGTCTGGATGGTATGGTGGAATGGGGGTGGCTGAGAGAGAAAAAGGAAAGTTGACTTCGGATTACACTCCATAAATCCTGTTTCCTTAATGTAACTGTTACTTTTGTCAAGAAGAATTTAATATTCTTGGTTCCAGAACTCTACAATTGAAACTTGGACAGAAAATAGCCTTTCTAGGATCATATACATTAGGATTCTTTTTCCTCACCAACTGTATCCCATGTCACTGTCACTATCATACTGTTCATGGTTAACACCACAGCTGACTCCTTTATCTAAGAGCATATTGTATGACTCTTTTGAGGTCTACCATGTTGGATGCAGAGATTGAACTCAGTCTGGTATCCTTCACTCCACTGGGCTATGATTCCAGCTCAAGACATCCTCTTCACCAAGAGTGACTTCCAGGATTCCAAAATAATCTTTTTGTTTCCTCCGTTGATACTAATCACTGGTTTTCATTTTGCTGCCAGGAAGTCCTTCTATTTCCAAATGCCTTCATGAGTTAATAAGTACTCAATTCTGAAAAGTCAATAGTAAAGTCTGCCTCAATTATTCTGTATATAAACTACTTCGGATGACATGTTCATAGAGTCAATGTTTGAAGGATTTAGGGAATGCTCAAAGTGGAAGAATTGTTAGAGGTCATTAGGTTGCCTGTTCTTAACAACAATGTTGGGACACATGGAGGTATGTCACAAGTCAACTGTCACTAAAAAGAGCTTAAGTATATGGTTGATTTCCCTTTTTAATACAATAGAGCACTTCAAGGTTACTTCTGTAAAAACAACTGTCATGTTTTCTTGCTATTCATTGCGTGCTTTCTTGACTGGAAAAAAAAATGGGGATGAATGTCCGCTCACCTTTTGGAATACATACAGGTTACACCTCGTCTTATCTATGTCTTAGATATAACGACAACTGCTGCTGCTGATGAACTGCTCAATACTGTGGTGCCGTTTCTATTGTGAAACTTTTCCAGGCCATTAGAGGCCACATTACACCTATCTTTTCCTTATTTCTACTTCTCCCTGCTTGTGTAATGCACTTAACTTACTATATACTTCCAGGTAATAACTGTTACCTTGTTAACCTAGGTTCTTTAATATCAGTGAGCATTTTCATGTTCCTCTATCATCTCCATTGGATTGAAAGCCTTAGTACAAGGTCTATAGCTTACAATATTTCAAGGTCTACAACTACATAATTGGCTCTTGAATAAAATTAGAGATTGGCTAAGTCCTTTGGAAGTCTAGGGTAAATATATTTTCCCCTCTTCAATTATCTTAATAATTCAGGCCAGCATCAATGTCTTGAACTAATTATAGAAGCAAATATCTAAGGAATGACAGGGACAGAAAAGAGTCTTGTCCTCCCTGGCATGCATGACTTGGTCCAATGGAGAAGCCAGGACTCATTATGTTCTGAGAAATTCATCCTTTAAAAGAAGGGTCTCTTTGAAAGAATTTGATTTATATGCATCACATAAATGCTTCTCTTTTCTGGTACTGTCCTTCAGATATATCTTTCTTGGTGGCTTCTTTTTCTCATAATAATAGCACTAACCCCTATCTTTGAACACACTGTCCACATAGATGGAATGCCGTGCAGCTCCTTGCTTGGTGAACTGGAACCAGCTAACTGTATACCTCAACAATATAACACTAGTTCTTCCAGCCTTAAATTTTGGAAGAAAGTAGAAAAGGCTCAATAAAATCAGCTATGAGTTACATTCACACTCTTACATTCAGTCACAGAGACCTAAGTTCTATATACTGATTCTATTGCTTAGATGTATGATCCAACACATCACTAATTCTTTAATTCTCAGATTCCTCATTTTTCAAAAGGTTATAGCAACATTTACCTTATTGAGTTATTTTATAAGCATTAAATAAGATAATCATATATAAAACACCTATATACCAAAATGTCAAGTGCATAGGGAATACTCAATGCAGAGTGACTATAAATAATAATGATAAAAACACATTTTAGTAAAAGAAAACTTCTGCTTTTGTTTTAATAACACTACTAACTTAGCTTTGACATCTGTTATATATTTCAATGTATATTAACATTTAACCTATTTTATTTGATGTCCTTCATGAATCATTCTGGACCAAGAGAATTCATGTTTAAAATGGTAATCTGGGTTCTGCTTCTAATAATAATGGAATAGCTTGTGTTGGACTAATCCTTCAGCAGATGATAATTAGAGACTATGGGAAAAGTATTTTTTAAAAATCATGGTAACAATTTTCTCAGGTCCAGAATCAGCAATAAATGTTAAAAGAATATTACTCATCATTTGTATTTTATTTATGGTTATTTATACTTTATAGTTATTTGTACTTTAGAAAGTGCACTTTGAGTAAAGTGTTTAGCAATAAAGGGACATTATGTCAACAAATCCCTGTCAAAAAATTTAGAAAAGACTGTATATCTATGTATACCCATGAAATATTTATGCATAAATATATACATTGTCAGGATTATGTATAATAAAATAAGTGCAGGACACCTGCACTGAAGCCTACAAGATATGCCTTAGAGGAATTAAAGAACTAAGTTAATGGTGAGTTCATGGATTGGAAGAGTCAATATTGTAGATATTTCCTTTAGCTGATCTATGGATTCAACAAAATTCCAATTGATCTAAAAAAAAATTTTTAGAAATTGAGAAGATGGTTATACAATTTATGTGGGAATGCAAGGGCCTAGAATAGCCTGTAACACAGCTTGGGGAAGAAGAATAAATTTGGAGTATTTAAACCCTCTGATTTCAAATCTTACTACAAAGCTACTATAATTAAGAAGGTATGTTATTTGTATAAAAACAGACATATATAACAAAGAAACAAAATGGAGAATCTTTCAAGATACAGAATCTTTCTGAGAACGATTCTCACACAATTTAGTAGAGAATTTAGGACCTCTTTAAAATAAGTGATGTCAGAATAACTGGATAAACTTCTAGGGAAAAGCTGTACATTGTTTCCCATCTCACACCAAACACAAAAATCAATTTGAGATGGATCATAGATGTAGACATAAAAGCTATGTTTTAAAAAAATGTTTTTAAAATATAGGATTTTATCCTATATTTGTTTATAGAATATAGGATTTTATCTTTATGACCTTGAGGTAGAGAAAGACTTTGTGGAATGACACCAACAGCACTAAACATAAAAGAAAAATTTGATAAATTGAACTTTATCAAAATTAAAAACTTACATTCCCAAGGAATTTTGCTTCATTTCAGAGAGAACGTAAAGGCAGAGAATTCATTCCTCTGAGACTGTGCGTAAACTGAAAGAGACCGGTTTGATTCAAGTTACTCAGTTTTCTATCATTATTGGAAAGGAGAATTGAGATTTAGGTTAATTTCAGTTATAAAGGAATAAGGTTATGGTTTTACACACTTGGCTTTTTAATTACTTAGATTTCAAACACATTATATGAGTTTGCAGAATTTGAGAAATAGGCATATTGAGGGGAATATCGTTCAAGGGATACTGCTTTTATATTCAGGATGTGACCATTCCTGGAGAAATCCCTATTCCTCTGTGGATGTTTTCATGCCCAATATCCTGGATATATGTGGTCAGTTTGCCTAAATACATTTTTCTTTCTATATTGACACAAAATGAGTCCTATTTCTACCATTTACCCAGCAATGGATATGTGTTAAAATGGCCCTGGAAATCCATTTTGATGGTTAACATTTTCATATAACATTCCATAATCAATCAGTTAGTTGCAATAGCATCATTTTCTTAAGTTCTTTTTTAAAGTACTTTGTTTTTTGCAGCAATGTAATAATCTAAACTTAAGCCTTCCCCATGGAGCCCAAGTGAAGACTATGGTCAAAAGAATTAAACAAAAAATGCTTTTCTTTGTCATATCCCTGTGATTTTAGAAAAACTTCTTAAACTTTCAAAATTTTCTTTCCTTATTTGTAAAACAGTGTTATTTTTCCCTGGGCAGGCACATTTTCAGGGTTTTAGGGAGAGTCAAACACAACATTAACTATCAAGCTCTTTTTAAAAAGTCTGAACCAGGCTGGGTGCAGTGGCTCATGCCTGTAATCCTAGCACTCTGGGAGGCCAAGGCAGGAGGATCGCTCGAGGTCAGGAGTTTGAGACCAGCCTGAGCAAGAGTGAGACCTGGTCTCTACTAAAAATAGAAAGAAATTAGTTGGACAACTAAAAACATATAGAAAAAATTAACTGGGCATGGTGGCGCATGCTTGTAGTCCCAGCTACTTGGGAGGCTGAGGCAGAAGGATTGCCTAAGCCCAGGAGTTTGAGGTTGCTGTGAGGTAGGCTGACACCACGACACTCTAGCCTGGGCAGCAGAGTGAGACTCTGTCTCCAAAAAAAAAAAAAAAGTCTGAACCATATCATGGGTATATATTTTTTATTACATATTTTTGTGGCTAATGTTCTTGCACCCATTGTGCCTGATCCTGGTGCGGGGACTTGATTCTTTTAGGTTTTTGCCTTCTCTTCCCACATACCTCCTTCTCGTAGATGACATGACAGGGATTGACTAATTGCTAACTTTTATTAGCATGATTTTTTTTCCAGAATTGGAAAGTACTTGTTCCATAACCATCGTTATCCATCGTTTGGTCATTTGCGTAAAAGATTTCCCCCCCCCCTCGCAGGAATCTGAAATGTTTTATTTTGAGGACATAAAAGCTTCCTCTGAATGTCTGCTTTTGGTTATGTCCTTTCAGGCTATTTTTTAGATCTAAACTGCTTTGTGGTGGGTGTAATTACCTATTCCCTCAAGGACTGACTATCGCACCAGTTTGTGGGACAATTAATTGAGACAATTATATGAATTGTTTATCTTTATTTTATGTTCTATGTGATGTAGCAGCAGCTCGGGGCTCCTCCAGTTTGGGGCTGTAAGCAGTGAATCGGGTTTCAGAAGAGTTCAATGACTTTGCTATTTCAGGTGGCGAAACAAAACCTACTATCCATTTCTGAGAGAATGTACAGCTTTTTTTTACATCTCCCCCACACCTCCCCTGCCCCCATATCTTCACCTCTTTCCAGGTATCAATGTGATTTCAATAGCGTGGTGCTTGAGACACTCCCAGCACTGGGGAGACCCGGCCTCCCCCTTCCAACGTGACTTCTCATTAATTCTCCCATTTGATATGTCAGTACAGACATTGTTACACTTCCTATCTTCAGGTGAGGAAATTGAGACTTCAAGGTATGAAATAATTTACCAAATGGTAAAGGTCTAAGATCTGTTTTTCCATAATCAACAGATTCCCATCAAACAGCGAAACTGCAAATTTAAGTCAATTTTTTTTTTAAAAAAAGCAAACTAAAATGGTAACACCTTAATTTTCATGCGAAGGCAAACCACACCAATTACAACAATAAAGTTAAGACTCTTAAAGCTCTTTCAGTACGTTGCCTGATTATATTTGATAACTTCTTTCAGATAAATACATTTTATTTTTACCCTCTGCTTAAGTGCCTTTCTAGCTTAGTCTCACAAATGTCATATTCTGCTCATACAGATATAGCAAGAAACACTTCTTGTGATTTTCTCCCTCCCTGCTCATGTTTCTCTCTCTCTCTCTCTCTCTCTCTTTTATGATTATAGCAACATTGACAGCTGTGTTCATTGCGATCTATGGCTGCCTATACCTTTAAGTACCTAGCTTGGAAATCATTTTGTCCCTCTAGATTTGAAAAATTACACCCCATCTCCCAATTCAAGATACACTGAGACAGAGCTGTGCTGTCTGCAAGAATATTAGTTCTGAGAATAGGATTGCTGTTTGCACCACGCACTCTGCTCTCTTGCCGGCAATAATCAAAGTGAGCTTGTATTTCTTTAATGACAAAGCCTCCCGGTGTGTTAATTTGGTTCTCGGTGACACTACATCTTGTCAGAGGAGTGAGAGAAATGGGAAAACATACACTAATATCACTGTAAGCCAAGTGGCACATTTTTCTGTGTAATCCACCTCCGGAAGGTGAGGGTCTTTGGCCCCCCACCTTTTGGAGGGTATCTGGGCGCTGTGAAGGCTGTGGACTCAAACTTCCTGTTGCATCTAAGGGTGGGACTTTTCCCACGTGACTGTTTGCTCTGACTCAAAAGAAATTCTATTTCTGTGCAGTGAGAAATCACCTGGCCCCGACCGACTCTCTGGTAGTAGGATAGTCACTCCAACCTCAGGACCCTCACTCATAAAATGATGACACTGACACTTAGTAGACCATGGTAAGGATTGAGAACAATACCTAAATTGCTTTGCAGTCATAATATTCATCCCCTTTTCAGATCTCAGGCTGATTTGTGAAGCAACAAAATACCACCTTAGCTCAGAGGTGATCTTCAAATGCAGCTCTAGGTATTTCAAAAGGTGGCTAGAAAGAGACCTGAGGCCAAAAGTATCATCCCATATAATTTCTGGAATGTCTGTCCACTCCTCAAATATTTTAAAACTGGGGACTCTCTGAGCCCAACCTGTAAACTTTTTAAGTTCCAATGATGATAGTTCTTTTGCCACTGCAGTCGAGTGTTGCCAATTAATTTTAAGTGTCACCATTCTCCAGGGTTTTGTAGACAATCTTCTTCTACCTCCTATTCTTGGGCAAGTCCTACCTCTTCAATCTTGCATTTTAGTATCCGGCTTCTTTCTCAGGTGGTAACGCTTAAACTGATGGTTGTCGGTTCCAGAAATCATCATTCTTTTGAGTTAGCAACTGCCTCCCAAATAGCTTGCTAAAGAGGAACTGGCACTTTCCTTTCCTCTTTCCTTTCTCGTCAAGAATGCACTAGGTTCACAGCAACCACCAGAGCCTGTCAGCATGCCCATCAGAACACAAACCAGCCCAGCTGAGGGGACCACTTGCGGGAAGTTCTCAGGGCCTGCGTGTTTGGTTTGCCTCTTCCTGTTTGCCTTGTAGCTTTAAATAATGCGGTTGCTTCACAACCACTTGTTTTTTGAGTAGGGAACAGGGCATATTTTTCTAGCAGATAAAATGACTTCCCACCATTCACTCATTGTTATTTCCCCTTTCTGAAGGGCAGCCTGCTGAATGCAGGGCAGTGTGTAATACATGTTTTCCTGTTTTCTGCTCTTTCTCCATTGGGCTTGTCAGTCAGTCATGGGCTTGGTTCTGGGGAGGATGTGGCATTCATGAGAAAGAAGTCGAAGAGAATTTGTGTGCATTATGCTTCTCAGAGAGTGCACATGAGAATTGGGTGCCTGTGACGGCTGACAATGCCCAAGATGCTGTATATCCAAGTCATGCAGTGGGAAGCCAGACATTAATAAAAGAGGAGTAATACAAACCCAGTATCCCATCAGTATTTCCTGAGTATCATATCATACAACCCCTATAATAACTTACTGAAGAATTGTGATGTGATTTGTTTGAGGAGACACTAGTCAAGGTCTGAAATTCACTATGGAATAAAATAGAGAAAATAAGTGTTTAAGGTCTAGACTGTTTTGGGCACTCTGTGATCACATCTCTCCTTATTCCACATCCTACACCAAAAATTTCTCTCCATATCACTGCCCCCATCTTCACTGCTAAGGCTCAGGATCCAGCCAGCTTTCTATCTCAATTCAGCTTTAGCCTTCTATTTGCAAATCTGGACGCCCCTTCTGCCTCTAGAGACCTGCTAATATCTAATAGTTTCACAAGAGGAGATTGACGTTGGCCACCTGTCCCATGGCCGGTGGCATTGGGTGGAAGTAACTGAGGAGCAAGTATGGACATACATTTTTCTTCAGCCCGACATTCATAATGACAATTTTCCTCCGAGAAATTTTTTCCAAAGAGAATACTTAGCTTTAATGTATTTTTTCCAAATAAATTAAAAATAAGATATGGACAGGTAATGAATTCAGGCCACGGTTATTCTTGTTTTGTGATGCTGTTCAGGGTCATCCTGAATAAAAAAAACCTTTGTTCATGTAGTAGGGGCTTAAAAACTCCCCTAATTCAGTAGGTCAAATGACAACCTGCTTAGTTTGTAATCATAGTCATCATTTAGTTGATTCTAAAACCCATTTTTATAGTAAAGCATTTCTTACTGAATATGCAAATATTTTATTATAAATTAGCATCTATTTTGGGACACCAGTAGGGATAGGACTAGATACAGAGTGAGGGAAATGGCTGAGAGAAGGATACTGTATAAAGATGAGGTGCATTTGGGGTATAATTTTTGCTTACTACATATTTTTTTTTCCAAAATCTTGTCCCCTTGATATATCATGGCAAGATAAAAGCAATGTAACAGTCAAATCCCATACTGGGCTGTGAGACCCCAACTGGAGGAACATAAGTCAGCTGTCTGACCGGGCACCTGATTGAATCAGTTCTTAATCACTCCTGACTGCAGCGATCAGTGAAAACCCCCAGACCTCTTCAGAGGCACTAACTTGTGTAAAGAAGCCACATTAACTAAGTAGGCTCATCTCTTCCTGCTGCCCTGCCATTCTTTTCAACTCAGGTGGTCGCAAAGAAAACAAAGGAAAATAGCTTGAGCCCTTAGATCAGCCAGAGCAGACCCCAGGACTTGAGAATCATAAGGTCACAATTTTGAAGCAAGGAGTCATTCTGTAGAGCCCCAGTGGTGTCAGGGGAAAGGGAAAGGTCCTACAGGAAAAATATTGAGAGAGAAGGTGACATATGTCAGATTGGCAGCAACTCTTAGGTTGGATATTCAATGGTTTCTGGAATTTCCCTAGCTCTTGCCTTAAGAGCTACAACTATGCATTGCGAAAGAGTGATCCCTGTCCTATCCCATGGAAAATTTCACTGAAGTCACTGTAGGTACTATGAAGAAGCTGTACATAAGAGTTTGTCTAAAACAGGAAGGAACATGGACTTCTGCAAAGACACCATTGTGACTTTATCCTTCCTCCTAGTAAGACAACAGGACAGGGGAGGCCCTCATGTATGGGATGGGGTAGAAATGTGATGGTATCTCAGAAAGACTAAGCATCAGATAATAATAAATGTAACATTTATTTAATATGTCAAAGCAATATTTTAGGCATATTATGCATTCTTAGGTGGTAAAGGGGCTAGGAATTGCTAATGAGGAAATTATAGATGCGTTGCTGGCTTTAAGTTGCTTGTAGCCTAACTGGGGATTTGAAACCTATATAAAGGACATAGTTTAGAGAACAATATCAAGCAAAGCGTTAAAAAAGAAATATAGTTAATGCTTTGAATAATAGCAACAAAACAATGTTTTGTTTAATTATTATTTTTATTTTATTTTATTTTTGGTATTTCCCAAAGCTGCAAAGCATGTAGGAAGGAGGAAAGGAAAGGGAAAAAAACCCGTAAGAGTGAATGAGAAAAAAGATAAATTTTAATTCCCCTCTATTCCGTTCTTGAATTGAAAATCTAACCGTTGAAAGAAAACTTTCTGTCACTTGGTGGAGCCCAGATTTTGCTTCTTCCTCTTGTTTGGCTATCACTGATTCTGTAAGATCTCCCTAGAGTCCTATCTTTTCCATGAAGCATGAGTTTATCATTCTTACTCACAGAGACATTTTCCTTTTCTGAAGTTTTTGCTCATTTATCATTTTCCCAGTTCCTAACAGTGTGTGTCAAGCCTCAGAATATATGAGCCTGAAGGAGTTTGTCCTTGACAAGAGAGGATCTGAAAACCAAAAGAGCTATAGATGGAGATATGGGGGTTGATATCTTCGTGTAGACAAGACCAAGTAGGAAGACAATTGTTTCTTTCAAAGGGTTGATGGGTTGTCATGTAAGGAAACAAGTAGGGTTCTCCTCCACTGTCCCAGAGGATGGAATCAGGGCTAACAGGCAGAAAGTGCTGAAAACAACTTAAAAGATTGTACTATAGAACATAGAGTGTGGCCTCTTCTTCATTTGCAATATTCAGGACAAGCACAGTTGTCATCCATTATAAACACTTATTAATACAAACTAATCGCCAGTTTGGACTAGATTGGGTTATTATTTTTTATTTCTATCCTGTTTAATAAACAAACCTGGAGGAGTCACTCACTTGTGATAATAATTGTTCTCTGTGGCTTTGTGGAAGGCCATAACAAGGTGACTAGGTTTCATCTCTGGCTTGTTCCTGTGTTGTCTTCTCACAGCTGGAGATGGAAGTCCATCCCAGCTGGTGTCATAAATGCAAATTTCATTATCATTTAAATCTAATTATGGAACTAGACACAATGGGTTTTTGACTTTCCTTTGAAAAACCTATTGGGAGAGCGTAAGGCAAATAAAATGAAAACTTGCATGTTTTCCTGTGTTTTTGTTGTTGTTATTGAATTCTTCTTCAATTTGATCCATACTTGGGTGTCAAAGAGTGCTTTTAGTTAACTCCTCTTCTCAGTTTGAAAAATACTATATGTAGACATATCAAGGTGTACATGTACATATAAGTACATACCTATATATATATATGTACGTACACACACTCCTACACAGTTCAATCATTTATATTCTGAACAGCATTTAGACTGGTGGCCTGTCTAAATAGGTTATTTTAGTGATTCTTTCTAAATTTAGGACTCCATTATGTCAAAACTACAGCATAAATTACATATAATTTATAAAAGTAATCTATATACTAAAAAATAAAAAATACTGATAAGAACAAAGAAAATAATCACTTGTAAAGGAATCATTCAAAGCTAAGCCCACTTACATTTTGTATAAGTCTTTCCAGAACTTTATTTATGTGTAAATTTCCTCAAGAAATGGATTTATATTCCACATATTATTTTTCAGTCTACTCATTTGCCTCATTAGTATATCATGAGCATCTTCCCAAGTCAAAAGATGGCAGATGTGAGTCATTTTAATAGCTAGATTAATCAATTTTCTGTTGTCATTAAGGTTATCTCCAAATTTTTACAGTTGTAAATAATTGCACAATACAAATTCTTTTATATGTATCTTTTAAAATCTAACTATTTCTTTAGAATATAATCTAATAATAATATAATAAGAATTATATTCTCATTTAATTTGATAGACCAACCTTATACACATTCTTAATACTTTAGGATATAAGGAGATACTGCCTTCTGGAAAAGTGGAACAAATTCTATCAGTAACTGTATACGAGAGAGCCTGTTTACTCAAACACTTGCTAAAATTGAACATTATCTGTCATTTAGATCTTTGCGAATTTGACAGGTGAAAAATTATGTCTTTTAAAATTTGTTTTCCTTTCATTACTAGTGAGATTGAACATTTTTTCATGCATTTACAAGTCATTTATAATTACTGTTCTGTGAATTGCCTGTTTATGTCTCTTGCTCATTTATTTCCTGTAGCATTCTTATTGATTTATGACAACTGTTTGTATATTAATGGTATTAGCCCTTTTAATTTATGTTGCTAGTATTATTTTCCATTTTGTTATTTGCCTTTTACTTATATTTTGATTTTTTTAACATAGAGCAGTTTTACACTTTTATTTAGTTGAATTTCTCAGTATTTTCTTTCACAATTTCTAGTTTCACACCATGATTTGAAAGTTCTTTTCACCTGAAGGTGTGAGTATTAATTTTTAAAGGCAGATTTTGTATAATTTGCTTCCTTATGTGCCCTAGAAGGTCCCATGCAGTTCTGGACTTACATTCATTGATTGAGAAGAGGGTCACTGGTAAAAATACACATATAGTGTAGGCAGATGGATATAGTCCTTCCTTTTGCTCTTTCTGATCAGAGAGCCTTTCTTATTATATATTTCTTTTGTATTTACCTTCTAAGTTATGGCTTCACATAGGCTTCCAAAATAAACCTCCCTAAGGAATTTTGCATTGTTTGAAGAAAAGGACTGGGTACAGGGTAGTTTTATTATTGCAGGATGGGTTGTTCCATCTTTGTTGTGTGTGTGTGTGTGTGTGTGTGTTTGTATTTGCATAGGCACATGTTCAAAGATATATGCACACACCACTGAAACTTATATATAAATGCTTTCTCAATGTTACCTCTAAAATCTTTGTAAGGCATCATGGATTTAAACTTTTAAAAAGAAATATAACTGTCTGGAAGCAAGTAAAATACATTGAAGGGAGAAGTGGCTAGAGGTTACGAATCTCCTGCAGGGAAAGAGGTGACAAGGACCTGAACTGTACCAATGGCCATGGCCAAGGGAAAGGGGAGAGGGTGTATACATGAGTTATGCTGCAGGAAAAGCACCGTCAGGACCATTAAAAAATCAGTATGAAGGCAGAGGGAGCCAGGCCCATATGTCAGAGAAAAGAAAAATCATGTTGTCAACAAATTGCAAGGGTCATAAACGGAAAAATGTAGTGAAAGATGAGTTTGATTTTTGACATATTCAGTTGAATGAGAACAGTGTACATTTGGGTAGAGGATGTTATTAATTTGTGTTTGTCTGTGTGACTCTAAGTCTAGCTTTTACCATTTAGCATCACACAAGGAAGATCAAATTCCCTAGAGTCCTGGAAAATGTATACAATATTAAAAAAAAAAAATCTTTGCAAGAACATTGCCTGTGCAAGTAGGAGAGGAATTTGCTAGGAGGAAAGAAGAGAAATCACTTTCAGATTAAAGGCATAGCATGTATAAAGGAAAGGATGAATAAAATAATATGGCTATTCAAAGAGCTACAACTAGGCCAGTATTGCTGAAATGGAGAGAATTGTGAGAGACAAGTCTCAATATTTTCTATATTCCCTACAAGAAACCGGAGATTACATGTCTAAGATGGCGGCACTGTAAGATGGAAGAAACCTGAATCTTGAGTCATCCATCGGCAGAAAGCCTCAATAAAAATCCTCTCAAAACTTAAGTGTGGTATACCATTTATTATGCTACGCGACTGAAATTTAGGGTTTGTTTGTTTCAGCAGCTATAGTTAAGTACCAAATGCCATACCTGCCCCATGATTATTTTAAGCTTAAAAGTGATAATATGTGCTAAATGCCTAGGATAATGCCTGGTCCCAGCACACAGTAAGTTCTCAACAACTGTATAACAATTATCACTGACAATAACAATAATGGATATATGATATAATTCTCATTTAGTCTTTCTGGAACAACGGACAAATGAAAAAGTAAATAAAATCCAGTACTCATTACTCACTTTCTCCCAACAATCTGAATTAAGAATTCTTCCTCTGCCACCACACCTTACCAGGAATCTTGATTACAACACTCATTGTTATGTATTGCATGTATTTATTGGTTCATATGGGTTTCACACCAATTAGACTGTGTGCTTTCACGGTGATTACTGCATTGCATCTCTAGAGTCATCCAGTATGAAGTCTGGTACAAAGGAACAGTCAACAGATACTCATTAGATTAATAAAAGACTTATAAATGTGGGCTGGTAGACTTGGAAGAAAGCATTGAGACTATCGACTCAATTTTTCTTTTCTTTTTTTCTTAAAGATAAAGAAACTGGGTCCAGAGATGTTAAATAATTTTCCCAGTGTCATCCAGCTGGTTAGCAGAGGGGCTTAGAATCAAATCCATTTTTCTTGAAATACTGTTTCCACTATATTGTATATTTCCTGCATTAACTTGGGCAAGAAAGGATGGTGCAACAAAATAACCAGTGGGATTTTGCTCACTCTCAAGGTTTCTGTGAGCTACTCGTCTGCTCAGTAATAACCTCTAAAGTTCATAAGTTCCCACAAAGAGGAAGGGGCAGACAGAAATCAAGCACAGAGCTTCTCTTGCAGCTCAGCAGCCTTGTATACACACCTGCGACGGGGCATCCAAGAGACACTTGTAAAACCACAATAAGACACTTGCTGTTTTCCCTTTTTTTGAGAGTGTTAGCTTCTGCCTTGGGAAATGAAGAATGAAATAGCTTCCAGGAGACACTGCTTGCACTAATGAAACTTTAGAACCCGAAACCCAAATTTGCCATAGAGGGAGGGCCTGAGATAGTTTTGTCAGTGTACAGATGTGGAAGGAGGCTTCAAAGGAAGGAAACAAAATTAAGAAACAACAGCCCTCTCCCTTTACCACCAAGCCCCACTGATTTCAAATCTACTGAGTGAGAGAGCAATTTAAGAAACATCTGGCACATTGGGGAGATATAAGACAGCCAGAGCACCAGAGAAATGAATCTGAGAATCCACCTGGTGGAGCCCACATATAACTAGGTCATGATGCTTATGAGTCCAAGTAAGCACAGACTCAGAAACAAATACAGATACACACTCCTAAGGTCTCTTAATCTCAAAGCCAGAATCCTAGAGGTGGAAGTGGGAAACCTATCCCCTCTTCTCCTTGCAAAAGCACATATGCCTGATGACCAAGAGTGCAAGAGAAAGAAAGAGGATAAGAAGACAAGCTGATCCTATTATGTTAAAGATATGAAGGACCTGATTTTAGGTGAATTGTGCTCCAAATAAAAGTGGGATTTTGAGAGGAAAGAGAAGAGCGACATTTACATAACATTAATGCATTGTTAATTTTGTATTTTCAAAAGTCCAAGTGGAAAAACATACCTTGTGCTGCTGTTACCAAACTCTGCAGAGTGTGAGATATGTGAAAGTGACCTCTTTGAGGGAAGTACACCCAGGCCAGTGGGTTGGGCCCCACCAGGAGAGGGTTCCCACAGGAATAGCCTCAGCCTTAAGCAATTATCATGTGTAAGTACTTAGATCTACAAGAAAATCAAATGTGCACTATCACCCTGTCTTGTCTACCATGATGGCTTGGTGTGTAGGTCAAATCATTTGGTAAATATAAAACTGCCTTGGAATCTCTAAATACTATATAGATGAAAGACATACTGCTAAACTCATAACATTCTTTCTCATCTCAACTCCTTACTGATATTCTCCTTTTACTCTTCTCCCATCCAAGTAATTCATTATTGAATTAGACCTATATTCCAAAACAAAGGAGGTATAGTTTTGCTAGGCTCTGTGCTGGACAAAAACCATATCTGAAGAATTGAATCAAGTTCTTAGAGTGTCATTTTAAAGTCTGCTGCTACTTCTAGTTGGCAGAATGGTGGAAAAAGGTAACTGTTCAATCTGAATAAGAAAACACCACTTCTGATTATTTAAATGACTTATATAAAAGAGGATTTCAGGGGAAAAGCTAATATTTAAGAAAGAGAATCCAGCAGTGGACTGGATCTGACTGGAATGACTTTGAAAGATGTTTCTCCCCCAAATCTTGACTTTCTATTAGGTTTTTGTGATTTTTAAACTCTGTCTCTTATTTGCAGCTAAGATGTTTATACAGAGGACTTTAATTGGAAAGCTTGTTATCAGGCTGATAAATCACAATACTGGTCCCTGGAGAGGACCACTTAACAAGTGAAGTGAGAAGAATGATAAGTGTAGAGAGATGCATGCCAATGTACAGCAATAAATAGAGCCTGGGTGGGTCAATGAAGTCTGTATATTATGCCGTATTAGACATGAAGATGGCTCCCCCAATAGCATCTGGGCTATTTTAGTGCAATTCCAAGTAGTGGTAGTACTGATAGTAGTAGTACCAGTAGTAGCAACAGCAGAGTGGACAAACCAATGGAAAGAAGCTCATGATCTTAGATTCACAGTCCATACTCATTATTCTCTCTTCTGCTTTAAATCTAGATTAATTCTCTGAAGACAGAGACTCTCTTTTGAGCTTCAAATTCCAGTAAGGTATGTAACCCTACCTATAGAAATACTAGATCTGGCATGTTTTCTAGACTGCCAGATTCTTTTCTTTCTCAAAAGGCTCATCATTTATCTATGTCTTACTATGTCTATGTAGGACATAGATAAATTGAAATAGACTAGAGTCTGTTTAAAGCTACAGTGCCTGACCTAGAATTTAGCACCACCTGTGGAGTTTTGAATGTCTAAGGATTCCAAAATCTGAGTTCTTCATGAACAGAATTATTTCAGAAACTCAAAATTTTCCTTAGCCCTGGTGTGACTCTGTGTGTGTGTGTGTGTGTGTGTGTGTGTGTGTGTGTGTGTGTGTGTGTTTTAGGACCATGTTAATTCTTGGATTCCTGTATGATGTTCTCTATGTATATTTTGATCTTTTGCTAACTCAAAACTGCATTCATTATTTTGTTCTGTTTTATTCTTTGCTTTAGTTGTTGCCTCTGCTGACCTCCAACTCTGAATCTTGTTCCTTCTTAAATTTATGACATAGATTGGTCATTGTCCATTGTTTTCTCTCTGGTACACATTATTCTTCACTGTATTTCAAGGAGGGAAGAGACAGTGAGAAACCAAGGACCCAGGGTCCCAAATCCCTAATCCTCAAACTGTCCAGTCACCTGTCATGACCATAAAAAGGTTTAAGACAGATAATGTCAAAGGGAAATAGGGAACAAATCCATGACTTATTGCTGTATAGCTTTGGTCCCAGATCTCAGGGACTGGGCTGGGCTGTGCCTGAGGACTGAGTAGCAAGGACTAAATACAGCCATTCTGGTACCCTTCCCTGAAACTTGATGATTCAATGTTCTGACAGTGAGAAGCAGCAGCAAATACAATCCAGAGGAAAGCTCACCAAGGCCTATAAGTGTTTCTTCTCAAAGTATCAGCAGCTGGTTTGGATATCCATTGTCTGCCCTTTCATCCCTGTTCCTCTTTCTCTTCTGGTTAGATATTGCAATTGCCAGGACCCCTCACCACTGGGAAGCATCTCAGGCCAGTTTCATGTCAACACCCAATATATTTCTGGGAAACAGCTTTCCAAAAAAATGACCAAATGGCAGATTCCATAGAAGACACAACACCTAATAATGTAAGAGTTTTTAACCTTCATGATTTCATAAGCTCCAGGGCCTGGCTGGCACTTAGATGGAAAAGTGCCGTTGGGCTTAGATCATGCCAGCATTTCTCCTTCCCAGGGCTGAGCCTGGAATGGAGTCTTGCATTCCGGTTAGTGAGTGGATTGTACTGGTGCTATTAACTAGGATCAGATTCATATAACTGCAGTGCTTTAAAGATGCTATCTACTGAAGACTTTTTACCATTTTAGTTGTGTTCTGTTTTATTTTGCTGGCCACATATTGTGAACATGTTTGAGTATGACCAGCGAGCAAGGGAAATTTCAGAGGGAAGAGAGTGTCAGAAAAGAGTCAATATCTAAATACATGTTTTTGCAATCTGTAAAAACAATTTCTTTTGGAAAAAGAAACAAATAACTAAACCCCAGAATGTGCAAGTGGGTGATTCATATATTCCATAGAGTGAAAACGTTAAATTCTGAAAGCCTTTAGGCTGTGATTTTCTTGTCTTTCCCTGTAACTTAAAATAGATGGAGGAAAAAGACAGCAGAGAGAAGGAGGGGGAATTAAATGAATCAAGAGGGGGACTGTCAAAGCTGCTATAAAGTCTGCAGGAAGGCAATAGCAGTAAGGAAAAGTAAAAAGGCTACAGTCATAAAGATGATGGCATTTGTGAAGCAGTGGAAAGAAATGTCAGGAGGGGTGCTCTCTAAATCTGAATAATATAGGACTTAGACATTTCACATTCTAGATTATTTTATCAGTTCAACCAATCCAGCGTGTACTAAATTTTGCATGTGCAAATAATTGGGTGCTTCACTAAAAATGCCTTAAAGGCTTAGGTAATTCATTTATTCTACTACTCTATATTACCATCAAGTATTATTATTATTATCATTATTTTAGATTGGGCTAGGTATGTTTCATAAGATTAGCTTCAGAATTTATCAAAATTTGATAATCCTCTAAGATGTGGTTTTCTAACCTAGCTGTGCTTTAGGATTGCTTAGAATCTTTTTTGAAATATGAATTGTCAGGAGATGCCCAACATCTACTACATTCGAATTCAGAATATTGGAGGTGATTCACCTGGGAATCTGTGACATGAAGATATACCACCTTTGGAAACTATAATTCTAAAGTAGTATTAGGAAATTAACCTATTAGTCAATAATTTGTCAACACTCTAAAAAGGCAAAAGTTATATTAAAATACTTCCCACTTCAATATTTAAGGATTTAAAAAATATGCACAAAAGAATAATTACTTTGTTTTTCACGTGCACCTGATGGTAAGGTGTGTAAATCATCATGAGGTCAGTTTTGGTTAACATAGATTTCCAAGTAATACTTATTAGAAAAAAGACAATTAGACAAAACATTAAAAGGGGATCCAAAATAACTTGTAAGTTAAAATGATAAGGGATGAGCAGCCTCATTAGACCAAAAATCAGAATAAATGTGCTCAATGTCATCTCTAAACTGGAAACTAGCTCAGCTTCCTCATCTGTAAAATAAATCAACTGGATTAAAAAAATAAAAAAATTAAGTCTCTTCAAATTCTAACATTCAATAATTCTATGATTCTAGAGACTATTGCATTTTAGAGACAGATAACACATGGTGAAATAATAAATTAATTTGATATACAAGTATATTTTAATATTTTTTAAATTAACTCTTAGTTTTTATCAATAATTAACATCACCTCACTTCAGTTATAAAGGTGCCCTTTTTGTTTTTTTACAACCCATCCAAGCTTTGAAGTAAAAGCCTACCACAGAGATGAGTGTTTTCTTCAGTTGAAAGTCCTTAAAGATTCTGCCTTCAATTTTCTGGGTTTTCATGTATTTTCACACTTTATTCATATGTGTATTATTTACTTTTATACCACATTTTTTAGTTAATTAGTTAATTCATTCATTCGTTGATTCAATGATGTTGAATGAATAACTAAAATGTGCCAGAATAGGGCCAGGTGCTGATATAATAGAAAGTAAAATCAAATGTGGTCTTCACTCCCTCAGAGATTTATGGGCTAGTGAGTAATTTCATAATCCACATTAAATTCTAATCATGACAGCCATTCTGAAGGAGGGGAATTTAAGCTGAGAACTAAGAGCCAAATGTATCTTCAGATGCCTAGAAGTGGACTAGGCCAAGAGAGAAAGGAACATTCAAGGCAGAGGAACCTGTGTGTATAAAAGTCCAGTGGTTGAGGATAACGTGGAAAGTATGAGGACACAAATAAAGGCTGAGGAGACCAAGGACCAGGAAGCATGTTTTTCATGTTTTTAGTTTTCATCCATGTAATTTGTATCTCTCTGTGATAAAGCGTATGTTCAAATCTTTTGCCTGTTTTTTTTTAATTGGGTAATTTGCTTTCTTATTATTGAATATTGAAAATTCTTTATATATTCTGAGTACTAGTCCTTTATCAGATATGTATTTTGTGGGTTTTTTTCTCCTAATCTGTGGCTTGTCTTTTCACTTTTTAAATAGAGTCTTTTGACAATTCAAAGTTATTAATTTTATTTTTTCAGTTAGCTCATTTAATAGAGAAAAAATTTCATTCATATACAAGACAATGAATAATTTGCTTTTCAATATCCTTATACATTTGAAAAAAACTAGATGATTACCTATCTGTAAAATACGTAATTTAAAACTATTACATAAATCCAATATACTGTACTAGTATTACTCTGTGTGGATTTTATTAATCCCAAGGTTAATTGTCACATAGCAACGGTGGACATTATTCAAATGTATTGTAATGATCTATTAGTAAAATGAAATGTCAGTTCTCTTCATCTAACTTATGGCAGAATGTTTATACAGGACTTTAGCTTTGTTGGACCTTTCTGTATCATGGAACCATGAGTTTTTGTCTAAATCTAGGTAGGTATTGATCTTCCTAAAGTCATCTTAAACACAGAGCATAAGTTATTTATTTTGATGAAGTCCAGTTTATCAAGCTATTGTTTGAGATCTAATTTATAATAGAAATGAAAAGTTAAAATATCTAGGTATTTATATTTAATAAGAATTGTATAATATCTATATGAAGAAATGTTTAAATATTTTGAAAAGAGACAAAAGTATACTTGAACAAATAGACATTCTATGTTGGATAAAAACACCACTTTTTGGATGCTGGATATATTGATTCTAAGATTTATAGGAAAAGTAAATAAGCAACACTAGGTAAGAACATCTTGAATAGATGCAATGATGATGTTGAGCCTCATTATATGTAAAAAATACTATAAATGAATATCTCTGTATAAAGCACTGTGGTAATAGGATAAGAAAAGCTAGATTCATTAGGGGAATGAATAGAAGCCCCAAAAGGAACCCATATATATTTGGTGTATAATAAAGGTGACATTTCAAATCACTAGGACAAAAATCAATTTTTAATAAACAGTGTAAAACATACCAGATAGCCATAATATTTTTAATACTTATTTTACATCCAAATAAATTCCAAACAGATCTCAGATAAAAATATAAGAAGTAAGACCATACAAATGCAATATAAAAGGTGAATTCTTTTATAATCTGCAAGTGTGGAAAACCTTTTCTCACCATGACTCAAAACCCAGAAGCAATAAAAGAAAAATCTTAATACAAAAAAGTAGCAAGAAAGTACATGGAAAAAAACACCCTGAGCAAAGTCAAAACACAAATGACAAATCAAAAAATAATTCCAAATCATATTAAAGAATATTTCTCTAAATTATAAAATGTTCTAAAAATAGAGATAGCAAAACCTAAAAAACTTGGTGAAAAAAATTAGGCAAAAGATTTAAACATGGAATTCACAGAAAAAGAAATAGCCCTTAAATATATAAAAATATGTTTCTTTTATTTCAATTAATTAAGATAAATGCAGAAAACTACTTGAGAATACTACTTCTCATCTATTAAAGTAACAAAACCTCTATTACCCACCCTCCACCCCATTCTCCACTCCCACAGTAAGATAAACTGCATTGGCAAAACTGTTATGAAACAGGCACTCTCTAACATTGCAGGAAAAAATGAAAAATGGCACAAATGTTATAGAGGGAAATTTCACAGTGTAAAAAAAAATGATACATGTACTTTTTTTTTAAATCATAAATCCCATTTTTAGGACTCTGTCTTGGAGATACACCTCAACACACATGAAGAACACAGGCACACATTTATTCTCTGTCCAGAAGTAGGGAGTGTTTATATGAATGTTCTGATCCTGCTGCACAATTGAATACCATGAGATCTTCAAATGAAGGTTACCTCTAGGTGCTGATTTAGAGTCATCTTTAGTATGTATTATTAAGGGAACAAATAAGAGCTCAGAAGAATATTCATACAATGCTGTCATTCATATTAGCCATCAGTTCTCATCTGGGGGTGATGTACCTCCCACCTCCAGAGGACATTTGGCAATGTCTGGAGACATTTCTGGCTGTCACAACCAAGAAAGTACTACTGGTATCTAGTGGGTAGAAGCCAAGGATGCTCATAACACCCACCACCACCACCACCCCCAGCTAAGAATTAGCAATTAAAACATCTAACAGTCAGGTCACGTTTCTTCATTGAAAGGAATCATGAATCTTCAGGGAAATGGCTGATACTAGATATAGGATAAGGAAAGTATCATTTGAGTCTGGCATATTTTCTTGTGCCAGAAAGCAAAGATGCACCCAGAGTCTAGGGTGAGTATGTTAAAAGAAATGAGAAGTCAGCTTGCAGGGGCTTTCATTGGCCAATGTGGAAAAATTTGAAAACAAAAAATTGTGTACAAAAAATGTCTGTAATTGACTGTACAACACAGAATCTGTATTTTATTTATTTAGGGACAAGTCAGAGATACAGATGAGAGAGAGAAAGAGAGAGAGAGAGAGACAACTCTGGTGTCTCTTCTTATAAGTGCACTAATCCCACCATGAGGGCCCTATCCTCATGATCTCATCTAACCCTAATTACCTCCCTCAAATCCTATTTCTATATACCATCATATTGGTGGTTGGGGCTTCAATATATCATTTTAGCAGGGACACAAACATTCCATACCTAACAGTTGGTAAGAAAATTTTGTTTTTTGTTTTTTTGCAGCAGGATACCAGTTAATATATGTTGAAGAAATAATAGCATTAGAAAAATCAACCTTCAGTAAACTCCAAAGAAATAATTGGTTCAGACAAATATCATCAATGGATGCTAAAATGATTATGTGAAAGTTTGTGAGAAATAGGAAATTTGCAAAGTGTCAGAGCACCACTCTGCCAATTATTTATTTATTTTAAAAGAAAATAATGCTTTTAGGATAGAGAGATCTAGTGGTTTTCCCTTAACCAAATAATCAAACTTAGTATTGCTAATAAGCGTCAATTTGCTACAAGGATCCTGATGTGATACAGTATGTTGTTTACAGCATCATCTCTAAAGTATTTTTTGTCAACCATGTCTAATCTGAATTTTATAAAGCCTTTAGACCTAAATTCAATTTTTAAAAGATACAGATGATGTAATAAGTAAGCAATACAATGAGGAAACAATCAGGTAACTCTAAATTGTGGAACTGTTTGTAAGATACTGGACCTACTCTCTAGATAAGGAAAAACAGGTTGTATAGTGGTTTAAAAAGAAAAAGTCATATCCACAATGCTAACTAAAGAATATCACACAATTTATAAATTTGGAAGGGAGAGTGGCCATTCTGACAGGCTGAGTAGCACAGCCTCCAGCTGAAGCCCAGAGACAGGCCCTTTGAGGGAGGGAGGGAGGAGTGAGACAGGAATTCAAGCTGAAGGGGTAGGCTGAGTATACATACAGGTTACAAGAGGAGCTGTGAATATTTTTGAAGGTGGTCCTAACGCATGCATCCTGAGTCAACATGCATGTTACATATGAGCTATATTCACTTTGGGGTGGAGACTTAACATTTAAATGTGTTATAATTAGGACCTGTATGTCAAAAGCACTTGAATGCTCAGCCTCTGTAAACCAGACAGAACTAGTCCATGGTGTATGGTCTTCTTACCAAGGGAAAGTTACTGAAATCAGTCTCCTGTCCAATCAAAGCTGTAGCTGTGGCCTGTGGAACAGAAAGGTAGGGTCAGATTCTGGTGGTGGATAAGCTGGATTTGTTGTAACATTGCTTAATCTCAAGGTCAGTACTGTTTTAGCTGCTAGAGAAAAAGAAAAACCTTATGGCAGTTAGAACACAGTTTATTCTTTAAGTGTGGAGGTGCCTGACTTAATTCTTGCCTGGCATGGCCTTATGTCCTGTTTATAATTTGGCATCTTATTGCCATGAAGAGTTTGTTCTGTCAGTCTTATGATCTCGATTTTGACATTAATGCTGGTCAGTTGATGTATCTAAACCCCAAAGGGAAGGACTGTAACGGGGCATGTCTGACTTCCCGTCCTGCCATGGCTGAGATCTCAGTTTTTAAGGTTTCTCTTGAGTGGGTCCCTTTGGCCAAAACAGGTCCATTCAGTGGTTGGGGGGATTAGGATTTTATTTTTGGTTTACAACACCTGGGGGACAATTAGGGAAATTTGATTATCCCTTAGATCATCGGGAGATATTCTAAGTTTCTTTTAAGTATGCCAGTGCTACTGTAATTATGTAAAAGAATGTTCTTCATTTTTAAAAAAATGCATATTAAGTATTTAATGGGTGAAATACCATAATTTCTGCAATTTCTAATGGTTCAGTCTATACATACATGCACATGTAGATAAAGTGAACATGGTAAAATGTTATTGTCTAGCTTTTAAATTAATCATATTTTAAATTTTCTATATATTTGAACATTTTATAATAAAGTAGAATAAGTAGCATAAACATGATAAAATAATGGAAGAGACTTCTGGTAATGATAAAGCAGAACATACATGCATAATTTTCCTACTTCTCAACTCCAAACACCTAAGAATTATGTGCATATGTGTTTGTGTGTGTGTGTGTGTGTGTGTATGATACCTAATGATAAAATGTCTGTGCAGGACATTTTATGTGCAAGAGAAAATCCTAAATAATGAGAAGGAACAGAATCTAGTACCAAGAAGAAGGTAGGGGGAAATAAAGGCAGTGTGGTCCAGGACTTCTAAAACCATGTGTAAATCATGGCGGAGAACACCATCTGCATGTTAGAGTTACGGGCAGGATTTAGTGCTAGTCAGTGAACTCCTGTTGAAATAATTTTTACAGTTGTCATGAATATGGTCAGAGAAGCATCCCTTGCCTGTGGCCTAGGAAGAAAAAGATGCATCTAAAAGCAAACAAACCAAAGAGGACTAACAAAAAAATGCATAGAACAACAAAACAGGAATATAAAAAACATGCAGAACAGCACTACCAGTTCATGAGGAGAGTGCAAAATACAAAAATAAAACCTATTCTGCGGCTGTACAGACCAGAAGACCAAGATAGCAGTTCTAAATAAAAGTTACTGAATATATTATGTGAGATTCAACATACGCAACTCATATTGAAGGAAATGTTAAAAATGATGTAATCTAGATAGGAGGAATTATCATCTTTGTAAACAAGAAAGGCATTTATTAAGTAACAGGAAATAAATAATAGTGAAATGATTGCAACCATCAGAAATTAATACTAATATATATGAATATACAAATTTGGAGAAATATCTAATAGAATGGTACAGCTGGAGAGAGACTGAGTGAATTAAACAGAACTGAATAAAAACTGTTAAAAAATTTTTGAGAGAAAGAAGAGAGAATGAAAAGTTTCAGTATACATCTTATCAGAGAGAAAGAAATAGAATGCATGTGGAATGGAAGTGTAATAGTGGAAAAGAGAAAATACGAGAGAAAATACTTGGATTTGAATAAATATGTGAATGTTTAACAAAAAATGAAAAATAAAGAGCAGGGTAAATTTAAAATAACCATAATCTTAATTTTTGACAAAAAGGAGGTATTGAATTTTATTAAAGAGATTTTTTGAGTCTATTTAGATGATTACCTGGCCTCTTATGTGTTAAAGTGATAGATAACATTCAGGTATTTTCTGCATTAAAAATTTCCTACACTTTTGACAAAAAAACTTACTTTGTCATTATGTATCTTTCATCTATGATAGTTTTAAATTGCTTACATTTTACTTTATTTGTACCTAAATGAAAATATCTTACATTTTCCATCTTTTATGCTTTCTTTCCCTAGATTGAATGTCAAACTGGTAAAAACATCACAAAATAATTTGGCAGCTTTTTCATTTATTCTTTTCTCTGGAAAAAATCTATAACAAACAGGAAATGCATGTTTCTTAGAAATTTGGTAAGAACATCCTATAGAACTTGCCTGGTGCCTCCTTAAAGAAGGAAAAAAACATGTAAACTTCTGATTTAATTATTCTAATTGTTTTGGATTTATTTGAATAAAGGTAGTTACATTTTCATCCCTTGATTTTTATAGTAAAGTCTTATTTTCCATGTTAAATAATAATATTACCCACTTAAATCTATTTCTTGATTATTCTTCCCAGTAGTTTACATTTTACTAATGTTTTCAAATAATCAACTTTGGATTTGCTGATTACATTTATTCTTGTTTTTTATTATATTAGCTCATGCTGTTGGACTTTGTTATTTTTCCTTACACTTTTAAGTTCTTGAGTATTATTTCAATATCTTCTGAGATAGAATGCTTTTATTGTTTGGTACAACTTAGCAACAAAAACCTTCCATCAAATAGCAAATCTATTGTTGAAAATGTAGAAGTAATTGAAGTTAACAAAGGAAAAAGATGCTTGCTATCATTCTATTATTTCATATTTAGAAGAGATCTCAACCAATATAATAGAATAAGACAAAGAAACAGGAAGTTTGAGGATTGAAAAAGAAGGGGAAATCTTTTTCTTTCTTTTCTTTACCTTTGCTTTCTCTTCTCTCTCAATATTAGTAGATGATATGATTACCTACATATATACATGCACACAATCAACAAACCGAATGAGATAATAAAAACCAAGAACATTTTTCTTTAATAGTGATAGGTAATAGAAAATACAGTGAAAATTAAAAACCATTTACAAAGCAATAAAATTTTTAAAAATTTAAACAAGGTAATCTGAAACTTCAGGGTAAAACACTAAAACTGTATAAAAATAGATGTTTAGCTGAATAAACAACAGTCCATGTGCTTAGATGATATGACAATATTATTAGGATATAAATATCCCTCCAATTATTTTAAAAATTCAATTCAATACCAATAACAATCTCATTTGGTATTTTGTGAAATTCAATACCTTTAGTCCAGATTTTATATGGCAGAACTAACACTCAGAAAAACATAATTAAATATTTGACAGGAAGCATAAAGCATAAAATGGGGTTACACGTATCATCACTGAATATAAAAGCATAGTGTGGCAGTAATTTTCTTCCTGCACTTAAATAATATAACTCAATTGTTATTTTGCCTCCATTGTTTCTGGTTTGAAGTTAGCTGCAAGTTTTTTATTGGTCCTTTTAAGTTACTCTCAATGCTTTCAAAACTATTTTTGTTTCTGTTTTTCAGCAATTTTACTATGATGGGTTAAATGTGGTTTCCTTTATCCTTAATCTTCTTAGGGTTTCTAGTACTTCTTGAATTTGTGGTGTGGTGTCTTAATGAGTTTTGAGAAAATTTTCAAATGATAGCTTTTCACATATTGCTACATCTCATTCTCTGTCTTCTTTCCTTCTCTCTAGTCACACTGTTTTTAGACTCTTTCATTATATATACGCTTACATATATATTTTGGATTTAATTTTGTTCTTTATTGATACAAAATAGATGTACATACTTTGAGGGTAAATGTGATAATTTAATACATTCATATAATTTGTAAAGACCAAATCAGTGTAATTGGGATATCCATCACCTTGAATATTTTGCTTTTATGTTATGCTAGAAAATATTCAAATTATTCTCTTCTAGGTATTTTGAAATATACAACAGATTATTGTAAACTATAGTCACCCTACTGATCTATCAGACACTAGGTCATATTGCTCCTATCAAACTATTTTTGTACCTGTTAATCAACCTTTCTTCATTCTTCCATTCTCCCTACTCTTCCTGGTCTCTGGTAACCACCAATCTACTCTCTATCTTCATGATATTCATGTTTTTGGCTCCCACATTTGAGTGAGAATATGTAGTATATGTCCTTCTATGCTTGGCTTATTTCACTTAACATAATGGCCTCCAGTTCCATCCATGTTGCTGCAAATGGAGGATTTAATTCTTTTTTATGGCTGAATAACATTCCATGTGTTCATATATCTCATTTCATTTATCCATTTTTCCATTGATTACCACTTAGGTTAATTCCATAGTTTGACTATTGTGAACAATGATGCAATAAACATGAGAGTGCAGACATCTCTTCAATGTATTGCTTTCCTTTATTTTGGATATATACCTAATAGTGGGGAATTGCTGGATCATATCATAGTTCTAATTTTAGTTTTTTGAGGAACCGCCAATTTTCCATAATGACTGTGCTAATTTACATTCCCACCAACAGTGTGTGAGGGTTCTCCTTTTTCCACATACTTGCCAGCGTCTGTTATTTCCTGTCTTTGTGGTAAAACCCATTTTAACTGAGGTGAGATGATATCTCATTGTGGTTTTGATTTGAATTTCTCTGATGATTAGTGATGTTGAACATCTTTTCATATACTTGTTGGCCATTTGTATGTCTTCTTTTGAGAAATGTCTGTTTAGATTATTTGCCCATTTTTTAATATCAGATTATTTGATTTTTGTTTTTTTAAATTTTTGCTATTGAGTTGAGCTCATTGTATATTCTTATTATTAATTACTTGTCAGATGAATAGTTTGAAAATATTATTCCATTCTTTGGGTTTTCTCTTCACTTTATTGTTTCTTTTAATGTTCAGGAGCATTTTAGCTTGAGATAGTCCCATTTGTCTATTTTTGCTTTGGTTGCCTATGCTCATGAGGTCTTACACAAAAAATCTTTGCCCAAACCAATATCTTGGGGCATTTTCCCCATGTGTTCTGCTAGTAGTTTCATAGTTTTAGGTCCTACAGTTAAATCTTTAATTCATTTTGGTTTGATTTCTGTACATGGTGAGCTATAGGGGTTTAATTTCATTCTTTTGCTACGGTTATCCAGTTTTCCCAGCACCATTTATTAAAGAGACTGTCATTTCCACATTGTCAAAAATTAGTTGGCTGTAATTGCATAAATTTGTATCTGGGTTCTTTATTCTGTTCCATTGGTCTAGGTGTCTGTTTTTACACCAGTACTGTGCTGATTTGCTTACTATAGCGTTGTAGTATATTTTGGAGTTAGGCAGTGTTGCCTCCAGCTTTGTTTTTTTATGCTCAGGATTGCTTTGGCTATTCAGTGTCTTTTGTGGTTCTATATAAATTTTAGGATTTTTTCTATTTCTGTGGAGAATATCATTGGTAGATAATTTGATAGGGATTACATTGACTGTAAATTGTTTTGGGTAGTATTGTCATTTTAAAAAATATTATTGGTCCAATTCATGTATATGGAATATCTTTCCATTTTTGTGTGTGTGTGTGTCTTCCTTAATTTCTTTCATTAGTATTTTATTGTTTTCTTTGTATTGATCTTTCACATCTTTGGTTAAATTGAATCCTAGGTATTTTATATTTCTTGTACCTGTTTAAATAGGATTGTTTTTTTGATTTCTTTTTCAGACTGTTTGTGGTTGGGGTATAATAAATTCTAGCGATATGTGTATGTTGATTTTGTATTCTGAAACTTTTGTGTATCAGTTCTAACAGTTTTTTGGTGAAGTCTCTTGGATTTTCTAACCATAAGATCATGTCATCTGTGAATAAGGCTAATTTGACTTCTGCGTTTCCCACGTTAATTACATTTATTTCATATTCTTGCCTAATTGCTCTGGCCAGGACTTCCAGTATTATGTTGAATAAAAGTGGTGAAAGTGGGCATCCCTGTCTTGTTCCAGATCTTAGAGAAAAGGCTTTCATTTTTTTCCATATTCAGTATGATGTTAGCAGTGGGTTTGTTATATATGGTCTTTTATCATTTTGAGACATATTCCTTCTATACACAGTTTGTTGAGGATTTTTATAATAAAGAGACATTGAATTTTATTAGATATTTTTTCAGCAGCTATGGAAACAAACATATTGTTTTTGTTCATGATTCAGTTAATGTGATGTATCACATTTATTGTTTTGGATATGCTGAACCATCTTTGCATCCCTGGGATGAATCTCACCTGATCATGATTTATGATCTTTTTAATGTATTGTTGAATTTGGTTTGCTAGTGTGTTGTTAAGGATTTTTACATCTATGTTCATCTGTGATATTAGCCTATAGTTTTGTTTGTTGTTGTTGTGTACTTGTCTGGTTTTGTTATCAGAGAAATGCTGGCCTCATAGAATGTGCTTGGAAGTATTTTCTTGCTTTCAATTTTTTTTGAAGAATTTGAGTAGAATTGGTATTAGTTCCTCTGGAAATGTTAGGTAGGAGTCAGCAGTGAAGCCATCAGGTCCTGGGCTTTTCCTTGATGGGAGACTTTTTATTACCATTTCTATCTTGTTACTCATTTTTGGTCTGTACAGGTTTTCTTTTTTGTCATAGCTCAATCTTGGTAGGTTGTACATGTTGAGGAATTTCTCTATTTCTTTCCAGTTTGATGGTGTATAGTTGTTTATAGTAGTCTGTAATGATCCTTTGTATTTCTGAAATTTCTGTTGCTATGTCTCCACTTTTGTTTCTGATTTTGTTTATTTGGGTTTTCTCTCTAATTTTCTTCGTGAGTCTAGCTAAATGTTTGTCAATTTTGTTTATCTTTTCAAAAAATCAAGTGATTTAATTGATCTTCTGAATTGTTTTTTTTTTAGTTTTAATTTCATTTATTTTTGCTCTAATATCTTACTTATTTCCTTCTACTAATTTTGGGTTTGGTTTGTTCTTGCTTTTCTAGTTTCCTGAAGTGCTCCATTAGGTTGTTTATTTGAATTCTTTCTACTATTTTGAAATAAACATTTATTGTTATAAATTTACTTCTTAGGACTTCTTTTGTTGTAGTTCATGGAGTTTGGTATTTTATAGTTCCATTTTCATTTGTTTTAAGAACTGTTTTGATTTCTTTCCTAATTTCTTCATTAACTCTGATCATTCAGGAGCATTTGTTTAATGTCTATGTGTTGTGCATTTTCCAAGGTTCCTCTTATTATTGATTTCTAATTTTATTTCATCTGGTCAGAAAAGATACTCTATGTAATTTCTACTTTTTTTAATTTGTTGAGACCTTGTGGCCTCAGATATGATTTTTTTCTGGAGAATGCTCCTTATGCTGATGAAAAGAATGTGTATTCTGCAGCAGTTGGGTGAAATGTTCTGAAAATGTCAGTTAGGCCTGTTTGGTCTCATGTGCAGTTTAACTTTGATTTTTGTTGTTGTTGTTGTTGTTGATTGTATGTCTGGATGATCTGTCCATTACCAAAAATGGTGTGTTAAAGTCCTCTATTATTATTGTATTGCAGTCTACCTTTCCCTTTAGATCTGTTAATGTTTTTATATACTCAGATGTAATGTTTTTATGTACTCAGTATATAATGTCTTTATATACTCAGAATATAATGGTGCTGGGTGTGTATATGTTTAGGTTTGCTGTATGCTCTTGCTGAATTGAATGTTTTATCATTATATCATGACCTACTTCATCTCTTTTACTGTTTTAAAATTAAAGTCTGTTTTATCTGATATAAGTATAGCTATTCCTGCATTCTTTTGTTTCTGTGTGGAATATCTTTTTCCATCCTTTACTTTCAGTCTACATATGTCTTCAGAGGTTAAGTGGGTTTTTTGTAGGCAGCATGTAGTTGGGTTGTGTTTCTTTATCCATTCAGCCCCTATATGCTTTCTAATTAGAAAATTGAGTCAATTTTCACTCAAAGTTATTATTGGTAAGTATGGACTTAACTACTGCCATTTTGTTGCTTGTGTTCTGGTTGTTTTGTTACTCCTGTCTTCCTGTCTTCCTTTCTTGCTGTTTTTCCTTTGTGTGTGGTTAAGTAACTTTTTTCTGGAAGTATGTTTTAATTTGTTGCTTTTTATTTTTAGCAATTCAATTATAGGTTTTACATTGTGGTTATCATGAGGTTTACAAAAAATATCTTATAAATGTAACAAGTTATTTTGAAGAGATGATCACATATGTTAGATCATGAAGAAAAGATTATAAACAAAGAAAAAATGGAAAAAAAATGTACACTTTAACTCCATCCACCCACATTTGACTTTCTGTTGTCTCAAATTAAATACTTTTATATTGCCTAACTATTAACAGGTTGTTGTAGCTATTATTGTTTTTGATAGATTTGTCTTTTGGTCTTGATACTAGAGTTATGAGTGGATTGCACACAATTAGAACATTAGAATGTACTGAGTTTGTCTGTGTACTTAAATTTATCAGTGGATTTTATACCTTCAAATGTTTTCTTATTGCACATTTAGCATTTTTTGGTTGCAGAATTCCCTTTAGCATTTCTTGTAAGACAGGTGTGGTGGTGGTGGTAAATTCTCTCAGCTTTTGTTTATCTATTTAAAGAAAGACTTCATCTCTCCTTCATATTTGAAGAATATCTTTACTGAAATCAGTAAAAAAAAGACAGTTTTTTTTCTATCAGTACTTTGGAAATGTTGTCCCCCTCCCTCTTTGCCTGTATGATTTTTGTTGAGAAGTCTGTTGCTAGGTGAATTGGAGCTCTTTTATGAAGCAAAGCTCCTTTCTCTTGCTGCTTTTAATGTCCTTGACTTTTGAAGGTTTGATTATTATATGCCTTGGGGTAGTCTTATTTGGGTCAAATCTGTTTGATGTTCTCTGACCTTCCTATACCTGGATATTGATCTCATTCTCAAGTTTTGGAAAATTTTCTGTTATTTTTTTAATAAGATTTCTGTATCTTGCTCTTGCTTAACTCCCTCTTTAACACCAATAATTCTTAGTTTGGGTCTTTTGAGGGAATTTTCTATATCTTGTAGGAAATTTCCATTCCTTTTCATTCTTTTTTCTCCTCTATGTACTTTCAGATAGTCTATCCTTGAGCTCACTGATTCTTTCCGCTACTTGATCCATTCAGCTGTTGAAAGCCTCTAATGAATTTTCACTTAAGCAAATGGATTTCTCAGTTCCAAGATTTCTCTTTGATTTTTTAATTATTTCAATGTCCTTTTAAATTTTTATGATAAATCTCTGAATTGCTTTTTTTGTGTTATCTTAGAGATCACTGAGTTTCCTTAAAACTTCTATTTTGAATTCTTGGTCAGAGAGTTCACATATAACCATCTCATTAGGGTTAGTCACTGTTTTCTTGCTTTGTCTGTTTGGGGAGATCATAGTTTCATTTGCTGTTGTTTCTTATGGCTGTATACTTGTCTATGTCTTTGCATTGAAGGATTTTTCTCTGACTGGTCTGTTTTGGTTTTTATTGGATATATTTGCTTAAAGTTTCTTTGTATTTTACTGGTTATTTCTTTTGATTTTTTTCCCCACTAGGTTGCTGCCTCCTTTTTGGCACCAGATGGCACCCCAAACCTAGGTTTGCCTCAGTTTTAGTAAATTATTGGAGTGCCACCAATCTCAAATGGATATCCCAATAGGGTGGGAAGGCTGGCGAGGGACTCATGTCTAGAGGACCTGTGAAACAAACCTATAGCATGGCCCTACTGAACAGCCACTCTGATTTGGCATCTCCTTTGGGTGAGTTATAGTGCAGAGTTTCCTGGGGATAGTAGGGGTTGAGGCAGGGACAGGCCTCCTTCCAGGGAGCCTAATATGGTGGCAAAGTTGGTGGTCCACCTCAATCTCACTTTTTCCAGTGTAGAAATCATGAGACGGGTAAAATTTTCTGCATGCTTGATGCCAGGCAGATTGTGAGGAGGGGTGTCTCTGACATAAAAGTCTAATTTTCTTACCATCTGGTCTGAGTTTTTTCACTTCTCTGTGGCCCCATGGACTGTCTCATCTTCATATTTAAGATTTAGGTTATTTCTGGTGATAATATTAGCATTATGTATTGGTTCTTGGTTTTCTGTTGGGGGAAGTAAAGTTTGCCTCTAAACTGCCATTTTGAAACTGGAAGTCCTCCCTTTTCTTATGTTAATTTTGTCTCTTATATTCTCTTCTGTTTTTTTGTTCTTTTGTTTCTTGAACTTTATTTTTCAGATATTCTTTTGATTCACTTTCCAGATTACTAATTCTCTTGTGAACTTGGACTGTGTTTGTAAAAATCTGTTCACTGAGTTCCTAATTTCAGTTATTGTATTTTTAATTCTAGAATTATAGTTTTTAATAATTTATCTACTAAAATTCTTACTCTTTCCTTGTATTATCTTGAATGTGTTAAACTTTTCTTTTGTTCCTTTATCTTTCTCTATTTCCATAGGAAGTTAATGGAGATTGTGCTTCAGCAAAATAAAGGATTAAATCAAGTGACAGAAATATTGACCTAGGAAGTGAGGGATTTCACACATGAGAAACACAAAGGAAAGTACTAGGAAGTACATACCACATACTCATAGAGTAACAGGTTAAATAGAACAGGTGTATTGTGTCTTGACAGAGGGTATTCAGGGTGAAAACATTTAATTGATAAATTTCTTATTGCCTTTGAGGACTTGAAATTTATTTCTGGTCAATTATCTTTTGCTTTTGCAAAATCAGTATTTAAGAAAAATTATGGTAATTACATAAAAGCTAAGCAACTAAAAAATTAGGGCAAATAGTTATTCTTGGTGAAACAAAATGCTAACAAGAAGAGACATATAATTATAATGTGTTACTTGATTCAGTGGAAATGTTAAATATTAGTTTAAAATTATGATATGACTCTCTTGGGTAAATGAGGGAAGAGGACAAACAGAGACATTTGTACAAGAGTCATCAACATTTGTTTCTTGATAAGAGCTCATCAAACAATGTCTAACACTGATAAATCAAGAAGTAGTATTGAGATGCATTATTAATGTATGAAGGTAAAAATATAAAGGAAGAGTTTAAATACTTGGAAAATATTGCATCTGTATAGGAGGACTAAAAGATGAGATGTGTGAGGCATGACATATTTCATTATATCTTTTAATATTAATTAAAAATGATGTGCATTTATTACTTTTACAAAAATTAAAATTAATTTAAAAGTGTGACTCTGTACCCCACTAGTTGTATATATTGAGGAAAATTACCCCAATTCCCTTAAATTTAGTTATATTTATTATAATATTTGACATATAGCATTATGTAATAATAATGTCAATAATATCTACCCTTAGATATTAACCACATAATACATATAAGATCCTCAGCAATGTATCTAGTATTTAATCAATATTAGTTTTCCACACATATTAGTTTTTCATGTAAAGAATTCTAGGGAATCGTAGGAAAACCTACTCATAGTGAAAACCACTGGGTAAAGAATTTTTCATAGCATCTTTTTCTCTCCCCCATCCTATTGCCACAGCTTTTCTCATTACAGGGAAAATTATTAAAAATAATTGACTACAACTCAATAGAAAAACCAATAATTTATTTAAGATTATTTTATTTAGATGAGATAAAAAAAACTTTTGCTAAGATGTACAACTTTTGTTAATCAGGTATCTTCCTAATCGAAGGGGAATGATTATTGATTTTTATTTCTGAGAGCCATTTTACAAACATGCTTTTTAAGCTCACTTATAGGGAAAATAAGCTTAGTGATGCCTATTTACTTCTCATTTGTGTACAATTTAGTGTGACTTAGTTTACCATATTAGTTATAAAAGATTATAAATGTTTTAAAAGATATGAAGGAGAAGGTGGTGTGAAAACTGTAGAATGGCTCTCTCAATTGAACTCTCTCCTAATAAGCTGGGGCAGGAAAAATAAACCATGACATTTGCTGCATGCACTCCTTGTGATAATTCTGTCAGAACTTTAGATGTGATTTGGTTTTTGTGACTCAGATGCATTCAGTTGAGACTTTGATTTGGAACTGAGCCACTTAGGAAGAGCAGTAGGATGTGAGCTTACCTTTAGTGGCCTAGCTTATAACCTGGACCCAGTGGCTGGAGCAGTTGCTTAATGATTGGATAAGTGGCTTTCCAATTTGTTGGCTCTCTGATAATTTGTTGAGTATCTCCTCAGCTTCCCAGTCCTGCAGCCTTCTGATCCCGACAGAGGGAGGAACAAACTTGGGAGCTTGTTCTGCAGTGAGGTTCTGTGATTTTCCTGGATGCTTAGCCAGTGGTCTATTTCTTTAGACCTCCTCACAATTTTGTAAGCCCATTTAGTACTATGTAGTAAACTTCTTTCTGCCTAAACCAGCAGAAAGCTGCTGTTATCTACGACTGAACCCTGACTAATACAGTAAGGCAATTCCAGGATACAAATATGTCAAAACCTATAACAGGAGCCAGATTGACAGCTCACTGTGAATAGGGACACAAATGTGTTCAGACCTGGGCCTTGTGCTCTTAAAGGTGACAAAATGACCCCAGAAGGAGTAATGATTATATTTTTTAGGATGGATGTGTGCATTTGATGTTATCTAGCTTTAAAAAAAAAGATGCCAAAATATTGTATTTACTATGCATTGACACTATAGCAGTGCTAAAAGAATACAATATATGTTGACATTACCAGACTAAACACTTATCACAATGTTCCCAATTCACAAGAAAGCAATGGTCAGAAAAACAAGAAAATTTTAAAACAGAATATCTTATCACAGAAGAATTTCTTCACAACAATGAAAAATGAAACCAAAGTAAATATTAAAGTCACTCATCTGTTAGCTAAGCAGGGAAAAGCATTTACTGATGTTTGGTTAATTAAATCATGTTTGATTCCAATAGCCAAAGAAGTGTATCCAGACAAAATAAACTTGTTGAGGCGTTAGCATTTTGCTCAAAGAGTTGAAGATGTTTGAAGCAATATGCATAGTCATAAACAAGACAAAAAATTTGAGCAGTTTTCTTTGGTTCTTGATGAGTTCACAGATATTGCTGACACTACTCAGTTGTTTATTTGAAAAGTCACTGCCAAGTTTAAAGTGACTAGGTAATTGGGCTCTGTGAATAATCTGTATGGAACATTTACAAACAAGACTACTCAAAAATTTCAGAAAACAGTAAGCCAGTAAAACCTGAGGTGGAATCTGCTAAGATGTGTTATAACTGATGGTGGCAAAAATATGTGTGAAGCAGGCAAAGGCATACATGGAAAAATTTATAAAGTTTGTGAAAATATAAGGCATTTAAAGCCTAAGGTTACTTATTGTATTATTCATCAGTAGGAACTTTGCAGGAACTATTTATATCTGTCATGTGGTATTAAACTGGTAGTCTCAATGATGAATTTCATTGATTTTGTGTGGGCTAAACCACCAATAGTCTTGTAAGTTTTTGTTAGAGATAGAAGCTGAATATCCTGACTTTATCATACAGACGTTATATGGCTTAAGAGTGGTAACATTTTATTGCAAATGTTTGCACTCAGGGGGCTGAGATTGAGATTTTTCTGCAATGAGAATCATCTTTAACCATTATTATCAAATACTGTATGGCTTTGGAGATTAGTTTTTGCTAAAGACTTTATAATATTCTAAAATGTTTAATTTTACAATTACCAAGAAAAACAGCATTTATATGTGAAATGTATACTATAATAATTTCGACAACTACTGTTAATGCCAATTTTACACTTCCTATACTGTTAAAAGTTCAAACAAAAAGATGTCTAGTATCACTCACATTTGTAGCAAACGTTTTTCAAGCTCAAGCTACAGTTCTAGCAGCTTCTTTCAGACCTCAATGTAAGTACAAATAAAATTTCCATATTTCAAAATCCACTTAATGGTACAACTGAGGGCTACCATGTAGCCTTCAATTGGAAGTGATTAATTTGCAATGTAATGACATGCTAAAAGCCAAATATTAAGAGAAGAATCTAATAGAATTCTATAACTTTCTTCTAAATGATGAATATTTTTAATTAAAGTTATATTCTCATGGATTGATGTCAGTATTTGGCAGTGGCTATCTGTGTGAGCAGACGTTTTCAAAATTGAAATATGTAAAATCTCATTACAGATCATGTTTACAGATGAACATTTGCAATTGATTTTGATTATAGAGAGTACTAACTTTGAGCCCCACTTAAGTGCAATGTTCTCTCTCTCAAAAAAGAATTCTGTTCTCATTAGTAAACCTATATTACACAAAATAGACTAAATTATTATTGTATTTTGAAGTTTATAAAAAATTTGTGAAAATTTGTTTTTCTTCTTGCTATATACTACCTATGTACTGTCTTTGTTTTTGCCTCTTGGCCTACAAAGCCTAACATTTTTAATATTTTGCACTTTGCAAAATATTTTACTAACCGTTGCTCCAGATGATTTTTTTAAATACCTGATTTAAACTGTATATGACTATCCTGATTCATGTACTGAAGTGTGTCTTGGGGGAAAGAGTCTCCTCAAATACAAATTAAGGGTGTTTCTACAAGCAGAAAATCTTGTGTGTAGGCAAATTAAAATGGACACTACTGTAATCATACCTGAAGTTGACCTTATTTCTATCCTCAGTGTAGTTATTTCACTTCCAAACAAGCTCTGTCTGGAAGCCCAAACCAGTCTCAGGACAGCTACCAATACTGAGAAGTGGCTGAATAAGGAAAGTAGATACAGAAGAGCCCCTTGCACAGTTGAAAAATCCACAAATAATTTCTAATCTCCAGAAACTTAACTAATTAACTACTAATAGCCTACTGTTGACCAGAAGCCTTACTGATAATGTAAATAGCAAATTAACACATCTTTTGTATGTTATACATATTATATACTGTATTATTACAATAAAGTAAGCTAGAGAAAATGTTATTTAAAAAATCATAAGGAGGAGAAAATATATTTACTATTCATTAAATAGAAGAAGATCATCATAAAGGTCTTCAACCTCATTGTCTTTACCTTGAGTAGGCAGAGGAGGAGGAGGAAGAGGAAGGGTTGGATTTTCCTCTACTCCCACCTTCCCTGAGATACCAAGACCAACACAGAAAACCCTTCCCAGGTAATTAACCACAGGTATAAAGAACAGCACAGGTAAAGAACAGCACAAGTATTGCTTTTTAGAACTCCAGATGCCCTTAAAGAGAAGGCATCACCCAGGCCCCAGATGCCGAAGGGCTTAGGTGGGGAGGTAGGGTACAGACTTGGGGGAGCTGAATCACCCTGTATAATTATGAATAAAATTACGGACACCTGGAAGAAGGAACCAGCATGATGGGCCATTACATAGGCAGAGAGGGGAGATTTTTGTGCCTTGGAGACAGAGCAGCCAAAAGAGACTTGGTAGAGAAAAATTACTGAACTTAAATTTTCAAATTTTCAATATTAAATTATTGTAATGCATCATTTGCCATAGGGTGTGCAATCACCTCTCTCTCACACTTTGACCCTTATAGTAGGTTTATCAGGCAGCATTGCTTATTTTTGTGTGTGTGTAAGAGTGGCTTAGTTTGAGCAAAGGTGAAGTGGGAAGCTAGGTACTATGTCTGGGTTGATATGGTGCAAGACCAGATAATGGAGGGAAGCTGTTGCAGAGGACAGAGGAAGTCTTGAAATGCATAAAGTGCTGAGAATTAGCAAAAATCTCTGGAGAAACTTCAGATTTTCAGGGCTTTAGAATTGGTGCCATCCAGGCTGAGAATGCTAAAGGCTAAAGCTGGCCTATTCATATCTGGATAATAGAAAATTGTACTAAATGACATATATGACATGCTGTGAATTTAGAGTTGGGAAGTAGCAAGGCCCAGAAAAGAGTGGAGGAATCTAGCCATCCACAATGTGCTTTGGGACCTGGTTGGTGGAGGCGGGGCTGGGAGGCTCACGTGATACTTTGTGTCCCCTCCCCTACCCTTGAGAGCCATTATGACTATTCCAAGCCTCTGTGATGTCGGCCTGGATCTCTAGGCAACACTCAGGCTCAGTGCCCAGTGCTCAGTGCTGCCTACAGCAGTCATGCCCTGCTGGAGATGGAGACAGATTTCTATTTCCTGAGTAGCCATAGGGTTCCATGGATAAGCTCAAGTTCAAGGGTAATTTAATCTGTTCTACTCTTCCTGAATGCTTTCAGATGCTTCCTTCTTTCTTTGTAGTCCCTCCAGGTGAATCCATTGTGGAAAGAAAGAGACAGAAATATGGTAAGAAAATCCTAGATCCAACCCCCATTATAGGTGTCCTGATGTTTTTCTTATTCCTTTTCACACTTTACTAAATCAATTGTGTTGCCATAGCAGACATCTGAGATGGACCCTGTTCTAATCAAAAAAGATTAGAACATTTTCCTTCTAGAGGAACAGGGTGAGGATACAGATTTCTATGTAAAACTCATGGATTACTCTATTTGGGGGTGATAGAGGACTCCAGGGTAAAGTTCAAACACTGTGATTCTCTGTCCCTAGAATGATTATCGAGTGTAGAATATGTCTAGAGGAACAGAGTCACACAGTAATAGCTCATCATTTCTCTTTCCTCGTCTTATGTCTCTGGGCCAATCCTCTGTCTTAGGAACGATACTTAGAGCCAGTCCGAGACCCTGAAAGCCTCTGATTAGATCTTAAAAACTAAGCTCTGGCCTCAGGGAACAGAATCCTGCCTGATGGAGCATATGCACACCTGAGATCAGAGATTCTGAGCCTGTTCTCAGCAGAGAAACATTGAAAAATTTTGGAAGATCACAAACAGAAAGTCCTTCTTTTTAAGATTTTTGAAGAATAAACAACTAGACATGTTTTTCCCTTCTGTGAAAGAATAACAGGAAAGAAACACAAGAGTCTCAAATTTAAGGTAGAAAGTCATAGTAGTCATGAATAATGATGGTCTTCAGTTTGCCTAAAGAAAGGAAAGTGAGGACTGGCTCCCAAACCCTCATTCCTTTGGGTCAAGGCAGAGGCAAAGAAAGAATGTATCACCTGACCCCACACCCTCTCAGAAATCCCTCTCACCAGAATAGGCTCACTGGGGACCCTACTGAGTCATTTGCCTGCCATCTTCCATGACTGATTTCTCTATTTCAGTACGCCAGAGACCATCTTAATGCTCACTCAGTCTGACTTGCTTCCCTTCCTACCAAGTAGTGTCTCAGAGATCTCATCTCTGATATGTCTCTGTGGGTTGGCCTCTTAGTTTCCAACATTTTTAGGTCTGGGAAACCCATATCTTCCCATTTGAGTCTTCTACTGGAGGGGGTTAACTGGCAAGATATTATTCTTTTCATCTTCCCACACTGGGTTTCCACAAAGAGTGTCTTTTATTGTTTATAGGCCTTTCTCTGGAAACACCTTGCAGCCAAGTTTGTTGAAGCTAGTAGCTTCTTTATTATACTTCGACTTAACTGTCCAGAAGCACTAGGAGATATGAGTCATAAAGAGAATGGATATTCAGACACAGTTGAAGAAACAAAAGGAAAAGGGATCATTTCCAAAACAACTGAGGCAGAGCTATGAACCGAACTCTGGAAGAGCTTTAAAGTTACTTGCTGGTGAGCAGGACACCCACTTCCCTATACCTTCCTGAGCTCTGAAGGAGGTCCAGCCCTGTATCACTAAGAATACTGGGAGGGTAAGATCTCAGGGAACCATGTCTGAAACACCATCTTGGAGAGTCAAAGCTCCAATCGGAGCTCTTGGCTGCACCTCTGAAGAGCCCCTGACTCAGATATTTTGTCTTCTGAGGATTCATAGCCCCAGGCCCAGAGTGTGTGAAGAGATGGGTTACTTCCCAAGGGCACTCTATCTACCTGGAAGACAGAGAGTGTTACCTGGGATGGCAGGGGCACAGGAACCCTAAATCTCAGGCCCCACAGAAGGGTCAGTACATCAATTTAAACCCTAAGAGACTCCAATCCAGAAGAAGATCCAGTGTTGGTGACATCTCTTGCCAGAGAGATGTGTCCCCTCCTCCACCCTTGAGAGCCATTGTGACTATTCCAAGGCTCTGTGATGTCAGCCTGGATCTCTAGGACACAACACACAGGCTCAGTCCCCATTGCTCAGTGCTGCCTAAAGCAGCCATGCCCTGCTGGAGGTGAAGACAGATCTCTGTTTCCTGAATAGCCACAGGATGCCATGGATAAGCTCAAGTTCAGCTTCATGGGTAATGTAATCTATTCTGTTCTTCCTTTGTGCTATGAGGTGATTCCTTCTTTCTCTGTACTCTTTGTGGAAAGAGACAGAAGTAAGGTAAGGGAACCCTAAATCCAACCCCTAGAATGGGGGGCTAAGAGAGAGGTTATTGACCAAGACATTGTGTTCCTGCCCCAGAAGGATATGTTCCTCGTTTGTCACAGTGGATTTGTCCCAGAAGAGAAAAGTCAGTAAGTTCACCGGAAACAACCTGGATCAGTGTTGGTCTCCTAGCAACTGTGTCTGAGGCCCCCCACCCATGTCTTCCAGTAAATCAGTGTCTCTGTTAGGCCCCACCAGCAGGAGCCCAGGGTGCCAGGTGCTACAGGCTGCTTTGGCATCACCCTCTGCTCTGTGTCATGGTGTGTGTCTCTGCTCGGCCAAAAAGTCCTCCTTTGGGTATTTTATATGGAAACAGTTGAATTTTTTTCACATCTAGAAGACCATTCCTCCTAGGGTTGCTGGGCAGGGCCAGTAGCAGTGCCGTGCCAAGCCATACCAGAAACTAATTTCCACAAAGTTTTCCAGACTGGATATGCTAGCTACGTCTCACTCATATACCTTTCCTTACATAGTTCTGGAGGCCAGAAGTCCAAAATCAGGTTGTTAGCAGGCCAGTCTGTCTTCTGAAGGCTCTAGAGGGGGACACTTTCTTGTCTCTGCCACCTTTTGGAGGCTAGAGCTCAGGAGTTTCTCGGCCTGTAGCTATATCACTCCAGTCTCTGCCTCTGTCTTCACATGGCCTCCCCCTCCTCTTGGTCATCTAGTTTTTAAGCAATGTGTGTCTATACCTATTGGGATGGAACTATCTTGGGGTCTCTAGTGAAAGAGGCAGCTGAAGTCACCCTGGAAAGGCATAGTGCCAACAGGGACTCCCATCACACTGGTAGAAAATTTCAGAATTGCCTACTACAGGCCAGTGAGTAAACACAAATCTTGAGCCATGGAGCACAGATAATTTACTGCCTATTTGCAAAAAAGTCAGCCTGAGCTAAAAATGTGGATAAAACTGATTTATTATTAGCTGGAGTCTTTACTTCACATTCCAGGAATATACACATAGCCAAGATGTTTGTAGTAAAGCTGGCAAAATCACATCGGCAATAAGTCATCTTCCTCTGGGGTTGTAGGTCTGGTCTACAGGAATGAATTTAGTTTTCTCCCTTACATGCTAGAACTGCAGTTCCCACTCCTTCTTTCAGCCAAGATTTTGTCTTTTCTTTGCCTTCCTACTAGCAACACCGACCCAGTAGTTTATCAGTAAACATTTGAAACTGGATGGAATGAATAAGCCAGGAAAGCTAACACTAGCACCTACTGTGCACTCCTCTCTTCCCCTTCATTACCTCCCAGAAGTACCCACTGGAAAGCCTGTGCTGTGTTCAGGATGTGAAGGTCTGGGTCTGGCAGACGGTGGAGATATTTCCAGGGGAGGGGAGGCGATCACCAGCCCCCCAACAGCTTGCAAGGCAGGTGACCACCCGGCCTGGTGTGCTCCCAGTGGAGTTGGCCTGGCTGTCCAGCTCTCATTGTGTTTGAGGCAGTGCAATCTCTCCTAAGCAGCCACAGATCAAATGGCTTTTGACAACAAATGAAATCAGAAGAGCACAGCAATTTGTCATCCCTCCCTCTAAGCTGATCTCCCATGAAGTTGGCTCATTAATATATATAAGAAACCACAAAGGAGCAGAGCATAGGTCCAGGCCTGGGCTGGATGCTTGACTGGCATTCGTAAGCACCCCTCTGTTCCTCTTTCTCTCAAAAGTACCCCATTGGCCTGTTTCTGTCTAAAACTTTGCCATTAGGGGATCAGTCATTTCTTTATCTTCCTAGACAAGTAGTTCCTTAAGAAAAACAACTTCCCTTGGGAGGTCCATAACCCACTGACATTCACATTTTACCCCGGGTGACACTGTCAGATTGTTTTCAAGATAACTGGGCAACACAGAGGTAACCCTTGGGAATGACAGTAGAGCACGACAGCTTCCCAACCAGGGTGAGACTGACTGGAGTGTCATAGGCTCTGGGGACACCAGAAGGCACCGTGCAGGGGAACTTTGGAGTAACATATGGAGTAAGAGGCATGTTTTGACAAATCAGATATTCTTGCTGTGTAGGTAAGGGAGGGGGGAAATAAAGTGAACAGTGAGAGGAAGTGAGAGGACAAAAGGAAGAGGAAGAATGGGAAGAAGGAAAGTGGGTTACTGCAGAGAATGCTTCCTATGTGTCCACCACTGTGCCAGCCACTCGCAAGTGCATTTTATCCCACTAGATCTTTCTTTTGTCAAATGAATGATGATATGATAATTCTAAGTGTCCCTTCAACTTTAAATATTTTATGAGGTATTGAACTAAATAATGAAAGAATTCAACTGTGTATCTACTTATCCATTCATTCATTCACTTATTCAACAATTTTTTGTGTCTACGAGGGCTTCTGATTTAGAACTCTAAAAAAAACGCTGGGTAGGGCTGATGAGTTTCAAGGACTGTAATTGCAAAGTTGGCACTAATCTACCACTTAGATGGGTGAAACCATTCTTCCAGAGTTTCCAGCTGGACTTTTTTTATGACACCTTGGCCTGAAGGCAATACTTGTTGTTCCTCCTCTCGTTCCAGGGACTTAGAGGCCAGTATCATTTTTTTCAGAGACAGAGCTTTCACAAGATGAAAGGCTAGGTGCAGACTCTGTACTTCACAATCCAGTCAAAATTCTTCCACTCTCTGCTGGCAGACCCTCATGCTGGGAGCCGTCCCAGAGATAATGTAGCTGGGAGTTAGTGAAGGATTCTTGGTCAAGATCTGCTTGGCACAGCTCCCCCAGGTTTATGAGTCAATTTCACCTTTAACAGGCACTGCTTGTCTCTAGGAGCTACTTCTCTGAGAACTTCTGCCGTGGGGCCATGGGAAAATATGTCGCCTTCTCCCAGGCACTGGGTCTGGGCCATTCTCCTTCACATAACATTTTTGAAGGACTTTGTATCAGCTCTTCCTGAGGCTACTCCATTGTGGGTTGCATTGATCATGTATTTTATTGAGCCCTATTATGTGCCAGATATGGTGTCTCAGAGTGACAGTGGTGCATGTAAGACTGAAAAGGGCAGAATCCATTTTCAGAAGCTGACAGCCAGAAATAGAGAAAAACATAAACAAGCAACCATATTACAATAGGGGAGAGATGCTGCAGTAAATCTGACAGAGGATTATAACGATGCAGAGGGCAGATTTGACAGAAAAGGTGATAATTGAGTGCTAGGTTTTATGTAAGAAGGAGCGTTCCAGGAAGAAGGTATGGGCAGGTGCAATCTGGAGTAGGCATAGAGGCAGGAGCTGAGCACCTGGACCCACACAATGGTCACTGTCAGGACCTGGACTCAGGTCTCCAGTCCCAGTTCCTTAGTCTCATTAGTAATAATAATGCCACATTATACTTCATAATCCACTACATGAATTAATATAGTTTTATATGCACCATTTTAATAGGAAACTGTGATAATTGCTAATTGAGATAGGTATCGATAGGCCATATTTTATTTTTATAGAATAAGGCTTGGAAAAATGTGTTAAATTAAAATTCCAGGTAACAATAAAATTTTACTGCTGTAAGGGGCTTTAAAGACAGTCTTCACTAACTCCCTAATTTTATAGATAAGAGCACTAAATAGGTCAAGTGACTTTAAAAAAAAAAAGAATTATGTAAAATGCTCAAGGTCACACTGTGAACCCAGTGTGTGGAATCCAGGCTTCCTGATGCTAAGGTTTGAAAGATTTTCACTAAACTCCCTGCCTCTCTAGGCATCGGGCTAAACTGCTTCTATTCTAAGGCAGACACTCTTCAAGGACATTTGACAGCAGGTGAACAAATTAAATGCTGCAAAGTGTCTTAAGTAGGTTCTTATTTGGAGGCAAGAAGAGGGCAGAGCACAGGGGAGGAGGGAGAGCTTAGGAAACTGCTCCTGCAGCCCCTCTGCTGAGCAATGCCTGTTGATATCCCAGCTTTTGAAATCAGCTTTTCTCATCTCCCACCCTCGCCAGTGGAGTAGCCAGACTGTAAACTACTTCGTTTAAATTATGCTCTCATCTCACTGAGTATGGGACACAATTCTCTTGTATTTTCTGATAAGGCTGATAATGAAGCGATCAGTCTATAGGATTCCCGAATGGCAGTGAACCTGCATTTGCATAATGATATTATAGCGTCTGTCGAACCCGCTAGCGGTGATCCATCCATATGCGAGAAATATAGGTCAGCAAAGACGCAGCAGCAATGAGGGAGGCAGGGCTATTCACTTATTAGAGTAAGGAAGGTCTTCTCTATCCTTTAGCTCAGCATGACAGAAATAAATGGAATGAAATGGATCAGGGAATTCTATTGGCTTTTGAACAATCAAAGGAGATGCATCAATTCTGTCTCCTGGTTTAAATTCCATTCGAAGTCGGCTTAACGCTTTCATTTCCATTGGCAGAGTATGGCAGAGTCTCCCTCTTACACTTCTCCGCCTGACTCAGATGGGGGAGTGTACTCTGATAATATTATGTGTAGAGATCAGGAATCATGCTGCCCCATTTGGTGGGGGTTGAGTGCTGGAAGGAGTAAGGATATTAACTACTATAGTTCTCCCTCGTGTCATCTGATCTCTGTGGTCCCTCCTGTTTCAAAGATCTGTGAGATTTCCTGCCCGTGCATGTCCTTCCATTGGGGACTTTTTATTATTCTATTTATTGTCTTTATTCTCAATTTGGAATTTCATTTATTTTTCCATACTCTTCCTGTGCTTTTCTTTCCACTGTGTCTCTGAATCTTGTATGCAAGATAATAGTTCTTGCTTCCCTCACTACAAGAATTGTACATTTGCCAGTGGCAAATACCTTACCTTGTTTTTCTGGAAATCACTTACCACAGCATCTACTAAGGCTGGTCACACTTGGAAGGCCTTCGAAGACTCAATTGATTTGAATTAGAGTTCTAGTATAACCATAGAATTAACTTCAAGGAGACTAAGGGACCTTAAGAGATCACTTAGGTCACCTTAGAGCCAGGCTGTACTATGACTACAACATCTAGGGGAAATGGCTGGATCGTTCATCCTTAAAGTTCTAACATGATGTGCATATTATCTCAACTAAAAACTAACTCTTCTAACAGCTATTTTAACACATCTTACCATAGCTGATTGTTATTATCATTTAAAAATATATGTTACAGGCTGTTTTCCACAAGAATGCCATGAAATCATAATTATTTGCCAAGGAGTTAATGGTTATTAACAAATAGAAATTGACTTTATATCACTGTGTACATATAGATGAAGATAAAAATATATATAAGAAAAGATCTGTTCGTTGGAATGTTCCTTATATTAATATTAATTGCATGTGTTAAGTTACTCTGCAGGAAAATATGCAAGCCATTTAAACATGTATAATGCTCCCACACTCATTCATATTACATACTCATACATCTCTACACCAATTAGACTATAGTTGCCTTTTTCATGAGGATAATGTTTTGGGATAACTGGAAAGGAAAACTCATTATTGCCTAGGAGTGAGTTCAACGTGAGGATTTTGTGGACAGACTTCAGTTGGCCATGTCGTTTAGCACAGGGTTGATTTCAAAGATGAAATGCTAACCAAGAAACAAAACAAAACAACACAACCAAACAACCCTAATTCCTGCTGAAAGTAGCAGGGCTATTCAGTCTTATCTAGTTCAACTTGTGGCAAAGAAAGGAACTTGAGGTTTCACCACTTCCCAGGATCTCTGGAAGCTGGATTACCCCAAATGAAAGAGTTGGACTAGGATGGAATACAAAAGTTTATTTCTCTTCTAGGTCAGACCTCAGTCTTCTTTGTTCTTGATTTCTGATCTCTGGGCTGCCTTCCCACCATCTCCAGGCTCTGTAGCTCTTGGCAGTCTGGATCTTGGCCACAAACTTGAGTCAATAAAGAAACTGCCTGAACCTAAGAACATCCAAAGCCAAAATACTATAAATCACTGCCACTGAAGCAGAAAGAAATTATATTTTTCCTTTCTTAACTATAACTGAAATTTTATGTTGTCTGCCCATTGTATTAAACTATGAGATCATGCCTTGGAGTCAGGCATGTTGGCGTGTCCTGCAGCCGTTGTTTCCACGGTGGTGGTCAAGGCACTTCTGCAGCCCTTAATTCATCTTGCTGACCCAGAGTCTGGGGTGACTCTCTGCTGATTAGGAGCATTTTGTGAGGCACAATACAATTTTGAATGTGATGGTTTTGTTTGGAATAAGAAACACACCACCCCTCTCCCCCTTAAATAAATATCTTCAAGAACAATATACATCAGATTATCATGCACACAACAACCATGTGAAACTAGAATGACTGTTCCCTTCGTCTGATTGCCTTGTTTTATAGAGCAAATGGTGAAAAAATGGGATTTGAATGCTAGCGAAACCATCTGTTTATTGATTGCCTAAAAGACTAGAGCACTTGCCCTAGAATCTTGGATAAAAATGAAACTTGGAACTTCCTTGTTGTTATCTATTGTTTGTCAGAATTTTTGTAGCAACTGAAATGTCACAATTTTTCTTGGAACAATGTTTTTCTGGCATCAGTTGGTTTCTTTATTTTAACTGATGACTTTCATTTCTCATTTTGTATCCAACTCCTTCTGACAATGTTTCTCTTCTCACAGATAAGAACTGTGTGGGAAATTATTTGGTTTATGTGACTTTTTCTTATACGCTGTGCTCAGTTTATTTGGGGGTAGTGGAATGTGGGAAAAGAGACGGACGTTTGACTTGTTTTCACTAATCATTGCCTTGGTATTTTGCAAGATTGATGGCTTGCTTTCTTCAAAGGCATTGCTGGCCCATTTTCCACAAAGGCTGTTGAAGTCTAACTCAGGACTTTAACAAATCTCAGAGACCTCATGACTCACTCCACCTCATTCTTGATCTTTTTGCTGTTATGTCGATGTGGATGTCATAACTAACGGTGGACAAGAATTTTGTTATTGTTGCTGTCAGTCTAACCCAAGCTAACTCCGTAATTTGTTCCCTTGTGATGCAACATTACCTGACTTTGGGTATATTTTTATTCTGCATTTTTACTTTGAGTTGATATTTGCTAAAAAGGATAAAATATTTTCTAAAGTCAACTTTGGGAACAGAAAATATATATTTTATATTTGGTACTAAAAGGCATGTTTGCTTTATTTTTTTCTTTTTTGTGGGGAATGGGTGGGAGGATGGGGGAACCTGTAAAATTTAAAGTACCATGAATTTAAGAACTACTTATTATAATATTTATCATAGCATTCAAATTACTAATTTGATCACATTTAAACAACTTCCAAACTAATTTGCATGTGTAGACACTGCTGTGTTTTTTTGCAATGCTTCTACCATGTGTCCTTTTATGAAGAAAACATGTAACCAAAGAATATTATGGATAAGTTCCTCTCATAACCATTCCTCAAAAAACAAAGAATTACTCATTTTTTTTGGTAAAATAGTTATACTGTAGTGGGTTAAATTGTGTCCCCCCAAAAAAAGATATGTCCAAGTCCTAATTATTCTAACTAATTATCTATTAATTTCTCTTCAAAGGGCTAGTTTTCAGGTAGTTTGTAAAATTCACTAAATTCTTTTTGGAAAATCTTTAACTGAACATTCCTTACTCCACCCTCCCTTTGAAAGGGATCTACTTGCTTTAGCCATTTATCAATCATCCCCACTAAGGTGAAATTGTCCAATTGCAAAACCCAAAACAGGTCATGATGACCATAAATTTGGAACGGGGGAGATAGTTTTTGGAAAACAGAAATGTAAGGAAAGCTAGGGGTTATTCCAGGCTATTCCAGCATTTAATCTTTAATTCAGATGCTAGGGAAACCAAAAGTTTAGAAAAAAATGAAATATTAGGGGCAGGATGTTAGGGAGAATACTTTTTCAACTTCATGAACATGCAGAAGTAGATTAGGAAGACTCACTAGTACCCAGCTTTGATCATGGATGAGTGGGAACAGTTAACTTTAAATCCCTAGGTTATGGCTCCTAGGTTTGATTTCTAACCCATGGACTAGAAAGGGGTGGAGAAAATGTAGGAATAGATATTAGGGGTCACCAGAGGACAGGCCAATAAATGAGGCTGCTCTGCCAGCTCACCGTGGAATGGTGGAGGATATGGGATAGCAGAGTGGAATACAGGCTCTGCTACTCTCTGTTTAGGAATCCCTGTGTGTCCCAATATTTTATTTTTTACTTATGGAATCTACATATAAGTCTATTATTTAGGTAGACTGATATAGTCACTAAGAATACATAAAAGGAAAACCAATCAAAGGTGAGAAAGTATTTCAATAAAGACATGAATTAATGATTACAAGGACACAATTTGAAAATGTAAATCATGTCTGGAGTTCATTTCTTCAGGTTCTCTAAATTAAATACCTGAATAAATACATAGTGTATCTCTACTCACTTTCTGACCCTTTTATATGAGCTTTTCCTCTTCTCTATTTTCTTTCTTCTCTAAGACCAGTTGTAATTAATGCCAGAGAAAAAAGCTCCCCATTAGGGATGGGTCCAAGGAAAAATGGTTGGACAATATCAGGATCAAACCCTAATCATATCTGGAGACACTGTCAGTTGTGATCTAGGCATCTAGTGCTTCTTTGTCATTTGTTAAATGCTTCCAAACTATTTTTGGATTAACATAAAAATAAATTGAATTTAGATAGCTTTTTCATTTTTTATTTAAGAGTCAAGAATTCAGGATAAGGAAGATCAATGTTTCTAAGCCACTAGAAGCCCAGCAAGTTATAAACAAAACTGCACCTTGAGATCCTGCATTAAAATGTTTTCAATTAATTTTGTCAAAATATTACTCTTTTTATGGGCCAATTAAATAACCCTTAAATAATTACAAATGACATTAATTCTAGAGAACTACTTGTTAAACCATCAAATAATTTTTAATATGGGCATGCACAGTGTTAAATATCTTCATTTTTCAGATGAGGCAACTGAGACCAAAGAATTTTAATGACTTTCCACATGCAGGGTTAACCACTTGAAAAGCAAAACTAGAACTCAGGGACCCTTGGCTGCCAAACGCATACTTTGTTTCATGGCTAGTGGAGGTAAAGTTGGAATTTAGATACAATTAGTGAGGTTTTAAATACCATGACCTTAACCACCATCTTCTACTGCCTGTCTGAATGGAGCCCACCTGGACCAAATCCCAGGTCTCCTTTCACCCAACTACACACTACTTTCTTTTTAATTGCGGAATAGATTTTCAGTATGTCTTTCAGTATGAAAATGATGACAGTACAGCTGATACCACAGAAATACAAAACATCATCCATGAATACCACATAAATCTCTATGTGCATAAACTAGAGAATGTATAGGAAATGGACAAGTTCCTGGAAACACACAACCTCCCAGGACTCAACCAGGAAGAAATAGAACTACCGAACAGACCAATAAAGAACAGTGAGATTGAAACAGTAAAAAAAATCCTCCCAAAAATAACACCAAATAAAGCCTGGGACTATATGGATTCACTGCTGAATTCTATCAGACCTACAAAGAAGACCTCATACCCATAATACAGAAATTATTCCATACTATCAAGAAGGAGGGAATCATCTCCAACTCATTCTACAAAGCCAGTATCACCTTGATACCAACACCAGGAAAGCACACAACAAAAAAAGAAAAGTACAGACCAATATCCCTTATGAATATAGATGCAAAAAATCCTCAATAAAATACTAGCAAACCCAATTCCACAGCACATCAAAAAACTAATCCACCAGGACCAAGTGGGTTTCATCCCAGGGATGCAAGGATGGTTCAACATATGTAAGTGAATAAATGTGATTCACCACATAAACAAAAGCAAAAACAAAGACCACATGATTCTCTCAATAGGTGCAGGAAAAGCACTCGACAAAATCCAGCAAACTTTCCTGTAAAAACCCAGAACAAACTAGGCACAGAAGGAACATGTCTCAGAATAATAAAAGCCATATATGACAAACTCACAACCAACATCATACTGAAAGGGGAAATGTTGAAAGCATTCTCCCTAAGAGCTGGAACAAGATGAGGATGCCCACTGTTACCACTTCTATTCAACATAGTACTGGAAGTCATAGCCAGAGAAATCATACAAAAGAAGAATATTAAGGGTATCCAAATTGAGGAAAAAAGAGGTCAAAGAATCTCTCTTCACTGATGATAGGATCTTGTATCTAGAAAATCTCATAGATTTCACCAAGAATCTCCTGGAATTGATAAATAAATTCAGCTAAGTCTTAGGATACAAAGTCATTGTACATAAATCAGTAGCTTATTTGAAATTGTATTGTTGAGTGGTTTAATGAGCCTTTATACCAATGCATGGAGGTCTTTCAAAAGTGATTGACACATGTCATTACAACAAATGAATCTGTCTTAGATGCTGAACAAGTTCACTGGCTTCAATAAATTGTAATGTTTTTCATCTCTCACCTGTGTTGGGCACACATCACTGCAGTATTATGGAAGAAAGATGATTAACATCTAAGAATAAGACTTTTATTTTTAAGTTGAACAGTTTTTTTCTTTTATGAAGATACAGATTAATTTTTCATTAAGTACATATGGAGATATCTTGCAAGGATACTTTAGAAAGCCCCATAGACAGAATAATTTGCCTCCACTTCATCATCAAATGAAAATGAAATACTAGTTTGGGGACCAAGAAAGATAGACCAAGACAGTTGAATTATTCACATTTGAAGGTTTCCAGTTCAAATGTTTTGCAAGCTCATTTGCAGCTGGGATGCAGCAAGCTCCATCCACGTCTGTCTAATGAAACTCATGCTGAAAATCTCAGTTGGAAGTTCAGGGAATCAGAGCCATTCATCAAACCTCGTCATAATTATTTAATAAGCAACATTAAATGTTCAGTCAAGTCTTTAACTCATCAGTTCAGTCATCACAGTTTAGTGCATGCAAACATCATTTACAAGGTTTCCTGCTGAACGATAGAGGATACAAATAAACCCCATAAACTAAACCAACCCTTGAAATAACCTTCTTCTGACTGCCTGCCCCCTGGCTCACCTTTTCAATGCTTGGAAAGGGTTTCTCAAATGGACTCCCTCACCAGAAAGGTGGGTAGGTGAAGCATTTATTTGACTGGTATCAGTTTTAGAGTGTGTGTGTGTGTGTGTGTGTGTGTGTGTGTATACATGGTTGTATAAGCAAAGATTCACATTTTCCAAAAGCTTCTTGTGATTTGCTTCTCAGTTTGCCTAGCTGATACCTGTAGGTCCATCTCCAAGAGAGAAGTAAGCAGTTTTTGAACACCTGGCTCTTCTTTATTTTTCTCATAATAATCAGGACACACAACCTAAAGGTTAGACCCTTCTACAGAGGCAGGACATGAGAGAGAAGAAAACAAGGAAATTGAGGAGAAGGAGGGGAAAGGAAAAGTGAGAAGCAGTCTTTTCCTTAAAATTTTTATTATTTTTTTCTTTTATGAAAGGGTAGGGGGTTGTGAGGAGGGGTGTTTAGTTGCCTTGTTTGTTTTTGTTGAGACAGAGTTTCCCCTACTGCCCTGGGTAGAGTGCACTGGGGTCGTTGCAGCTCACTGCAACCTCTAACTCCTGGGCTCTAAGCGATCCTTCTGTCTTGGCCTCCAGGGTAGCTGAGACTACAGGCGTACACCACAGTGCCCAGATGGATATTTTTCTTTCTTTTTGGTAGAGATGGGTTCTCACTCTTGCTCAGGTTAGTCTTTAACTCCAGAGCTCAAATAATCCTCCAGTCTCAGCCTCCCAGAGTGCTAGGATTACAGGTGTGAGCCACCCTGCCTACTAGAAGCAGTCTTTAAAGTATAAATTTTCAACTGAGCTTGTAGGACACACTGATGTACTGTTACATGTTGTGAGGTGTGGGACAGATAACTTGTCACCAATAATAGGCTGTTATGTTTTATAATTTAGTCTTAAAATATATTAGATTCAAGATTATTCCTGTTATGACATAACTCACTCATATGTAGTTTTGCTTAAAAAGGAAAGATTTTGATACCATTAATGCAGAGATTTTTATCAAACTCTCAGTCTCTTTATCTAGGCTGCAGCCCTTAGTATGCTGGAAGTACAGATATCTTATTCTGGTGTGTGGGTGTGTGTACGTGCATGTGCGGATGTGTGTAGATGAGAATTGTTGCCTTAGGAAACATATAAAGATGGAGTTAGGTGCTCAAAGCTTTGCCTGGATTTCACCCAAGTGGTTCCAGTAGAGTGACTGCAGCATTTCTGGACTGTCAGGGATCAGCGCACTTTCACAACTTCCATAGGCACTGATACAATGTTTGAGGAGCCCTGAGGTCTAGGTTTTTACTCCACTTTTGCCATTATCCAGATATATGCTCATCTGAAAGCCTTGTCATTTACTGTTTTGTTTTTTAGAGATAGGATCTCACTTTGTTGCCCATGCTGGAGTGCAGTGATGTGATCATAGTTTGCTGTAGCCTCAAACTCCTGGGCTCAAACAATCCTCCTGCCTCAGCCTCCCAAGTAACTGGGATAACTGGCAGGTATCACTATGCCTGGCTAATTTTTAAATTTTTCTGTAGAGATGGAGATGTTGCTCAGGCTGGTCTCAAAATCCTGGCCTCAAGCAATCCTCCTGGCTCATTCTCTCAAAATGCTGGGATTACAGGCATGAATCTGTGCACCCAACCAAGCCTTGGTTTTTAATATTACAGTCAGTATGCAAAATTTCTGTGAAAAACTATTAATCAAGCTCTCAACTAGGATCTCTATTTGTATGTTAAAAAATAAAATGCTCTTCAAAACTTGAAGTTTCTAGTTTCTACCTCAAGCATGAATATACATGATATATATACACACATATATACATTCTATATATGTATGCTCTCTCTCCATATACACACATATACTCATACTTGAGGTAGAAACTAGAAACTTAAATATATATAAATTTGAAAAGTTCCAATAAGAAGGAATTTTATATGGGCTTCGAGCTTTAGCTTTTGGGTGGTTTTACACTGTTGAGTGTCTATTGTGCCAATACATGTATAATGCAGTTCTGAGTATTTCTTGCCCAACACCTTCTGGCTTATAAGGTCTCTACTGGGAAGTCTTATCAGTCTGCAATTAGCCTGATGGATTTTCCTTGGTAAGTTACTTGATGTATTCACCCCATGGCTTACAGGAGTTCCTGCTCCATGTTGACTTTGGCCAGTCTGATAACTATATGTCTTGGTGATTGCCTGTTTGCAATTAATCTCCCAAGTGTTCATTGAGCTTCTTGTATCTTGATGTCTAAATCTCTAGCAAGACCAGGGAAGTTTTCCTTGATTTTTCCCTCAAATAGGTTTTCCAGCCCTTGTGCATTTTCTTCTTCACCCTCAGGGATTCCTGTGATTCTTATATTTGGCACTTTTACATAGTATCATAATTCTTGTAGGCTTTGTTTGTTCATCCTGATTCTTTGTTCTTTATTTTTTGCTGATTGTGTTAACTCGAAAGAGTTGTCCTCAAACTCTGAAATTCTTTCTTCTGCCTGGTCTAGTCTATTCTTAAAGCTTTCTACTGTGTTTTATATTTCGTTAAATTAATTTTTCATTTCCAGAAGTTCTATTTGACTTTTTCTTTTAATATGTCTATCTCTTTAGTAAATTTTTTGTTCGTTTCCTGAATTATTTTCTGGTTTCTTTGAGTTGGTTTTGTATTTTCTCTCAGATTTCATTGAGCTTCCTTACAACCCATATTTGGAATTCTTTATTTGTCATTTCAATAATTTCATTCTGGTTGGGATCCACTGCTAGAGACCTGGTGTTCGCTTTTGGGGGTGTCCTTTTGCTCTAATTTTTCATACTTCTTGAGTTCTTGTACAGATTCCTTTTCATCTGGATCAGCTATTGCTTCATGTTTTTGGATTTTTTTTTGTTTAGAGCAGGCTTTCCCCCCCACATAATTGTGTCTCTGTAGCATATGTTGGGTAAGAATCTTTGTCTTTGCTTTCATGGGTCTAGGTTCTGGATGGATGCCCTGGTTATAGATATCCTTAATGTGGTGGGTGCATGTGATCCACTAAGTGGTTTATGTTTACAGGCTTCATTTGAAGATGTTCTCCTCAGTGGGTCAGTGTATTTATGTATTGACATATACTAAAACAACTACAAAACATGCTGAGAGGTTAAATAGCATTGCAGGAAGAGTATAATTTGAAAAGTGTCTGGCTCTCTATTGTTGCATAGCAAAACACCCAAAACTTAGTAACTCAAGACAATTTATTGTCTCTCATGATTCTGTGGGTTGAATGGAATCAGCCTCAAGTGGTCTGAAGGTTTGACTCAGCTCAGCACCCTATATGGCCCACTCAAAGGGTTGTCCGTTGATTCTTGCTGTCAGCTGGAACCTTGATAGGGCTGTCAACTGGATAGCTTACATGTGGCCTTTTATGGCAACTTGTCCTTCAGTATTGTGGCTAGTTTCCCAGAAGGACAGTCAAAGACTTAGTTCCAAGATATTCAGATGGAAGCTGCAAGACTTCTTATGACCTACCTTTGGAAGTCTCAAAACTTCACTTTCACCACGTGCTATTGGTTAATACAAGTCACTAAGGCCAGCATAAATTTAAGTGGATGGGAATTAGACTTGGAGAATTGTTGATGGTGTCTTGGCTTAGAATATTGCTAATGCAAAACTTAAAATAAATTCTCTTCAATTATATGTTGAAGTTATAGCCAACAGAATTTGATAGATTGGTTTGAGGAGGTAAGTAAAAGACTCCAAGGTTTTGGCCCTGAGTGAGTGAATAATGGATCTTTTCTGAGACTGAGAATTGCTGAGGAAAAATAGCTTTGGAGGGATATAAATGAATTGATTGCATTTTGTTATTTTTTACTTTACACACAATGAAATACACAGATCTTATGTGTACATTCACTGACTTTGACAATTGCATACAACTATATAACCTAAACTACAAAATATTGAGCATGACCATCACCCTAGAAAGTTTCCTATGCTCGTACCTAGTTCATCTCCATCCCATCCCCAGAAACAACCACTGTTGACTTTCCTCCCCCAACTGGAGGCTCCTTTTGCCTGTTCAAGACTTTATATAAATGGAATCATGTGATTCTTCTTAACCAGGAGAAGGTGCATAGCTTTTTGAAATGCTATGTTCAATATGTTCATTAGATATCCATGTGAAGAGGACATGTAAGCCAGATCAAGTATAGACTCTTGGCAAGGGGCTTATTGACAAAGATAGTAAAGGTATAAGTAAGAATGTATGTCAGCAGTCATGATGGAGGTGAGTTTTGAGCATGGTTTTCAGAAGCGGTGCTTTTTAATTAGAATGCTTGAGAAATGACACCAGGATGGCAACATAGTTTGTCAGAAATACATTTTAGGAGGAGCAGAAAATTGGGTGAGCCTTTCAGTGACAGATCTTGTAAAAAAAATACTAAGGAGACTGAATTAAATCTATTAGACAATGTCAGGAGATCAACAAAAGACTCTGGCGAAATTATTCCTGCAAGCTTTTCTTCCAGCATTGATTTGATAATCACAGGCTAGTGGTGGTGAACCCAACTTAGCACATGGAACTTTGTCCTTTCAGTGTGGCCTTGTAAAACCATGGTGAGGGGCTGTAATTTGACAGCACCCTTGTAATGTGAAAGAAATGGCAATTTTTAATTACTTGCCTTGGGTGATACCGTGGATAACTGACTCAGAAGAAGAGATGGTTGTTATTTATTGCAGCTTGTGGGTGGTCTGTCTGCTTGGCACAGTTGATCTAACTGGAGTCCTGAAAGTAAGCCAGAGGAAGGTTTCGTTTGTTTTTTTCTTTTTTCAGAGAAAATTGGAGAGTGGGTCCTAATCCTGGAACTGACATTACAGGGAGTAACAACTCTGCCCTTTTCTCTTCAGATAGAAAACACCGAAGAAAGCCCATTTAAGAATATATTATCTATTAGACAGATGCCTGTAGGGAGTGGTTTGATGGGGACTGGAAAACTCTTCCTGCCCAAAATATCTCCTCCTCCTTGAAATCTGTTGTGTTTTACTGTGGAGTGTGAAGGCTTTGGGGATTCCGAGAGTCTCTGCTGTTTCTGTAAATACCTTGGGGAGGGAGACCATATTAGGCTCTCATCGGCTGGGGGATTTATTTCATTTATCTAAGAGCAGAACCCTGTGGGAACAGGAAAGCAGAAGGGAGGTGGTGATGCTAAGATGGGAAAAGAGTCCTGAAGTAGGGAGCCCTGTGCAGGGGGCACCCCAGGGGGATCCTATTGATTTCAGCATTGCACTGAGGTCTGGGTGTGCCCATATCACTGCACTCAGATCCCCTTCCGAGGCCGTTCACTTCTTTCTCTCCTCCCCCCTGTAATGTGTTGCAGATTGTACCTCTTAGCCATTATCTGAAGCACTTATGCACACTCATCCATCAGGAAGCGTCCCTTTCTCTCTTTTGCCCTCTCTCTGTCCTTTTGGCTCGCCTGCTTTCTGCTCCATTTAGAAATGTTGACAAGGCATTGTTCGCTGCTGACTGGTTTGGTTTTTAAGTTTAGTTATTAAGCGGCTCCTTTGTTGTTATTGTTGTTTTCCGCAGTACTGGATCTTAATAGCTGCTGAACTGCAAATAATGAAAAAAGCAAACAACTAGAAAAAGAAAATGTTGAGAAGTATTATTTCGCAAATAATGATACCTGAGCTAGCAGAGCAGGGGGCATTTCGGTAACTTGGGTTGCAGAGGAGATAACTGTTAACATTTTCAAGGCTGGAATTCCATTAGTTGCCACTGTGAATTAGGAAGCTTATGCGTCTGCTATTTTTAGTGGAGAAAGCTGAGAGACACTAATATCCCTGGCTTGCTACATGTTTGAGGTATTTATTGGGCTTAGTAGGGAGAAGTCTTGAAGTGAAGAATAGTGTTAAAAAAAGAGGGCAATGTGTGTGTTGTGCAGTGTGGGGGTGTCTGGGCTCAGTAGAGAAAAGAGATGATGATGGAGTTTATACAGATGACGAGGGTGGTCAAAATAACTCACATCTGATACATTTCCCCATTCGACTATGGTTAAAAGCAAACAGGTGAATGAAAGTAAGACTTAACCCAGTTTAAGAATTACTTTTCTCCTCAGCCTTCTCCTCCAAAACTTTGTTTTTCTCATTATGAATAGTCGACAATTGGGAGATTTCAAAAGCCATATATTTTATATGAAGGAAGAAGTCTCATAGTTCAGTCTTCTGATCAGGGTAGAGTCATTAAATCAGCAAGAAGAGGCTAAGTACAAACATGTTTAATTTGCTAATTTTTCTTCCTCAGCAGCAGAGAGTGGCCAGTTTTCTTTAGCCTGGCATGGGACAGATGATAGCTCACTTGGCTCTACCAAGATGTCTTGTTAGATTTAGAATTATTCCCACATCTGGAATTGGGTAACCTAGCCATGATCTCCAGGCTAAGGACAATTGTGAGGCATCCTTAAGTATTTTGGATTATTTGAAGACAGGCCATGATCACCCTGGTAATGCCAGCTAAAGGTAGATACGATCCTTTAATTTATTAATAACTTCAAAAAAGAAATGACTTTGGACGCCCTGGGATTGAATGGCTTTGCCTTAATGATGCTTCCAGATGTCCACAGCATCCATAGTCTAAGACCCACAAAACTACAATAATCCTTACTTCTGTGAAACTCAAGGCTGCTGTATGATTTCTATTTGCACAGGAACCTACCCCAGCCTGGCTAATTAAACCCAATGTTACTTTAGAACATGCAGCTGAATGGAAAAACCTTGGGACAGAGAAAGAATGCAGATTCTGGGAAGCAGATTTTGATGGGGCATAAGAATGAAAAATGGAAATATAAACTAGTTACTGAGCACTTTTATAGGTCAGACAGACACCATCCCATGTGTTTTTGTACATTTTCTCATTTAATTCTTACAGTCATCACAAGAGATGGGCATTAAAATTCTCATTTTCATGTTAAGGAAATTGCATTCAAAGAGGTTGAATAACTTGTCTACTAAGAACACAATTTACGAGTGGTCAAACCAGGACTCAAACCCATGCCTGTCTGACCCAAAAGGCCATATGATTAACCACAAAGTGTAGTCTTGATTTCAAGCAAAAGTATAACTTCAACGTTTGTTTTAGTTTTTCACCCCAGACCAACAAATTTGGAAGCGTTTTACACTGTGAAATTCCAGGCTGCCTTGCATGCCTTGAACATTTATGCAATTTTAGCCAGTTAAATTTCAATTCATTTATTGTAATCTTTCCTAGAGGAAAGAGGGAGGGGGGGTGGTCGGTGGGGCAAAATCCCTCATTTACCATTAATTTGTGTAAAAAAATTCAATTTTAAATGTCTAACAAATTGAATTAAATTGAGAAAGGTCATAAGAGCTTATCAGTTGAGGTCATCAAGACGGCAATAAAGAACGTAGTTAGGAGGCTGATTTTATATTATTAGCTGGCAAGCCAACCAGGTCAAACTATTAAAATTCCAAGAAAGCCTGCATCGAAGCACTGTTCGATGTGACAATTAAATGTAATATGTAATTCCTCCCACTACCCATTACTCGATGGGCCAAGGTAGCCACTCAAAATGAAAGCAGCAGGAACGATTGATGCAGCATGGTGCAGCGTGCCTATGGTGGGGCCGTGTGGTTTGTCCTATTGCAACATATTAGTCCCTGCTATTTTCCTCTCTTTGGTGGCCAAGTCTTAACTTTCAGCTATAAGCTCAGTCCTAATATATTTATTCAAACTTGTTTATCATTGATGAGTAATTAGCAATTATGCTCAGCTCCCCTGTTTTCTGACATTGATATGGCATCCAGTTATTCACATCTCAAGAGTATCTAATGCATAGAGTTATTTTGCTTGGCAGTTTCAAAGTTACTAATGCACTTATTTTTATCTTGAGCCAGCAAAAAAGTAGGCTCACTGGAAACTCTCTTTGAGAATGGTCTGCTGGCTTGACTTGGGGGGTAGGAGGACTTATGTCCATTTTCGACCATGGGGCTCACTGGCTGTATCACGTGGAGGCAGTTACATCCTCCCACGGGCTTTAGCTTGCTGTTTCTAAGAAGAGGAGTTTCTCTGACTAATCCCAAAAGGCTCTTCCACATGAGCAACCAGTGGTCCTTGAGTCAAATAGGTGAAGTTATAACTCAGGAGTGCCGTTCAGTTCCAGCTAATAAGGATCAAGTAGCAGAAGCAAAACTGGCACTTCTCAGAATGATGAAACAGCAAAAATTCAAACTTTTAAATTGGACATGGAAATAGGAGATAAGAGGCTATTTTAAAGAAAACAACATTATATTTATGAACTTATTTTATTGCTAACAATAAGAGGAAATTATTTCTCACACATTTTATAGATGAAAAGTTATTATCCGACATACAAAGAGCTATTAAAATCAGTGGAAAAAACATTATCATCTCAATTGAAGAAAAGGCAGAAGCATAGTTATGAGTTGTAAAAAAAGAGAAAAAATCAATAGTATATTTCTTATCAACTTTTCAGAGTGTAATAATGATTTCACATGTGAATCATATATATTTTAATGAGTATATTATTGTTATTGTTCAGTAGCCTTACCCATCTTAAGAGAGAAAACATTGTATTTGAAACCCTCAACATATGCTTTGTTTTAAATCCCCTTTTTGCTTGCCAGAAGTAACTGTTATTTTCAATTTTATGTGAATCATTACCCTGCTTTTATTAATGATTTTGCTACATGTGTATACATGGCTTACCAGTGTGTTATATAAGTTTGCTTGTGTTTACACTTCATATTAATAGAACCATACTGTTTATATTCTTCAGTCATTTGCTTCTTTCACCCAATATTGGATTTTTCATCCATCCACATTGTAAAGGTGTATTCATTTTAGTTTTCTTTCTATGTAGGATTCCAGTATAAAAACATATTCCCTTTTATTTATCCATTCTATTGGACATTTAATTTGGTTTCAGGTTTTGCTATTCTAAAAAAGGCTTCCAAAATCATTCTTACAGAGTTATCCTGGTGCACATTAACAAGAGTTTTTCTCAGGTAAATATAGAATTGTTGAGTCATAGATAGGATGATCACTTAGTATAGTGTTCAAACTGCAACATTTTGAAAATGGCAAAGGGGATACTGTTAATGATTAAGAAAATGGGTAGACTGGATATACTAGGATATATGGCTACCCAAGTCATAGCATATGAGTATGTTCAAATTTAATGGGTAATGGTAAATTGCCTTCCTAACTTATACCAGTTTGAACTCCCACTTGCCATGTCTGAGAGTTTCCATTGCTTTCCATCTTCACTAATTATGGCAAGCAAGTTATTTCCAAGATAATTTTTAAGGTTGAAAAATTTTTGACATTTATTAATCATTCATTTTTCCTCTCTTCTGAAATGATTTCTACAAAAAATTCATATATTTTTCCCATATCACTATTAGAACGCTTGTCTTTTTTATTGCCTTATAGGAGTTCTGCCAATTGTAATGTTTCTCTGTATGTGTGGATACATTTCAGAGCTCTTTATTTTAGTGGTCCATTCTATTTCTGTGGCAGTGCCACACTCTCTTAATTTCTGTAACACTATAGAAAATTTGATGTTCCTGCAGTATTACTATCACATATTTAGATGTGTATGTATATATTTTTCCATTTATCCTGCCAGAGATTTACTGAGTTTTGTGAGTTTAATTCTTCTATTTAAGCACCTTTAAGTAGGTGAAAAATTCCCAGCTAATCTCTCTCCAAATATTACTTCTTCATTATTCTCTTTTTCTGGAAATGCAATTGGATGCATCTGGGGCCTCTCCATTCCATTATTCCTCTTTTAACACCTGTTTTATATTCTTTTTGTCTCACTGGCTAATTTCTTCAGACCTCTCTTTCAGTTCATCAATCCTCTCTTCATCTGTGTTTAATCTGTCTTTTTAAGCTTCCAATAAATTTTACGTGTCAATGATTATGTTTTTAATTTGTAGGAATTTTTTTTAGTCTTTTACCAATATGTCTTTTAAATTTTAAAATTCTCTGGTTGATTCATGATGCTTTGTACCCTCTCATTTCTTTAACATATAAACATATTTATTTTATATTATTAATCTGATAATATATCAATACCTATAGTCTTTGTATATCTGATTAAGTTGTTCTTGTTCTTGCTGACCTGCAATGCATAGTGAAATGGTTCTTATGTATTTAGTAAATTTGGACTGTGAAATCTATTCCCAAGCTCATGTAAGAGGAACATATTCCTGTCCTTCTTTCTATTGCTCCACCATATGAGTGCAAAGCTGAAATAGGCAAGTTTTCTTTTATGAGCAAGTATTTTGTTTTTCTAATTCACCAAGAAATGTGTCCTCATTTTCCATAGAAATCTATGCTCCAAACTCCCCTGGGCTGCAGGGTTTTTTTTTTTTTTTTTTCCCCACTTCTAGTTTTATATTATGTCTTAAAACTCAGGTAAATTCTGACTCAAATTTGTTTACCCCAGAGAAATTACCATTTAATCTGTTTGAAATACACAGAATGATGTACTCAACAATTTCAGGATATATGTAAAATATGTTCAAAAACATGACCATATAATAAATTGTTTAACCAAATCTCAACAAATGCCAGTGGCTTTAAATAATATGAAATATGTTCTTTGATGACAATGGATCTAAACTAGAAATTAATGAAAAATGTAAAACTTTTAATTATAAAATTCTCAATGGCTTAGAAGCCAAGCATATACATTTTAATGAACCATATGAAATTAAAAAATCGTGATTGCAAATTGGAAGTTATTTTTGAAATGAATGATTAAATATAACATATCAACCCCTGTGAGTTGTTCCTAAAGCTGTGACTTAAGGGAAATTCATAGTCTTAAGTGAATATAAAAGGAAAGAATGGATTAAAATCAATGAGCTGAACATTCATATGAAGAACAGTTAAACCTAAAGGAGAGAAATAATAAAAATTAACACAAAAATTTATATAGAGAATATATTGGAGAAAATTAAGAAACTGAAAAATTGGTTTTCTTAAAAAGTTAAATTGGGAAATTACTAGAGAGATTAACAACAAAAAATAAACAAAAATATGAATGGGGATGGTAACATTAATATAGATTCTACCTATTTTTAGAAGATAATAAGAAAATAATACAAATGACTCTATACCAATAAATCTGAAAATTTAGATAAAATAAGAACATCCACAGGGGAAAAAACTCAAAGAACAAATATTACATAAGAGAAAAATCAAAATCTAAATAGACTTATACATTTTAAAGAAAATTCATAAAGAAATATGCAATACCAGATGGCATCATCAGTGAACTATTCCAAATATTTAAGAAGTAAACAATTCCAGTGTTACACAAAATGTTTCAGATAAAATAAAATGAGGAAAAACTTCTGTTTTATGTTTTTTCTTAAGAGACAGGGTGACTCATTAGGTTATTATAGAAAGAAAATGTATAAAGACCAATCTTTTCATGAACTTAGATTTAAAAATCACAAAACTTTAGTAATAAAAATGTAATTATAAATACAAAAATATATCACAAAAAATTGGGTTTAATTCTAGGAACTTACAGTTGGTTATAAGGAAGATCAATCAATGCCTTGCACCTTTACAGATGAAAGGATAAAAAAAAAAATCACATGAATGTCACAATAAGTGCAACAAAGATATTTGAAAAACATCAACAACTATTCAAATTAATACAAATAAACCAAATTATTAGCAAACTGGGAAGGAACATCCTCACTATGATAGAAAATAGCTACATAATTCCTACAGAAAGTATAATAGTTAATGGTGAAATACAAAAAAGAATTTATCTGAAATTAAAGATGAGACAAAGAAATCCAATATTATCACTTCTCTTCAATGTGTACTGAGGTTCAAAACCATCATTATTTACAGATGCTATAATTGTATATATGTATAAAATCTCAAAGAAGCTACAGAACAAATTAGAGTATAACTTTGTTTTAGAAAATATTAATAAATAAAAATCAATTGGGCGGGCGCAGTGGCTCACGCCTGTAATCCTAGCACTTGGGAGGCCGAGGTGGGTGGATCATTTGAGCTTAGGAGTCCGAGACCAGCCTGAGCAAGAGCGAGACCCCTGTCTCTACTAAAAAAATAGAAAGAAATTAGCTGGACAACTAAAAATATATAGAAAAAATTAGCCGGGCATGGTGGCACATGCCTGTAGTCCCAGCTACTCAGGATGCTCAGGCAGGAGGATTGCTTGAGCCCAGGAGTTTGAGGTTGCTGAGAGCTAGGCTGATGCCACGGCACTCTAGCCAGGGTGACAGAGCAAGACTGTGCTTAAAAAAAAAAAAAAAAAAAACAATTGTATTTTTATGTACCAGCAATAAACACATAGAAAAGAAGTTAAAACAAATACTCTTTATAGTAACATACACACACACACACACACACACACACACACACACACTCACGCACACACAAATCAACTAAATAGATAAATCTAATAAAAGAAGTTCAAGATTTCTATACAGAAATTTAGAAAAAAAATTAGGATATAAATGAATGAAATGTTCATGAATTAGAGGACTAAATACCATAAAAATGTCAGGGCATATTTTCTATAGATTCAATGTAAGCCAAGTCAACATTGCAGCACTTTTTACTTGTGGAACTTGACATGCTTATTCTACAATTTATCTAGAAAAAAACTCATTTTCAGTTTGGCATGTAAGGAGCTTGAAAGTTGACACCTCATCCTAACAACACATAAAAAAAACTGAACAAACTGAAAAAGCAGTAATTCTTTTTAAACTCCTAAGTGATGTGAGGTCACAGGGCAAACTTCTCTCCCCAAAATTGTAGAGACAGACAGCCTGGATACAGAGAATTACTACTTATTAGAGCAGAAACTCACAAGCATAAATCTCCATAGGAACCAGAGCCAGGGTAGGAAAACCTGAGCTGTAATTGATGAATTGTTGGAGCCTCAGTATGGACAATTCTGAGAGATTAAAAACTCCAGGAGGACACAGTCACGGGGCAGGGAGGTCCCCATTCTCTTGTGATTTTTATTTCCAGGAACCCTTTTGTGTCCTCACAGTGAAGATTTGAGAAAGAATCCCCATGTACCTCTGGCGAGGGGAAGGAAAAAGAACAATTTTGAAATACACCAGCAAAGTTTGTTAAAGCCTTCTGTTAAGAAGGCTTGCCCTCAAGAGAAACTATTTGTATCAGAGTCTAAAGTACTGTATTTTCAGACCCTAATTAACATGGGAAAGGAAAATGCCTAACTCCATCCAGTCCCACTTAAGGGAAAAGGGGAACTAAGAAGCATTTGTGAAGTTTCTAGGCCTGAGGCACAGGTTTACTGAAAGACTGAGACCTAATCATAGCACTGTAGCAAAATCCCTCTCCTTCTACACCTTATCACCTATTTACTTCAGTTTCTTTTAGCCAGTACATCATGTCAACTCTCAAGAAAAAATTACAAGTCTTCCAAGTCATACTAAAAGGCAAAAAACACAGTTTGAAGAGAGAGAGCAAGCATCAGAATCAGACTCGAATATGGAAGGGATGTTGGAATTACCAGACTGAGAATTTAGAACAACTATGGTTAATATGATAGGCCCATAGCAGATAAAGTAGACAGCATGCAAGAACAGATGGGCAGTGCAAGCACAGAGAAGGAAATTCTAAGAAAGAATCAAAAGGAATTACTAGAGATCAAAAACACTATAACAGAAATGAAGAATGTCTTTTATGGGCTGAATAGCAGACTAGACACAGTTTAAGGAAAGAATCTCTGAGCATTTCTCTTTTCTTCCAAAACAGAAAAGCAAAGAGGAAAGAGACAAAACAAACAGAACATCCAAGAACTGTGGGACAACTACAAAAGGTATAATATATGCATAATGGGAATATCAGAAGGAGAAAAAAGGAACAGAACAAATATTTGAGACAATGATGACTGAGATTTTCTCTAAATGAATGTCAGACTCTGCTGTGGATTGAAAGTCTGTGTCCTTTTGTGTCAATTCAAATGTTGAAGCTTAATATCCAATGGGATGGTATAGAGAGGTGGGGTTTGGGGGAAGTATTTAGATCTTGATGATGGAGCCCTCATGAGTGGGATTAGTACCCTTATAAGACGAGACACAAGAGAGCTTGCTTTATTTTTCTCTGCTTTTTGCCATGTAAAGAAACAATAAAAAAAAATGGCAGTCTGTAAACAAAGAAAAAGATCCTCATCAATAACCTAACATATTGGCACCCTGATCTCAAATTTCCAGCCTCTGCAACTATGAAAAACACATGTTTCTTGTTTAAACCACCCAGGCTATGGTATTCCATTATAGTTGCCCAAACTAAGATAAAAACCAAATCACAGATTCTAGCAGCTCCAAGAATACCAAGCAAAATCAATGCCCTAGAAAACTTCATCTAGGCATTTTACATTAAAACTATAGAACATCAAAATAAAAAAAAATGAAAGAAGACAAAGGAAAAAATTATCTTACCTATTGGGGAACAAAGATAAGAATTACATTACTTCTCAAAAACCATGAAATCAAGACAAGAGTAGAGTGAAATATTTAAAATGAGAGGAGGCTGGTCCGAAGGTAGTGAGTTATCTCACTTGATTGTTCACAGTCAGTTACAGCTTGAACTCCTTGTTCTACTACTTTCCCCCCTCCTTACTACTGCACTTGACTAGTCTAAAAAAAAAAAAAAAAAGAATAAAATGAGAGGAAAAAAATTCTAGATTTCTGTTCCCTAAATCATGAAGATAACAATCTGAACAGATGAGATAACAAGTAATAAGACTGAATTAGTAATAAAAAAGTCTCCCAACAAAGAAAAAAGCAGGATTTGATAGAGTCACTCCTGAATTCTACCAAGAAAAACTAATGCTAATCCTTTTCAAACTATTCCAAAAAATTGAAGAGTAGAGGACTCTTCCAAATTCATTCTATGAGGCAAGCATTACCCGGATAATAAAACAGAGAAGGATACTACCAAAAAAGAAAACTATAGGATAATATCCTTGATAAATATACATGCAAAAATCCTCAATAAAATACTAGCAAACTGATTTCAACAGGATAATAAAAAGTACATTCACCATAACCAATTGGGATTCATCCCAGGGATGAAAGGATAGTTCAATATATAAAAGTCAATAAACATAGTACATCATATTATAGAATCAAGGGGAAAAATGACTATTTCAATAGATGCAAAAAAAAGCATTTGATAAAATTTAACATACTTCATGTAAAAACTCAATAAATTAAGTATAGAAGAAACATACCTCAACATAATAAAAGCCACATATGACAAACCCACAGCTAACATCATACTGAATGGGCACAAACTGAAAGCTTTTTCTCTAAGATCTGGAAAAAGAAAAGAATGCCCACTCTCACCATTTTATTCAATGTAGTCTTGGAAGTCCAAGCCAGCACAATTAGACAAGAGAAAGGAATAAAAGACATCCACACTGAAAAGGAGAAAGTCAAACTCTCCCTTTTTGCAGAAGACACAATTGCATATGTAGAAAATTCTGAAAACTCCACAAAAAGCTGTTAGAACTAAGGAACAAATTTGGTAGAGCTGCAGGATACAAAATCAACATACAAAAATCAGCAGTGTTTCTATATGCCAATAGTGGGCTCTATGAAAAAGAAATCTTATTTACAGTAGCTACAAAAATAAAATTCCTAGGAATAGATTTAACAAAGGAGGTAAAATATGTCTATAATGAAAACTATAAAACATTGATAAAAGAAACTGAAGAGAACACAAATAAATGGAAAGATATTCCATGTTCATGGACGAAAGAATTAATGTTGTTAAAATGCTGATGACATATTATCACTAGAAATCCCAAGGATTCAACCAAGAGACTCCTGGAATTGATAAATGAATTCAGTAAAGTCTCATGATAGAAAATTAATGCACACAAATCAGTGGCATTCATATACACCAATAACAGTGAAGCCGAAAATCAAATAAAAGATGCAATGGCTTTCACAATAGCATCAAAGAAAATTAAATATTTAGGAATATATTTAATAAAGGAGGTGAGAGACATATATAGGGAGAACTACGAAACTGACTTTGTTTTTTACCATAACACTTACTACTACATGGCATTGTATTGTGTATTTATGTGCTATGATCTATAACTGCCCTCTAATGTAAGGGACACGAACTTTGTCCTATTCACTGCTACATTGTCAGTACCCAGAACAGCTTCCAGCACATAGTTGGTGCTCAACAATTGTTAAATGGATGAATTAATGGATGATTAGTTTGTGTTAATGGCCAATGACACACTACACAGATGAATTATTTTGTTGATTGGTGATAATTTATTTGCATTAACACCACCAGACATGGTGGTTAATCTACCTTTGGTTTATTTGGGCGATCTTAAACCCATAAATCTGGACTTGACCATCTTCTTCTTTTATCCTGCTGTGCATATTCTACTGAATTGCACGGTCCCTGGCGGGGAAACATTAAACAAACAGAACCCAGGGTTGCTATGCTGTTAAAGCCAGAAGTACATCATTCATTATGTGAATAAAATACATAGAGAATAAAATAGCCACAGAGTAATGGGAGTTTTATTTTCTCTCTATTCCGTTTCACTCCCTCTCTATTTTACTTACGTTATGAAATGATGCTCCCGCCGCTGGCTGATAAATGTTGATTAATCTGATGGAGAGTTGGATTTGTTAGCGGGCAAAAGCAATGTAAATAAATCGAGCAGGTGAACTGGAGTTCACAGTGTCATTTCTGAGATTAAAGAGCCTGTCTAGCCTTCCAAGCTCACTTATTACAATCAGGATGCATGCTCTTCTTGTAAATAGACCAAGTAAGCCCCTTCAAGCAGCTAGGCAGGCCTCCTTTTGTGCTTCCTACTGATTGTCCCTTCAGCAAGTTTCGTCTCCTTGGAATTGCCTATCCTGTTAATTTTTGCTATTCCTTCAGGGGCTGGAAGTTGGGGGGTGGGGGACTGGAGAAAGAAGATATGTCAGTTTTTCCTTTTTGAAACCACACAGTCAGCCAGTCAATAATTGCATAGAATTTAAAATATGCAAGGCTCTGAACAAAATGCTCTGTGGATTAATTACAATAAAAGGAACAATGAAACCAGCAATAGTCATTAACACCTATATAGCAATTTGCTATTTATAAAGCACTTTAGGTACCATTATATTGGTTGATGCTCAAGGTAACCCTAGGCATAGGCATTATTGTTCTATGTAGGTCACCCAATGTCAGTGTGTTGCCCTTTCTTGGAAATGCATTTATGCACTTTTGTAATGGATTGATCTCCCCATTTCAACTTCTGCAGGAGATTCAATGCCTTCCTCAGATTTCTTTGGGAGTTTCCAGGCAGCTTATGGTCTTCTTGTCATTTTTGGCTCCTGGGTATTGACTCTGCTGAAAAATTCTCTTCCCCTGCCTCCCTTGCATTCTTGTGATTATTTTCTTGCCTTCCGTTCCATATTGGCTTAGATGTGGAACTCAGATCTGTCTCTGCGATTGTCCTCCAGGTAATAAGGCATAGCCCTTGAACACAGCTTTGGTGTATATTTATGCCATACCTTGGAAGGTTTGACTCCTCCTCCCCTTGGAGGCTCCCAGTGTAGCTTCTAAAGGAAGTTGTGTTCATCCTGAGGCAAGAGAGGCTATCGCCCCATTGACAAAGAAGACAACGTGCATGTCAGATATACTGCTTACAAAGGCACTGTTGTTGCTTCATATTAGTAGGTAGAGAAGTTTCAGTCCACACTGTGGTGGTTTGTCTTAAAATTGTGGCCATACGGCACTCTGGCCCAGGCAACAGAGTGAGACTCTGTCTCAAAAAAAAAAAAAAAAAAAAAAAAAATTGTGGCCATAGTGTAATTACTGTATACTGGTAATTATTATAGTGTGATGTAATAGAAGTTTTAAAACAATTTATCTGGCCCGAGGAACAAGATAATGTTCTCAGGAAGTCTACCCCACTCCTTTTCACATACACAATGTTAGAGTGCCAACTGAAAGGAAGGTTCTGGTATCCAACGCTTCATGCAAATTTTGGCTCCATTGGCCACTAGCTGTGTGACCCAGGACCCCACGTCCATTTGGTCAGGTTGTGTCCTACACCAATGCCCTCAAGCCATGGGCGCAAATGCGGATGGAAATATGGCCTGAACCCTAAGCACTGAGACATCAACCCCAATGTAAGACTGGCTCAGCAAAGAGGAGGGCTCACCTTTTAGTAATTAAGTGAGGGAATATTTTTCGAATCTGAACAATGGCCCTATAACTACTAGCAGTTGTCCTGAGGGTGGCCTTTGACAAGTAACTTAATCTCTCTGTGTCTCAGTTTCTTCATTTGTAAAAAAGGGGTTGTTGTGAGGAATAAATGGATTAATGTATATAGAATGCTTCACTATGCCAAATACTGGAGCACTCATTGTTGGCTGCCTGGCTCAACAGTCCTCTCTCAGCTCCTATGATCCTCTAGCAATCTTATAGCTAGGAGTAGCCTGGTGACAGAGTTTTGCCCAGTGTACCATCAGAGAAAGTTACTGGGTTCTTGTGTAAGCTCTTTAAAATCGAAAGGCTTAGCTGTCATGTTCTTCTTTGCTCTGCCCCTTTACGCTGCCTGGGATGAAGATTTGATATCTGGAGGCACAGCATGCGTTTTCTAGCCTAGCACATGAAAACCACATGCAAGGGTTGGCAGATGGAAGGATAGAAGGGGCGCATGTCTTTAAGGACATGACTGAGACACAGAGTCATCCCTGGAAGCCCTGCTTCTGAAAATTTTATTCAGTGAAACAGATATGCATACAATTTATATGCTTTAGCCATGTCAGTGCATTTTTCTGTTATTTTCAGCTGAAAATATTCATCGAAGGCATAGCTTTCACTACTACTCCTACTGCTATCATCATTATTATTTTCTGTGAGAAGGAAACCAACTTCTGTGTAAACAACCTCCAGAAATTGAGGGAGGTAATTTGCTCTTCTAGTTATACCTACTTTAGAAATAAAGAAACTGAGTAAATGAAATTACCCAGGTATCACAATTTGTAACTAGTAAAGACAGAATTCACATCCATACACCTGCCAGTAAATTTGTTGCTTTTCCACTATTGCATGTTTTTAACAAGTTTCCAGTCTATGATTGTAGTCTAAAAATACCATCTAATCTTCTTAATTTTAAACTTATTTTATGTCATCCAGTCTGTTCAGAACCAGATCTAGTCCTCACACCTGGGGTTTAGAATATTCTTGGAGTTCATTTCATGAATGGATTGGGTCCATTTAAGTGGGTCATGTCTTATCAGACATCTACCGACAATCTGCCTCTTTTCTTTCTCCTCCTCCTTACACTCCTTTTATTTTTCTTCTTTCTACCAGACATGCTATTTTCTTTAAAACACCTGTTTTTAGAATTTTATCTAGAAAAAATTCCTACTACTTCCTGTTGAATTATGTATTCAAAAATTTGGGAAAACTTCTTTTCATTATTTCCCCTTGAATCTTTTAAGAAATATTTCATCTTTTGCCAGAAATTCTAGAAAATACACTTTTTAATATCGAATTTTCATCTTTCATGTTTTATGTCTTAATCTATATTTATAGAAGTAAATGAAAACTATCTAGGATTATATATCCTAAAAGATTATTACCTAGAGCTTCAAGTTATCAGGAATCCTTTTTTATCTGATGTGTGGTATGATTTTCAAGAAATATCAGAAATTGGTAGGTTAGGTGGATTTAATAAAAATTGTCAGGCTCTTGGTCATATTTCAGGTCTATTTTCTAAAAAAAAAAATATTTTAATTAACCTAGGTTAGTAGAAACCTACTAGCCATCATGATGGTGGATTTAATGCGGTTTATTTTAATCAGATTATTTTCCTCCTAAAAGCTTGCATAATAGGACAGGGAAAAAGAACAGACTTTGGTTGGTGGAAAGAAAGAAGGGTAAAATTTTGAATATGCTGCCCAGCTTGGGAAAGATGGCTGGGTGGAACCCTCACAATTAGGGCCTTGAGCTGGACTGATGTTTGCACAGGTGAATGCGCTGCTGGGGTCCACAGGACATCAACTGAGACGATAAAGCTGATGTGAAGAGAGGGAAAGAGCAAAAAGAAACTCTACTAACTATACAGTTCCAGCAAGAGCCATCACTGGTTTGTGTGTTCTCTTAGCAACAGGATTTTCCACAAAACCCAAAAGCACCATTGTACAGTTAGGGTTAAATCATTTAATTATAATCTTTTACTTGTCATGCCATTTACACACTCATGCCGGGATTGGGTGACTTTGCCTATGGCATCTTCACAAATGGTGAAATAATAGGCAGTGAAATAATAAACTAGAAGCTCCCTCTTTGTCACATTTGTTGCATTGTTTATCACATCTGTTGTTTTTTCCCCCTGAACAGTGTGATGATCAATTATTCATGACAGAATGATAGCAGTTTCATAATAATCTCATTTGCGGATGAAATCACCCTGTCCATTTAGGCGCCCATAGAATCTGCATCACTACAGGAATAAGTCACTATTAAGCACCCACCTGCTCTGGGCATGTCTTTTCATCTTATTTGTCCAGACTTTTAAAAATTACTGTGGAAGAATTCTGCAATTGTCACTAAAGCAGAGTACAGCGCTAGTCACTGTGCCATGCTTAATGAATGACCCTATTGCTAAGTTTTAGCAAATAAATATAATGAATATTCAGAGAAACTGAAGCTAGAAATACTTGGAATAATTTTTATTTTTAAAAGAGGGTGTAAATGGCGTGTAATTGCCTGTTCTTAATTGGTAGGTCAGGGATGAAGTGGGCGTAAGGGAGAGGTTAGAATTCTGTCTCTGAAGCAGCAGTGACTAACTCAGGTTCACAGTTGATAGATGTCTAATGGGCCCGTGGAAATAAAGCTGATTTAAGGGAAGACAATGAGGTTTGGTGGAGTTCAGGGTAATTCTTCAGGGATCAGGAGAATCACCCTCACTGCTGAATTAAATTGAGGTCAGAAACAACCATGCTGATGAGAGGTGAGGAGCAACACTGTATTTTGAGGGAATAAGCTTGAGGCATTTTTAAATTTCTGTTTTCTCTTTATGTTTGCCTTATTCACTTGGCTGCAAATTTGCCAACTCCAAAATCACCTATGGTAATTATCTAAACCATTTTTTTCCTTGATACTTTTTATTGATCTTGTGTTTAAATTTACAGTAGTCTTCAAGTAAATCTTTGAAATCGACATCAAAGTTTGGGAAGTAAATTTCTCCTTATTTTTTCAAATATACTATGGAATTATTTCTGGGATTCTTGGTACCAGAAATATCCAGTGCGTTTGGGAATGGCCAGGCTTAGATAAAATATGGATTTGACAAGCTATTTTGGATACTAAGTCCTTTGTTTTCATATTCTTTCTACATCTTGTTCATATAATGTGTCTTGGGAACCCAGAACACTCGTATTCTGTTTCCATGATCAACGATCAGAACTTGTTCTCAGGTGCTTTTTTTCTAGTAAGGCCTAATAATACAGTTACAGAATTTCAGAATTATAAGGCCCATCATTTTATGATGGTCACAGTTAACAACATAAGGTGTTACTTTTCTCCCTAGCAGCTTTTATATTTAGATACCTAAGTAATGAAACTGTCACAATGTGATTTTAAGTTCATGAAAACTTAGGAAGGGTAAGTTTTTACCCTCCTAAAGCCTTTTCGATAATACCACCTAGGAGATTACCTACTGACAAGTAAGATTGACGAGGGTTTTGAGTTATACAAGTCCTTGGCCTCAAATTGAAAAAAAAAAAAAAAGATTATCATATCCTGTTTCCGGATTTTCTTTTTGACTAATGGAAGTCATCTCTCCAGAGATGCATTCTCTGCACTTTAGGAGACATTTCCATTCCATTTCTTGTCCTGCAATATCTCGTAAACTCAGTGATATACCTTAAAGAGTGTTTGTTTCCAGGAATGCAAACAAACAGGTGTTATCTGAGGTATTCATTGGCACTGATGCCTTGAGCGATGTGTTGAAATGGAGTGCCAAGACAGAAAACAGAAAAAGGGGTGAAGAGAGAAAAGAGGAGAAGGTACGGTTTTTTTAACATCTTGGCCATGGGGTGGTTTTGGTCTGAAAGATTGAAAATGTGGACAGTTTCACATTGAAAATGTGAAACTGTTAAATTCATTATCTTCTAACATATGAGAAGAACCTTGGCGGCATCTTTATTCAGTACTGAAAAATCTAGCACCTCTTAATAAAATGAGAAGGTTTGAACACTAAAGTGGAAACTAAAGAAGTTTTGGAGAACATGGACTAAGTTTTCCAGTTGATTCATGTCATCATCATCATCATCATCATAATATTCCTTGAATAAATGGCATGGAATGATATACTCTAAATTGATGATTTGGTATTGCCCCCTTAGGGTTGTAAGGATGTTGAAATAATTTGGGATACTATTTTATTTCCTCCCTGTCACATTGGATAATATTGTCTTTAAAAGCTTATAGTCACAAGGGATTGGAAAACAATGAAAATGTATCACTGAGGGTGTATTAATATATGGGTGTTTTAACTTTAAATAAATGGGGCAAAACTTTATATCTCATATGGAAAACTCCTGGTCTACTAGAGTCTGGGGAAAAAAACATATTTTGATTAAATAGTGATCAAAAATGTTTCAAAATTAAATGAGAAAGGGTTTAACTACATTAGCCATATCTTTAAATCTGAAACTGTGTGTGTTTTCTTATAAAAAATTATTTTCTAGAATATAAATATTATATTTATATTTTTTCCTATTTATTTTTATTTGTATATATTCTTGGAGTACAACTGTAATTTTGTTACATTGATATACTGCATTGTGGTAAAGTCAGGGCTTTCAGTGCACACATCACTGAAGCCATATTTGGTTATTTTAATAAATTATTTTGTAAATAGAATTGAAGAGGGGTTAAACTCGCTTTTGTAGATTGCCTTTTTAATCTATGCGGCAAAAACACCAGTGCTCATTCAGATGTCTTGTTTCACTTGCAACCATATATATATAGAATGATAATTATAATGCCCAACCAGAATTCATTACAAAACTCAGTGAAATCTATAAAAAAGTGTATCAATTAAAATATACAATTAATTTAATATTTTAGATCTACAGCACAATTATCAAGCCATTCTAATTAAGTAAATTAAAGTACTCTATTAAAGGAGGGATGAAGGAAAGTGGAGTTGCAGCAAGAATGATTTCTTGTAACTATAAAGAGAAATATCATGAAACAAAGGACCAGGCTACTAAGGAAGATTACAGCATGTGTTTCTGGAGAGAAAGCTTTAAGAAAAAAATATTTACAAACATCACTCTAGAGACATGTACAACAATCTTGATATTTCTTCCAGCCTCAGAACTCTATAATCTCAGAATTTAAAAAAATTATTCTGAAAAATATGTTTTAGAATAATATTATGATCATACATAGGAATCAAACTTTTAATATGCAATATGTTCCCTTTCTTCACCATTGATTCTCATAATCCTATTGGGTTTAATAAGCAGAGCTTCATTTGCATATTTTACATAATAAATAAACTTTCAAAGTTAGATGATTTTAACCATGTGAGTGGCAGAACCCAGGCAGACCCCCCATGACAGGTTGCCCCTCACAGAAGACATGCCAGGGTGATTTCCAATATCCTACATTGGCCCAGCCATATATTGATGTGTGTAATTCCAGCCTTGATGAAAGCAACAGTGACAATTCCATATGGGTTGCATCCAGATTTCCTGGAGCTTGACTAAACTGTTAACTTTTCTGCAGAATGGATCAGACTCTATTTCTAACATGTCTGGCATTTCTCCTATTAGGATGCTGATGCTGAAAGCAAAACAATATTTAAGAATCCTCTGTCAAGCTTGTGTGAAAATCACAAAATCAAAGGGTTGGTATTGTTCCTTTTGTGTCATCATTTTGTCCCAGAGGACAACCGCTCTTTTCTCTGGCTCTCCCTCCACGCCTGCTGACGGGGCAATGCGAACTAATAGTGTGAAAAAGCTGCAAACTGCAGAGGGAGGTTGCTCCCACATACCTCATTAGGCCTTTAACACATTTGACTTTGTCTTTCCCCAGCACAGTGCATATTATAATTGGAAGCAGTTGGGTACTTCCTATTTTTCTTTGAAAGGTGTAATTGGGTAACCAAGGAGCTGTCACTTTCTGGACATTGCCAGCTCGGCCATCTGCCTTTGGAGCTTCAATTTATTGGCTATTTCTTTAAGAGGTTTTGACTCATGGAACGTTCCATCTTGAAAGAGCTCAGCAGTTCTTTTGTTTAACCTCTCATTTTACAGATGAGGAAATTGAGACCAGGAAGATTAAATGTCTTACACATGGATACAAAATTACTAGATTTATTTCAAGCTGTCTCACTCTAAGATTAGCTATCTTTACACAATACCAATCTTTGATATATCCATGATCCTTTTATTTTCTCCCAACCTGACAACTTCATGAGTCTAACAGGTTAAATTGGTTCATTTTACATTTAGATACCATGTAGACCTATTAGGTATAAAATGCAAGACAAATGGGGAGAACGAGGCTGTTATACAAAAGCTCCAGGTTGTGGCTTCAGGAAATGGTTTGGTCTTCATTCTTCACCATAGTTATACAATATTGCTCTGTAACTCTCATGGGTTGGAGAAAATGAAGCAAAAGAATTGGAGAGTACAGGCAAATTTTAGTCCAGACTGGCATCACCTTGAATGGGTATTTTCTATGAGATGTGCTGGAGAAATGAAAAGAAATCTGGATTGAGATGAAATCTGGTGTTCATCTTGCTACATGGGTAACTGGCACTATGTGTCTATGAATACGATATTTAGTCTCACTGATTATTGGTTACTATTATGTAGTATTTTGTCAAATTTCAGGATTTGTTCATGGCATGGGCTTTAATAACAGAAAAATAGGCAAGCACTGTGAGCTTGTTGTGAATTTCCTAATTGATTTCCCATCTAAAAAAAAATCATAATTCACGGACCACCCTATAAGAAGAGTCAAGCTTTAGGAATGTTAAGTTGCAGCATTGTCTTTGAAGGTCCACACCTTTACTTTTTGAATCATGCCTCTGGCACCATTCTTCTTCCATCCTCATCCTAAACACTCATTGCCCTTATAATTCTGTCTCACTTTCCCCCTGTGTCTGACGGCTTGGAAATTTCCTCCCTCCTTCCTCAAGACAGTTAATAGGGAGGTGTAGAGGCTCCTTATTGCAAAACTTCAGATATAATGAAGTGTTGACTCTCACTAGGATGGGCAAGGTTGGAATCAAAAGCAAGAGTAAAAATCTGGAAAATATTCATTTAGTTCTCTTTCCCCACTGTTAATTTGTAGCCAGTGTAAAAAGAAAGAATACAGGTAAGAGATAGAAGTTGACACCTGGGGAAATTTTTCAGCCAGTAAGAGAGTGACCTAACCGCAAGCTTCTTGTTCTCACCTGTCTCCTTTCTGGGCTGTGCCTCTCCAGTAGATCCAGCATTCTGGAAATACAGAGTTTCTGCACTTGCAGGAGCCCTGCCTACAAAATAAAGTTATTTTGAGGTCAATTTTCTACATTGAGAGGTTTCAAGAGTAACTGGGAAATATTACTATTCCTTTGACACATTTTTTTCAATAACCTCTAAGCTCTTTGTAGCTCTCTTCCTACACTCTAATGCATTCTATAGTCTCCTATAATATCAGACTACTTAAAGTGGAGCTTTATCATTTCATTTCATTGATACCTTCAATGACTCTCTGTTGCCAATTACATTAAATCTGGAGTTCAAGACTTTCTATAACCTTTCTGTCCAGACTCATCTCCCACTACTCTCCTCTGTTTCATCTAAGGACAAGTTAGACCAGGCCACTGTAATTTTGTTGAACAAATGGCCTATTTCCTATCCTTTGCTTTTGCTCATGTTCATGTCCTTCCTTCCTTCCCACACTCTTTCACACTTGCTTATCATGCCTCCCAACAGAGTTTATCTCAATTTAGAACCAAGCCTGACATTTAACCTGTCTCAAACCACTTGAGCCCCATCTTAACTCCCACTGCATCTGTTTCCCAGAGGTGAAATTTCTTATTGGCCCAATACTAAGCACATTATAGACATGAAACAGCTATAGAGTTGAAGCAACAATATTAATTAATTATATATTTATTGGAGACATGTCTGTCAGGCATTGTGTGATATATCTCATTTAATTTTCACAACAATCATGTGTTTGTTGTAAGTATAAAGAAGCCCCATTCACAGAAATGGACTCTGAAGCTCAGAAAAATTAAACACGTTGCTAGGATCATATTGCTCGTGACAGAGTTGAATTCTCACTGTCAGTCTGCCTCCAAAACCTGTGCTCACTCTCTATGGTTCTGCTCTCCTGCCTCTAAGTAAATGGCACTTGGGAGAATTTTAAAAATATATTTCAAATATGTGAGTTCCAAATGTTTCTGACATAATGCACGACTGCGGGGAAAACATGTTTTTATTGATGTTAAAAGAAACCCACGCTTACATTTGTGATGAATTCTAGAACTGTTAGCTTTTTGGTATAGTCTATATTTGGGGTCTGAAGGACTTGTCAGTGTCTCTTTAATAATATCACTGTTTTTTTTCTTCAGACTGAATCTCATTGTCTCTAATCACTGGTTTTACTTGTATGTGTAGCTTCCAGTCTTCAATTTTCCTAAATGTCATGTAGATATAAATGTAAGACTCAATTGCTCAGTTCGAGTTTTTGTGTCTTGACGGACAGTTAGGCGGGGGAGGCAAAGAATGCTTGGTGTCAGGTTTTGCCCTAATTTTGTGGGTATTTTGTGTAAATAAGAACTCAAGTATATTTTTGTTCTTGTTTTTTTTTCACATATAAATATCTTCATGGAAACTGGAAATGAAAAGAAAAACACTGAGGCCCACACTTTCAAGGCAGAGACAAATTATTTCAAGGTAAAAAGCTTGGCCAGGTTGCATATAATGACTGAATTATAGCCTTTTTTGGTAGATTAATATCAATGTTGACTAGAGGAACATTATGCTTTCAATACAAAAAAAGCTCAAATTAGAAAAGTACAGTTGGCAGTTTCTAAAAACTCACCATGAGGTATGACCTTGTGCCCGGAAGACGTAGGTGCAGTTGCACCTGTGCAGTGCAATTAGAGTCACTGGAGTGGCTGCTTCCAGGCAACCGTGTCCCTTCCTCCCTTTTCTTCCACAGCATTGGTACCAAGAGCATTAGCTGATAAACATTGGACCTGTTAAACTCTCAGTATCTGCTTCTTAGAGTACACAACCTGAAACATCCATGTTTCAGCACATGTCGTCATTGTCCACTCCCAAGGAGGAGTGTCAATCTGGGGCGCAGGAGACGGTAGCAGCTTTATCCATGATAGCCAGGCCCAGTGTCCCCGCTCTGCCTCCGACTAATTCCTGTCTACACACCCTTGACTCTCCCTGATGCTCCAATCTCTGTTTCCTTGCTTTGATTAATAAGATTAAATTCCATGACAAAAAGTAAATGCATTTCACCTAGTAGAGCTTAAAAGACCACGTTTGTGCAGTTTTATTGTTTATAGTGGGATGTAATTAACTTTTTAAGTTCGTGCCAATGAATGCCATTTAGAATCATCAAATGAACCAGCTCCCCACTTCCCCCTCAAAAAGTATCTAGATGCCTGCTGACCCTTGTACAGGGAAATGGGGGAAAATAATATTTGGATGATGAAAGCTATTAACCTATTTCCCATTTAGTTAATGCATTCTCCTCTTTCTAGAATGTCTGCCTACATGGTGATTAAACGGCCTTTGTTGTTTGGCCTCATTGTACTTGGATTTGGTCTAACAAGGTCTAACCCTACATCTCTTTGGTAGTGACTCAGACTTTAAATAACTTTTTCCCTATGTATGAAAGAAGATAAATTAAGATGGGTTTCCTTGATCAAAGGCCTGTTGCATTATTTGTTCTTCTACATTTCTTAAAATTTCTTATATTTAAAGAGTCAGATGTTATGCTTGATGCTGGTGAGTAGATAGATGGTGGCCATGATCAAATTAGTCTCTGCCTTTGCTGAGCTTAGAGCCTAAAGGAAGAGGCAGACAAATGGGCAATTATAATCCAGCAAATTAGAACCTGGGAATGGAAAGCTCAGAGTTCTCTTGGCATTAGAAAGAATACAAAACAGGGCTTGTAGATCAGGGATGGTTTCATTTATCCCACCTTTCTGCATTGAGTGCTGGCTAAAATGGTCAGCTTATTTTTCTCCAAGTGCCAGGAAAAGGGCTGATGGTCATGCTCTGCCTCTCAGGATGCCAGGAAACATGCACACTGAGCAGGCCACCTCCAAGGCGCCTGGCAATGCCGAGCAGGCCCAGGTCTACTTTGATTTCCATTGTTAAGGAAGGCGAATTGTGTCCACTGCTACAAGGAGGGGACGGTTGTGTCTGGAAGGTGCTCAGGTCCTTGTAGTTGGCTCCTGGGACACTGAGTTTAATGAATGACCTGATTTCAAAGACAAAATGAGACAGATCACATGCCCGCTTATTAGAATTCAGCTCTTTTCCTCCCAAATTGAAACTGTTAGCTTAAATGTTCACATTCTATCCTACCTCAGTTTTGAGAAAGTATGGTTTTTATTGCACACTTTCAAATCCTCAGTTCTGTGCCTTGTGCTCTGTGGGAATCAAAAGAAAAATATATTATATGGGCTCCACACCATAAAAGCTTATAGTTCTGTTCAAGGAGAGACATGACAGACTGAAAACAAAATTCTCCACCAAGATAGTATATTTTAGGAGATACATTTGCAATATAAGCAATATTGTAAAAGTAATGTTACTTACCCAATAATACTGGCACTTATCAGTAGCTTGGTATAATGAAGAGAGCCAGCACAAGGCCATCTACTATCACTCTACCTGGAATACTCTCCCTCTTGTTCCCATTTTTTGTTTCACTGACTTCTATTCATTATCAATACACATGTCACCTACTCCAAGAAGCCTTCCCTGACTTTAATATCACCTTTTCGACTCCCTTCTGCACCTCTTTCCAAATGCTCAAGCTCTGTCCTACAGAGCCTTATAATTACACATGTAACTTTTTATGATAATTACCTACATATATTTTGGTCTTTCTTATTAACCTGTGAATTCTAGGATTGTTTTTTTCTATCTGTGTGCAGATAGGATTTATCCAATTCTTGTGTTTTCAGAATCCAGTCGATTGACTTATCTTTAAATAGGTATATCATTTTCTCTGGCGTTTCCACTGAAGTCCTACTAGCACTATCAAGATAGTGATGTGTTCGCCAGGTAAGAGGTAGCAATACAAATGGCATTAGGGGTAGGGTCTAGCATATTCTCAGCATGAACTATCCCCTGGAAAGTTAAAAAGTTATGGAGATAGAAAGTGTTCTTTATAAATTAAAAAATGATTTGTTACACCTAACTTAAAACAATGATGTTTAAATATTGACCTAGGTTGAAAACCATGGACATGTTATACTTTCATGATGGGGGAGGGTTACAAAGATGACCTCTAAGATCTATCTGTGTTTTAACAATGATTCTGCCAGATTTACTTGCCCATCTTACTTCCAGATAAGTGTATGATCATATGTTCCCAACTGGTCTAATTTCAAACTGATTCCCAAAATTATAAAAACTTTAAAATGCCAAAGCTGCCAAAGGATCAAAGACTTTAAGGAACTTTGAGTAGAGATTAGTGAATGAAACTGCGTAAATGTTGAGGGATCCTGACATCAGACATCTTTGTAAGGGTAAGTCTGGATCTAGAGTTCTTTGTTCCAAATTGCACTTCTAGCCTAGTGTGAAGCTTCCTCAAAAAGTATTCCATGATGAAATACTTTTAGGAACTTTGCCTATATTCCCCTCCCCCTCCTTGGAATTTCACTGTGCATTTTAGCCATTAAATGTCCTGCCAAGCTCTGCAGTAAAATAATGTGTTAAACTTTGTTTAACCTTGCTTTTTCTGAACTAATTTGATCTTAGAATGCTTTTTGTGTGTATTACCAAGTACAATTCAGTGGAACTAGAATTCTGTGGAACGCAGTTTGAAAAAGGCTGGCCAGGGACCTTTGTTCTGGTTTTCTTTAGTATAACACTATACCCTTGTTTGGAAGTCAATATTTCTCCTCATTCCAACCAACTTCTTCCTGAAGACTTTTTTAAAATTAAAGATGGGGGCTTGCATGGTGTCTATCTTTAACTTCAGAATTTGGCTTCCAGAAAAATTTTCTTAGGTTCTTTTTATGAAATAACAATTGCAGAATAATCATCTGTCGGTCAGAGACTGTGAGTGATAAAATGAAGTGAAAGAGAAAAACTCTTGCCTTAAAGAAATATCTAGTTTTGTAGGTATAGAGAAGAAAATAAAAATAAGTGATAATATCAACTAATACATATGATAGGTATCATTGGAATTCAGAAGAGAGAAGAACCAATAAGGATGAGAGATTTAAGTTAAATCTTCTAGATGAAATTGGAACAAGCAATTGAGATGTTTAGTTAGAGGGATGAGCTAGATGACACCAAAGAAGTTAATCCAGATTCAATATATAAATGAATCCAGGTTCAAGTCACAAATGATGACTCCAATTAGGTTTAGGTTTATTTTCATGCAGGTTACTATTGAGCCAACAATTAAGAAATGTGAAGGAAATACATAGATAAGATTATACATTACTGTTTATGGCTCTCTCGTACTTCCTTTGTGTCTTGGAGTCATGCGCCTGGACTGACATTCAGCAACGTCAGTATCTCACAGGAGCGAGACTTCTCCCAGGTTGGAGGAGCACAGAGCTTCAAGATCTCGCCTTTTCTTTTACTAGACTTTGGAGAGGCTCAGTGGGCAAGAGTCTCACTCACTCTTACCATGTAGGGATTCATTAGCAATCCACAGTTATGAGATTCATGTTCTATATTTCTGACATCACTGGGTTACTAGCAGGTCAAGCCATGGCCTCTCATGGAGGTGGTGGAGAGTATTAGAAACAATGAAAATAAAGAACTGACAAAATTAAGAAACCATGAAGAGAGCATTTATGAGGCCAAGTTCTCCTCATTCTTTTAGGTACTTGAATTGAGAACCATGTGCGTGTGCATATATTGGTGTGATCCTTTACCTAAAACCCAGGTGAACATTACCTCTCTGTGTGTTTGAAGGGAGAAAAGAAAGAAGGTGAGTTGGGCTGTCCCAAAGCCTTACACTATGATCGCAGCCCTGTTTCTGTTTCCCAGGTTCTCTTGCCAGCAGAATCCTGCTGGAGAAAACAAACTGTTCCCATTAAATCTTTATAATTTAAGAAGGGATTTGGTATATTATCAAAGCCTTCATCAGTGGCTTTTTTAATGGTAGATGAGGTTATCCTTTTGCATGTTTTATAAAGTTATCTAGTTTGCATTAAATATGTATAGTGTATGTTCTGTTATTTCACACCAACAACTTGATGGTGCCAGTAATTTCGCCTTCTTTCTCTGAGGTCCCATGCTCTGTCCCTGCCGAACAGTACACGGCTCCCTCTGGGTTCCAGGGAAAATTGGGCAGCTCTACATTCGAAATGATGTGTTTCCCCTCGTCTCATTTTTAAGGAGGCTTTATCAGGTTTAATTAGACAGCTGCCATCTCTTGTGGCTTGCAGTGTATATTTAAGGAGAGAAACATGAGTCGTCCTCTGTGAAATGAAAAACAATGTCATCAACGCTGTCTCTCCAATGCTCTGCTGGCTCTTTACCCACAGCCTAGAAACACGCTTAAGCTCCTTCCAGTGCTCTGTGGAGAGTTTCTCAGCAAAGATACGCAGATTGTGTTAGCTTTGATAGCAGTATTTTCATAGGAAAATGGCTAAAGTGGATTGAAAACTTCAGATAGGAACTATGTGGGCACAAAAAGAACAGACTGGTTTGCTCTGAGGCGTGAAAGAAGCTTGACCCAGAAAGGCAATGCTAAATACACTTCCCTCTCTACATTCAGTTCTGATCTTGAGCACTCCCCTCGTGTGTTTTGGGTCCTTAAGGAAGGAGGGTGAGTGTGCAGGTAGGGGAACAAAGGATAGGAGAAGGAAGGGTGGAGTGAAAGCAGCAGTAAGTGGACTGGACACTCCCGCACAGCAAGGTGCCATGGAAGAGGTTGCCTCCTCCTCCTCTCCCATTCATGTTTCAGCAACTCATTCTCTTTTTTCACTTTTCTTTCCATGGCTGTCCTTGATGTTAACTGCATCCAGATGTCCCTGGATAACAATACTGAGGTGTGGCCAGTCCATTGCGGGACCGGCCTGGCATCATGCCCATCCCAGCTCTGGTATTTCATAGGGATGGTCCCTCCGATGCCTTTGCTTTTTAAATGTTTGTGTTTGGCTATGATTCTGTGTCATTGTCCTTTGTGAAACAAACTTCAGCAAGACAAATACCTATTGGGCCTTTCAGTTAATTTCTATTCTTCCAGCAGTATAGGAGCAAAAAAAGAAAAAAAAAAAAAGAAGAAGAAGCTTCCAGGAATCTCTTCTTCTCTAAAGAATGATGTGGTAATGCCTGGATCTCTACAGTGTCCCTATGAAGCTGAACAAATCTCTAGCCAATACTTTAGAAATTAGCTGCAAATTAGCTTTTTTTTCCCCAGGTCTTTCATCATTTCACTCAGCCTTGGCTTCCCTCCTCACCAATTTGCCTGATATACTATGCATCCATGGAGCCAGGAAGTGCCAATTAGGAGGTTTGTGACTACATTCCAGGCTTTGATGCTACCCAGGATCCAGACATTCTAGTGGTAAAATGCAGCAAGGGATGAGAGCCTAGCATATATCTGACTTAAGTTTGAATAATCAGAATTAAACAAGTAGGAAATGAAGGATTGTTAAGAAGTATATGGGTAGCAATTTTGGTTGTTTCCAATGTCATTCACTATAGTAAATTCTCTACATAAATATCTTATATAATCCTCAAAATCCTGTGAGGACTTATATTACATATAATGACATGTGACTATAGATTCAGTACAGTGTAGCACATATTTTACCATTTCTTTCTTTCTTTTTTTTTTTTTGAGACAGGGTCTTATTCTATCACCCAGGCTGGAGTACAGTGGCACAATCATAGCTCACTGCAGCCTCAAACTCCCAGGCTCATGCAATCGTCTTGCCTCAGCCTCCCAAGTAGCTGGGACTGCAGGCACACACCACCGCGTCTGGCTAATTTTTATATATTTTGTAGAGACAGGGGTCTTTCTATGTTGTCCAGGCTGGTATCAAACTTCAGGCCTCAAGTGATCCTTCTGCCTTGGCCTCCCAAAGTGTTGGGATTACAGGTGTGAGCTACTGTGCCCAGCCAATATTTTATCATTTTTACTTGCTATTTGCTCTCTGTGACATCAGATATATGAATTTGTCAAACTGTTTCGATCTCACATACTTGGAGTAAGGAATCAGTTGTTTCTTTGAAAAATAGGGATGTGCGTCATTGAATTGCTGTGAGGATAAAATGTGATGATGTGTGAAAACAGAACATAGCAGCAGTAGCCTATAGGAGATGTTCAGTAGTTGTGAATTTTCTTCCTCTTTCATCACTACTTAAATATAGAGTGTGATATTACCATGTAATGCTCAATTAAATACTGAAGGTTGTTGACAATTTCTGATGTTCATTTGGCAAATATTTATTGAGCACTTTTAATCACTCTAACTTTTATGTGCAATACTGAAAATAAATAAATTCTCTATCTACAAGGAGTTTACAATCTAGTAGATTAAAAGCATTAGATAGTTACTGATATAAAACCTAAGCCATGCAAAGGATATGAAACTGAGAAGACCTTATTTTTGAACAACAGATCTGACATTTTTAACAAAACTTTCCCTGGTATATTCTCTTTTTCTCTGAGTTTCCTCTGTGTGTATGTGTGCATATGCTTGTGTGTGCACACATGTGTTTGTAGGTGGAAGTGCAAAACCAGATGTAGTGTATTGAGATATTTGGGGACACTATAGATGGCTTCATTGCTTTCAGAAAAAGGAAGCCTTCTGATCTTTTGATGGGTACAGGCTGGTATCTTCTGAGAGGTGATTTGTGTCCACACACCTCTGAGTGATCTGCTACGATGTGCTGCTGAAAGATACATAGTTGCTGAATTTAGCGCTCACTGCTATAACATCTCTCAGTTGTTGCTGGTACTGCAGACACCCTTGAATCACTAGCTGAATTTTAATTTTTGTTGCAGAGTAATCTTGCACCCTTCGGCGCAGGGCAGACCTAATGCACGCCCATTGTCTCTTAACACAGCATCGTGCCACGGGGGAAGATAGGTTAGCCTTGTAAACACAAACTTACCTCCCCTTTTATGTCTGGCCATGCTTCTCCAGCCTCTTGGACTATTCTGGAGCTGCTCCATTTTGGTGCAGTGCTGACTGCTGTGGAGCTTTCCCCCAGAGTTCCAGGTGGGGAGCCATGCGAGAACTCTCCTGGAACCCTTACCATCTGTCCATGGCTCTCTGTCTTTCTCTTGGGCTTTGAATCTCCCTGGTGGAGAGATTAGGACTCACATCGGATCAACAATTTTCTTTCTTCTATTCACAAAATAGGAGACTGAAAGAGTGAGTTTTCTTTTCTCTGTATGGGACCCTTCTTACTCTAGTGCTACAAGCCTTCTGGACTAGCTTTCATGATGGCAAAATTATTCTCTCCATAACATCCAAAAAGTACGATGATCTGAGATTTCCAGGCATAGTTCTTTAGGATCCACAGGGTGAGTTGCAGCAAATAACTCCAGTTCATAAAAATACAGTATTATCAAACGTACAATGTGAATTATATAAAAACAATAATACAAATGATAATGTAATAAGTTTCACATAAGTGACATGAAGAAATAGGGTATTTCAGTGGAGGTGAAGATAATTTTTGGCACAAAGAATCCCAAGATTCTTTTTTAAAGAAGTATGATCTTGTTTTGAAAAATGGTAAGGTATTAACAGGTAAAGATGGGGAAGTGAATAATTTCATTTAGGGGAAATAGCATGAGTCATAGTACAGAGGCATTAAATAACTGAATAGCTTTAAAAATTTTCCCCATGCTTAAGATGTGATGGTGATATAACATGTTTTTGCAAAGGCAAAAAAAAAAAAAAAAAGAAAAAGTAGATAATATGGAAAAAAATATAAGGCTGAGGCAGGAGGATCACTTGAGCCTGGGAATTCTAGGCCAGTCTGAGCAACATAGTGAGTGAGACCCTGTCTCTAAAATAATATTATAAAAATAAATATAATGAAATTGAAAACAAGATAAACATTTCATTGTTTCAGAAGTGAAGCTGAGATATCAAGTGGCAATCAAGGCTAGAGTTGTGAGTCCTGTAGGATCTGGATTATGAAGGCAGGAAGAGGCAACTAGGTTTTTTATTCGTGGAAAAGGAGACTACAGTGTTCCACACAAAACTAAGGGCCAGAACAAAGTGCACTGCTAGAAGCCAGCAGCTGCTGTAGGCTTGCATTTGCTTAACAAGAAGATTAAATAAACTGCCCATGAACTACCGCTGAGTGGACTTTAGGGAGAGTGGTTTATAGTGAAGCTGGAGGACATGAGCACAGCCTCATGATCAGCCTAGGATGAGCCTCATGCCAGCTCTGCTGCTCCCGGATCTGTCTCTTGTGCTATTGTTTTATATGAGCTCTGAGCTTAAGCTTTTGGGTGTTTTTACTCTGGTGGGCGTCTATTGTGCTAATCCATGTATAGTGCTCTCCTAAGTGTTTTCTGCAGGGCAGGTCTGCTCTTGACAAATTCCCTCAGTGTTTGCTTGCCTGGAAAAGTCTTTATTTCTCCTTCATATATGAAATTTAGTTTTGCAGGATATAAAACTTTACACTGGCAACTTTTCTGTTTAAAAAGACTGAAGATGGGTCCTAATCTCTTCCGGCCTTAATTTTTCTATTGAGAAGTCTGCCGTTAGCCTGATGGGTTTTCCTTTGGAAGTTACTTGATGTTTTTGCTTCATGGCTTGCAGGAGTTCCTCCTTCATGTTGACTCTGACCAGTCTGATGACCATGTATCTTGGTGATTGCCTCTTTGCAATGGATTTCCCAGGTGTTTGTTGACCTTCTTGTACCTGGATGTTTAAATCTTAGCAAAACCAGGGAAATTTTTCTCAATTATTCTTTCAGATAGGTTTTCCAGCCCCTGTGCATTTTCTTCTTCACTCTCAGGGATGCCTATGATTCTCATATTTGGCCATTTTACATAATCCCATATTTCTTGTAGGCTTTGTTCATTCCTGTTAACTTTCTTTTATCTTTCTTTCTTTCTTTCTTTCTTTCTTTCTTTCTTTCTTTCTTTCTTTCTTTTTCTTTTCTTTTCTTTTCTTTTCTTTTCTTTTCTTTTCTTTGACTGACTGAGTTATCTCTAAAAGAGTTGTCTTTAAGCTCTGAGAGTTTTCCTTATGCCAGGCCTAATCTATTGTTAAAATTTTACACTATGTTTTGTATATCCTTAAGTCATTTTTTTATTTCCAGAAGTTCTATTTTTTTTATATGTTGATATCTTTAGTGAATTTTTCATTCATTCCTGAATTGTTTTTCTGTTTTCTTTGAGTTGGTTTTCCATTTTCTTTTGGATTTCACAAAGCTCCCTTAAAATCCATATTTAGAATTCTTTATCTGTCATTTTAATATTTTTCATTTTGCTTGGTATCCATTAGTAGAGAGCTGGTCTTCCCTTTTGGGGGTGTCCTCTCACTCCGATTTTTCATACTTCCAGAGTTCTTTCACTGATTCCTGTTCATAAGCAGCAGCTGTCACTTCTCATTTTTGTATTTTCTTCTGTTTAGATGGGGCTTTTCTTTTCTTCCCCCCTCACTCTTAAGGGAGTGCCATTAGCATATGTTGGATAAGAATCTTTGGGTTTGCTTTTGGGTGCTTTAATAGGGATCTAGTTTCTGGATGGATGCCTTGGTTATAGATATCCTTAGTGTGGTGGTTTTCTCAGTTGCTAGTTGTTTGTAGGCAGTAGCAGTGGTGAGTTAGGTATGTGGGCAGATTTTCTGTCTCTCTTTGATAAGGATCGATGGGGGTATTTGAGATCCTTTCTCCAGCCCTGAGTTCTTCTTAAGAGTGCGAATTGTATTGGCATGCCCAGTTTAATTTCTGAGACAGTAGTTGGTTCTTGTGGGTAAGAATCAACTATACCCTGTATGATTGAGTCTGTAAATAGTGTAAAGGACTGTGCAAATTGACCTCCCTGTCAGTAGGTGGCACTTGTCAGAAGGAACAAGCTGCAGGGTTGTTTTTGGGACATATGACTGGCTCTAGCCCCTCAAGAGAAGAACTTGAACGCCGTCAGGCTCAAAAAAGCTTGTAACATAGCTGTTTGGGGGGGTCAAATGTCAGCTCCCAGCCTTCTGGGGAAAGTTGCCATTGAGGGGCTGAGGTGGTCCCAACCAGCCAGAAAGTCTGCTAAGGAAGGAGCTGACAGATGCTCTTTTGACTTAAGATGGGGTTACATGAAGATAAACCCATCATAAACTGAAAATATTTTAAGTCAACTTTTTATGATATTTTCAACTTTCAATGGGTTTATCACATGTACTCGCATGACAGGTTGAGAAGCATACTTCATGTGACTCGTATTTGTACCATTATAAAGTAACAAAATAGTAAGTTGAACCACTGTAAGTCAAGGATCACCTGTATATTTTAACTTGTAAACTAATTGAGGGAAAATAGAACTAGGAGGAAAATAATCCAAAAAAGGTAATAAATGAGAGAAAAAGAAAAAAAAAACAAATGGGACAAATTTAGATACACAAATAGTAAATACAAAATACAGAAATAAATTAATTCAAAATACATCAGGAGTTATATTACTTAGAAATATACTAAGTACTCCAGTTGAAAATAAAAATCCACCCACTTGCTATTTTTCAGTCATCTCTAAAACACAGAAATTCAGAAAACTTAATAGGAAATGATATATCATGCAAATTATAAAAACAAAACCAGCTGAAGATATATTAATATCAGATAAAATACTCCATATGTATATATTTTATAATGAAATTCATATGTATTTAAATGACTTGTTTATGTTATGTCACTTTCTAAAAAGTTAAATAACAAGGGACTGCTGAAAGAATAGGATTGCAATTTTTAGTTCTAAAACATCAGAGAAAAAAATGGAATAAAAAAAACTTTAATCAACTCAAAATGAAGCAAAGAAAAAAGCAAATGGAGCCAAGAAAAAGAATATAATAAATCAAAAATACAAAATAAGATAGCAGAAGTACATTCAGTATAAGCAATGAAATAAATGTAAGTGTATTAAATTAACTTGCAAAATATCACAGATTGCTAGTTTTTCTAAAAGTAATAAAAATAAAAACAGTTCAGGACCCCTTATAAAAATACACCTAAGCAAAGAAACAATACATTGAAACAAATAAAGGAATTGAAGCCCGTATACCAGGAATATTAACAAACATAGATAGTAAAACATTGAAACCCAAAAGTAATAATTTTATAATAATTTCCCAAATAAACACAAATGGAAAAATCTTAAATAAATCAAATTCAGCAGTGTGATAAAAAATTGAATAACCAGGGACCCTCAAACATGTAGAAACCTTGATCCTCTTTATAAAATATCATTGTCCTGTGAGGATGAGCAAATTCCCTGAACTCCACTGTAGCAAAACACATTTGTCAAGTGTCCTCATCCTGCCTTAATGGAGTAGGTACCCCGTGATCTCTGAGAGTTCACCCCTGTGCGCCACCCTTGGGTTGAAGGAGAAATAACAACTTGTTTCATTTCAGTTACTATTGATTTAATAAGTGCTTTGGGCTCTGGTTGAGATTTTTACCATTATTTCTAACATAGCCTTCATGAGAATATATGATATGTTTTCTAAACTGCTGTGAAAAAAATAAAAGTTTGGGTTTATATTTTGTCCTATCTCATAACCATTGGTGAGGCAGTGCTGCAAAGTATCAACAGCTCGGGCTCTGAGTCACACGCATGTGCACTTCAGATCTGGATTCATTTACTCACTGCCTGACCCTGGGTCCGTGAAAAAAACCTTTCTTAAATTTTGTTTATCTGTCTATAAAATGGGAAGATAATAATACTATCTTTAATATATTGCAGATAACAGTTTTGGAAAAAAAATTTATAAAAAAATAAACCGATAAATACATTTTTATACCACTTGGTCTTGTTCCCATATTTGAGCATACCATCTAAGAGAATAATTCTAGAAAGTATAAGCATAGTAGGTATAAATGTGGATATTACAATGTCATTTATACTCGTAAGGATTGGGGAACATCTTTGATCCCTGACAAAACAGGAATGTTGGGTAAATTATGCTATTGTGACCCTCTATGTACCCTATCTCTAAATACTTCAGTGTATATATCTAATAGATAAGGCTTTTATAAAAAATCACATCTTCAATATCTTATTATAACCAATAAAATAGACAATTTAAAAATATTTTGAAATCACCTAATATGTCTCTATTTTATTTTCCCCAATTTTCACAGAATTATCTGTTTAAATCATGGTCCAAACAACTTTTACACATTATGATTGTTTGATATCCCTCTAAAGCCTCTTTTAGTCTATAATAAGCTAAAACAGACTCTGTTCTCTATTCTTTTCATTTATTTATTTAAAAATCTGGGTCACTTGTCCTATAGAATTTCTCACATTGTATTTGACTAACTCTACCTTTGTGATTATCGTTTAACATGTTTTTCTGAAAGCTGGCAGTTAGATCTAAAGGCTTAGTCAGATTAAAGGTTATTTTTCTTTCTCCAGCAAGAGTAAGGCATAGGTGGTACTGTGTGCTTCATAATGCAGTATGTCAAAAGAAACAAAATGTCTGATTTTCTTACCTTTGGTAACATTTAGATTGATCAGTGTGTTGCATTTCAGGGATATAATTTTTTTATAATTTTTATTTCAAAATATTAGGACGACAATTGTTCTTGGTACATGGATGAATTGTAAAATGCTTAAGTCAGGGCTTTTAGTGTGCCTATTACCAGAATGATGTACACTGTACCAGACAGGTAAGTTTTTATCTCTCAATCCCTTCCATCCTTCCCCCTTTTTAGTTCCAATGTCCTTTATACCATTTCATGATCATGTGTAACTGTTGTTTAGCTCCCACTTATTAGTGAGAACATGTGGTGTTTGTTCTTCCATTCCTGAGATACTTCCCTTAGGATAATGTTCTCCAGTTCCATTCAACCTGCTGCAAATGACATTATTTCTTTCCTTTTTATGGCTGAGTAGTACTCCTGTGTGTGTGTGTGTGTGTGTGTGTGTGTGTACATATATATACACACATCACATTTTCTTTATTTACTTATCAATTAATGGGCAATAAATGCAATCTATTTTTAAATGAAGTTCCAAATTCTTCCAATATATTTAATTACATCCACATCTACCCGTTAAAACTACTAAAGAAAAAAATAGCTATGCATTAGGTTAATAACTATGAAACTTCCGATTTCCTTAAGTACTAAGTTTCACAGTCGATATCTCTGACATTTCACTTTGCCACCTCGTTTTATTTTTATTGTGAAGGTACATTCTCATTGTTTCAAATGCATGGTTTGGCTTGTGATTATCTTTCACATTTTTTTAAAGAGTAATTTTTTTTGAAACCATGGATAAGTCAAAAATTTGTGTTATTTTCAAATATGAGTTCTGTCGTGGAACCAAAGCAGTGCAGACAGCTTGAAATATCAACAAAGTGTCTGGGAAGGATGTGGCTAATGAATGCACAGTATGTTGATGGTTTGAGAAGTTCCATTCTGGTGATTTTAATCTTGAAAATGAACCATCTGGGTGACCTGAGATCAAGGTGGATAATGATGAGCTGAAAGCTGTAGTGGAAGCAAATCCATCTCAACCTATGTGAGAATTAGCAGCAAGGTTTGATGTACTATTCCAACAATATTGGACCATTTGAAACAAATCGGCAAGTAAAGAAGCTGGATAGATGGGTACCGTGTGAATTAAACAAGCATCAAAAGAGAAATCATCTCGAAGCTTGCCTTTCTTTGCTGTCACAACATAAAGGCCAACAATTTCTACATGGTGTTGTTACGTGTGATGAAAAATGGATTCTTTTTCACAATCACAAGCATTCAGCACAATGGTTAAATAAAAATGAAGTGCTGAAACACAGTCCAAAACAGAATATTCATTTAAAAAAAAGCTAATGGTGTCTGGTGGTCCAGTACCAATATTATCCACTACAGCTTCATGAAACCTTGTCAGTGGATTACAGTGGCTGTGTACTGCAACCAGTTGGATGACGTGATGAGGATGCTTGCGATTAAGCAGCCAAAATTGGTCAAGAGAGACAGGCCAATCCTCTTGCAAGACAATGCTTGACCACATGTCACACAAACAATGCTGCTCAAACTAGAGGCTGGACTTGGAAACTTTCTGTCATCTACCATATTCATTAGACCTTTCACCAACTGAGTACCACTTCTTCCAGGCTTTGGACTACTTCTTGCAAGGAAAAATATTCAATGCTCAACAAGCTGTGGGAACTGCCTTTCGCGATTTTGTCGCCACTTGCTCTCTTTGCTGCTGGCATGTCCAAGCTACTGTTAAGATGGCAAAACTGTGTCCATAGTTTAGGCACATACTTTGATTAATTCTACTGCTTCTTGTTTGAGATATAATAAACTAAACTTTTGATTCGAAATCGGACATTTCATATTTAATCACCTATAATTTATGCATACAAACAGCTGACAATTGCTACAATGTAAACACACTCCTTAAGAGGAGAATCTGAACTCCTTCAATCTGAACTTCCTTCCACAGAGAAGGGGGAAGCACCGGAAGTACATTTTTTATCTATATACATAAAAGAAAATGAAGAAAAATGTCTTGAAAGCTAAGGGAATAAGTGTAAACTCTCTGGAAAATTTATGGTTAATAACACACTTAGCCCAACCACTTTTCCCTTAAAAATGATATAAGATATTTTCCCACCCGTTGTGAGACACATTCTGTTATCCACTTCAACATTAAAATTTCAGATATGCAAGGCTTTATATTTTGATTTTAAGCAATCAATTCTGTACCCCACAACTTAGATTTTTTTTTTTTATTCCTTTGCTTTTACTGAGTTTAGGAATTGATTCTTTTTCTTTTCCAATTTTCCATCAGCCCACCAGAGTGTAGTACTGATGTTGTAGTACACCGATGTACAACTCTCCACTCGAGTGAGTGTTTTCTAACTCTTGAGTGAGTGAGACTTGGGAAGATTTCTGGGTCTTGTCTAAAGGGTCTTTCTCAAAGGGTCTTTGAATGCCCCGGAATCACTGGGAGTCCTCTGGCTTGCTTTCTACAGCAAATGTAGTCATTCCTCTTTTTCCCCTGCCCCTGTTCTCTCTATAGAGTCAGGCACGTCAACATTTCTCTAACTGTATCAAACAGTCTCTGGTGATTTTGAAAGGCAGGGTTCAAAAAAAGAACATATTTGTGTGGACTCCCTTACAATGCTGATGGTGCCAGATCTTTCCTTATGCCGCTGACAGGGTTCCTTACTCTTGGGCTCAGTGGAATAGTAGTGTTTTCTGCAACGTTTTATTAGATCTTGATTTCATTTGGGCTGCAGACAGATCTTACTCATACTTATTTCAATCAACTTATAAACTTTTGTATTTCTGTTAGTAAAGACATCTACCTAGACTTGTATTATTTGGTTTTCATTTGGGGCAGTAGCTATTACTATATGCCTTTTCAATGCATCAAGTAATTTCAAGGCTTTAATTAAATATACTGATGTCAACAAAAATCTATTTAAGTAATATCTATTACCCTTTGGGACATTTAGAGAGTCAAAATTGTAAGTGCTTTTGGTAATCATATTTGTTATGTGATTCTTGAGATAGAAGCTGTGATAATATTTAGGGAGCCATTAGCAATTTGGAGCATGCTCTAGGTAATTTTTCCCAAAAATAAATTATTGAAAGGGGGCTTGGAAAAAATTTGATGATTACTATAAAATAGTTGATAACATGATAATGAATGAGAAAGCAATTTGCTTATCTTTGTGTTTCCTTCACATTATGCTCAAGATTTTGTATAGTTGCAAATATCTAGGTGATCATGTAAAATTGTCACCTTTCTCAAAAATAGTTTCTGAAACATATTTGATGCAGATTCAAGAAGGCTTCATTTGTGTGGGTATGACTAGGAAGGGAGAAAATATTAGAAAAACTCCAAAAATGAAACATTTCTGAACAGCCCCACAAATGCTCAGATGGGACAAACTGTAAGATCTTTGTACCATCTCCAAATTCCAAAAGACTCTGTTTCTCAGCTCTTGTAGAAGGAAGAATTTGTTTTGGCCTGAAAAAACTGCCTGCAGGGGGCAGCCCAAATACAAATAAACTGAGGGCCAAAGAGTGAAATGGATTTGGATTCTCCAGCAGCCTTAAGAGTTGAAAGATGAACAATACTTGTTTCAGGATCCATTTACAACTGAAGCACTGGCTGAACCTGATGGATGGGTTCATCTGAGGGAATGTATACACAACAGAATATTTCTGGATGATTTGTTAGTTTTTGTGGTCGTTTTTGGCAGTGGGAGGGTTAGCATCGACATTAATATTGTCGCCTGTTATGTATGTGCTATTTTTGACATTTTAATATTTTGGAATACAAAATATGCATGTGCTGTTACCATTTTGAAGAGGTAATGCCCATATATGTCATTGGGAAATGTTAGGAATTTGTTGAGAATAAGAGATGATCCCTTCCTATAGCTTCAACCCAGGGACAAGTTGTGGTAGGACATGGCCAGATCTGACACACTGAAACTTTGATTCCTGAGTCTGAAGAAAAAATAAAACTATGTTATGTAAACTGGCTGAACAAGAACTTATGAACCCAGAACCTGAATGTCAGGTCTAGATGACCTGGGTTGAGGTGCCTCATCTTAAAGCTGTATGGACAGAAATGAGCCCACCATTTGCTCTGACCTGGTGTGTTCCTTCCTCACTGCAGAGTGAAGAGGTCTTGAAACATTTGGCTCCCCTCATTGAAGGAAAGGAGAGCCCCGGGGAGTCATCCACTGGCACAGTAATGTCCTAAATTTAGAAGATATCATCTGCATTACTTGCTGGATGAAACCTGGTGAAAACAACTACAGATGACCTTAGCTAAGTCCAAGACATCATTCTCAAATCTAGACCAGGCCTTGCCATCTATTGTGAATGGAGATTCTACTTTCCAGGAGAGTAGATGGAGTAATGGTAAAAGCACTTCCTTTTGCACTGGTAGGTTTTGGACCCAGAAGAAGTCTGGGTCTCCATTCCCTTTAAATTTTGAATGACAGTGACTTTCAGTTCACCACAAATTTCCCTAGATTGCCTGAATATAGAACCACATTCTCAATCTTTCTGTCTCTATATTCATACTTGTGTATAAACCAGGGTACAGGACTTCAAATATGCGAGTCTTGAAACATTGCAATCATCTTGCCGTGGGAGCCAAGCCCCTCTCTCACTGACACTGTATTCTCATAACTTACACTGGGCCTTAAATCTGTTATCGAATGTAAAGCATTCAATAAAGACTTTAAGGGCTCTTTATGTTTATTTCCACCACATCCAGAAAGCTTGGTATATTTAGGACCTGAACAGGAGTTGTTTTAAAACTTTTCATTCAGATGCTTCTAAAGAAAATGCCTACTGCAGAAGGTTGTATATGAGTTTTTCTTGGTAGTTGCACAATAGTGAGTGTGAAGACCACTGACATTTATTGAAATCCACCCTCTCTCTAATTTATTGAAGTGGAGATAGCTATCCAACTACTAGTTTTCTTTTCTCGCTAATTCCCTTAATTATTTCTAGGTACTGCAGGGTGGCACATAACTAAACATTACCAAGGAGTTTTACAGCCCTAGGCCTGCTATTACTGTGTATTATAGTCAGCTGTAATCATTCTAATGGTCTAAGATGTTGCAACTAATTTACCCAAGGCCTGAATGCCAGAAGTGCTGAAATTGTCTGCAAGTTTTATTCTGCATCCAGCCATTACCATGAAGGAGGATGTATTACTTCTCATTTCTCTACAAGTGTCAGCGCAAATCCAACCATCAAACAAAAGTTGGACCTAAAAGCTTTTAGATTACGGCGATTATTACAGATTTTACATGAGATAAAAATGTAATTGCTCCATTTCTTTTATTTCTTTCATTTTTCCCCCTCCCACTGCATATTTTAGACCTTCCTGCTTGACTTCCAGGTCAGACCCAGCACACAAAGACATTGGTCAGAAGACTGTGGAGCACAGGTGTTCTTTGTCATCAGAAATGAAGCATGTGGAATTTCTCTTCCGAGTGGATCACAAAGCTTCCATTGCCATTTTCATTTTTAAACTCTTTTATATCCATGTAAACTCATGGATTGCCAATAAAGGAATAATATTTCCATCCACGTGTATAGTGACAGAGTAAACTGAAGGCAGTGATTCTTTCTAGGCACAGAGCTGCATGCATATTTTTTTCATTTTGTTCCTTTTTCCTTTCCCACATTCTTCTCTTCTTTTTAGTTCTTTGATTATCTTCTATTTTTTCCTCCTTCTCTTCTTTCCCATCTGTCTTCTCTTTCTCTGTCACTCATTAATTCCTTCTCTTCTTTCTCTCCAGAGTTGGATATTTGTCGATCCTGTCATCATTCTCTTTCATATAGATGCTCTGACTCCTAGATCCTGGGATGCTCATATTCTAAAATTAACTCTGCTTAACAAGATATGTTTATATACTATTTGGCTAAGAAGAAATGTTGCCCTAATGATCAACAATGTCCTGTTAGGAACATCACTCTTTTGCACATGCTCAGAAAAGCAATGCTGTAGGGATTCAGGCCATTATGCCCTCAATTCCTGGAATGTGGCAGACCCAGATTTTAAACTCATTTGCCATTTGCTAAGTCTATGGCTTTGATCTAGGTTTTATGCCCTTGGTCCTTAGTTTCTGATCTATAAAGTGGGAAGAATCTTAGTTCTTAATTTTTAGGATTACTGTGAAATGACAACACATGCAAAATAGTTTGCACAAAGTTTGGCCACACGATGAGTACTAACACATGCTAATTAATATTATGTTTTGGTATCCCTATGTAATAATGTACGGCAGAAATCATTGCGTCCTACTATTCATTTCCCCCTAGGTTTATTTGAGCATATTCTCTAGCTTGCCTTGCAAAGTATGTCGCCATTTTGTCTAATGAAAATGTATATGTTTTCTGTAGTTTCTAGGAAGTGTTCTTAAATAAAGGAGAAATACTGCTCTTATTCTCTCTCTTACTTCCTGAAATGCTTGTATGATGGCTGAGGCTCCAGCAGTCATTTGTGGCCATTAAGACAAGCGTCTTTTCCTAGGGAGGGTGAAATGGAACCAACTGATAACTTTGTGATTACCCATAATAGTCCTGAATTGCCTATATTTGGCCTTTTTTTAAAAAAGTGTGAAACAAATAGATCTTTATTTTAAACTACGTTTTTATTGGGTTCTTTTATTCTATGCTGCTGAATCTAATTCTAACTGATGTACCCAGATTTTCCCCATCCCTACTTGTATCCCAGATTCCCCTGACTGCTTACCTGACTTTCTGGAATTATTAGGTCATTAAGTATAAAATGTCCAATCTCCTTCCGTACTAAGTTTGACAGTTGGTATCTCTGACATTTCACTTTAACACATCTTGTTTTTTTTTTTTTTTCTTTTTTTCCCCCCTATTGCGAAGGTACATCCTCATACTTTCAAATACATGTTTTGGCTTGTGATTATCTTTCACTTTTTTTTACAGAGAAATTTTTGTGAAACCATGGATAAGTCAAAAATTCGTGTTATTTTTGAATATGAGTTCCATCATGGAACCAATGCAGTGCAGACAGCTCAAAATATCGTTGAAGTGTTTGGGAAGGGTATGGTTAATGAACAATGGTTTGAGAAGTTCTATTCTGGTGATTTTAATTTTGAAGATGAGCCATGTGAGCAACCTGAGACCAAGGTGGGTAATGATGAGCTGAAAGCTATAGTGGAAGTGAATCCATCTCAATCTATGTGTGAATTAGCAGCAAGGTTTGATGTATTATTCCAACAATATTGGACTATTTGAAACAAATCAGCAAGGTAAAGAAGCTGGATAGATGGGTACTGCATGAATTAAAGGAGCATTAGACAAGAAATCATCTCGAAGCTTGCCTTTCTTTGCTGTCACGACATAAAGGTGAACCATCTCTACACCATATTGTTATGTGTGATGAAAAAGATTCTTTTTGACAATTGCAAGCATTTAGCACAATAGTTGGATAAAGATGAAGTGTCAAAACACAGTCCAAAGCCAAATATTCATCAAAAAAGTTAATGTTGTCTATTTGGTAGTCCAGTGCTGGTGCTATCCGCTACAGCTTCATGGAACCTGGTCAGCTGGTTACAGTGGCTGTCTCCTGCAAACAATGGGACAAAATGATGAGGGTGCTTGTGATTAAGCAGCCAAGATTGGTCAATAGAGACATGCTAATCCTCTTGCAAGACCGTGTTGCAAAAAACAATGCTGCTCAAACCACAGAAGCTGGACTTGGAAACTCTCTGTCATTCACTGTATTCACCAGACCTTGAATCAATGACTTCTTCTGGGCTTTGGACCACTTCTTGCAAGGAAAAATATTCAATTTTCAACAAACTGTGGAAAACTCCTTTCGTGATTTCATTGCCACTCACTCTCCACGCTTCTTTGCTGCTGGCATAAATAAGCTACCATTAAGATGGCAACACTGTCGATAGTTTAGGCACATACTTTGATTAATTGTGCTGCTTCTTGTTTGAGACATAATAAACTAAACTTTTGATTCAAAATCGAACATTTCACATTTAATGACTTAATATTTCTCATTTGATTGATTTCTACATGTTCCTCTTTCCTACCATATTAATTTTGGCTTTTGTCAATAGAGAACCTTTTAGAGTTGGGATATTACTGTTCCTTTCTGTTTGACATGTTTTTTTCTCAACCAGCTCATTCTGACTTCTATTAGTAGGATCTGCCATCATTTCCACTTGTCTATCTGGTTTTGATCCATGTCCTATTCTGCCTGTAATGTATACCATGAAGTAACACACAAACCCTTGACCCTTGGGTCCTCCTGGAGTATTTAAAACTATTTCATTGATATTTCTCAATACCCATGAAACTTCTAAACCTTAATTCCTCAAATGCTTTGAATTTCATGTCGATTCTCCCAGTTTTATCTTTTTCTTTTTTTATCTAGTTTATCACTACTTTCTTCTTTCCTTTCTTTATTTCTGTTATTAATAATTTTTTCTGATTAGTGTGTCCTATGCTCAACATTAGCAGTCTACTCCTTATTATACATTCAAAATAAAATACTGAACATCTTCATTTACATATATCTTATAATGTAACTTACATCTGACAGTTTAATCTTCCTTAGTACTTCTGGTGAATGCCCTTTAGAATTAGAAGGAGAAAAATTTCACCTAATTATAGTAGTTTACATATGCAAATGTTATCAGATTTAATAATCGTGTTTCCCTAGAAATGATGAACAAAGCCACATGTGTTTTAAATGGATCATAAATCTTGTTGATTAAGTTACTGTCCTGAGTCACTTACAGTAAAGAAATTATAGTCATTAGACTTCTAAACTTTAGCTTGGATTATTTCTTAAGAAGACATTTCTGTCTTTAAGATTTGGGCATGCCTCATAATGAAGAAATCAATTCAGGGAAATTTAGAGAAAATAAGTCCTAATCAGATGCCCCCTGACTCTTGAAAGTTGTTTTTCTTTTGGCTTGGATTTCACACCTTATTGCTATGGACTCATTTACATTGGAAATATTCTTTAACATGGATTAAGAATAAGGAAAGTGTAATACCTTCTATGATACATAAACACTCAGGTTTAGATTAGTAAACAAAATAGCTAAAATGAGAAAATGCTGCATTAATCACTTAGCTTGATGAAACTTAGCCCTCCATGCTTTCTAAGGGAAATGGAAGTTGTGCCCTTAAACAAAGCAGTGGCAATTAGGGAGAACTTGACTTTAGCATTGAAACGTTTCACTGAGAAAAAAAATCTAATAGATATGAGAACAATGGAAGTTTAGTTCTACAGGAAAAAGTTCAAAAGTGGACTATTTAGTGTAAATTAAGACTCACTAGCAATGCCTCATATTTGCAGCGTGTGTTAGAGTTGAAAGAGTACATTCACACTGATTTTCTCAATACAGGGCACACAAAGACCAAGGGAAGGGTATAGCGCATGTACCCTTATCTCCATTACACTGATTTGGAGCATAAGGCTCAGAGAAATAAATTTTGGCATTAGGAAGTGACAACTGAGACTGGAGAATTGAACCTAGACTTTCAGACTGAACCACAATGCCGCATCACCCTGTACGGCACAGTGAACTGAAAGAGTCACAGAGGGCTGTCATTTGAAGAGGGGAGTCAATTCATCCTGTATTACACTGGAAAGCAGGACAAGGATCAGTGGGTGGAAATTACAAGGAGGATGATTTTGCCTCAATTTGAGGAAGAACTTTCCAACAATTAGAGCTGTCTAACCAAGGAACAATCTAACTTGTCAAATAAATGAGCAGCCTGTCACTGAAGGCATTTAAGCTGAAGCCTGCAGACCACTTCTCAGTAATGCTAGAAGAAAGATTACTGCATGGGTGGCACAAATAACATCTAAGAATTTATCCGACATAAAGATTCTGTGGACAGGGCAGGATGACATTTGGGGGAGATGATCCACATCCTTGGACTTCAGAGTCTTCAGGTCATATCTCAGCAACACTGACCTGCTATGAAACCATGCAATTGAAATTTAAGCCTGATATTTCTTGCAGTAGCTCCTTTTCGGCAGATTTTCGGTTCAATTGGCACGTTGAGAGTAGCTGAACATGATAGACTGGAGCTCTGCCTTCTAAAATGTTTAAGATTTATTTCCTATTATTGATGCTCCTAAAAACATTGTTATTTCTGGAATCATTAGATATGAATATTTCCTCTACTGAAATTGCACTTCAAGCTACGCTTTTGGCTTTCCTTTAAAGACTTAAGAGTTCTCATTAACCACACCAAAATAATTGGTATAGAGGTTGGGGGCTGGAGGCGGAAATTGGAGAATCATTTTAATCTGTGATAAAATAAAATTTAAAAATTTGAACATGGAATTATGCATTGCTAAGAGGGAATCTGGATCTCCCTCTGCCCACATGTGCATTTCTCACTTCTTTTCTTCTGTACTATTGTGAAGCACAAAAATTTCCCTAGTCATCTTGTGCATTTCCAATCACAAGTTATTTTTTCAAGGAAAATTGTATGCCCTGAAGCAAGTTATAATCCATGTCTGAGAATCAAACTTTTAAGGCTTTTCGTGGGAGACTCCACAGTAGTTTTTAAGCAACTTGCAGATTCATCTAATGTGCACTTAGATTTTATCCTGAACCCTAGGACAGGGCAAGGCCATAAAATATGCAAAGACTTAATGCAACGCAAACAACTTTAGATTATTGCCAGGGACTCACTCTCCACCTCATTTTCCTCTCTATTTTGAGGAAGGAGAGAGCCATAGTTATGTTGGACTTCTGGATGAATACAAAGAAGTCATGTAATAATAACTAAATAACAATCTCTTCCTCATATTGTTTGTACTCCCCACATGCATCTTTTAAAGTAGGTATGACAATCCTCATTTTATTTATCTATTTAAGTAACTCTAAGCTTCCATTAGTTGTGAAAGATCAGGTCCAAACTGCTAACAAAAGGAATTTTTCTATTATTTCAAGTGATAGGAGCCCCATTTGATGCAACTTTTTAAAAAGAGACCTAAACTATGGGGAAATATGCAGCTGAGCACCAGGTTCAACTTGAGCTGGGACTTAAAATCAGCCTGTGTCTCAATCCCTCTCCATCTTTTTTCTTTTCATTCTCTGTGCCAAACTGGCCCACTTACCTGCTTGTTAGACAATGCAACAACTTGCAGCATTTTAATTCCAAATACCAGCCTCTGGTCACGTTTCCGCACATTATATATTTTAACTAATCAGAACTTTACTATTATTGTTTTCATTGAAAATACTAATTTTAATTGAATATGAAATCTAATCTGTGTGTGTACTGTTTTCATTTGGCAAAAAATATTTGTTTTACTTTTATTCTCAAAGTAGTTTTTGCTGATTATTAGATTCTAGGTTGTCTTTTATTCTGTCTTTAATTTTTTAATTTTAATTTTTTCTGTTTTAATTTTTTGCCATTTTCTGTGTAGAGGAGTTGGTTTTTTAAATTAAATTTATTCCTGATATATTATGTTTTCTGATGCTATTGGGTATGGAATTCATGTTATTTTCCAATTGTATGCTGTTAGTATATAAAAGTACAATGATATTTGTAATATTGACCTTGTATCCTATGATGTGGCTAGATTTCCTTATTAATTTAGCTTATTATTTAGTAATTAAATCTTTTATACATTCTTTATGATTTTCTCCATTGACAGTCTTGCAAAAAGATTCAGTTTTACTTTTACTTTTCAATCTTTAAGCCTTTTATTTATTTTTAAAATTATTCTTGTTTTATTTTCCCAGTTAGGTTGAATGTTGAATAGAACTGGTGAGTGTGAGAATCCTTGCCTTGTTTCCTATAATACCTGAAGGATAAAGCACTGTTTCCTTATTAAGCATGATGTTAGCTACCAGTCTTTCAGAGATAAATTTTATTAGATTGATGAAGTTCCCACTATTCCTAGATTGCTGAGAGTTTGTTGAATTTTATCATATGAATTTTTCTGCATCTATTTAGATTATCATATAAATTTTCTTTATTCTGTAACTATGTTTTTCAAATTTTAAACCAATCTTGCATTCTTGGGGTAAAGTCCACTTGTGGTTTATCCCAGGAATGACTTGGGGTTTATTGCTGGATTCAATTTGCTAATATTTTGGTAAGAATTACGTGTGTGTTCTCATGAAGGATATTGGTTTATAGGGTATTATTTTAAGTATTATCTCTCTCTTTCTATGTCAAGGTATTGTTCACTTCATAAAATGTGAAGTGCTTTCTATCTTTATTTTCTAAAAACATTCTTGTAAGAATGATATCATCTTCTGTTAAATGTTTGATAGATTTTGCCAATGAAATCAGGGGCCTAGAGTTTTCCTGGCTTTAATTTTTAAGAACAAATATAATATCTTTCATAAATATAAGACCATTCAGATTTTTTTTTGTTTTTTTGTCAGTTTGAGTTAGTTGAAGGAATTTGTTAATTTCATCTAAGCTAAATAATTAATGTCATGAAATGATTTATAATAATCCCCTAGATTTGCCTGTAAGTTCTGTAGAGGTATGTTTTCTTATATTACAATATTTATCAGTCTTATTAGGTGTTTATTGATCACATAAATCTTTTCAAACTACCAACTTTGGGCTTTTTAAATGACCTTATTTCTTTTCTTTTTTTTTTTTTTTTTTTTTTTGAGACAGAGTCTCACTTTGTTGCCCAGGCTAGAGTGAGTGCCGTGGCATCAGCCTAGCTCACAGCAACCTCAGACTCCTGGGCTTAAGCGATCCTACTGCCTCAGCCTCCCGAGTAGCTGGGACTACAGGCATGCACCACCGTGCCCGGCTAATTTTTTCTATATATATTTTTAGTTGTCCAGATAATTTTTATTTCTATTTTTAGTAGAGACGGGGTCTCGCTCAGGCTGGTCTCGAACTCCTGACCTTGAGTGATCCACCCGCCTCGGCCTCCCAGAGGGCTGGGATTACAGGCGTGAGCCACCGCGCCCGGCCTCTTTTCTAGTTCACTAATTTTCACTTTATTTTTCCCCATTGCTTACTTTCATTTTAATTTGCTCATCTTTTCCTATCAACTTAAGATATATACATAGATAATTGATTCTAGAACTGTCTTTTCTCCTAATATTAGCATGTAACTGTAAACTTCTCTGTAAAGTATTGCTTTACCTGGATCCTACAAATTTTTATATGTTGTAAGATCATATCATTTAGTTTAAAATATTTTCAATTTTTCAATATAACTTCAGCACACAGGTTATTTAAAAGTCTAATTTTTATATTTTTAATTTTAATTATTATGAGTAAATAATAGTTCTATATATTTATTGGGTCCGTGTGATGTTTTGATACATGCATACAATGTGTACTGCTTAAATTTTCTTTCTTATGTTTCTACTGACATGTAATAATTTCTATCTTTTTACTTTCTTGTTTGGCCTTTATTTTTTTTCTTTTTGTATACGTAATATTTTTAACATTTTCATTTACATGTAATATACATATAGAAAAGAAATAAGGATCATAATTCTTCAAACTGAGCAAACCCATAAGTAGTCCCCATATTAATAAAGAAAACAGTACTAACACTGCCAAGACGGCCCCTTGAACTTGTTTCAAATCACTCTTTGTCTCAGGGTAACCAATATCCTGACTTCTGACAGCATAAAACAGAATTTTCTATTTTTTGTTGTTTCATATAAAATGAATCATACCACACATACTATTTACACTATTTGTGTGTGTGTGTGGGAGGGTGCTTTCTTTGTTAAACATTGTGAGACTCATCCATATAGTTCTTTGTGGCTATATATTTTTATTCTAATTCTTGATATTATTACATTGTATAAATATGCCAGAATACAACTATCCATTCTGCTATTGAAGGGCATTTGGTAGTTTTAGTCGTTGTCATTGTAAACAGTGTTTCTGTGAACATTATCGTGCTTGTCTTTTACTGAACAAATGTCTGTGGTTCTATTGGGTATGTACCTGGAAGTTGAATTGTGGTGTCATTGAAAATGCACATATTTAGTAAATGATGTCAAAGAATTTTCCAAAGTTGTGCCAATTTACCTTTCCAGCTGATATTTCTAGCTGCTCCATGTCTTCAACAATACTGGGAATTGCCTTTTTGATTTTAATCATTCTGTGCATGTATTTTCTCTTTATTGTTGATATATAGAAATATAATTTCTCTGTTAGTAAACTTGATAAATTCAATTATTAAATCTAACAACTTTCTGTAGATTCTTCTAAATTTTTTATATGCACACTCATCTTGTCCAAAATTATTGACATATTTTACTTCTTTCTTTTCAATAAAGGACTTTCATTTGTTTTTCTTATTTTATTGTCCTGGTTAGAAACTCTTAAAATACTGAATAGAAGGGATTATTTGCATTCAGGTCTCATTCTCAATCTCAGGAGGAAAGCTGTCAATTTTTTTTCATTAAATATGGTATCTTTAATAGATTTTTATAAATATTCTTCATCAGTTAATCAAATTACCTATATTTTTAGTTTGCCGAGGTTTTTTTAAAATCATGAATAGGTATTTAGCTAAATGTCTTGTTTTTACAAATCTATAAAGATAATCATATAGTTATACCCATTTTTATGTTAATGTGTAAATTATTTTAAGTTTTGAGCACTATAATACCCCATTTCTTGAATAAACCTGAATTGATGGTGATATTTTTTGAAATATTATTCTGAAATTTTTAAATATTAATGTTAGATTGTTGTGTAATTTTTCTCTCTTTTACTGTTCCTGTCTGGTTTTGGTATCAAGGTTATACTTGTGTCACAGAAAAAGTTGCTGTGTTTCTCTCTCTTCTGGAAAAAGTTATGTAATATGAGTATTCGTTTTTTCTAAAGTGTTTGGAAGAATTCACCATTAAAGTTATCTAGATCTGACATTTTCTTTGGAAGTTTTAAATAATGATTTTGGTTTCTTTTACGTTTGTTTATATTCTGAAAATACACTTTACTGAAGTGTAATATGCAACATGAAAATATGCATAAAAGTCAGATATGAATAGTTGGATAAATGTTCTTTTTAAAAAAATTACAGTAAGAACACTTAACATGAGTTCTACTCTCTTAACAAATTTTTAAGTGCACAATACAATATTGCTAACTATAGACACAATGTTGTACAGTAGACCTCTAGAACTTATGTTGTGTAACTGAAACTTTATACCAGAGAAATAGCAACTCCCCATTCCCCACTCCTCCAGCTCCTGATGACTGTCATTCTACTCTCTGCTTCCATGAGTTTGATTATTTTTGATACTTTATATAAGAGAAATTATGAAGTACTTTTCCTTCTGTGACTGGTTTATTTCATTTATCATAATGTTCTCTTGTTTATACATTTTGTTGCATTTGGCAAGATTTCCTCTTAAAATTTTAAGGCTTAACAATATTCCATTGTATGTATATACCACATTTCTTTATCCATTCATCCAACAATAAGGTATATTGTTTCCATAGCTTATCTATTGTGAATAATGCTGTAATGAACATGGAATATTAATATGTATTTCAGACCCTGATTTCAATCTTTTGTATATATATGTTCAGAACTGGGATTGCTGGATCTAATGGTAGTTCTATTTTTAATTTTTTGAGAAATTTTTATACTGTTTTCCATAGCAGCTGCCCTGTTTTATATTCCCACCAAGAGTTTTAGTTTCATTGATAGATATAGGGCTATTAGGATAATTTATTTCCTATTCTGTCTGTTTAAGTGGTTAATTAATTGAGAAAATTGTTGGTTTCATCCAAAATGTCAAATTTACTGGCATAAATCTGTTTATAGTAACTTCTTATATTTAATGGGTATAAATTAGTTGTTTTATGTGTGTGTGTGTGTGTGTGTGTGTGTGTGTGTGTGTGTATGTTCAACTGGTACATATATATATTTGAAATTTTTTTTCTTGATCAGTCTTCATAGTGGTTTTTCACTATTTCAAAAAACCAACATTTGATTCTTTTTGATTGTCATTAATTTTCAGGTAGTTGGGAAATTTCTTTGTATTATTGATTTGCAGCTTAATTTCACTGCAGTCAGATATACCCTAAGTGATTTAAATCTTGCGAAATTTGCTGAGGTTTTCTTACGGTGCAGCAAATGGTTGTCTTTTGTAAATATTCCATGCATGTGTGAAAAGAATGTGGGCTTTTTTTGCTATGTGCAGTATTTTTTACATGTCTGTAAGATCAAATTTATTAATTTTGTTTTTCAAGTCTTTTGTATTCTCATGATTTTTGTTGTTTTTTAATCACGTAGGATGTAGGTTACAGTCTCCCTTAAGATTATAAATTTGTCTATTTATTCTCTCTATTTTTGGTATATGCACTTTGATTCTCTCTAAATGTGTTGCTACAGATTTAAAACTGCCATATCTTTCCAGAGCATTGATCTTTTGGGCATTAAGACATAGCCCTCTTTATTTCTAGTAACGCTTTCTGCATTAAACCTTACTTTGGCTGATATTAGTTGTTAATATTTGAATCTTATGTATTTTTCCAATATTTCACAACCAGATTTTCCGTCATTATGTTTAAAGTTTAATTTTTGTAAGCAGGACAGTTTTAAAAATTCAAAATTTAATTGAAATATTCAGTTGATTTATATAAATGTAATTACTGACGGAGTTGGCTTTATATCTACCATTTAATATGTGTTTTCCATTTGATACTCCTTTTTAATATTTTTTTCTTCTTTCTGACCTTTTTTGAAGTGATTATTTTGGGGTTGAGTTTTGGTGTTGGTTTGTTAACCTTTCTTGACTAATACATAGTGGATCATTTCCTCATGCAGTTTGTAAATTTGGTTGGGAAATTCCTTTGCATTCATAGTAGAGATTTGTAACCAAGTTTCTAATAGATTATGGAAATAGTGCTACAGAGAAAGTTTTGGTTGTCTTCTGCCAGAAACTCCAGCATTTTCAACAGTTTTTTTTTTATTTGTTTTGTGCTGTTTTTTGGAGCCAGTTATAGCATTAATATGTCAGGAAATAACTTCATGAGAAGAGTAAAGATTTAAGCTTGATTTGTTGTCTTGTGGGAAATTTTTTTTTTTCCTACCTGGAGCTCTATGCAGAGACAAGCTTACTTTTTGTCTTTCCTTCAGTGAGGATTTTTCTAGTGTAAGCAATTTCTCTAGTCTTCATTTAAGGGCACTTCTCCCCAGATCTCAACTTATGCAGGTTTTTTAGCAACAGTGCTTTACCTTCCCTGGTCCAAAACTTCATTTTCTGTTTCACTGTGAATATTAAATTATAAGTTCCCATTTCCTAAGCCTGTTTTGGCTTTAATTTCTCTATTTCTGGGACCTAATAATTTCAATTCTTTTAAGCTCAGTTGTGTATTTGTATTATTGCTTGTTTACTTTCTATTTGTGTGTAATGAGAGTGGGTCCATTTAAATTTGTTTGCCATTTGCAGGGACCCAGCTTCATTTTACGTAATCTTTATAACATCCCTGGAACATAAGTATTAAGCTTAATTTTCAGTTAAGAAAACTGTTGTTTTACAGATGTTCATTGACTCAATCAAGACTTTACAGCTTGTAGTGTGTAAAATATGAATTTGAATTCATTTTGGGTTTAAAGCTCCACTCTTTTCTATAGAACAAGAAACAGTGTTTAATTTCTGATTAGCCTTTTTTTCTCTGAATATGTGCTTCGGACTGTCTATGATTTGGATAATAGCCAGATTCTGTAGGAGGGGCTCTTTTGAACCATTGTTTTAACAAACTAGTGATGGTGACTTGTTCTTAATTTTGACTAGACTTTAGTTTCCCTGGACTTTGCTGTTCATAATAAAGATGAACTTCCTGTCATTTGTGAAGTAAGAGTCACGTGGCTGTCACGGTATAGTTTCCTACTCTGTACACCTACAGAGTTTTACTTATTCTTGGGTGACAGCACTGCCCAGAATTTTTACTGTTTTGCAGGTTTTTGTTTACCTGACTGTGCTTCTCTCTCAAAGCAGAGTAAAGCTTCTTGAAGGCAAGAAGTTGCCTATCGTGTTAATAATAGTTTTTATTCTCCAAATACCTTGAAGAAAACTTTTGTTGTGTGTGCCATCCAGTGGTAGGAATGTTGGCTGCAGACTGCACACAGCTGAAATTATCCTTGGTGGATGGGAGTTATTTCTCCCAAGATTACTCCCCCAACCTGGGAAAATACACATCTAAGAACTGACTGATTTGAGGGTGCAAATATCCAGCTCCTATGCCTCCACTGGGACATCTCTAAGGTGCTATCCTAGAATCAGGGAACCCGTGAGATTGGCTGAAGCCTCTGTTATACTTGCAGCCCCGTTTGATAGCTCCCTCTGCCCTGTCACGATGCTGTCAGTATCACACCCCAATCATCCTTTTATACTTTATTCTCAAAGTCTTAGAATCTGACTCCCGGGACAACCGACCTAAGACAGCATTGTTTAGAGGAGATATTCAATTAAATATTTAACTTGAATTAGATCAATTTGACTGATGCTGGACTGTAAGGGTCATGGAAAGAAATATAGATTAATGATTTGTAAATCTAGGCACCTATTTTTCATTGGGAAGGCTATTTAATTTGGCTCCTTCATGTTTCTGCTATGATATTGAATTGTTTGCAACATGTTGCAGGTATTGGGTATATATTTATTTATTTATTTATTGTTCCGGCAAATCTTTTTTTATTTTTTTATTTCAGAATATTACGGGGGCACAAATGCTTTGATTACATAAATTGCCTTTGTACCTCCCAAATCAGAGCTACAAGTATGCCCATCCCTCAGACAGCGTGCATCAATATTTAAAATTATTATTAAAATGTTACCATGAATTATTGATGCATACTCATTTATCTCATTTATTTCCCATAATAACCTCGGGGGTGCCCTATGTTTACATCTGAAGAACTGGGCACCAGCGATGCCTGAGGCCCAGAACACGTAGATAGACTGTTGTTATTCCCTATTGATAAGTAAACATGAGCTATTCGGCTATCTTCCAGTGTTTCATTCTTCTGAAATTTAAATTTTTATATATAAGTTTTGAATTTAATTCTAAATTATAATTTTTTAAGCGGAGGGAAGTTTCTTTCTGCTGTCATATCCTCCTTGTGACTAACAAGGTGCTCTGCACGAGATGATGCACAAAAACCTTTTTATTAATTGAGTTCTTGATAGATCATCCTATAAAAGTATTAATCCAAAAGTATTGAATCTAAAAATGATGATGACCTCAATTTAATAATATTATAAATAACTTTTTTATGATTCAAGTTATTGGGCCCGTTTCTCTAGGATAGCTATTCAGAGTAGACAAAACTGACTTCAAATATTCATCGAAGTTCTTTTTCTTCTAGAAAAGTATTTGTCCAAATTTGGAGTTTGTTGTGTATGTGTTGTATGTGGGTGTGAGTGTGCATGTAGGACACAGAACATGCCTATGGGACCTGGGTGAGTATGTTTTTAACTATTCTTGAAGATAAGTTCTCTATGTCATGAAAGTGATATGTTTGATAACAGAGTCATATATATTTGGAGAACATAGCTTTGCCAATATGCTATGAGCTATTATTTATCACTCATACTATTTATACTATAGGAAGACTATTAAAACACTGCGAGTTCAGTGTTTTGGCCAAAGAATGCAATGTGAAGTCAGACTATAGGAGCAAAGAAAACAAAAATCAATACTGCTACAGGAGAGTTCCAACCTAAGTAATTCTAGCAAATTCTCTGTTCAGTCAATGCCTTGTAGCAGGAAAGTTTGTGGTAATTTCATTCATTCTTTGGGCTTATCTATTTGAGGGATAACAGGAAGCACCAGACATAGTTCAATCTTCTTGAAACAAAGGAAACAACTAAACAACTAACAGATACACATGAGTAAATGCTATTGCTCAGGTCATAAGTGATGGTTCTATATATCCTTCTTAGACTCTATTCCAGAAATAGCAAATTCACAGAGGGTGATGACTGGAAATATTTTATGGAATTTTAAAAATATTTAATAAACTTTATATGTTAGAATAGTTTTAGATTTACAGAAAAGACTATTCCAGAGAGTTCCCATATACCCCACAGTCAGTTTCATAGATAACATTTTCAATAAATGTTTGAAAATGGAGTGATTTTTGATAGGGTATAAGGGAAGAAGAAAGATATTTATAGCATTGGCAATGCTGAGAGAAGACTCAAGCATAAATTAGATCCTCAATAAATATTTCTGGTGTAAACAAATGCAGTGCAGATTATGCTCAAATATTACAGGGCCTTCAATGCCCAGGTAGAATAAGATGTTTGTAACAAATCCTGTAGGCAATAGGAAACTATCATTTTAAGGATAATTCTATACTTAGAAAGAAAAATAGAACTTAAAAAATTTTAATGAATGACATAAATTATATTAATCTTGGGAAAAATAATAATGATGATGACAACATCAAAAGCCCCAGAACTGAGTTCATGTCCTAAACCTCAAGAGACCAAAAGTTTTACTTCTTTCTTCCATGAATCAATGTCATCATATGTGTAATCACGATGCCAAACCCACTTAATCTCAAAGAGGGATGGAATGTAATTTGAATTTATTTTCTAATAGTCAGTATAGTTTGGATTAAGAATACATAATATTTTATCTCATTTCTTTTCAGGTCATTAACTAAGTGGCCATTTGGAATCTGCCTTGGCCTTCCTAAGGCAGAAGAGGTAGTATTCTACACAGTGCATTTTTAGCATCATTTGGACGACTTCCTAGCCATCAGATTTCCTCCCAACCAGTGTATGAAGCTACAACAAGGGTGAGCTTTTCATTTGGGTTGAGTATTGCTTTTAGCTCACAGCAAAACTCTGGCATAAAAAACAAAAAGAAGAGGCAGGAAGCCATCAAGACCTAATAAAGACAAATTTTGATATTGCGACTTAACATTGCTAAGCGTCACTTTCTTCATGGTGTAAATGAGACAGTGTGAGAAATCAGTGAAATCACATGTTTAAAGAATCAAACATATTCTGCCACTTACCTCCTATTAGGTTATTTCCTTTCCTTTGTCCTCAGTCTCCCTTCCATACTGGTTTTTGTAAGTAGACCTTTACTTCTCAGAAGGGAATACATTTTTGTAAAGAAACTTATCCTCTCATTACCTGTCCACATTTTAGGGACTAAACTAATTAGAGTGTAGAAAACTCTTTGTGGGAGCCTGTTGAGAGGGGGCTAATTAGGTCCTCCATCAGGTCAAGCTAAACATACGGCAAGAGGAAGCACAAACCCTGCATCTAAGAGCTGGATTATATTAGGTTCCCCTCTGCTGAGAAAAGAATGAGAATGGCTAGCTGCCAGAACTATTTTCTTTCATGGTTCCCAAGAAAGATGTACACAAAGAAGACAAGGCCGGGCAAATCCTACACCATTTGTTACTATAAGGCTTCCCCGCACCTCCCCACCTAGGCTCCTGGTGAGAGGTGCTTGGCCAACTGGAACTCGCAAGAATCCTTCTAATGAGACTAAGGGGCTCCTTTATCCCATGAGAGTCAGCCTGGTTTCTGATGGCAATGAATTTCTGTATCTTCCAAGAGTTTAAAAAGGATTAATGCCAGAACAAAGAAGGTCAGGCAGCCTCTGTGGCTTCAAAACAACTCTACAGAAGAGCAAAAGGCGAAAGGCGAGATCCTTAATAAGCAAAGTGAAAAAGAGAAATCTTCCACCAAACACCTCATCTCTAGCACTATGACCAAAACCTAGTGCATCAGTGTCCCCCCTCTGTCCATACAGACTTCAAATCAGTGTCTCCCACTTCCCCTCCTCCTATTAATAGCATCCCAAACAGTGCTTATGTTTACTGGCTCTTTTGACTTCCATGTTAAATCAGACATAATTTCCGCCACGCTTTTTCAATCTGACTCTTGCTTTCTATTCTCATAGCAATCATGCTAGTCTGGAATTCTATGTAAAAGTTTCCTAACCCAACAAGTTGAAAGTTATCCTTAGAGCCTAGAATAGTGCCTTACATATAGTTTTTTTCCTATTAATATTTCTTGCATGATTGAATGGATGGAAATCCCTCTCCCCTTTCTAATCAAGGTTCCTTGAGTCAAGGTTGTCTGAGTAATACACTAAAAATGTAGCTTTGATTCTCCAAATTTAAGAATATCTTAATTCTCATTTTATTTCCTCTTTTAAATCACATTTTAAACCTAAATTTAACTACCTTTCCCAAGTTATCCTACAAATACCACTAAGTTGACCAGCCCTAAATTCTTCTTCTCTTGTACTCTTCTTTCTAGAGTTCCTGTCTGCTATCTTCTTCTACATCAAGATGTTCCTGTGAAAATTATTTTCATACACTTGAAACGTGCATCTGTACTAAGTACAGATAATTCAAGGAAAATGTTTTCATTCTTCTTAACATATAGCATGGTGCTATATGTTAACATATATATATGTGTGTGTGTGTTCTTTTTAATATATAGCATGGTGCCTTACACACTTATTAGCCACATAGTAAATATCTATTCATTTAATCAATACTGATTTCAAAGATCTCACTAAAAATCTTGGCACACACAGAACACTTAAAGATAAATCAACACTATGGAATACATATTTTTAGTGATTTACATGGGTTGACAAAAAGGAGACACATCAATATAGATTGATGTCACAGAACATGTTTCCTGGAAGAGGTAGTTCTTGTCATGACCCTTGAAGAGAACACCCTCCTTTTGATAAGTAATAAGGGAATTAATATGGTAATATTACTATTCTACTTCATAAATGAGTATGTTCATGGAGGATAGGAAGATTCAGAATTGAGACAATCCATAGGCATTTTAGAGACTATAGGAGGAAATGAAGGGGATAAGTCAGCACTATAGAAAGATCTAAGTAGAGGGAACTCCAGATGCCCACAGAGAAAGGAAGCCTGAACAGGCATTTGAGGCTATGCCATCTCTATCAAATTACATCATCACCTGGGCTTTACTTGTCTCATCTGAGCAACAAATTTGTTTAACTGCATGGTCGGTTGGTCTTTCAGCTGTAAGAGAGCTGGAATTTCCTGATTCCAACAACAGGCAAATAGAGAGCTTAAGAGAAAACCACGCTAGGTTTTTTCTACAAGGGCCAATTAGAGACAAATCCTTTGAGTCATAGAAAGCCTTTCACCCCTTCTGAAGTACTCTGAACATTTCCACACTCTTGAGATTCTTGATGTATACAGTATGGAAGTGAGTGAGGGTTTAAACTTTTATTTGCTGTTAACACATACTGCCTAAGAAATAAAATGATCCCTAAGTATGATTTCTGTGTATAAACTCCTTGTAGCTATTATTGAGCTTGCAATAGGTTCTCCAAACTTCTATTAAAATATCAATAGTATTTTTCAGAGCTTAAATTGAGCGGTGATTTTATTTCAGGCTGATCCTATAAACCACTTTTCTTCGAAGATTCTCTTGTTGTTGCTAAAAATGAAAGCCATTCAAACGAGCAGTGATTGAAACAGTGAGAAAGAAGGGGAAAAAATCAATACTGCATTTTCCAGGGCACTATCTTTGCTTTTGAAAAGAGACCATTAATAACGTGCTTATGGGAGAGGCAGCCAGTTGCTCAAAGTGCATTCAAGGGTGAGCTGAATGGATAGATTTCTGGGAAGCCTCTCGAGAGAGATTGCTGAGAAGTCAAAGCTCACTGGTGGAATCTGCACCAAACTGACTCAAGGCACTCTCAGGATCTGGAGCTAAATGGACTGCTTTGTAGCCCAGGAAGTGCTCCCTCCTAAATCTCATCTGAGCATCAGAGGAGACAGGGATAAGAGTGACATAGAGCAAAGAGGGAGGAATAACCATCAGTTCCCAGTGATTCATGGATGTGTTGTGTTTCCCAGTCTGGTCCATTAAATCAAGACCAATCTCAGCAGAGAACACAAGCCTTTAATGATGGGGTGACTGTGATTACCCCGTCTACATTTAACTTCCATATCTCTGCAGTGTTCCCCCTCTGCTCCATGCTGTTTATTAGGCACAAGAATGGAAAAGTTCTAGGGGAGAAAAAGTCTGTGGTTACTTGAAATCAAAGAGATTTTAAAGTAAAAATATGTTTTGTAATTGATAATTGATATCTCACTTCAAGGGAAGGAATTTGAGAAAAGCTATTTTTTAAGAAATATTCTGGCTTATTAAGGAGCAGGAAGTATTCCAATACTTGCGAGAAGATGATAAATAAGAATGGTAAAAAAAGAAAGATATTGAGAAAGTAGAGAGGGAGCAAAGCCAAGGTCCAGAAGGATGAAAACTCACCATAAGGAGAAGAATGATTGGTATGAATGTAAAGGAAGGATAACAGGATGCAAGAGAATGCAGTGTCCTATGCACTACAGAGTGGTAGAGTAGACTGAAAGATGCCAAAGGATGCCAGAGTCACTGTTACTGACACAGAGGTATATAGTAGGCGTAGTCATTTTCTCCTGAGATTTAGGATTGTTTCTGACACAGAGAACTGAGAGGTGAGTGCACTGTCTTCCTGCAGCACAAAACTAACCCATGAAAGTCTTGCAGAAACTATCAACCACAGCAATGGATATACATATTTTGGCTGTTTTGAATGCAAGAAACCTGCCATATCTCTCAGGTCAGCAGTAATAAATAACAGCCATTATTATGGGCAGGTAATTTTGTCTTATCCTGGGCCTCAGAGGTAAAATGTCCCTGAATTCAAATCCTGCTCAGCGCTTGTGTGGTCACTGGGCTGATCTCATACCAATTTCTTGCCCTCTTTGGGACTTAGTTTTAGTGCAAAATAGGTATAATAGTACCCAGTTTGTGGAGTTGTTAAAAGGAGTAAATGAGATCATGTTGGCTCCTATGTCCGGCTGCCAATTAACATGTTTAAAGGCTGTGTTCCTGATATCCTGATATTTGTACCTTGCCCCAGGGAAATCAGCTTCTCCTGTAGACTTGTCTTTTACATCTCAGTTAATGACAACTCTTCTCTTCCACTTGGTGAAGGGAGAGCACACAACAACAACAACAACAACAACAAAAACTCAAACAAAACTGGCATTGATCTCTACCTTCAGAATATATCTAGAATTCAAGCAGTGCTATGATTCTGATCCAAGCCATTATCCTCTCTCACCAGGATTTCTGCATGTTTCCTTGTTACCCTGCTTCTGCTCTTGCCCACATGTCATCTGACCTCAACACACCAGCCAAGATGGTGTCAAATCCTATCACTCTGCTTAACAACCTCCAGTGGCTTGCCATTTTTAACTCAATAAAAGGAAAGCTTCTCTGTCATGTCCCCAGTTTTGTTTCCTGGTTCTTTGTTTTTCTGTCTGTTCTTCTTCAGCAATATTGGCCTTCTTGGCTGTTCATTGAATAAACTGGGCATAGTCTTACCTCAAGGCCTTTTTATTATACTTACAGGTCTCCCTATTTAGAATCCTCTCCTTTTATAGGTTTCCTTGCCTAGCATATATCTGCATAGTAACTACCTCATTGCCTTTAGGTATTTACTCAAAAATCACTTTCTAGGTGAGTTTTCCCCATCTACCTATGGAAAATCTGAAGCCCACCCCATCCATCATTAAATAATACAAATCCTGCTCTTGCTTAACTTTTCCTTCTTATCACTTATTACTAATGTACTGTTTGTTTAACTATGGTCCCTTTTCCTTACTAAAATAATGGCAGGTAATTTTGTTTATTTTTTTCACTACTATATTCTCACAAGAAGAGTGCAAGTAGTAAGTGTTCAATAAATATTTGTTGAATATATATATATATTTGGTTTCCCAGTACAATATCTGACATATAGTAATAATTCAATAGATTTTAGGTGTTATTATATTAAACTATGCTCCCTGGGCTGTTACTAGATATTCCATGATAATGAAATTTCCAAATAATTTGGAAATGTTGGGTTATACAAAGTCATATTGCTTTATTATCTTTGGGTTGATGGCAGAGTATCTCTGTTTTTATTATGGGCATGCAAATCTACAAAATAGGGATATACTATTGAGCCATTTTCAGGCTTCTGTGACCACAGAAAACTTTGTGAGTGAAACTTCTCATAGGATTTTTGATCCACTTCTCATACTCTGAAATACTGCTCTAGCAACTTGGGAGTTATACATAAGACATGGTGGTGCAGGCAGATATTTGTTTTTCTTTCACTTCGAGGTCATTGTTTAAAAAGTGAAGGAACTTGGGGAAAGCATGCAATTGGCAACATGAAAGGATTTCTGGATCATTAATGATAAAATCAGAAAAAAAGACCTTTGGCAAGAGATAGAGGGCAATTTATGAAGACTAAAAAGAATGTAATTGGTAGAAAGCCAGCTGATTTGAGTTTTTGTTTGTTTGTTTTTAAATCAGAAACCTAAGTTGCAATTTGAAGGGGAGGAAGAATGTATAGAAATGTAAAAATGAGCCCTGTAGAAGGAGCAGGAATGATCACGGAAGAACCAGCAGCAGTCCTGAAGATTATCAGAAGTACCGAAAATAAAATAATAGAGAAGATCATTTAGATATCGAAGATTTCTAGATGTAGACAGAGTGTGAGTAATAAAGTAACTGAAATAATAATTCATACTTGTAAACTTCTTACCAAAAGGAAGAAAATTCTGTCTCTTAAACTTACTTCAATTAGATTAGGTGGTACTTGTGCAGGGGCCTAAAATGTTGAAAAGAAACAAGCTTAACAGAAATAGAAGGTAAGAAGACAAATGTGTCAATAAAAATTCAACAACTTGAGCCTTACCTTAGAGAAGAGGATTTGGACAGTATGAAGAAGAGAATATAAATAACTACACTGTTGGAAGTAGAGAGTAGGCTGCTCAGCCCATGGGCTATCAGCTCTGAAAGATATATTCCCAGAGGAGGACGTGATCTATACTGTGCCCAGACTACAGTGGTGAGTGGCAATAGGGGACTCACATATCCGGATGACTGCTGCAAGTCTCTGCTAAAAGAAAAATCTGATAAACTCTGGACTTGCCTTCCTGACAATTTCAGCTCTCAGGAGGGCTAAAAAGGCAATGAGGAGAACTGTTACTCTGAAATTAATTTTGACTAACAAGGAAGAACTGCTTGGTGAAGCAGAAGTGACAGGCATCCAGGGAGAAAGTGACCATGTCATCTCAGAGTTCATAATAATCTAGGAAGGGAAGGCTGAGTGTAGGAGACCTAAATCATAGGTGCTAGTCAGAGATTTCAAATCTTTCACAAAGCATGGTCTCTGAAAGAGAAAATAAATGACTACCAAGATAAGAGTGTGAAAGGGGAAAAATTGCCAACACAAGTTCCACTTGGTAATTAGTATATTATTAAGTATATATGCTATTCTTATACACTATATACATACATAGTACATACATATATGCACTATATTATATACTCTACTAGCACATATAGTATATAATGGTTTAGGTTACGTGTAAATTTGCTCATTAAAAATTTCTAAGATAGGTATTATTTTTTGCTATTTGTAAATGAAGTAATTGATTCTCACAGAAATTAAGGGATTGAATCAAGGTCACTGAGTGGCAACATTGAATATTATAACTGACTGTATCTCTTGCTCTTGAAAAAGCTCTCCTCTTTCTACAAACAATATTGCCTCTTACAGATAATTTTATGATCACCTGGAGATATATTAGATATAAAAGCAATGTATATAAAAGATGCAAAAGGATGACATAAAATGATAGTAAATTGTCATAAAGACAAAAACTGGAATGAATTTGGGCTTTTATGCCAAGGGTAATTCAGAGAAAAACAACACTTAAATTTCTAAATAGAACAGGATAAAGAACACATAAAAAGGAAAGTCTACTGCTTAAGAACAGATGGTGTCATGTTAATAAATACCAGAGCAAACAACACTGTTCAACTTTACCTACTCTGTACTCAATCCAAGAAGAGGCTTTCGTAATTGGACAAGGTAGAATACATGATAAGTGGTGACTGAAAATTCAGGGAGAGATTATTTAGTATCTTTAGATGAATTCAAGTTTCTAGACCAAATAAATTAAATCGCACAGTATTAAAATAATTTGCAGTGATGATTATAAAACTATGATTGAAGATCCTCAAGTAATAATGGTGGATAGAACTGGTATCAGGAAACCAAAATATCCACATAACAAAAATGTGGATGGGGCAAGTCACTGGCTTCTGTAAAGTACAAACTTGAGAGACAAGGAAGAAGGGAATTAAGCTCACATCCTACCATAACTTTGGGCTATATTGCTGAACAGATTAATAGAGTTAGTTAGGAAAGAGATGGTGATTATTAAGAGTCTTCCTAGGTTCTCTAAAAACACGATTATCCCAAACTTGTTTCAATTACTAGTTAAATTTGATAGAATTTTTAGATTGGTAGATAAGAAAATGTTGATATAATACGGCTCTGAGTATGTGGGCATTTAGAATAGTGGAAAAGAATTGATTTCTTAGCATTCTAAACAAATTATTTTCTCTGGCTTTCCCATCTAGTATGCACACTGAGTTTACATTCATAGTCATCATGACACTTGGCAGGTATTCTAGTCATACTCTCAACTTTCATCCAACGGCATTTTGGAATACTTGAGAGGTATCTCACATAAACAGGGAAACAGCCTGTTTTAAAGAAATCTTTTACATTCCTCAAAATATAAAGTACAATTGAGAAAAGTTCCTAAAGTATAATATATAATTCAATGAATTTCAAAATTGAACACCTTTCTGTAACCAGGAAACGGATCAAGAAACGTATTACCACATCCCCAAAATGTTACTCTTCCCCCTTCCCAGGTACTGACTGCCCTTCCCCAGAGAAATAATGTCCTGATGTTTAACAGCATAAATTATTGTTGTCTGTTTTTAAACTTAAAATAAATAGAATAATACAGATATACTCTTCTGTGTCTGCCTTCTTTTATTCAATATTATGTTTGAAAGATTTAGACGTGTCGCTCCTGTGGCAATAGCATATTTGTTCTCACTGGCGTATAGTATTCCTCCATATGATTATACCACAATTTATACATCCATTGAACTCTTGATAGATATCTGAGTTGTTTCTAGTTTGGGGTTATTATGAATTGCCCTGCTATGAACATATTTGCACAAACAAACTACCAATGCTCACACAAGGTGAAATATATAACCTTAGTAGTTTGATATCTATTATAGAAATTAAATTCATACTTTAAAATTTTCAAATAAAAAAGAAAGGAAATAATGCTGCAGTGAAGATACACTGATGACTGCTTAAATTCATAATCCATGAATAAAATTTTAAGGAGAAACAGGATGTTTGTATAGTCTCAGAGTATCTCACCCAAAATATTTATTAATTGCCATGTTAGCTTCAGCAGACATTCAAACATTCTTCAGGAGATGTAACTTAATTTCCCTCTGCTTGAGGGTGGGCTAGGATAGTGATATTGCTTCTAATGAATAGCATGTGGGAAGGGAGAATTTTAATAATAACTTAGTAGAGAAACCAGGCAAATACCACTTTCACAAATGATCAAGGTTAACATCACTAGTAATACATAGCAACATCTATCCATTGATACGATGCACTGAGAAGGACACAGCATCTCCATAGTGTTCCACTCTAAAACCCATAAACCTAAGATAAAAATGAGCAACAGACAAACTAAAATTGAACGTCATTCTGCAAAACATCTGATCAGTTCTCTTCAAAAGTGTCCAGGTCAGAAAAGTCAAAGAAAGACTGAGAAACTGTCACAGATTGGAGGAGACAATAACTAATTTGGTATCCTGGATTGGGTCCTGGAGTTAAAAATGTGCATTAGTAGAAAAAAATTAGTGAAATCTAAAGTCTGAAGTTCAGTTAAAACTCTTGTGGCATTGTTAATTTCTTAGTTTTGGTAAATGCACCACTGTGAGATGCTAACATTAGCAGAAGCTGCGCAAAGAGTTTAGGGGAATTTGGTACTATCTTTGTAACTCTTCTGTAAATTTAAGTTAGTTCCACAAGGAAGTTTTGAAAAGAGAGAAGATGATTGTAAAAATTTCACATGATTCCATATCTTTTTCCTTGGTGAGTTTTTGGCAATAAGAGTCTATTTCTCTTTTGGTGTGTCCTTGAGTCCTTAGGGTGCTGCCTCTATGCTCTGGACTGTTGGAGTGGCAGAGATGGGTGTGGAGATGTTCCTTTCTAAAGGTCTGTGTTCAGATTTTTTGGATCTCTACAGTGGCAATGCTTGTGCTAGAAACTAATAATCTGCTATGAATATAGCTAGTACTGTAACCTTTTTTGCCATAGATCTTAAAGTTAGTTCTGCCACCTTCTTTGTCATTCCCCTAGCTGTCCTCCAAAGCGTCCATGCACTCTGTCTCTTTCTCTACCAGCCAATAGCAAAAAGTATCTTTTCACTTAAACCAATGCAAATAGGTATAAGAAGGTGCCATAAGTTCCAGAACCATCCAGAACCTCATTTATACCTATTTGGACTTAGCTAAAACTTCTTGCTACAATATATAAAAACAGGGACATTTAATTCATTAGTTAATTAATTTACACATTATTACAGGCACTTAACCAATTAAAAATTTTTAGTTAAAATTGCAGTATCTTGTAGTCAGTAAGAATTTTACAATGTTTAAAAGATGATTTTAGGGCAAAATAAAGATGCATTACTTATTGAGTTTTTCACTTCCTTGTGTTATTTATCTTCAAGTAAATTAGATGCAAAGTTATATTAGAACAATAAGGCATCACAATACAAACATCAAAGAATCCCAGGAGCTACAACAGCCTCTAGCAGCGTGAACAGATCAGGACTAAAGAGAAGTTTGGAAATCATGCTGATTTCCCAGAACAGAATAAAACCCCAAGGCTAAGACTTGGCATATCTGGAGGGATAGTTTTCCAGTCAGCAGGATTTTGAAAGAAAACTTAGAGAAGGGTTAGTTGATGATGCGGCTACCAAGGAGCTAGTTTTTTTTTTTTTTTTTTTTTTTTTTTTTTTTTTTGAGACAGAGTCTCTCTCTGTTGCTCAGGCTAGAGTGAGTGCCGTCGCATCAACCTAGCTCACAGCAACCTTAAACTCCTGGGCTTAAGCAATCCTACTGCCTCAGCCTCCCCAGTAGCTGGGACTACAGTCATGCGCCACCATGCCCGGCTAATTTTTTCTATATATATGTTTTAGTTGGCCAGATAATTTTTTTCTATTTTTAGTAGAGATGGGGTCTTGCTCTTGCTGAGACTGGTCTCGAACTCCTGACCTCGAGCAATCCACCCGCCTTGGCCTCCTAGAGTGCTAGGATTACAGGCGTGAGCCACCATGCCCAGCCTAAGGAGCTAGTTTTGAAGGTACCTGTGACAACTATCAAACAAGGTTTCTTGTGGACACCCATGCCTTATGCAACTACAAATGTCCCTGGGGTAGAGAGGGCTATAAACTTGAGTGTGAGACATTGCTCTGTTTTCTATATATCTCCAGTCTATCCTGTGATTATACTGTTGGGGAAATGGAGGCCTTGAGAAGGTACACAACTGGTAAATGGCTGAGCCAGAATTTGAACCCAAGCAGCGATACTCAAAACCCATTCCCTAATTGCTCATGTGCCCTACACCCCAAATAGATCTTTATTTTTCCCTCAGAATCATATAACAAAGGCAATCTCTATCCTGAATCAATAGTGTTCATATGAGGGCCTCAATTTTCAAATTGCTCTTTGCCTCAGTAGCTTATTGAGAAAGATGCTTTTCCCGTAATAGATACTTGCTTTGTGTCATAGAGTTGAGGGAATCTTAAAAGAATAATGTGAGATAAGAGATAGCAAAGTGCTTTGTAAATCTTAGAGTACTAAGGACTGTTAAAACGCAATTTTGGTCTAATAAGGGAGCTATCTTGGACATCTAGAGGGAAGGTACATTGTGAATGATCAGGCTTCTGAGAATAAATAAAGCTTACAGAGAAAGGCAGGGGTCTTTACACTAAGGGAATCATAATCAGTTAATGAGTGAAGCTATTTGGGATCCCATGGCATTGGAGGGTATTCCTTTTACATATTGAGAGGAATTTATCCATCTGAAAAATCTAATCTACTAGGCAAAATTACTTTGCTTCCCTTACGAAAAGGAGGGGGTGCCACATAAACACAGAGGTTGATTTTTATTTCTAGTGCATGTGCTATTAGAAATTAGGATCCCTTTATGAGCTAGAGAACCTTTAAAAATCTTGCATTTGTACCAAGTAATTAAAATATACAACTAAGCCTAAATCATATGAGCTGAAATGAATTGGAATCAATGTCTTTTTTTATTAAGTGCCTGAGCTGCTCAAGAACAAACTAATGAATACACTGACTACAGAGTGCCACTAACAGCCGAGTGCAGTGATGATTTTGCAATTTAGCACTCAAAGACCTGGAATCTGAATATCCACAGGGCTAGTAATTTCTGTAATTATTTTAGAAGAGCTTCCGGTCTGTCTTTGCGGCAGGAATGCTTTAGAGATAAAAGGTCGACGGGCAAATGATTTTCATCTGACCAGTTCAACCCTATTAAGACATAAGAGGAGGGAGGAAATGGAGAAGCCCATCATCATCAATGCCACATTTTGAGACAGAATAAAGAGAAAATATGCCTTAAGATAGCTTTGAATTTTTTTCAATAATACCTACTTGCAAATTTATTAAAATTCGTAACAGCAGCTATTTTATGAATCAACCAATCAAATGAATGGATTTTGGTTCACTCTTAGAGCATCCCCCCGCCTCACTTAGGAGCAACAACTGCTAATTTCTAGTCACAGAATCCATCATCTTCAAGTCCATTTCTACCCTCAATTCCCATATCCAGGCAATCACTGGACCCTTTTTATTCTATTTTTAAAATATCTCTAAAGTGTGCTTCATTCGATCTCCTAGTATTGCCACAACCTCAGATAAAGGCCCATCAGTCATTTATCTACCAGTAACCTTATCTCTCCACCAGCCCCTACCCTGCCTTAAGGATGGCCCCAGCATGCCACCAGGCTATGCTCTAGTCTAGAGCATTCAGTGATTTTCATTGATAGGTACATGTATCTTGAGCTGATGTGAAGGATCTTACCAAGTGTGGTCCTGGTCTCTCCAGCACCATGTCATACCGCTGCCCTGCTTCACACCCTGAATCCACTGAGCTGTTCACCGTTCTTCAAGCCTCAAATGTGCAGTTAGGCTTCTTATTTTTGTATTTTATACCTTTGCTCCTTACTAATTTCAAATGCCCTCACTCCATTTGCTAAATGTTTCAGGACCTAGACTCCATATTTCCAAGTAAACAGCCTTTTAGCTTTCATCTTTAGCTACTGTCTCACAAAACCCACCATGAGGCCAGCACTGATTCCTAAGCAAGATACTCACATTTACCTTCCCATTTGTGCAGCAAGAAGTGATGATCTCTTTCTTGCTCCTTGTGTTTGCAATAATTTATATCTCATGGTACTTGAGGAATCTCCTTTCTCATTATATTTATATTTCATACAAGTTCCATCTAAGGTTATAAAATCTTGAGGAAAGGAACCGTGGCCCATTACTCATCATTGCATCTGTAAAGTGACCATTTGCTGCCTTACAAACAGGAGATGCTCTGTAAACCTGCATTGAATTGAAATGGCTTTGAGTGAGCACCAGAAGAAAACAGGATGCCATCCTTTTGGCACCATTTCTTATGCTATAATAAGGATTCCTTCTGTTTACACATAAAACAGAAGAGTTTAATCACCCCAGCAATCTTTAACTTGGTAATGAAGGCCATAAGTTAATTTTTAAGCAAAATTAAAGAAGATCAGATGAAATATAAAATAAAAACATCATCAGAATCTTCCCGGGAAACAGTATGCTTGACACCAAATCATGACATTATGGGGCTCGGTTGTTTATTTGTTTCTAGGGCAGCCCCTTGTTTTATGTCCCGGATAGCATTTCCCTAAATAAAACTGCATGAAACAAAATGTCATTATGATTTCCAACATTCATTTCCAGTGAAGTTCTTGTTAGGTTGCAGCCATAACTATGATGGAAGGGGTGTGAGGAGAGCCCGCTGCAGTAATAACTGTGTCTTCATACATCAAACTAGGGGATTATAGGGGAAGCATCTACATAGAACAGGAAACTAACCGGAACGGTAACTCTCACCAGGCTGGCTTTAAAATGGGACAGGAAATGATCAGAAAGGAACTGTTCTGAGGTTTGGAAAGTTAGGGTAAATGTAGGATGCATATAAACAGGAAATCTAAATTTCTTTCTCTTCTGTATACCCACTTCCAACAGGTATAGGGGGCATCATTCTGTGTTAGCAGCTGACGTATGAACCCCAGGGAAGTGAATTTGCTCTAAAGATATGCACAGATCTTCAGTCTTTTGGACACATTTAAATCTCAAAGCCCAAGGGCAGGACACAGAAATGGCAGAAGAGAAACCTTGAATAGAATTCCACTGTCCCATTTCTTTAACTCCAACCTTCATTCAGTGACTAAATCATGAAACATCAAGTTTCTAAAAAGCTCTCAGATTAGTCCCTGATTCTTCCTTCACATCACTACTTTAAAACATTTGGTTCCTCTTTTCTAGATTATTGCATTCGCTTTCTAACTTATCTTCAGTATTGACTTTATCCAACACAAAGATGTCACTATTATGTTTTAAAATGCCCAAAGGACCATATCACACCCTGACTTAAAAATCTTTTATGTGCTTTCTGCTACCTAGAGAAGAAAGGCCAAACTGCAGAGCACACAAGGTTAAGATCAAGCCTTTCAGTGTCTCCCTGTCCCCCTCATTGCCCAATACTCATTTTGGGTTCAACGAGTATTGACCTACTTGTGCTTTCCCAGATACACCATGCTCTTTTGCATTTCCTTGCCTCCTAATTGAATTCCCTATTTCCACCTTTACCCCTGTTATAGCCTAAACTCAGAGCGGCAATAAGAGAGATCAACTTAGATATGAGTGATAGCATGATTTTCTTCTGCCTAAATCTTACACCTTCCCTTTATTTTACTGTAAAGCCATTGTTCTTACAAAGATCTAAGGCTCCTTAAGAACTTGCCCCTGGCTACCATTCTGACCTTATCAGCTATCACTCTCCCCTGCTCACTTGGTGTGCCTAGAAAATGACTAATAGGTTTACCGCAGGGCCTTTGCACTTGTGTTTATCTCTGCTTGGAAGGCTCTTTCTCCTCCAGATATCCCAAAGTCTCGCCCACACCTGTCTTCACTGTCTGCTCTAAAGGCCTCGTATCACAGAGACCTTTAATGACCACCCTGTTATCCCTGTCATAGACTATGTTTATGTTAATTGTTTGTCTCCCTACAACCAGAATGTACACTTGATGCAGCCAATGACCTGGTTTTGTTTACACTGCTATATACCCTATAAAAAGTTTTTAGCACATAGCATGTGCTCAATACAATTTTTTAAATGAAAAAGCCTTTTTATTTGTTCTTTTCCTAATGCTTATCTTGTTACCTGCTGTTCATTCCCCCAAAGTACAGTCCATATATCACCTCGCCTGTGAAATCACCTATGCCCAATAGAGAGTTAATTGTGCTACTATTGTGTCTTTCTACTGTTTCTGCCTATATCTATCTAACACTGTCTGTGCGTGTGTGTTGCTTTTAATTTCTTGTTTTCCTTCGAGCCTCTTGTATAAGCTGGAAATCCTTAGAGGGTAGATGCTGTGTTTTATTTATCTCTTCTGCCAAGTATAAGCATTCAGTGGCTGTTTTTTAATTGCATAGAGTAATTTGTGGACACGATTAAGCACAAATCAGAGTATCTCAAATACCTACTTGATTGACTAAGACCGTAGATATGCCCACTTCTTCCCTGTCTGTGACACAAGTGAAATCATAAAGAAGAAAAGAATATGGATGGAAACTGTCTTGCCAGAAGCTTGTATTCAGCACCATCCTTTGATCTCTTAAGACTTCCAAGGCAACAACCTAAAGTGGTGCCTCACCTGGAAAGGTTAGGGATAATGGCTTTTGAGAATCTCTTTTTAAGGAAAACACCTGCCCTGAAAGCTGTTGCTCATTTGTCTATCAACCCGAAGAACACAGGATTATCCTCGGAAACCTTCTGACTGTAATGAAAAAGACACTGGGCTGACCTTGGGCAATATTGGGGCATAGATATCCAAATACTTCTTCCCTAAATGACTGAGACCACAGAGAGAGTAGCAACAATGACTTGCTGCTTTAGATCAGCTGCCTTGCTTCAACCAAATCTGGGAGAGCAATGGAGAAGCTGCCTCCAAGACTGGCTTAGTAAGAGGCCTTTTGAGCTCCCCTGCTAGACCCCATTGAACATCAGGTGGTTTGTGTTCTGGATTCTAACCTCCTTGTGAGTGGGGAATTGCAGGATGTTTTAATTATGCAGACAAGAAAATCACAAAAGGAACTCCCAGAAAGCATGGAGCCAATCCCTGTGCTAGGAGACAGAAGAGCTCCTCAACTCCCCCAGAATATAGACACAGAAGAAATTGTCACCTTCTTTTTCACAGTCTCACAAGTACTAATCAGTAGGGTTAGGAAGTTTCTACTTTTGATTAACATGATGCTTCTTGCAGTCTTTTTTATTAAAACTTAAGAGATGAGAAACAAAATATAAACATTACAAAGTAATCCACCCTCATTTTTATGCCATATTGACATCAGATGGTATCATGTTTTCCACTGTACAAATAGTTCAAGAACGACCAATGAGCAGTTAATCCACTCACATACTAAAGAGCTCCGTTATGAATTTGGTGCCAGGGAACACAGCCAACCCCTATGTTATAGGCTTTTCCTGTTTTTGAATGTGTGTATTATGTCACCAAATTGTGAGAGTAATGTTAGGATTTGGAAAACCATGAAAAACAAATAGGGGGTGGCTGGAAACTTTAGACATGAAATAACTATGAACTTCAAAAAAAAGAAAGCCCAAAACAAAATAAATCAACACACACACACACACACACACACACTCGAAAAGGTTGCCTTTTTGCCTTGTGTAGAGGACTTTTCCAGGGGGAAAAAAAGGTTATCAATTAAGAAAGATTTACCAAGCAGGTTTCCCTTAGGAAAGAAAGATAAGAGAGTTGTTTGTGTAACGAATACCCTTTCCTGTTGCTGTCGCAGAGCCAGAACATACATAGAAAAGTAACATGATTCAAATATCTGGGTTTGGTTTGGTAGCGGGGGCCAGCAGCTGGGAGAGAGTCTCCAAGCAAAGAAAAAAAAAGTTGCTTTTAAAGTAATACTCTGTTCTGCTTCATCCTTGCTAAAACAAATGCTAATTTTCTTTTTAAACTGCCAGTACACAGGGAAGTGATCTGAATCCTCTATACCTTGGAGAGATTTTCATCCTTTACATATTCCAATTCAACTTAAAATATTGTGCAATTGCCAAACCTCATATATAAAATATGTGCTTATCAGTCAAGTCAGGGTAACATTAGCACACTGAAAACTGCATTCTAATTAATAAATCAGAGCCTTAACCACTGAAACATCATTTACACATATGAGACGGCAATAGTGAGAACCATTAAAAATAGTAGCATGCTGTCACCCTTCCAGGAAATATGGAAATATGCCTTTTTGGAGATTATTGGCCTACATTATTTATCAATGTTTGGCTTTAATATATGGATTTGCTCAACATTGAATGAATATCATATTTCTCCTAGAAGATACAGCATTAATTTGTGATCTCGGACAAACTGTCAATAGGATAACAAGCCCACTAGGGGTGTATGCAATCAATAATTTGTATCCAGTGATTTCTTCACTTAGGTTGTTTCAGAAAAATATCACATTCTCACTTTCACTCTTGCTTATAAGCACAAAACAACCAAAACACAAAACTTACAAAAAGAAATGAATAGAATAAAAAATACCTTTGGTCTGGCTAGACGAGGTTTCAGAAAGCAAACTGTAACTTTTACCCATATTTTGGAGCCTGGAAGTCCACTCTTGTTTCATCTGAAAACCAACAAAAACACACAAAATGAAATGCGAAGAGAATAAAATAAACACAACGATTGGTTCCTAGAGAAATCATTGAAAATATGGAACTAAACCTAAGCCACTAGATTCCACTATAGAACAGGAAACAAAAACATGCTCACATGGGCTTCACTTCCTTCTGTGTTCATTCTTGTCTTTTACCCACCTCCCGTCTCCCCACACCTCTGGGCTGTGACTTTTGTTTCTGTTGTCTTATGCTGTAGCCTCAGCCATAATTCTTTCACCTGTGTTTATGTTCCTCGGACAGCTGAAGTTCTTGTTGGGGCTGAGCTTCCAAACCCAGATGCCTAGCTTGAGTTTTGAATCTCCAGCCTGGTGTTGCTCACCTGTGCTTGCGGATTCTTCCTTTCATGAAACTCTATGCTTGGCCTCAAGATACCTCCCAGTACGGCGCTTCTCTAGATTCACTCTCAATATTTGCCAGCCCCAAATTCTCCCAGTCCAATATCCTGCCCACATCTTTTAGTGAGACTAATCTTTTCATCTGGAACTAGAAGAAATTGAGGCATATACACATGAAAAAGGTCACAGTGATTACAGAGTCTTTGCTTAGAAAGCCAAATTGGGGAACACAGTTTGGACCTGAGTCCAAAAACTGTGGCTGTCCTACTTTCTCTTACCCCACACTGCGAGTCGAGGCATCAGGAATCACAGGAGGGGGAGCTGATTTTGCAGAGTCAGGTAGCTTTGTGCCACACCCTTTACCTTCCCGAAAACACAAACAAATACAAGCAGAAGACACATGTCAGGGAAATAGACGATACCTGATCTGCAACCTTGAACGGTTAACACAGGCCAGCAGAGAAATGTGGAATATTCAGCATCGGTGTCCGGCTCTCATCATCTCACCAGTGTAAAACTTGATTCTTCCCGTGTAAAGGAATGAGCAACGGCAACAGCTTCTTCCCTAGTTCTTACCCTAGCGAGTAGGAAGCATCGGGGGAAATTCCTATTTTATAGGGTTAGGGCTAAATGAAGAGAGAAATTAAGAAAGATTTTCTTAAACTCTCCAAATTTACTCTACTTTTCTGCCTTTTTACTGTATCAGACATAAATGTGTTTGTTACTATTGAATTCCTTCCAACTCGAACTTAATCACAAAGAGATTGAAAACTAGAGGCACTCAAAGAACCAGCAAGCCACCCCCGCCATTATAAACCTAAACAGGATTGAGACAAGGCTTCTAATTATTTCACAACCTCTATAACAAACACATGGAAATACCCACACGCAGAGTAGATATTTCACAAGTGGAAAAAAAAAAAAAAAGAGGAAATCAGTGTCTTTTGACTTTCAGTCAGTTTTGCTTATAAGCAACAAAGATTTGCTTAAGTTTGTTTCCGTGAGAATCCAAGTGAGATAAATCCAGGAAAAGCTGAATATAGCAGGCTCATGGAGAGCAGACACCACAGTGAAGTGGAGCTACAAGAAGATTAGGAATCGCAGCAGAGACAGATATAGGTCTTCAGCTCAGGGGTTTTCAAAGAGTGGTCCCAGGGTCAGCAGCATTAACATCACCTGGGCACTTGCTTGCCAGCAATATTGATGCCCTGCCCTCTAAGGTTTGAAAATCGCTGCTCTAGTTCACTGTCATTATTTATATGACTCGGCTATTTTCTATAGATTTGCTTCTCTCCACCTTGAGAGAAGTTGCATTTTTATGATGACCGGGGCTGTAGAAGCGCAGGGGGTTGAAAATGAATATATTTTGGTCTACCTAAGCCAGAGAGATTGACATTCCTTAGATCACAAAGGTATAGTACAAATATTCTATGAAAACTCTTCATGAAAAGTAACAGCTTTTGGATTGTTCTCTCTGTGTCTTCTCTCTCCAAACACAGTGGATAATTGAGAGTTTACAATAATTGAACATTGGGAGCCTTTCATCCTCCTAACAGAAGATCTCACTTCCTCCACTGCAGAGGGCTATCTCTGGGATTGGAGCTGCCTTTGATGTGTAGGGAGGACTGTCCCTAGGAGGGAAAGACATTTGATAGGCACATATTTTAGAAATGTTTTGCAGGTAAAATTTTCATCTGTAAAATCATATTAACATTTCAAATATGTGACCCTCCAGAATTCAAAGACGTAGTCTCCAGAGAGATTCTCCATCTGTATAGAGAGCTATATTTTTCTAGGGCAGAGAGAACGTGATTTTCTCCAAATGCTTTAACCATACTCCTGACCTCCATTTCAAAAGCAAAACTTTAAAAAGCTGAGGGGTTCTGATATAGGGTGATGATAAAGAGAGGACAAAGGGGAAAAAAATATACCCTCGGTATTACAACTTCTGTCTGGGTGACAAATTATAAAGTGCCCACCCCAAGATCTGCATGGGATCATTCAGAAAGTTTGCAAATAATCACAATCATGATGAAGCAAAAGACCAGAGTCCTAGCAAACCTTCAGCTTTACACAGTTCTGCTCTGTTCAACAATCAGAATTGTCCACTTCAGTTCCCTTGAGCACCACTCTGACATAGGATTGCCTCATAAGGCATGTGAAGCAATTGGTTACCAACACTAATACTGCAAAAATCTGTGGAATAAGGAACGCACACAGCCCAGGTGTGGACAACCAGAGCTTATTGGGTATGTCCCAGAGCATACTAAATAAAGGAAGCTGCTCTACTGTTGCATAAGTGACTTTGTTGTATATGTCAATACCAGTTTCAGTCATTCATTTTAATGTGAATTTTTTTGTTTACTTAACATTTTTGACATCTATTATGATGAGTTTTTATGAGTCCGATTGCATTCAGGAAAGGAAAAATGAATGTATTCAAGTTTAGTTACATAAACAAAGATAAAATTCATCATTTTATTATTACTAAAAGACAATACAATACTCTTCTAACCAAATGTTCCATTCCTTTAAGTGGTTGATATAGTGCTGTATGGTAAATGAGAAGGCAAAACTGCTTAGGTAGCACATGTTAGTAGAAATGTCATTTTGGCTGCCATTTACAGAGTCCCCATCATAAGCCAAACACTGGCAAGAAATATTCACGCATTACTGCTAATCCTTAGAAACATGTATTATTACCTCGGATAATACCTACTGGTCTACTGCTCTAAAAGTCTGCTGGCTTGTGTGTCCTGCAGCATTCCTTCACTGCAGAAATACTTACATTGAGCCCCTACCAAATGCCAAACACCTGTTTGATGTCTTGCTCTTATTCAGCTTGTAATGTCACAAATAAGAGACAAACAAGTAAGATAATATCTGAAACCAATCACGCTATCTAGAAAATTACAATAAAGTAATGGAAAGTAGATGAGTGGCTACTTTAGAGTAGTAGTCAGGAAAAGAGTCTTTGGGAAGGTGAGATATAAGCCTAGACCTAAATAACTAGAAAGAACCAGCATGAAAGGAACAGAGGGCCCCTTTGAGCAAAGAGAACAGCTAGATTAATTCTCCAAAGTGGAAACATTTTTTTTGGATATAAAATGAACACCTAAGTCACACCCCAAATAAGATATATTTTATTTTTTAGTTTTAAAATTTTATTTATTTTTTAATTGATACATTGTCATTGTACATATTTGTGGGGTATAATTTGATGTTTTGATACATGTGTACATCATATAAGGATCAAATCAAGATGTATATCATTTATCATGCATCTATCATTTCTTTGTGGCAAAGACATTCAAAAGGCTCTCTTCTAGCTATTTGATAATATACAATACCTTACTAACCGTTGTCATCCTACTGTGCAATAGAACACCAGAATTTACTTCTCCTATCTCATTGTAACTTTGTACCCCTAGACAAACTTCTTCCTATCCTTTTCCTTCCCTCCACTCCCCTCCTCAGTCTTTGATAACTGTTGTTCTACTCTGCTTCTATGATATCAACTCTTTTTTTTTTTTATAAAAGTCCACATAAGTGAGATCATGCTGTATTTGTCTTTCTGTGTCTGGCTTATTTCACTTAATATGATGTTCTCCTGGTTCATCCATGTTGTTGCAAATTACAATATTTCATTCTTTTTATGGCTGAATAATATTCCACTGCATATATATGTACACCACATTTTCTTTGTCTATTCATTCAGTGTTGGGTACTTAGGTTGATTCTATATCTAGGCTATTGTAAATAGTGCTGCAAAAACATAGGAGTACAGATATCTCTTCAATATACTGATTTTATTTACTTTGGCTATAAACCCAATAGTGAAATTGTGGATCATATGATAGTTCTATTTTTAATTTTTTGAGGAGCCTCCATACTCTTTTCTTTAATGGGTATAAAAATTTATGATCCCACCAACAGTGTGTAAGAGTTTCCTTTTCTCAACATCCTTTTCAACACTTATTTTCTTTTGCTTTTTGATTATAGCTATTCTAACTGGAGTGAGGTGGTATCTCATTATGTTTTTGATTTGAATTTCCCTGATGATTAGTGATGTTAGACATTTTTATGTACCTATTGCCCATTTGAATGTCTTCTTTTGAGAAATGTCTATTCAGATCTTTTGCCCATTTTTTAATTGGGTTATTTGCTCTTTTACTGTTGAGTTGCTTTAAGTTCGTTATGCTGTCAGATGTATAGTTTCCAAATATTTTCTCCCATACTATAAGTTGTCTCTTCATTCTGTTAATTTTCATTTGCTTTGAAAATCTTTTTTAGCTTAAGGTAGTCCCATTTGTCTATTTTGTTTTTTGTTGCCTATGTTTTTGAGGTCTTATATAACAAATCTTTGCCCAGATCAATGTTATAAAGTGTTTCCCTTATGTTTTATTTTAGTAGTTTAATAATTTTGGGTTTTACATTTAAGTCTTTAATCCATTTTGACTTTATTTTTGTATATGGTGAGAGGTAGGGGGGTCTAGTCTCATTCTTCTACAATAGCACTCTGTTTTTGTTCCCTTCACTCTCAGGGGAATAGGTCTTATAAGGTTTGTTTCTCTTCTCTTGAGGTGTACAATTCTGCATGGCCTGCAGTGCAATCTTTAAAAATAATTGTTTTATATATTTTGTCTGGGTTTCTGTTTGTTTATAGTGGGAGGTCAAGTCCAGTCTTTGTTATTCCAACATTTCTAGAAACAGAACATCATACTACACTTTCTTGTTGGAGTTATGTAATTAAATCCTTAAATTTCTAATGGGATCATATATTACACCTGGGGTAAAGAGCACTGGAAGAGGAGTCAGGAGTCCTGGGCTACAGTCATGACTTCCCACATACGGCCAGCTCCATCACTTTGAGCAAATGTGATGCCCACTTTACAACTCACTTTTCTCATTCGTAAGTTGAGAAAGTCGTACTTAATTGTTTCCAAATCTCTCGCAGCACTAACATGCTGAATCTAGGGTAGAGAACTATTTGCAAAATTGTTAAGTGGATATATTGACCTCTTTGCAGTTTACCTGAAAGCTGATTTTCACCATCACTCTTTAGAGCAAGACGAAATACTAGGCTCCCAAATTGCTCTGCTGCTGCGACTCCTGCTCAGGCTAATAGGAATTATACACAGGCATCTCAGAGATAATGGAGCTGTCAATCTCTTTTATGAACCATGACAAGTATCCAAGAAATGGTGGATTTCAAAGTAAACATCCTGCATCTCAGAACAGAGTCAGAAAGGATCAATTCCAAACCTTTTCTACTACTTCCTTCATTCCCCTCTAGAATCAAAAAACCTGGGCGATTCATCCACCTCCCAGGCACCTGGTGGTTGCCTTTGTTGAGATGGCCGTAACAGCTGAATAAGAGAGTAGTTAGGCTGGAAATAAAATCCAAATGGTTGATAAGCTGCTTCTCTGGTTTCAGATCCTGCTAATCAGAAAATTGTGGATTAAAGTGTGCTTTTTCCTTTTGAAGTCACGGCAAAGGCATTCAAGTGTTTCTGTTGATCCTCAGAGCAGGAGCCTGAGAGGAAATCACATCTGATGTAGCCTCTTTTCCTGAGATGGCATTTCTTTTTACCCTGGCAAACCCAACTTTCTTAGATCCTTCTGTCCTTCAGCTGAACTGCATCTGAGACCCTGCTACTATGTCATCATCCTAGCTTCAGGAAACTTGTCAAGATGATATTTTAAATAAACGATTACTGGGAACATGGTTTCTAATAAGCATGACATTTTAGAGCATGTGTTGGGGTTCCTCTCACCCCTATTAGGTTGCCTATTGATGCCAGATTCACAGAACATTAACTATGGTAGGAACTTTAGAGATTATCTTGCCCTACTGTATCACTTGACAAAAAATTCAAAAGGAATTGTTGGCTGATACTGTAATTCCTAAGGGAGGAAAGTGTGCTCATATATTTTAAGCAATAAGAATAAAAACAAAAATATTTTCTAGTTAACTCTCAGCTAAAACAGAAAATTAAATTAATAAGCCTCCTCTTCCTTCACAGGTTATTCCAACTGAATTTACTTTAATTGAATTTAAAAACATAGACCAAATCTCAGGAGAATTTTTTTCCCCCAAAGACAGTAGTGTAAAGACGTGGGTTGAGATGAATGAACGGCAGCCCACTAACTAGTGTGTGTGAATGGTTCTGAGAATTTTCTGAACTTGCACATAGAATGAGTCACAAGGAAATTATGTGCCTCTTTATACCATTAGCTCCCTATCATCATAGCACCTGAGGTCAAGTCTAACATTTTTTACACAGAAAACTCTCCTAATGTTGCTCTGCTTTGGAGACCTGAAGAACAAACGTGTTTTAGTTCTAAGGAAACTGGGTTACCCAGGGCACTGAGACACTTCTGAAATAGAGAGCCCCAGGGTAGAATCCTTCAAGTGGAAAATAGACAAAATTTTACCTTTTCAATGTAAGCAAAACTTACGGTTTAGGATGTTTTTGAATATATAAACTGAGGTAAAGAGGCATTCTCTATTATTCATATACACCCTCAGTGTTAGAATTGGTTTGCTTACACTTGTTTAGAAAGACATCTACTGTTCTTTCTACTCCAGGGAAATATATTTCATTTTAGTATATTTTGTTGAGTAGCTAAAAATACTTTCAAAAACAGCTATTCTTAGGTAGCTCAGTAGAAGAATAGAAAGAACCTTGGAAGTGGGAGGTTTTAGTTTTATATAACCCCAAATTCACTACCGGCTAAAATGTAACAATTGTTATGAATAATAATACCTGAGATAATAATAAATATTATGCATGTATATGGTAGGCATTTTACCAAGCACTTTACATGTATTATGTACTTAGATCTTCATAAAAATCCAATGAGATAGAAACTGGTATCTTATTTGACCAAGAAGTTCAGTGGTGTGTCCTGGTTCAGAAATTCTTAAGCGATGGAACTGGGATTTGAACCTGGGTCTGGCAGATCACAGAACTGCAATGCCAGTGCTGATTCTTTGACAATTTAAGGTGAGGACAGAGGTGAGTATAGCTTTGTGACAGTCAGAGTAAAGCAGTACTGATGGCAGCATCTTGATTACAGCATGAAATACTCTGATTATAGCAAAGGTTTTACTCACATATTTGTACACACATTTCAGTGTCCGTCAGAAGCTCAGAAAATGAAGACATCCTGAAAGCAGATCTCCAAGGTCAAGATTTGGCATTTGGAATTTCTGACTGAGCTATGGGATGTTTCAAACCTCCCTGCCAGACAAGTCCTTTTTGCCTGCACAGGCTCTAGAGCATAAATTAGTTCAGCAAGTATCTGCATTAAATTACCCTGCACACTTTGTCACTCCCAGTTGCCTTGATTTTAATGGTTGCAGGGAAAAAAATTCTATCCATTTGGTGACATATTCTTAATTCTGGTCTAACACGGCCTTTACCTGGCACTCTTTGAGGGCAGGTAATTGAAACTCAGTATCTAGCTCCAGTGTCTTTCAGACAATATTCTAGCAGGGTCTTGCTCTCTATGCAAAATGTGTTAAAAATGTCCATCTATGAGATATTTCCATTGCCCCTCCTGGAGCCACAGGTGGCCTTTACTACCTCCGTGCTTGCTCATGTTCTTCCCTTGAATATTTATGCTCTCAAAATCTCATTGATTTTGAGAGAGAGGTATGGAAATTGATTGGCAGCACCGGCAAATAGCTGATAGGAGACTTTGGCCTCAGAATGAGAATGAGTCACTAATGATAGAACTGTGCCCAGTGTGACTAATGCATATGGAGTAAGGAAGCTCTAGGGGTCCCTCTGCGCAAGCAGTCCTCAGCAGTGTGGATGTCGGCAGGCAGGGAGGAGTACTCTCTCCCACCATTAGGGAGGACTTGGGGATGTTCAGCATTGTTAATATTCAGGTGAACAGGCTCTGTCGGTCCTTTAATTGCAAGATGGAATAGCTCTATGGAATTCTCAGAAGCATTCATTCAGTGGAGGCATTTCCAGCTTTGGGGATGTTGGCAGTTTGGATTGGTAGACTTAAGATGGCGGTAGTATGGAATGCTGTAGTTATAGGGCTTTATTTTCCACGGGAGCAAAATTATTATTTCCACCATTAAAAACCCAGCTGCTTTATACCTATTTCCCTTTCACTCTCTACCTTTTTTGATAGGTTTTTGAAACCTGAAGAACAATTATTCTTGCTCATGAAAGTGTGAATGTGGTCTCTACAATGTGTGAAAAGTGGAAATTTCAGTGCACTTATCAGTAATGTGTTTCATATAAGGACAAAACAAACAAACACACAAACACACATTGATGTAGTAGATTATATTCCCTCCCCACAGTCCCACCCTAAATTGAAGAATGCCAATATTAATACAATATTTTTTCTACTTTCCTGTCCTTTCCACATGGTAAGTACTCTATAAATATTTGTTGAATGGACGAATGGAAACACACGTGCACTCACATATAAATTTGGATTCGTGGGGACTCCCAAGGGTAACTTCAGGTAGACAAGGCAAGCACGGGTGAGGAATGAAGCCCTGGTGAAAATGCTTATATGTGGCACCTAAGGACACAGGGGAGGAAAAGAACAGAGCTGGACATCAGCTCACATTGTGAATGTGGGAGTGACTCATCTACCCACTTGAAAGGTCAAGACGTTTTCAGCAGCATAGGGGAGTGGTCTAGGTGTTATTGGGGGAAGGTTCACAATGCTAGGACTCCCACCTTTAGAAGTAATGCTGAAAGGGATGACAGACAGGTAGCAGAGAGACAGACAGTAGATAAGCAGGAGGAAGGGTGTTGCAGAATGAGACTGGAGAGGGGCCCAAATGTAGACACATGTGGAGGAGGTAGGGGAGGGACAGGTCCTGATCTGTCCCAGTGCCAGCCCAGCAGTTGGACATGGACGGCCAGTCATTCATGGGCTGCCTTAACCCTCTTCTAGAACTGTCAGATCTGCCAACACCCTCCATCCTGTTAGTTACTGGTCTTGAGACAAGGTCACCCCAAGTTTCTTTTGTTTGTTTTGCCAAAAGGTAGAGACTTTAGGAAGTTCTATCATACACAAAAAGTGTCAATGCCACTATTTATAATTTAAAATTTTTCATAAGTAATTAAATTTTTTTATCACCTGTAATTTTGGACAAACTTATCCTCTGTTATAGACAACTGGCTGAGTGTTTCTTCCCATTTCATGGCTACCTATTATCGTTTCTGTGCCTCTCATGCTTACTATGCTTTTCAAGAAAAATAAAGGATTTGGGAATAAGACTGACTTACTTTCTAAGACTCTCACAATCTCTGTTCTGCACCTTCAAAGCTATGCTCTTAACAAACACACTCTCTTTTGAATTTTCTCTTCTTCCTCCCCTACCCCCTAAACGTATCCATGTGAGACCTCACATATCTGGTCTATAACAGGTATAGATGTATGAAACTCAATTTCTGATCACCAGTCCCCCAGGGGCCTCAACATCAGTCCCTGCTCCTATGGCATTTGTGCTAGGGACATGTGACCCCTCCTTCTTCCTGAGGGACACGTCTCTCACAGTGTGCCATGTGGTTAGGGTCATACTGGATGGAATGCATCACATAATCAGAATTCCTCATAGGACTAGGAATGACAATGAAAAACACAGTGCCAAGTGTTAAAAAGTGTCCTTAGAAAATATTACCTTAAAATAGAACTCAAGTCTCCAAGTTCATATAGTAAGATTGTAAAATAAAACAAAATCTGCCTGGCACTCCTGCCACCGCTGACTGTTTTTCTCATAAGTAGAATTAATGCATTAGGTTAAGCCCTGAGCATAGTTTTGAAGTAGGCAAAATTGGTGCTTTTATCTGAATCCACTAAAGTGAGAAAGGACATTTGCCTTTATGCTCCTATTATAGACTTCTATTTTCAGAACCTGTGTCAAATGCTAATTAGGACAGAACACAATCAGGCATGGCTGGGCAGGCGGACCTTGGTCTCTAATAGGGAAGAGCCAACTGCAGAGTGTAATATTGGAGTCAGGTTTCAATGAATGGTTTTGGGCTTCATTAGGTCTAGGGAAGACCTTTCCTTTCTCTGCTACCTGGTCTTCCAGGAAGACCATCTTAATACCTTTTGGATGGGTTCTTTGCAGATTTCTGTGATGTCATCTCATAAGCATGATATAGTTTAAAGAGAAATATCTTTAAATTTTGACCTTCATATTTGAGTTCTACTTCTGATGCTTTCTACCTGTGTTACATCGTACGAGATGCTTCACTTGGTAAAGTCTCAGTTTCCTCATCTTTTTTTTTTTTTCGCAATCATAGCGATGGATTTTTTAAATTATTATTTCAAAATATTAAGGGGGAGCAAATGTTTTTGTTGCGTGGATATACTATATAATGCTGAAGTCTGGGCTTTCAGTGCGCCTACCACAAGGACAGTGTTCACTGTACCTGATAGGTAAGTTTTTATCCCTCACCCCCCTCTACCCCTCCCCCTTCTTAGTTTCCAATGTCCTTTATGTCTTTTTATGCCTGTGTGTATCCATCGTTTAACTCCCACTTATTAGTGAGAACATGTGTTTTTTCACTCCTAGGATACTTCACTTAGCATAATGGTGTCCAGTTCCATTCAACTTGCTGTAAATGACATTATGTCATTGCTTTTTATGGTTGAGTAGTGCTCCACGGTATATATGTATACCACATTTTCCTTATCCACTCATGAATTGATGGGCACTGAGGCTGATTCTATATCTTTGCAATTGTGATTTGTGCTGTGATATACATTTGAGTGCAGGTGTTCTTTTTGATAAAATAACTTCTTTTCTTTTGGGTAAATACCCAGTAATGAGACTGCTGGATTGAATGGTAGGTCTACTTTTAGCTCTTTGAGGAATCTCCATACTGTTTCCATAGAGGTTGTGTTAGTTTGCAGTCCCACCAACAGTGTATAAGTGCACCTTGGGAAATCCAAACCCAAACCACAATGAGAGCAAGTGTCTACATCTGGGCACAGAGAAATGTAAAGGTCATTGGAAATAAAGAAGTGGGGAGGGGGGAGAATGTGAGGGGTAAAAACCCACCTGTCAGGTACAATGAACACTATTTGGGTGATGGGCACACTAATAGCCTTCACTTAAGTATTATAAAAGGTTATCTATGTAACAAAAAAATTTGTACTCCCTTAATGTTTTGAAATAGAAAAAAAAAAAACAACCCACAATGAGATACCACCTTACCCCTCTTAGAATGGCCACTATGAAAAAGTCAAAAAACAACAGATGCTGGAATGGATGCAGAGTTTCCTCATCTGTAACCTGGGAACAACAATAACTTCCTTGTTAAATGATTGTGGGCGTTACCATTAATTGCACATCAAGAAGAATTTAAAGGACATTAGTGGTTATTAGCAACCATCATCATCGTTGTCATTTATTCTCCTAACTTGGCCCTTCAGAGGAGGCTGTGGTTCCCTTTAACCAGGGTGTCCAATGAATAATTATTTCTCCCAACTCTCTAGATAAACCAGAAAACTTCCTAGAAACCATTTCTTAGCTATCTCCTCCTAAAGAAATGTTCTCTGATCCTGAGAGCAGTACTTTTCAGTTTTTAAATTCTCCTTTCTCCTTGTTATGGTTAGGTGGTCAGGGGCCAGCGCTTACTGCTGCAGATGGTTTGCCTCCAGCAGCCGTAGGACATAGCCTGGTTCTTTTGAAAGCATAAAGTAAGAAAATCTAGCTTTGTTATTTGCCTGTGGCATTGTAAGTTGAATGTGTGGGTTTTATTTCATAGGATCCAAACATTTATTGAGCTGCCTAGAGTTGCTTTTAATTTTATTTTAAAAAATAATTTCTTAGTATTTAGGCATGATGCAAATAGTTTGAAGATAGATTTTTAATTCAATGCATCAATAACTCTTCTCATATATTAGATTATTTCATCCATTTGTGGACAGCACCCTCATAATAAAATCTAGTTACAGATTCTCCTTTTGCTCTCATTCTCTATAGGAGCTAACGAAAGCAATTCTCTCTTGGAGGGGATGGAATATATTTTACTAAGTTGTGCTTTTTTAAAGATATAACTGACAAATAAAATTATGTATATATTAAAAGTATAGAATATGATGATTTGATATACATATATGTTGTGAAATGATTAAATGATTACCAAAATCTAGTTAATTAACATAACCATCACTTCACATATTATCTTTTTCTTGTAAGAATGCTTAAGATCTATTCTCTTAGCAAATTTCAATATAAAATAGCATCCTATACAGTATTTTTAATTATAGTCACCATGTTTTGCATTTTTGTCAAATGTGCTTTTTAATTCAATCTTCCTCATATCTTAATAGTGCTATATATCACTCTGTTTTACCCTGGTTGTGGATCCTATCCTAATCCAAAGAGCACAGTGTTAGTCTAAAAGTGATCAGGAAGAGTGAATATCCAACATTCAAAGAAGAGTCCAATGTGAAGCTGAATGTAATATTCTTACTGTTTTTGTTGTTATACTAGCATTTTATTATTATTAGCTGTCTCATAATGACCACAGTCATTACGCACCAGTCACCATGCTAAATGTTTCAATTATCCTCATAACTACCCTAAGTTAGATTTTGCTATGACTTTAAGATAAGAAGTCTGAAACTCAGAAAGGATAAAAAGATAATATGCCCAAGGTCACACCGATTCATGGCAAAGCCTGAATCTGAACCCTGTCCTTGAAATCCACGTCATCAACCAACTCTAGCATAGGTCAGAAATGTTTGAGGAATTTTTAAACTCTAGATGCAGTAATGTTCTTAACATATCCAACTTTTACTTCTTACATATTGTCCTTTTAGTCTTGTTCAACACCCTCATGTTCTTTTTGAGTTCTAGAAAGAGGATAAGTTGTATGAAGGAAGCTAGTAGGAGCAGAGGGGAGAGGAACAAAGAGAAATAGACAGGCATGTGACATAAAAGCACAAACAAACCTCAGGGTAAAAAACAAAAAGGGAGAAAATACATGTGACATCCACCAATGACCCTCCTATCCCACTCTCTCTCCTGTGTATGTGCCCTTTTTTCCTGAAACACATCCTGTGTCCTTCAGTTTTTGAAGAATTTTAATATCAATTTTTTTCATGAACTAACTGCCCTCTGTGTCTATGAGTTTAACTGATAATAGCTTAAAAGATTTTCTTTCCCCAAAGGGACATTTTTACTTTAATAGAAGACATTTTACAGACTAAAAACAATTTAGGATCAAAAGAAATGAATATTTTATGGTGGGTTTCTGGTACCAAGACAATTTGTGAAGAAGATATCTCTGAACTGATGGCCAGGATACATACACAGAAACTTTTTCTTATTATGTTTTTGGCCACATGGTTTTAAGCCCAGATCTTAAGCAAAGAAATAAGATTTGAAAAGGAAAAAGTAGAAAAAAGAATAGAAAGGAAAGGTGGGGTCTAACTTTAGATTGAGTGGTCTACCTTTCTTTCCTGAAGGTTTTCCAATATCCATAGCTAGCTCATGTTATCCTCATTGGAAAGCTGGGTCCTCCACAAAAATCTAAAACCAATTATACTCTTACCCAATTCCTGAAATCCTGGGCTGGCCTAGAGCTCTCTCTGTGTGTTTCAGCATCACAGGTGACATGTTCCTTGTCCTTGTGCCTAGATCCTCACCTTGTTACCTATACGTGTGTATTTCTTATCTTTGGAAGCCAGGCAGATTTGGATTCCAGCTACAACACTTACTAGTGTTAATAGAATGGACTTGAGTGAGTTACTTACTCTTTTTCAGCCTCAATTTTTGGATCACTATAAATATGTACAATAATCTATGTATTGTAGGGTTATTGAGAGAATCAAGAACAATTATGATGATAATTAACGTCTCTCATCCTACCTGCGTACAAGGTGTAGTATTAACCATTTCATAAACATCAGCTCTTTTAAAGAGGAAGAACCTTGAGTGTGGATAGATTGAACAACTTTCCCTAGGTCAAATGGCTAGGGAGGGCTTTGCTGTGACATACCTAAGTCTATATGGCTCTGGAGCTTATGTCTTTAGCCCAGAGCCTAGCATATAGTGCAGACTTGAAAACAGCAATTCCTCTTCTCTAGCCAAGTACCGGCCTATTCCCTCAATCAGCTCTGCCCATCTGAACCCGTGCTGGGCTTATGCAATGGAAATGTGCTGTCCGTGGTGGAGCTCTCTGCTGCTGATCATCTGCCATTTCAGATCTTTGCCTACTAATGTCAGTTGCTAGGAATTCTTGATGCTCTATCTGCCTATCCAGGCTTCCTCCTGAAATTAATTATTTGGGACCTCTGTCCCTCCTTATTGGTGTGGCTCATCTTGGGGCTGGATGATCATACTATCATATACACCTGTACTAAGCAGAGAATAGCTTCCATTTGCCCAGCAGCTCCTACATCAACCTTATCTACGAATCCACAGAGAGCTGTGCTTTGTGTAGAGCCCAGAGCTGGGAAGTGAAGATGTACGAACGAATAATTCACAGTATTGGTGTCTTGCCTTTAAGTCATGGCAATCTAGTTAAGTGGTCAAGAAAATAAGAAGAGTCTCACTGAAATCCCAGATGATCACAAAAAGTACCAGGGAGGTAGTGGGAAATTATGTTGATCGTGACAACTAAATAAATCTTGGGCAAATGTAAAACAAATTATTGATTTTATAAACCTTACTTCTCCCGCTGGTTTTGGTGGGAAAGTTTAGCAACCACCTGAGGAGAACATTATTGCCCAGCAAAAAATGCTTTTCTCCTCAAAAAGTTCTTTTTCCCTAGAAAGAAAACAAGTCAGAAAGACTGCCAAAGCCATGTGTGAAGACAAATACATAGACTTGGAAACAGTACAGTTTTCAAAAGTTCCAAGAAGTTTTCACAGAAATAAATCAATTTTCTTTGAAACAAAACACCATCAACTCTTTTTCAATGTATACAATTATATTTAAGGCCCTGTAAATACTCTTGGATAATTAAATAAAGTGAACTAAACTGGTATTTAGACAAACAATATCTTTTAATAAAAGCTTTCAAAGTGAAATTAAGCCAATGCACAGTTTCTTTGAAGGAACACATATTGAGTGAAGCCAACATGTATTTGCCATTGCAGACACTGATACTGGAGCAGTTACAGTTATAATCAAAGCCAGAACTCTTGCTTTATTTTTCATCCCAACCCATGCATCCTAATTAAAGCCATATGAATGAACTTCAGCTATTAATTTTACATAACCTGATATACATGCACTGCTGAATAAACCTAGGGTCCTTTAACCAAATTAGAGAAGTTAACTGTAACGGATATATTTGTTGGCTGGGGCCTAACCTATAATTTACTTAAACCAATATTAGAATTAAAACCAATGTATCTGTATTTCAACCACATAGATTTTCCCAGCATATGTGATTGTTATATAAATAGATACCTATTCCTCTAGACCATTTCATATTCATAAAACCAATGAATTAACTGCATTCAGCAGATATGACAGACGACTCACCCCACCTTCCATTTCTGTTTTCCCCCGTTTTAAACATAAATTTTTAAAAATACTTTTGTGAAACAGGTCAGCCAGGGAAACAGAAGAGTGTATATTACCAGGCAAAATGAATGAGGGCCTTGCTGTCTATGGGGAAGAACACAGGGCTGGGATCTAATGCTTACAAATTCTGTTCTAATTTTGCAACTAACTTGTGTGTTCTTGGATAAATCACTTAACTCATCTGGGCCTCATTTTTCTCATTTGTAAAAATAGAGATAATATTTCCCTAATCACATATGGCTGTTATAAGGATGAAAGGAGATAAATATGTAAACTCACTTTGAAGTGGTCTTTTAATCATTACACAGATAATAGGCGTTATTGTTACTAATAGTTCTCATGTCATCGGGTTCAATAAACGGTTGTCAGTGGCCAAATAAAGTCATAATAGAAGCACTCTTACCCTTACTGAATTCCATTGTATGTTACTTCTTTTCCTGTGACAGTCTCAGGCTAGAACAACATTCTGAATGGCCAACGAAGTACATGGACATTTATTCCATGTATTAAGCCTCATTACACTTTCCCTTGGCCTGTTCCACAAGCAAGAGTGTCACAGCCAAGACAGAAGGACAGCTAATGCTGTTATCTACTATCAGTCACCCTTTATCTGCTCCAAATCAGGGAAGAAACTGTATCAGGATTCTTTTTTTTTTTTTTTTTTCTGGAGCAAGTAAGAAAATAAAGAGTTTATATATCTTCAAGTCCTAAGTAAATGATGACTATGTTCTTCAAGGGAGAGATAATGAGAAATGCCTCATTCATTTTGGACAAGGCCTGATTAGAAAAGAAATCAGTGTTGATCATGAAAGTACAGAAAATGATAGAAAAAATCTCATAAGAGTTTAATAAAAGACCTAGTTTCTCATAGGGGCTTGGTGCCTGCAGACTTCAACCTGACTTCGCTACAGGAACTTTTTACCACCGCGTTTCAATGACTTTATTAGTTGAAAACTAAGGAAAACAACTATTCAACACAATCTGTAAAACTCTAAAACTTCACAATGTTTTCGATACTGTTGCTCTTCCTCTTTTAGGGCCCTTCTGGGACTCTTACTCTGAGATAACTTCACTGCCTTGGGCAACATTCCCTTAGTCTAGTTCAGTAGCATTCAAACTTCTGTTTTTTACCACAAATTATATTAAAAGGTATATTTTACCTTGTGTCTCAGTATACACATCCATATGTGCACATGGCTGTAATTAAAAAGATGATTTCTAGAAAAAAGTCTTATCTTTACTAAATGTTATACCCTATGAAATTTTTTACTTACATTGTGTACTATTTCATTAAATATTGTTGGTTGATACCCAATTGATGTCATGATTCAATGGTAAGTGAATATCCACATTTTAAATAATATTGATCTAGACAAGAGTTTCTCTTCAAAGCACTTCTCAGATCTGCTGAAGAAATAGAGGTATACATATTCACAGGAGCATGTATGTAGTCCGATAAGAATTGTCTTGCTACAATCCCAGAGGTATTTGTTTTCAAACTTGTATTCTAAGGGAGTGGAAGAATTATGGTTTTTAGGGCCAGGTTTGGATTCCATCTATCTTAGGAATGATTCATAAAAGCTCTGAATTTCAGTTCCTTCATTTGCAAACAAAGGAAAAAAAATCATGCCATCTCATTGAGTTATTATGAGAGTTTCTATGATATTAATAATATGTTTATGAAGGTGATATATTATATTCAATAAATATTGGTTTGCTCCCTTCTATCTTACCCCCTCTTTAATTTTCTTTTTTCTTTTTCTTTCTTCTTCCCTTTATTAGAAAGCAGTGCTGTAGTAACTTAAAGGACTGAATCTGGAATGATTAGAATGAAGGTATAATGGATACAATGTAGGTGGTTATTTCATTTGCCAAGAAATAAGGTCAGTTCCTCATGAAGAAGGTTGTCAGTTAGAGACTGAAAGAAACAAAGAAAAATATTCTCAGCCACTGACCTGAGAAAAATCTTACTAACAAGTCTGGCAGAGAAAAGAGCAAATGATATTTGTGGCTTTGGACAGCTACAATGCTGAGAAGTTACAGGATCTCCTGTTTGCTTTATATTTTATACTTGCTTGCCTTTCTAGCCTAGTGGGACCTCAAATTGGGAGTAAATCAGAGAGCAATTATCTTTAAACCATTCTAATCCAAGCGGCATGATTCCCAGAGACTTTTAGCATGGGTTAGCCCTAGGAAAACATGAGATATTTGTTTTCTTACAACCCATTTCTTTGTCTCTCTCTCTCTGTCTTTGTTCCTTCCAAAACATCAGTGTTCTTTTGCTGACTGGAATTTTTACTCAGACTTTTTTTCAGTTTTTATATCACAGTCCAAATTTATTTATCCCTCATCTCACCAATCAAAATGACAATTGGCTCAAGATTATCTTTAAGAATGAAAAGTTCTTAGATAAGTCAATTTACTCAAACTTGCAGACTGAAAATGATTAGAAACAGGTTAGTAGTTTGTCCCTTCTTGATTCTAGGGAGAATGAAAAACAAACTTAATAGTTCTCCAAATATTGCTTGCTCCTGAGTCACCTACAGGGTTTCTTTAATTCTGGACTTTACATCTGGAAATTGTGACTCAGTAGAACTGAAAAAAGAGATGAGAATTTGCCTTTGTATATATTTTTACCTTATCTTTCAGGTTATTTTAATTTTGCCCATGATCAACACTTGAAGAATTTCTGCCTCCTTCAAAGAGGTGACTCACAAATGGAAGAGAGGATAGAGAAATATTTGAGTATAAGAGTTTTCTTTATTAAAATAGCACTAGAGAAGGAATTGCTCACACAATTTATGCCTGAACTTCACCCTACTTTTGGGTTTTCAGTGTGAATTAGGAAATCAGTTCTGAACATCTCATAAGTTTTAAGAAGGTCTCCAGAAGGTATCTGTGCTATGTGAGAATGTGTTATCAGAGGCATGGTTCCACTGTGGGCTCGTCATAGAGATTTGTGAGACAGGGCATGAACTTTGAATTTGATTCCCCAATAACAGTAACAACATCAATAATAGTAATAATATTAAACAAATTTTGAACCGAGTTGATCCTTGAATATTATCTAGCTCAGCCCATAGATTTTTCTCAATAGGAAAACCAAAGCCTAGAGAAGGAAAAATGAGTATGAAGTCATACAACACAATTTTATATTGAATTTCTTATTTGCTTGTTACAAACCATCAAGGTAAAATAGATAATCTAGTCAAATCCTTGACGAGGTTATATATAAGTGGGAGAGGAGTTGTGGATTTGTACCATCTCTCATTATTTTAGTCTCTTTGAACTCTTAGAGATGCCTAAAGGAGTCTCTAAAATAGAAAGACTTGTGTTTAACTGATAGCTCTGCCACTCCTAAATTGTGTGACTTGCTTAAGGTACTTCATAGATGTCAGCCTTAGTTTTCTCATTTGTAAAAGGGAGTAAACTCTTCTATTTCATCAAGTTGTTGTATGATTAAATGAAATTATACATACAATGATTTTTTGACCTGAAAAGACTTATAAGGTGTCAACTTCATCTGCAGTTATTTCACCAGTACCAAAAAGCGGTATTTTTCTATAGATTTTTAGAATCGTGATAGAATTATAGGTGTAGAGTGGCAGCTTTCAACGTTTTTATTTTTGTACATTTGGCTTGATGGCAAGATCAGTTTGTTCACTTCCTAAAGACGGATGTTTAAATTTTTTAAGCTCATTTTTGAGTCTAATGTTCCAACCTAAAGCTTCTTTGCTTGTACCTCCTTAACCATGATCTATGCAAATTAAGTCATGCTCTCTAAGGCAGAGCTTCAAAACGTTTCTCCTTGTGGAGAGCTTCCTCCAGTTCCAGTCCCATAAAGGAAGCATACAGATGTTGACTGTGCTGGAGATGAGTACCAGCAAGGTCCCTGCGTTAGTTTCTAAGTTTCTCCTCTTCATAAAAGTCAAATCTCCTTCTTTGTAATAACAATTGAGTAGAGCAGAAATCTAGAATTCCTCCAGATCATGGTTCAGGGAACAGAGCTTTATCACTCTGGCTTCTGCTCCATACAGAAAGGTCCCTTGAGGAATAGGAATCTGGTCTAAGTGGATCCTTTGCATTGGTTTACATATTTTTGATTGGTAGATAAAAGGTAGGCTTGAGAGCAAACCAATCAACACTAACAGCCCAGTCTTACCCCAGGTTTTCTCATTTAATAATGTTTCACCATCCAGATTTCCCAATAATTTTTCTTCATTCTTCATTCTCAATCAAGCACTATAAAGGGACATTATCCATTCCTATGGCATCCAATTTGACCATGCTTTCAGTAATAGATAGCACCCTACTTCTCTTCTCACTTCCTTTCTTTTTGTTCACCCCTTCACTCCTCTTGCTCACCCATGGATATTTGCTAAGTACCTTTCTTTAAGTGCCAGACACTGGATTAAGTGAAGGAACCACAGTAGTAAATGACAGACAGAGTAACTGCATTATGTAAGATATTGAATAATCACCCAGATAAATGTACAATTAAAAACTGTGATAAGGGAGGTAAAGGAAAGTCACAGGGAATTATGACGATTGTATGAGAGGATCTCATCTATTAGTATATTGGAAGTGGGGTCGAGGGAGACTTCTTTGAGGAAGGGACCTGTGAGCAAAACCTAGAGAATGAGAAGGAATTTTCCTGGTATAGGGTTGGGGTGAGTAGTTAATCAGAAGGAAGAGCATGTGGGAAGGAACAGCTGGGAGCTGAGTATAACTGAGAGAAGGACACTGCTGCAGGAGTATAGAAAGGGAAGGAAAAGAGTTGATTCAAGACTTGGTCTTTAGCCTAAGAACAAGATGAAACAATGGAAGGATTTTGGAGAGAAAAGAGATTTTATTTTTGAAATATTGTTCCTGACTGACATTAAGAAATGGTTTGCAGGAGGTCAGAATGGATTCAGGGACCGGTAGTGTGTCAGCCTAAGCAAGTGATGAATTGATGATGGTAGCTTAGATTTGAGTGGTGGCTTTGAAGTCAGAGGTAACTGAATGAACTGAATATGTACTGTAGATATGAAACTGATATGACATCTTGAAGTATTGGAGTCCTAAGATAATTTTCCTGCAAGTCCTTTCTCTACTCATGATCTACAGTTTCAGATATATTTCAAGCATCCATCTGATCCTACTCTAATTAGTCATATAAGCTCACTGTCATCTGCCTTGGTCTGTCTCCTTTCGCATCCCCAGGTGTCCTGAACAAGAAGTTCTAAGATTCTCCATCAAAGTGACTAATCTCTTAGCATTATACAACCCATATGCAATTTGTAAATTATCAGAGATGGCACCAAAACAATTCAATATTCAAAATAGTAACTGTATTTTTTAAATTATATTTTTTCCTGGCCCTGAGAATGCTTAGAAACATAACTCCTGAGCTCTAAAACTGCTCTCCTGTCAATAGTAATATGAGATTACATAAAAAAATGGGACCTTCCTCTCATCCTCTCAGGATTCAAAGTTATGTGTTTATATAAGACTTAGCTTTAAAAAATTAATTTCTTCTTGTGTGTGGATTGAGTTTTCTTTTGGTATAGTTTAAAAATCCAGGAAAGGTTTTCCATGCAAGATTTTATTACCAATAATGATCAGCTTCTGAAACACCCCAGCCACTTCCCTAGAGCTTCTTTCTCACCATTCCAACCCACCTCACTAGTAACACTAGCCTGATCTTGAACCTATAATATCACAAGGACACAAATACACGCTGACACACTCACTTTCTTGAACAGCCGTGGAGATGAAACTATTGGAAATAATATATTTTCACTTTGGTCCTCAAGCTGCTAAAGATTTTCTGGAATAAATCTGGATGAGATAATTTCTCCAGGGATATGAATCAAAAGAGACTTTCACCTCCACTGGAGGTGAGGTAATGTACTTGAAGGCCATCTTCAGCTGTTTTGTAACGTTCATGCATTTCTTCTCAAACACAATGTCCTCCGTTTTTTTTTTTCTTTCTATTGTCTATATGACACCTAATATTCCTTTGAGGGCCAACCTATCTCAACACTTCCACATAAGTATTTTTCCCATTTTTTCTATATGATCAGATAATCTTCGATAATTATTTTATGTGCTTAAGTCTTCTCTTCTCAACCAAAAATAATATTCCTTAAAATATCTATATTTTTCACCATATCTATATCTAGTGCTATATTCTGCTATGGTCTTAGAGTATGGAGTCTAAATTAGTCTCAATGCTTAATAGCTCATGTCAGATCAAGTGGTCTATAAATCAAGTGTGGTAATGAAATAGTATTCCAACACTTTTTTTCTTTTTAAATTTTGTCAAACACTTTCATATCCACATACAGAATACAAATTCCTAGTGAAGCACAGGCTATTAGTTTTATATTGCTGCCTTAATAAGTTATCATAAATGTAGAAGCTTAAAACAATACGATTTATATATATATATATATATATATATATATATATATATATATATATATATATATATATAAAACAGTTCTGTAGGTCAGAACTCTGGGTTGGTTGAAGTTGAGTTCTCTATTCTGGGTTTCACAAGGTTAAAAGCAAGGTTCTGACTGGCTGTGCTCTAATTGGGAGGCTGTGGGAAAAATCCACTTATTGAACTTGTTGGCAGAATTCATTTCCATATGGTTGTAGGACTGAGGCTACTATTTTCTTGCTAACGGTCATTTTCAGCTGCTAGACATGGTCTACATTCTTTGATTTCTTGGCTCATGGCCCCTCTATCCTCAAAGCCATCAACAGCATATCAAATCTTTTTGTTGTTGTTGTTGCTTCAAATCCCTTTGATTTTTCCTTCTGATTCACCTCTTCTGCTGTTTAGTGTTTATAAGATTATATTAGGCCCACCTGGATAATACAGGATATTCTATTTATTTTACAATCAGCTGATTACATTGGTGCAGTTTCCTTATTGCAGTATATAGATCAGTGTTTGAATAGCCAAGGGACAGGAGCATTGGAGGGACATCTTTAGAATTTTGCTGCAAAAAGCTGCTTGAGTGATTTTGATGATTAGCCAGGTTTGGTAACCAATATACCAAACAGCTGGTAAGAGCAGTAGTTAATATGGGATGTATAGAAATAGCTGGTAAAATACTAGAGTCATAGATGATTATCCCATGGAGTGGCAACTCTAAATTGATTTCACCAATTTAATTTAAGTTAGCCATAAGTGCATTTAGATCCCAAATCACATAAAGAGCTAAAAATAAATAAATAAATAAATAAAATAGATCTGAGAAAATTAAAGAAATGTATCTTTTTTTCTTTCTTTTCTTTCCAACACTATTATCTTGAGGTTTCAGCCAGCTGGCTATAAGACAACTTTATGTCTGGCCGTATCCAACTAATCTTAACACCGTAATTTCAGTCATTACACATGCTGAAAAACCACTGTTTATAACCCTTATCCTGAAGCCTTTGCTGGCTTCTTTTATGTGCTTGATTGGAGTTTATATTTTAGCTGTTGACATAGAGTTTATCATTTTCTTGTTTGATTCATTCTTTATATTTCTATAATATTCTCAATTTTGATCCTTTGTGTAGACCTTCAAACCAGTTCTACACTTATTAAGAGAGGAGGAGAACTCAGATAACAGGTTGACAATCCACCTATGTGTTTATGTCAGAGTTCTCCAGAGAGATATAACCAATAGGATGTACACACACACACACACACACACACACACACACACACACACACAGATTTATTATAAGGAATTGTCTCCTGTAATCATGGAGGTTGACAACTCCTAAGATCTGCAGCTGCTAAGCTAGAAACTCAGGACAACTGATGGTGCAGTTCTAGCCCGAGTCTGAAGGCCTGCAAACCCGTGAAACTGATGACATGCCAGTCCAAATGCTACAGGCCTGAACCAATGTTGCAGTTTGAGTCCAAAGGTAGGAAAAAAAAAAAATCTTCACTGAAGGCAGGAAAAAAAATAGAAATCCATTCTCAAGGCAGCCAGGCAGGAGGAAATTCTCCCTTTTGTTCTGTTCTGTCTCTGAACTGATTGAATGGGTTCCACTCACAATAAGAAGGGCCATCTGTTTCCTCAATCTACCAATTCAAACGCAAATTTCCTCAGGAAACATCCTACAGATACACCCAAAACAATGTTTGATCAAATGTCTGGGCACCCCATGGCCTAGTCAAGTTGATATATGAAATTAACCATCACACTGTGGTTAGGCTGAGTAACAGCCTTAAATATATCTACATACTAATTTTCAGCACTTGTGAATATGACCTTATATAACAAAGGAGACGTTGCAGATGTGATTACTTGAAGGATTTTGGGATAGGCAAATTATTCTGGATTATATGGGTGGCCCTAAATCTAATCACAAGTGTTCTTGTAAAAGGAAGGCAAAGGAAGATTGTACTAGAGAAGCGGACAATATGATCACTGAAGCATGATGCTGTACAGTTAGCTTTGCAGATAAAGGAAGGCACCATGAGCCAAGGAATGTAAGGAATGTAGCTCCAGAAGCTTGAAAAAGCAAGGAAATAGAATTCTCCCGTGAAGCCACTAGAGGAAGTATGGCCCTGCCAATGTAGTGATGTCAGACCTGTGAAGCTGATTTTGAACTTCTGGCCTCCAGAACGCTAAGAGAACAAATGTACATTTTTTTTAAGCTGTCAAGTTTGTGGCGATTTGTTACAGCAGCAATAGAAACTAACATACCACCTTACATAGAAGTATTGGCAAACAGTGTTATAAATATTCCTTATTTTGAGGGAATGTCTTGCATCATATTCATTACTCCACCTCCATCTCCTGCTAACCAATTCCTTCCTAGCACAGGTCTATCTGGGTGCTAGGGAAATAAAGAGAAGGGACTCTTGTCTCCTGACACCTGCATTGTTCATTGACACAGTCTTTATTAGGGGAAAGAATATGAAACTCTCTATCCATTTCATTTAAATAATTTATATCAATGTACTTTAAAAAAAGTACATATGTAACAGTCAGGGTCCCAGCAGGAAACACAAATCCAACTCAAATGGCTCATGGTTTCACAAAGGAACTAATACTCATGACTGTAACAAAGGAACTACTTACAGAGATGTTGGTAGATTTAAGTGAATTGACAAGGAATATTGTGACATCCAGAGATTAGCAAAAATGCGAAGCCATTGCCAAGCTTGGTCTGAAAAAGCAAGGGGGGGAGCTAACCATACCAGTGCCCCATGAAGGGTACAACTGTGGAAGACATGCTGTAATTGTGGAGGAAGAAGGCTACTACCGAAAATCATGGCCCAGAGGAGGCAGAAAGCAGCCAAGACAAACACAGCCTGTCTCCCTTTTCTCCCCTTGAGTTCCTGCTAAGGTCTCTCATTGGCCTAGCCCAACCAAAACACAAAGGCCAAGGCTTTGACTTGTGGGACACAAAACGGAGCAAAGAATTATTTCAAAAGTACATCTGGTGACAATGGATAGAAGAAAACAGAATACCCAGCATACTCTAGAAATAAACATTGATAGAATTAAAAGAAAAACAAGTACAATTGGGTCTAGTTCCTTTGTTTCAAGAGTTGAGGACCCAGGGGGGTGAGAGGGGCCTTCCCTAAGACCTTGGTTCAGAACTTCTGCTGTTCAAATGCACTGCGGTTCTCTTTCCAGTTTATCAGGAGACGCTGAGTTATGTCTGTGCATGGAGTTGTTTTGTTAGCATCGATCTGATTTCTTACCACACGTAGTTAAAATCTGCCCTCATTTGTCTCTTGGTCAATTATTCTTCTGAGAATATCAGAGGCTTTGAGGTTTCTGAGGTATTCAGAATCAATGGGATGGTGTTTTATTGAATTATGCCAGAGGCTCTCAAGTTTGGGGGCCTGAATTCTTTACTAAGACTGTGAAAAGAAAAGTGCAGTCTATGCAGGGTTTTGTAGACATATTTATTGGAGATAAAATCACTTTGCCCATTAAAAATTGCACAGGCACAAGAATTCAAGGTGTGGAGTGCTAAAAACTTGAATTAACCTGGCTCCCAAGGATTTACAATGATCTGGAAATTTTTACCCTATACTGATGCATGAAGCATTATGATTTCTGAAAATTTAGCGAAGCATGGCCTTTATATGTCTGGAATATATTGGGGTATACCTAGCAGTAAACACTAGAGATTTGGATCCAGTGGCTGTAAGTATTCAGGTGAACCAATCTCTCCTCAGAAAATACAGATGCTTTTTGATCCATTTGATCCAGCAATCCTACTACTGGGCATCTACCTAAAGGAAAAAAAGTCATTATATCAAAGACACCTGCCCCTGAATCTTTATTTCAGCACAGTTCACAAATGCAAAAATGTAAAATCAAACTAAGTGCCCACCAGCTGATGAGTGGATAAAGAAAATCTGGCATACATATACCATGGAGTACTAATCAGCCATAAAAAGCAATGATGCAGCAACTTGGATGGAACTGGAGACCATTATCCTAAGTGAAATATCTCAGGAATGGAAAAACAAACACCACGTGCTCTGACTTATAAGTGGGAGTTAAATGATGGGTATACATGGTCATAAAAAGTGGTATAATGGACATTGGAAACTAAGAAAGAAGGAAGGTAGAGGGGAGTCAGGGATCAAAAATTACCTGTCAGGTACAATGTGTGCTATTTGGGTGACGGGTACACTAAAAATCCTGACTTCACTACTATACAGTTCATCCGTGTGACAAAAAACCCTTGTACCCCCTAAATCTATTTAAATAAATTTTAAAGAACTTAACAAACATAACATACATGAAAATAATATGAATAGTTACAGAAAGTAACATAAGGGCTTTTATATCACTGCCTCTTCTTGTTATAATATTGAGAAATCCAACTGGCTCTGGCTCCATAATGCTGTAAGTTTCTTAATGTGGTGGTAGTTATTGGCAATTTAAAGTAAACAAGTTAAAGTAAATATCATGAATGTAAGTTGGACGTCCTCTCTAAGAAGTATGTCAAGATAAGTAAACTAGCATGTATTGAGCCTAATCTGATGATAAATAGGAACGAGATGATGGAAACCAAAGAAAAGCTGGTCTTTAAAGAGCTTGCTAACTAAAAAAGCAATAAAATAAACATTCATGGAATAATCCAAACAAATACAGAACAGAAGATGGTTTAATGGATGAAGTGACAGGAGTCTGAGGAAAAGAGTAATTAGCACTGGAAGATAGAGATATTTCTGTCTATTTATCTGTCTACCTACCTACCTACTGACCTACTTATCTATCTACCTGTCTATCTGTCTGTGGAGAGAATATCAAATGTTCTTGAAAGAGACTTTTAAAGGAAGAAGAATCCTTGCCACTTTATGTACCCCTGGGAGTTGTAATCTCCTATCAGTTTGAAAGACCTGAGATTTTTCACATGATTAAAGTATTTAGTACAGTGCCTCGTATATTCTAGATACTTAATATTTAGTAAATATTAAATGAATTGGGAAAATACTTGTTGATCCATTCTTTCAGACTGCCCTACTCAGCTGATAATAATACACACGTTTGTATAGAGCATCTACTAGGTGCTATACATTCTGAAGTATAATGAAAAGAAACGCTACAGCTTCTATTTCAATGTCTATCTGAGGAGTCTATTCACAGGGTATATTTAGAAAAGCACAAAAATCGGTGTTTGATTAAATAAGACATGGCATATGAAAGCTCTTTATTAATGGAAAATTCTGTACAAATGTTAGAATTATAATTGTCATAGAAAAATTAGACAGGTGTGGTGGTGCATGCTTGTAAGTCCCAGCTACCCTGGAGGCTGAGGCAGGAGGATTGCTTAAGTCCAGGAGTTTGAGGTTGCTGTGAGCTATGATGACGCCACTGCACTCTAGCCTCAGCAACAGAGTGAGACCCTGTCTCAGAAAAAAAATAAAGAAGGAAAGAATTATAATTGGCAAATGAAGTGGTGAAACCTATGTGTACAATGGCATCTCTGAAAAAGGAACTCACTGTTTGTAGATCAGTGGGTTGAAGAATTCTCTGGAACCTCACCTTTTCATTACCAGGAGGAAAAGAGAGTTTCATTCTCATATGCCTGGCATATACTAGGAGCTCACTACATGTTTTATAAAGATCTCTGTATTGAAGTTCACTGATATTGGTGAGGAAGACTTCTTGAAAGACTTTCCATTTGGTTTTAGCAGGCCGTGGGGGATAAGCAGAATTGAGGTAAGTGGTTAGTCCAGGGGCGTGGGGCAGAGAGGCAGTGTGAAAAGAAACAGGGAATGGTGTGTGAATTGCATGGAGCAGTTACCTGGGGAAGACAATTTGTCCTGGGGAGTAATAAAAACACTCATTAAGCATTTAGAGAAATATTTATTAATTTAGGATGGGTCTAAAGAAATGGAATATCAACTGGTGAAGTAATCACAGACTACTGATCTACTGTTCCTGCCCCATTTGTTAAGTGTTTAACTTTTTGATGGTCCACACCTTTTCTCATCTCCATTTTTGCTGTCAGCAAGCCACTGTGGGAAGGGTGGTCTCTGCCAGTGGATTGGTCTCAAGCTGGGATTCCTTCAGTTTCATTTCCAATGGCTCTGTCATTCCCTCTAGCCAATTTTCCTTTTGATATGAAAGTCCCTGGTTTCCTTCCCAGGACCTCCCACATCTTAGCCGGAGGGCTCTGGCAACTTGATTTAGATTCAGCTTTGAATTCCTCCCCTCTTCTCTCACAGCAAGTTTTCTGCCAGGGACATGTTGGGAGGGAGCCAAGTTTCCTGTGCTCTAGCATTGCCCTGCTGCCAAAGAGCCCTGCTCAAAGTCAGCTCCTCCTGCAGGCAACAGGCCGTCCTCGGTGGGGTGTTGTGTTCCATTCATGCGCTCTGCTTTATTCAACTGTCACACATCCAGTCACTTCCATTTAGACGTTCCATTTTTCTAAGGAACCCTTGAGTGGAGAAGAGCAGGAGGCCCAACAAGTGAGTCATTTGTTCTACGTCTCTCTCCGACAGCCATAGCTGCCCACTTGGTGTAGTTTGGACCGCTAGAGGTATTCCCCATCTTAGGGGTGAGTGGGCAGGATTTGCTTACCTACAGATTTAAACTGCCTCTGTTCCTAAAGAGGGGCCTTCAAAAGTCCAGGGTCTGGATTTTTCTGTCATTATGACTCCTCTTTCTCTGAACCCTATCACTTCTTTGTTATACAACATTCCAAACCATTTTGCTTCAATATGCCTTAGGTTCCCGATGCAGATGAAATTTGTGGTGTCTCCTTCAGAAAGGAGCATGATATGTGTTAACAGAGGCTAATGTGCTCTGCAAACTATGAAAATCTACATGTTGTTGTTTTTTTTTAATGTAAATGCTTTCTAGGTAGAACAGGTAAGGTAGAATTACTAATGTTATCTATACATTGCATCACTTATTTAACCTCAAAAACTTAAACTGCAGAGTGAGTATTAGATTACAAGATCTCTGAGTTTTTCTCTATCATTAAGATTTGGTAATTTTATAAGTCATTTTCTTCCACAGAGAGAGCATGTTTATACTTCCTGTGGGTCCCCAAAATTTATTCTGATCCCTCTGCTTCTCCACTGTAACACTGGCTTTACTGACAGCCTCAGAAAATACTCACACCTGTTGAGTACCTGCTCTGTGTGAAGCAGTGGGTTCATGCAGTGAGTACCATGGTGAATAAGAAACATCCAGACTGTTTTATCAAATATCAAACTGATTGTTTGTGGGAAATCTTGTTATAACCTCCTAAATGAACTATCTTTTACCTGTATTACCTCCAGCACCTAGTAAGATTCTAGGTACAAAGTAGGTGCAATTAACTTATCAATCACATCAAAGTTCTGACAGCTGTTTATAAATGCCAGCCTTTCTGCAGATGGATCAACCCAGGAAGAAGTTGAATAGAGGTGAGTCCTGATTATATGTAGATAATGTAGTGATCTAATTGTGTTAGGGTAAGTTTGAATGCAGAGCTAATTAGTTTGTATGACTGTCCTGTATTGTAGAAACTGTATTATAGCTGCACATTTGTTTTTATGAAATCAGTTAGCAGCCAAGGAAGCCCATTGAAATGAATAGAAACTAATTGAAAGTAATAGTGAATTACCTGAACATATATTGCCAGTAAATTAAATTAATTGAAGGTAATTGATAGTGACTGGAATTAATAAAAGTAATGGAAACAAATTGTACTTAATTGAAATTTATTGAAATTGAATTAAACTCAATAACTCAAAGTCTATTAAATTTAATAGATTCTAATTGATATTAATTACAGACAATGCTTAATAATAACAGAACATTCTTAAAGGCTTCCAACTGCATTTGTACCATACTATTGTCTTTAACAGGTAAAAATAAATTCTGAGAAGAAAAAACAGCGTTCACAGGAATAAAATACTGCGTTAGAATTTTGGATTTCTCTGTGGAGTAGCTGAATTAGAAAAATTTGATTCTGTTAAAAGAGCTTCCCCTGGTAACTTAGGAAGATAAAAATGGTTTAACTTCCTTCAAGGAAGAGACTTTTATTAGTTTAATGAGAACATTTTACCTGTTAAAACATTAGCTTTGATTTGATGAGTACTCTTGCAGTAGATGTTGTATTCAGCTTCTGCTATCTTTATAGCTATGTTGTCAGATTCCCCCACCCCCACCCCCAGTTACAAAGCATCAGTAAGCCCTAAGATTTTTCATAGACATATATATGTTGGAGGAGGCAAGGACTTGCATTTTTTAGCTTCTTCCTCCTGAGCTCTGGGCATTTGAAAAACAAAGAACCAAAAAACAATAAAACAAAATAAAATTTAAAAACCCCAACCGTGCTGAATTTCCTGTTGCAGAATTTTATCAGCTGGAGTCTTCCACTTCGGTGACAGTTCATGCATTCATTTGGTGATGTTCGTCTCCTTCATGCTTGCACCAACCTTGCTGCTTACTGAGTAGCATTGTTTTGTGAAAAAGTAATTTTCTCTCAAAAGAACTGCATCAAATTTATTTTACGTGAAATATTTATTGAATGGTTAGAAAACTGTAGATGAAGTTCACCACGTGGATGGGAATAAATGGCAAATCATCCAACTTACATCAGGAGAAGCCCAGGGTTCAGTATGTGAATCAGGGTTTCTTGTTCCAGCTATGTATCAGATGCATCGATGCGGCATATTTAAAATACCCTGGTCAGGGGAAGGCACAGACATCAATATTTTTTTTTTTCAAATCCCCGGGTGATTTTGTAAGCAGAGGCCAGCAGAACCAGAGGCTACACGTGGAAGGTTTGTCTTAGGCTTCTGCCTTATTTTCTCATGTTTACTTTTCCTCAAGTATCCTTCCTTTGAGTCAGTTCTTCCTTCTTCTTTGTTTTACAAATTGCTTATAGACACTTGATTTATTTTAAGGTATAAGAAATTCATAAATATTGAAAATAAGATTACTCCCAAAGGAAACTGAACAGAGATCCAAGTGTGATCAGGATTTTAGGCATGAGGAAGATGAATGGGATAAAAGCTCCAGGACCCTGGAAATCTTTGACAGATCCTGGTCAGGTACACAACTTCACCAGCTGTGAAATTCCTTCTTATCTGCACTACATTGCAACCCATGCCAAGGAAGTAAGCTGGCTCCCCAGTGAGCACTTGAAATTCCATAAGGCTTCTCTTAAGGTAGGGGAATGCCAACATCACTTATGATAAGGGAACACCAATGTATATTTTAACAATATCACATATGTGGATGTATTTAACCAAAGTCATAAATGTTTGCAATCTCTAACCCTCCAGTATCAATGTATATATTTTAATATAAACAATTCATTGGGACATTGGATACAAAGTTGTAACAGGATTTGTATCCAGGCACCTGTTTAAATCTGAAGCATTCAGCCCACAAGATGTTGTCTAATCTTTAGTTAGTACAATTACAATGAAAACTTTAACATTACACTACCACATCCAACAATTCGCATATGTATTAAAACAAAAAGAATACACCCCCAAACTAAAAGGGATTTAATCAATAAAGTAATCCAAATGCAAATAAACAAATATTCAAATATTCAAAAATCATTCAAATGGACATATCCTCCTTGATGTTTACATTACAATGAGGTTCCTGTGCCTTTCTCCTTTCTACCGTCTCATCAGAAATTTAGAAAATTGTTCCCAGTTCTTGATTTTTAAGGAGTGATATCCTAGAAGTGACTAGTTTTTGCATTGTGTTTTCAAAGGACTCTGATTTCTGAAAGTGTGGAATTTCCTAACTTCTAGTGGCTCCTTTTTGAAAGGAAAAAGTCCAAGCTGATGGAGGTGATGGGGGAAAAAAAGGCCTGAGATAGAGTTAATATTTGGTGTACTTCTATATTTAACTCTCTTTATTTGTCAGCTTATAATTTAGAGATGGAGAATTTTAGCATGTTTTAACATATGCTTTTGGTCATTTTTTAATCCAGCAATTTATGCGATATTTGTGTTCCTTGTTTATTATTGTCTTAATATTGTTTGTATACTTCTATACTTAATTATTATATTACATCTTTGATATTTTATTATATTCTAAAATAATTAATTCAATTTACATAAGGATGTTTGCTCTAAAATTTAGTTAGTTTTGTTTTAATCTTAATCTGGAATTATCTAGAATTTCCTTCTGCCCCTTTTTTCCGAATGTCTTGGCTAAAGAGTTAGATTGCTAACTAAATAAATAGGTAGATGAGTTAAATAAATAGGTAAATAGATAGACTGACAGATTTTTAAATAAATAAGAATATATATTGGTCCCTGAGAACCCCAGATAACCAACATTTCAATAAAATTTAGCCTATTAGCATCGGTTTCTGTTTAATATAGCAAGGTTAACTAGATAACTTAGCCCTCACCCTTACAATAACTAAAAAATTAGAATGCATTGTTTATCAATAAGCTGATAAATAAGAAAATGTAGGAATGCTCAAAAAATAAAGACTGGATCATTTATCCAACCTGAAACCCTGGTGAAACTGAACTCTGGTCTCGGCTTCCTGGAACACTGCCAACAGTAGCTGGGCTCAACTCAAGGGAGGGATGTGACAGATAATCACTTGTATTAAGCTGAGATCACCAATGACCGTACTATCATTGTAAGAATTGGCAGGAAAAAACCTTATAAATAAGCACTTTTGTATTTATCATAAAATTTAGCACTCTGGCTTATATATCATGGAGACTTAATATATACTTTTGAAGGATCATTTTTATTATTAGTGCTTGTAGAAGGTAGTTTTTTTTTGCTCTGAATACCAGGCAGTATTCAGACTAGGCACAGCCTATTGAATATCCTACTACTCCTGGTAATGTGCACATGCAAGTAATAAGGATAAAAGACCTCACACTGGAATCCAAAGGAATGAAAAAAACACCATTTTTTCCCCCTCAGAATCCTCATTTTATAAATTAAGCTTGTAAAAAATATGATGTAGATTTATGTTGCCCATTCATTCATTCAATAATACAAACGAGTCAAATCCAGCAGAATGCTGTCCCTCGACACTTTTTCTGAAACTATTGTCCTGGGGAAGGTCAACCTCTCCTGAGAGTCAGTGCCACCTATTAATGATCTGGATTCAGTACCACAAAAACCCTGGAAATTTTTATTTAAATTGTCAGTCACTACTCAATCACCACTGCATATTTTAGATTTTCATTTCTCTTTCCTCAGCAAGTGACAATATTGGTTTTCTACTCTTTTTTTTTTTTTTTTTGAAACCCTCATTTCATGGCAGGACAATCCTGCTTCTAATTACCCCTTTCAAAATAATTTCCACCCCAACTCTTTCCTCATTGTTTTCCCTCCTCTAAAATGCAGGGGTTGATCATTTTTAAGGCCTTTATGGAACTTTATCCCAATTTTGTTTACAGTGTTTAGCATATCTCATACATAGCAGCTTATATTCTTCATTCAATGCATAAATTTAAAAATACCTTCTATTACTCCTAATATGAAAGCCCCATAGTTAAATTGGCATCATTACTTATTGTCTTTTGAATATGGCTCTATTGTGCAGAACTCCCTCAGCTAAAAAAATATAGTGCAAATAACACAACCTATGATGCATTCATTAGAGTTGCCTTGGTTGCAAATTCTCAGAATTTGTGGTTGGTTTCTGATTCCCATTCCACAATAATCCTCAGTAAAAAGAATTCAGGTAGTGCACAGTGAATTTCCTGTTTTTATATCATCTATTCATTAGACAGAAAATAGAAGTATAGGATCATGGCACACAACTATATTTACTTGTGTGATGCTTGATATTATTAAATTGTATTAAGTGAAGAATCATGCTGAAGTCAAACTATACATAATATATTTCTCTTGGTCATCTACCAGTTTTATTACTTTGTCATAAGAGGAAATATAATTTTGTCCTCTATAAAGTCTGGTTGTCCCTTCTGTATTAGTCAGAGTTCTCTAGAAAAATAGAATCAGTAGAAGATTAGACAGATAGACAGACAGAAAAATAGGTAGATAGATAGATAGATAGAGAACCAGGGGAGCCATTGGTATAAGTCCCAGGCTGAGTCTGAAGGCTGGAGAATCAGAAGTGACAGTGTCCAGGGGCAGGAGAAAATGGATGTCCCAGCTCAAGAAAAGAGTGAATTTCTCCTTCCTCTAGCTTTTTCCTTCAGATGACGATGCCTACCCACATTAGTAAGGAAGATCTTTACTCACTCTACTAATTCAAACATCTCAAAAACAAATGTAGAAATATTTTACCAGCTATTTCAGCATTCCTTAGCAAAATCAAGTTGACAGATAAAATTAACCATCACACCTTCCTATAAAATTGAGCCTATGGTCATTTGTATCCATTGTGTCTTTTACATACATTTATCACAGCACTTAAAATAATTTTAGTTTTCTTTTTAATTTGCACATGCAGTCAGCTACCACAAAACATTTCACTCAATGATGGACTGCATTTGTGATAGAGGTCCCATAAGATTATAATAGTGTACTTTTACTGTACCTTTTCTCTGGTTAGATATATTTAGCTACACAAAGACCATTGTGTTACAGTTGCCTACAGTACTTAATACAGTAACATGCTGTTTAGGTTTATAGCCTAGGAGCAATAGGCTACACCATATGGCCTAGGCGTGTGGTAGGCTATACCATCTAGTTTTGTGTAAGTACATTCTATGATGTTTGCACAATGACGAAATTGCCTAATGACGTATTTCTCAGACAGTATCCCTGTCATTAAGTAAAGTATGACTATATTGCCTTCAATAGAAGCAGTACAGGGTATATGTGATTAAAACATGGGTTCCAGGTCTATAAAGGTAAGATCAAAGGCCCATCCCTGACTTACAAGTTGTGTAACCTTAGGCATGTTACTTAAACTCTCTCTGTCTCAATTTCTCCATCTTTGAAATGAAGATAAGTAAGAATACTTATTGTGCAGGATTATTGTGAAAATTAAATGACTTTATTCATATAAGAAAAAAACTGGTATGGAGTAAGAGCCCAAAAATGTAACAGAAAAAAATAGGATGTAATTCTCCTTGAGGGCAAAAACAATGTCTTATACCCTATTGTGTTCTCAGCATCTAGTTCAGAACTTGATTACACCAAGAATGAGATCTCATCACACCTGAAACTTCTCGCGATTTAATAATTCTCCCTCTTCATGGTTCTCTCTGCTCCAATTCCTTTGTTACTTTCCTTACTGCTCATTGAGCTTGTGCTTTATACATAATAGGTAAATATGATTCTGAAGGATATTACTTGATGACAAATCCGCATGATATCTGTATCTGGATGACACTAATATAAATCAATTTAATGAAGCTGCTGAATTTTATATGACTTTAGACATTAAAATTTTGTGAATGATTCCAAACAAAAACAGTGTACCAAAACATTTACCTTCTTGTTAGATGTTTGAGTGTCACAGAACATGTCTCCAGAATGAAACTCAATTGCTAGATGTTTCTGCCTATCCAGATGTTTTGGATTCTTTGATTGAAAACTTGCATAATTAACAACATTTCCCTCATTTTTCTCTAAATGTTTTTGTTACAGAAAGTTCTGTCTTTCATGAATTGAAATAATTTTTGTGGTAAGATTTAAAACTTGATTCCAATAATTTGTCTTTGGCCTTGTCATTCTACCTTGAGAGTCTGAAGAACGTTCTTCAGGAAATCACCTTAATGTGTTTGCAGAAATTTCATGTTTAATTCTCCATAGATCAGAAAATTCCTGAATTGGATTAGTTATTAAAGACATGGCTGAGGTCTCATGCAGCTTTCGAGATGTAGCTATGACCCCAGTTTGATTGACATTTGTTTTTCTCACTCTTTATTTTTTTGTCAGCCTGGAAATTCAATTTAACTATAACTGAAGCATGGTTTCCTTGGATTTGGTAGGAAAATTTAAAAGCACCTCTTTTATTTTTTTCTATTTTGGTTCCACTGAGCAACACATGTCTGTCAATAGCAGCCTGACTGAATGACCCCCAACCTCACCAGCCTTCTTCAGAGCTAACCAAAGAATGGGAAGGTGGATGCTCTGAGCCAGCTAGGAATGGATAGCTCTATCCAACCACTTTGTCAGTGCAAAAGCCATGCTAAAATTCTAATGCATTTCTGAGCCCAATCTGGTTTTACAAAATGGCTTAGAGCGGCCTACGAGCTTTCTGAAGAGACAGGATAACTTCCCTGAATAGCTTGGCTTGTTTAAAACAGCTGTTCAGATATTCTAAACTACCACATCACATCCTCATATGAAATACACTTTTGCCCTTTCCTATAAATTTTGTATAACAGAATACAACATTATTCATTGAGTTTCTCTCTCTTTCTCTCTCTCTCTTCTTGAGATAATCACATCCTGAGGGCATTACAAGGAAAGACATGTATCGAAGCGCCTATAATCCCCAGGAGTATGATTGCCTTGTGGTAATTATACCCTCCTTCCAAGATCTCTTATACTATGATTATGGTGCCTTATTGCTCAAATACGACAGAGAGATCTGATAATGTAATTACTTCACCTTATCACACTTTAATAAATAATGTAGGAAGGACAGCCTCTGCAGTGAACCTGTCTAAAGAGGCCAAACATACTAAGGGAAAGGGCTTGTGATACAGCTGATATTAATTGGTGGAGCTGAAAGTAATCAACAAAAACATTAAGATCAGATATTTTACCATGAACGATTAAGCAAATGCATAAGGCAGGGTGTATCAAAGCACAGCTCCCCCTCCAGCCGCTTTGAGAACAGATGGCCCATCCAAGTGTGAACATTTGGCACTTACATGTCTTTTGAGGCATGAAGAGATTTGTTGTTTTTTTATTCCTGGACTTGCCTTTCCCCTGATTCTAGCATAATTGTTATAAAGGTGAATCAATATGTGTTTGAAACATTGGCTATTATACAAAAATGAGCTTCCTGTGGTCATTGATTTAATAACATCTAATGATTATTTCTTTCACTCACTTTCTTGAAGATTCTCTGCTTTTCTCTTTAGCTTTTTAAACACCCAAGGACTGTATTGATCAGTGCTTTGTCAGACAATTTGGATTATAATTGAAAACCATCATTGTACACACAGAGGGCTCTTTCTTCTAACCATAGAGTGACATGCTTATTACCTGATTAAGGAATAGTCTTCAGAACACAGCCATGATGGAGTTTCCTATTAGGTAAAGAATAATCTAAGCAACCTTGAACTCTGTCTACTCAAACAAACACAAACAAAAAGAGTACATTGGATCAGAGGCTTCAGGAGGAGAATGTAAGAAATGAGTCTGACAATGTCGATAGAACAGGCACCTTGTACTGTGCACTGTTAGGTATTGCGTTCTCCAGAGGACAGGACCTGCTGCAAAATCAGTATTCAAAGAATGTGGAATAAATGAACAAATTAATGAAGGAGCCTAGTTACTTAGAAAGTTTTGAGGAAATTAAACACCAACTCATGTGGATAAAGATTAAATGACTTCATTCCCACACATATACACAAAACAGATACATATTAAATATTTTGAAATGCTAGATAGTATTATTAAATTTGATTTCATTGTTTAGTCTGTTATAATGTGATTGACTAAGCATCTCCCCAGTTGAAAATATAGAGGAAATAAAAATTTATTGCAAAATGGAGTTGCAAGAGTGAGGAAAAAAGAAGATGGAATCAACTACCACATAGTAAAGAATATCCATAAGAAACTTGAGCAGTTTAGATCTTGAAGATGAAAATATCAAGGCTCTCCATTCTTCTATGTAGCCCAAGGTAGAGCTCAGTTATTCATTATCTATTATATAATGGACATAGTCCTAGACCTTGATTTATATCAAAAAAGAATAAAACATAATGTCTGTTCTCAAAATGTTTTCAACCTAGTGGTAACATATGATATGTGTACATATACAGACATACATATACACACACATTAACAAAATGGAGGAAGTGAATGATAACATCGAAATGAGCAGTATATTAGTTTCCTATTGTACTGTAACAAATCACCACAAATTTAGTGTCTTAAAACAATACATGTGTTATAATTGTAGAAGTGAGAAATACAGCACAGATCTCACTGGTTTAAAATGAAGGTGTAGGCTGGGCTGTGTTCCTTCTTGCAGGTACCAAGGAGAATACATTTCTTGGCTTTCTCCAGCTTCCAGAGGCCACCTACAGACTGATAAGTTCTGTAATTTGTGTTTATTCTTGATTCATGGCTGAGATTTTATAAATAAAGTTATAAATTTCCTCTATTTGTGTCTGTATGTCTATTTGTCTATAATTCAGAAAGGACTTTGTGTGTGTAATTTTTAAATTTCTAAATTGTATTAACAAATAAGATTTTATGATTTCTTTAAGGAGTTCTATTCTAACTGACTTAAAAAGATAAGTGCTTATATAAATTGAATATTCATAAAATTCCCCCAAAATAAGGAAATTGAGTTTCTAATACTTTCAATATGTTAGATTTTATAATAATTCTAATAGAAACTAACTCAATGTTTTAAGTACTCAGATTCATAAAAATTAGGTAAATCTTTGACAAATGAGAGGAATTAATTTTGATTTAATAAAAACAATTATGTTTTCTCTAATTTATCATTGTTAGGTATAATACTATCTCATATTCTTATTCTATTTGGGTATGTTCTTAAATTTATACAGGTTTACTAATCAATAAGCTAACAATCCTTCTACTTAATATTTAAGATTTAAGATTAACATAATCTTAACATAATCTTTTCATAATGTTAAGATTTAAGATTATGAAAAACCTAAATTTGTGTTTGAACAAGTTGATAGATTGCTCTGGTATAATTTTAATTTTACAATAATTATGTTTTGTAGTATGCCAGGATGCCAACTTGAAGATAATTTTCAGAATCTTTATGAGACTTAATTAATGGATATTTATTAGCTATCTGGATCATTTCTAACTAACACATAATGCTGAAACATTGATTACTAAGCAATAATTTTCAGTTTGTATGCATTTGCTTTTTAGTTTCATATGCTATAGCAAGGCTACATCTTTGGGTCACTTAATGAACATGTTCATTTTTGCTACTTTGCGAAGTATAAAGTATTACTGTAGACAGTTGTGTTCTATGTATTCATGAGCTCTGTTGAACTGGTAGCATGTTGTTATATACCATTCATGGTTGTCCATGGGTTTCTCTGTGGAATAGATGTTACTTTGGTTAAAATTTTCTACTTAGAAGAGTGGTTTCAGAGAAATACAATTGTGTATGTACTTCTATTTTTCAAGGAAAAGAGTAGTTTTGTTCTTTTAAAAAAAGTGTTTTTTGTCTGTTTTTTAATCTCTAAACCACTTGTGCTCTTTAATCTTATTGAGAACCAAAAAAGCTCTTTTGTGGGTTATAGTTACTGATGTTTACCATATTGGAAATTGAAACGGAGAGTTTTGTAATGTTTATTTATTGTTTAATTTGATGATAACATGGATGAAGGCATTGCATGCTAATAACAACTTAGTAATATTATGAAATTAGTTTTTACCACGCTAACATCCTGAGGCTGGCCCTAAGGTAGTGTCCACCTGTTCCAGAATATGAAAGAGCATAATGAAGTACAAGAGTTGAAAATGAATTTTATGTGCTGTGGTTTGTAATACTTCAGTTTTAAAAGCTAATAATATGACATGTGTTAAAATCTTAACAGTATGTGCTCAATTTTGATGGGCTTGTTTCATTGTTTACTGTTGATTTCTTTCACCTACACTATGGAAAGAGTTATTCTTTTGTTTCTTTCTGTGTAATCTGCCTAGATAACAAAGATTTGATGTCTGACCTGAATAACTTCTCTATGTGTAAACTAAAAATAAAATCTTGAGCCCCTCACTGACTAAATGGACCCCTCTTGGCCAAGGGGACCCAGGAAGAAACTTAAAACTGAGTTCCGAGCCATGAGGAGAAGGGATACCTCATTATACTCCCTCCCTTTTGGAGTTTAGACTCATTGCAAATGGAACATAAGGCCATGAAAGGCAAAAGTTAAGTCACACCTGCAGGCCATCAATCTGCTTAACAGATCACTTTGAGTCAGCATATTGTGGCTTGCTCTGTGATTAACAGACTTCCTTATCTTAAAACTTTCCTTTCTTTTAATTCCAAGCCTTTAGACAAAGCTTCATTTCTTTAACCAATTACAAATCAAAGGTTCTCTGAACCCACCTATAACCTCCATCTTTGAGATGTCTCTCCTTTTGAGGACAAAGTAATGTACACCTTCCATGTATTCATTTATGATTTTACCTGCAGTTCCTGTCTCCCTAAAATGTGTAAACCCAAACTGTAACACAGTCGCCTTGGGTGTATTTTCTCAGGACCTCTTCAGATATGTTCCCCAGCCCACAGTTACTCATGTTAGGCTCAGAATAAAACTGCTTTAAGTTATTTTACAGAGTTTGGGTTTTTTCCATTAACATATGGTTTACGTCAACTTTACCATATCTTTGGTTATTTAAAAGTAAACAAAATTTTTTCACTTAAAAAAGTGAAAGTTTTTATTATCATGCTACCTTCTATGTTTATTTTTATTTATTTTACTTTTTTCTTTTTTATGTTTATTTTTAAATATTTTATTGTCACTTTGAAATGACTAGCCATCTATTTTTTCTCAGGTTCCTATGATACAATTTCTATCTTAAGTGTTAGAATCTCTGATGACTTATGGTTTTTGCCTCATATCAGATAAATAAAGCAAATCCTTTGATGTGTGTTTATTTTTATGCCTGTATAAGAGTCATGATTTTTCCTTTTTCTGAAAATTATCTCTTAACTATATTTTACTTCTATATCTTTCTATGAAGGTGATAGAAATATTAAAATAAATTGAGTATTTTTAACATGCATTTTTAGTTTTTGACAGATTAATATGACAAAAATAAAATAGTATAGCGATTATTCAAATAGTTTCATTCGATGATTGTGGTTTGAACTATGTATCTTACCAATAGAGAATATGCATTATTTTTAAATGTTCATGCAAGATGTTTAAAAATTACTCATCTGCTATAGTGTAAAGCTCAATAAATTCCCAAATTATAGATATTTTATAGCTTATAGTTGAACAGCATTAACATAACACTCAAATATTTAAATAGTTTTACAAATATTATTTCCAACATTACCTTTAAATCAAAGACGTAAATAAACTAACAAAGACTAATTTGGAAAAGATTTCAAGTTTTAATGTTAAGAGTAAATTGCCTTTATAATCAATAAATTAAATGTTAACATGTTTTGCACATATATGTAAATATGTGATTGTAAACATTTGATGGTAAATTTTAAACATACACACTCACATATATAGCCTCTCTCTAAATACATAAAGAATAGCAGAATGCATTCAATAAAGATTTAAATAATTCCTACTATTCACAAACTTTTTTTAGATACAGTGGAAGATGCAAATATCCTTAAGTTATGGTGACTGCTGCTCTCATATATGTCATACGTGGAGTAATATTCTTTGAGGTTGCCAATGACTATTCAGAAGTGTCAAGTCAAAGACAGAGTGCAAGTTGAGATCAGATGACATGGAAGGCAAAGCTGGGTCAGCACTTCCTGATTTATAAGGAATGAAAGTGGAAGTAGCAATAAGCTATATCAGGAACAAATTCAGTGGAAAGCAATTCACATTTATTTAACTATCAATATAAAAATAAGTCTAAGATATAAGCCAAGACCAGAGGAAAGAGGGGATGATACAGAATCAGGTGAAGGAAAATAAAGAGTGCATTTGGGATTTTGAAACAAATTTAAAGGCAAAAGTGTCTCTAATTCTGATTGACTTATCAATCACCACTGATTGATAAAACTCAATTTTCTTATTTTACTCCATACTTCTTCCCCCATAACCAAAAACTAGGATGGAATCTAAGCTTTGGGTAGTTTCAGTAAAAGAAAGTTTTAGTTCTGCATAAGAGGGCATTAGGTGCCATGATCTCTGGCCCACATGTACCCTGAGTCAAATATTGAAGTTGACATGATGTGGTAAGCATAAGTGCTTCTATAAGGCATCAGAATTCTATTCCTACACTCGTAATAAAAGATGCAGAGCTGGCAGATGCATGTAAGATGGTCTTTTGCCAGACAGTAGAGTCATATTTAGAAAAAAGGAAGATTTAGAAAAGTGATACAATCAAAAAGTAGACAGTAATGGTTATGATAGTAACTATATGGTAAGTGACCAAAAGAACTTATAGTCACCTTCCTGTGTTTTCTCCTACACAAAGAGGTACCTGCTGATGGTCTCTGGGTAACCAGAAAATCAGCCTAAAAAGGCATTCATCTATTTGAGAAATAGAAAGAGATTGTGGCTGAGAAGTACTGACATGTGAAAATATAGTTTGCATGATGAAATACTTGTGGTAAGCACGCTTAGGTCACTGTTAAAAGTCTTACAGGTAAAATGTGGTGAACCAAATGGATTATTCTTGTATAAAACAATGCATGATTGGGTATTAGGTCTAGATGTGTACTGTATGGACCCATCTATGGGTTATCATTGTTCTTACTTGGTAGAGAGAGTTCTTAATTGCTGTTCTAGTTACCAGTTAAGAGCAGTGATGACTCATGGCTAGGTCCTTCCAAGAACATGGATTTCAGGTGGCTGGGCACTTCCTGAAATGCCTAATTGAGCTCTTTCCTCCAGACCCAAATTTGTAGATCCATGTTACAAAGAACAAGCACTATTACTTAGTGATTAAGTGCTATATCACTCAGGGCATCCTAGAGGACTAGATAGAACATTCATTTCTGCTGTTCTCCCTTCCTAACAACAATAAAACTACCAACCACCTCATGTACCCAGATAACTACTGGAGGCAAGCTGGGTCTGGAAGTGGAAGCCAACTTCAGGCTCTGCTAGGATCTGAATGGTCAGAACATAGCACATGGGAATATGGAGTGAAGGTTCCTGGTCAGGGGTCTGAATTTTCTGATTCTTGCAGAGGGCCGAGGTCATGTAAAACTACGGCTTGTGAGAAGATGCATGGTACTTGGTATTTTAACAGGGAAAAGTAAAATTGTAATCTGGCAAATCACTTCTCAGCAGAGGCCAAGATTACTGGAGCTCCTCCCACCTCTCGTCGGATTTCCTCTCTAGCCATTGAATTTGGTTCTAGAAGGTGAATAAAACTCTGACTGAGGGAAAACAAACAAAAAAAACTATCAACTGAAGAGAAAAACAATTACAACAGGCAGATCAGAAAGCTTAGAAAATAAAACTGTTGTAAGAGATGGGCATTCTCTTGAATATCAAACAATAAAAATAAAGCATTAATGGAGAATGGAGAATCAATTAGAAAATCAAACAAAGGAAAGTGAAGTTGTTGATTCACAATAAAGACATGCAGTGGATAAATTTAAGCAAAGAATGGTCAGGATTGAGACCTGTGGCTGATTTATTGCATCAATATCCTCGATTCTTCTTCCTTTCCAGTATTCATGCCATTTGCCATGTGAGTTTGCTCCTTTCCTTAAAGAAAGGACATTTATTTACTCACTCCTAGAATCTATGCTGAGCTTCTGACTTGCAGTGGCAAGTAGAATGACCAGAGTGATACGGTGCCAGTTCTGAGCCAAGATCTCAAGAAACATAGGTGTTTTCACTTGCTCTCTTTCTCCTCTGCCTTCATTACCCTTCCTGGAAAATGTAGCATGTACAGCAGAGCTGAGTCATCCCCAGTAATTTCAGCCAAGATCATTCTAGATCAGCCAACTTACAAGCTGACCACCAGACATATAAGTGAGACCAGAGAAACTACTCAATTTAGCCCAGCCTAAATATTAATAGCTGAACTGAAAACTTACAAGCTAAATACATGTGTGTGTTATATGCCACTGAGGTTTTATAATTGATTTTGTTTATTGAGCTACATTAAATTTCCTATAGATAATTGATATGAAACATGAGTGGGTGATCTAAAAGATCAAAGGGAAGAAAACACATAAAAAATACAAAAAGATGGGAAGTATAAAGAAAAGATTATATTTATGGAGGACAGATATTCAGAAGTCATAAAATGCCAGTAATAGGAGTTCCTATTATTGAAGAAGAGGAAAATAAAAAAGGAAGGAGAAGCCATGTTTATCTAAGTAACAGAAAATCATTTTCCTAAACTGAAGAAAAATTTGAGTGTGCAATTTTACTATCACAATTTCAAGGTAGCAGTAAAGAAAAAGACACATGCTTTGGTATGTCTTATCAATATTCTAAATCAAATGATGAAGAGAAGATTTTGCAAAACCATTTTTTTTAAAAGAACAAATTCCTTGCAAAAGTACTAAAGCAGAAGTTGGCAAATATTGGCCCATGGCTAAATCCAACCCACTGCCTGATTTTGTAAATAAAGTTATTCATTCACATATTGTTAGGACTGCTTTTGTGCTATGATTGTAGAGTTGATTAGTAGCGATAGAGACTGGCCTGCAAAGCCTAAATTCCTTAATATCTGGGTTTTTACATAAAATGTTTTCTGATAGTTAAAAATAATGGAATAATCATCTTTATTTTTGGTATATTGAGTTAAAAGGACTCTGAGCTTGAAATTCTATTCCCAACCAAGACATAAATTCACCAATTGGATTAAAAATAGTTATAAATATGCAAAAAATCAGAGCATATATTAATCAAGCACCCATAAGAACAAATGACCTGAAGGAAGACCATTGAACACCAAATGCATTGGAACTGAAATTTCAATGCAGGGGAAGAATTAGATGAGCGGGTAATTGTAGATAAAGAATTTTGCAATAAATGTAATTAAATCCAAATTGATTATGAGAGAATTATTATATACAGTATAATTACTAAATATGAATTTGTGAAATGGAAAAGACATACTGCAAGAAAAAACATATTTCAGCAAAACCAAGGAATTATGAAATACCGGGGGTGGGTGAATAAAAGTTTTCTAAACTTCATGTAGGGGATGAGGACTCCAACAAAGAAAAAGAAAAGCATTTGTTACATATACTGTAGATAAATGTGTAGGGAAAGTGAGGAAAAAAACTACAGAAATGGAGAATCAATAAATTAGTCAAACACCTGATTTACCAAGGAACGAGTAGAATGACTAGGATGTCAAATAAGCTTAAATGAGAAAAATTGAGATGACGACATAGCAAAGTAGATTAAATGGCAAACATTAGATAGTATGGTGTCAGTTTCCATACTACCTGCATGTAGATATAAATTTCAGACTCAATAAAATATAAATATTTGGCTATACATTGTTTGCAAGAACACTTTAAAGTAATAAAAAAGTTTGAAAACAAAGAGATGGAAAAAAGATACTAGCAAAATACAAACAAAACAAGGCATAAGTATTAGACTTAGTATCAGAGAAAGTGGGAGTTAAGGTTAAAAGTACTCAAGAGGATACTGAAGGGCATTACACAATGATAAAAGGAACAATTTATGAATAGGATATAAAAGTCATAAAGTTGCATGCACCAAGAAGATAGCAGCTAAATATATAAAGTAAAATATTAGAAATGTACATTGACCTTGATAAAAATGCAATTGTGGGAGAAGATTTTATTGTACCACATTCAAGAATTGCACAGATGTAATAGACAAGAAATAAGTGAGGGCACAGAAGCATAGAATAATGCAGTCAATAAACTAGATTTTATGTGTGGGTATACACAGATATACAATATGTACATCATTGCATCCTACGAAAAAATAAAATGCATTTTTACTTATATTCGTTATAGTAATCAGTCTTGTCCATAAATAAATAAAACATTTTTAAAAGAAGAAATTTTATAGTCCACAATCTCTCATCACTATCCAATCTAATTTTTAATATAAAAATATTCATCAAATATTAACTTTTTACAAATTAAGGGTTGTTTATCTGTGTGAACTTTGGGGGACAAAGAAAAGTCAAATCTGAAATTATAAACAGTCTAGAAAATAAAGAAAAGGCAAATAAACACTTCCATGTTGGTTAGGAATATTTGCATAAAATTGCCAGAGAGCCCAGATTGAAACTGTTTTAGTAATAATCTCCTATAACAAGGAATCCTAAGATAGGCCACTTCCAGGGTTACCTCAACAGCTCCAGAACATCATCAGGGCCTGTGTTTGTCCCACTGATATGTCATGCCCTCCTCGGTTTGTTGGATTTGGTCTCAGTCCTCTCTTTCTCACATTTGCAAGAGGGGTGCTTCATTTCCAAGTATCATAATCAAATATGCCAGTTTCCATGAGCTAAAGAGACCATTTCTTCCAGCATATCTCTTTATATGAACAAAGAGATCTTTCCCCAAAGATCCATTCACATCTCATTGCCCAGAATCTGGTTACATGTCTAAGCACAAACCAATCTCAGGTAAAATGAATTTGATCCATAATTTGCTTACATTAATTAGGATTACTTGATTGGGTTAAATGGGCATAACGGAGGCATGTATGTCTAAAAAAGGACAAATAGAATCCAGCAGGTGTCAAAGAATAATATACTTCAAACATACAGAATATAGTCCACGAATACAGCCATGTGTCTGTGTCTAGAAGCCTATCAATGTAATTAATGTATACAAAGTCTATGATCATCTTAGAGCTGCTAACAAGAGTCACCTAATATAGTTAGAACAGAACCAAAAGTGGTGATGAAAACCAATTAAAGAACAGTATCGTAATACACTGTGATAGAAAACTAAAATCACTATTAAAATTAAAAATAAGACAAATGTCTGCAATTATCATTATTATTGACATTTCTTTTAAAGGATGTAGAAAATGAATAAAGACAAGAAAACTAAATTATCAACCCCAAAATAGGAGAGGAAATAATTGATAAATTTCTCTTTTAAATTTTGTCAGAAATAGAGTTAGAAAAAAGGTGGCTGACTAGAGACACCGGTTGCCATATTGTCCTGGGACGAAGGACGGGTTTTGGATAGAGGAGAGGGGGGGATGGGAACAGCTCAGGTGTAGTTTGGTGGGGAAAGGTGCTGGAGTCTGCTGGAAACTTCACGGAAAGAAATCTCAAAGTGCAATAAGAACGGGGGGAAAGAAGAAAAAATGATACTGACAGAGATCTACGCCAGAGAAGCTCGGAGCCCCATGAGGGCCATAGGTGGGGGTTTCTTTTCTCCTTCCCACACACCTTGGTAGTCAGTCAGTGGCTGCTGAGCTGCTGGAGAGATTGTCCATCCACATGAGCCCAAACACTGTCGCAACCACTGAACTGGCACCCTCTTGACTAAAGCATCAGACTTCCAGTCCCTCTAGGGATTGGCCCCCGTGGCCACAGCCACAGCCAAGAGGGCGGACACCTACTCCTTCACACCCATGCTGCCCCTTTCTCCGCCCCAGGGAGCTCCAGCCCTTCAGTTTTTACCTGACCCCTTCCCACACAGCTGGTTCCCAACTCCTGCCCAGATTGTGGTGGGACCTGGAGAACTTGTGTGATCCCAGAGTTTGGGCATTCCATGTGGGCTTCCTTCCAGGTAAAGAGACCTCAGGAACTATAGTGATGGTTCTCCTCCATTCTTCTTTTTCTTCCCCACTTCTCCCCTGCCCACTGCAGCCCAGAGGGGCCACTGCACTGAGACTTTCAAAGGTGGCCCCCTGCACCCTGCTGGTGTGTCCTCCAGTCTGAGGTTTCCACAGAGAGAGGGGCCCACACTTTTCCCCTGGAGGACCTGCAGGGGATCTAGGGTGCTCAGACTGGGAGTTCCCCACCATTGACACTCCCCAAGGATGCCAGTCAGACAGACGGGTGTGTGGCTGGATCCTGTACCTCCAGAACTTGATGGGGCTGCTTGAGGGCACAGAAGGGAGAATTGAGAACTGAACTTCAGAGGCGGAGGGGCCATGTAGGCAGAACAGACAGGAGAATGCACTGTGGGTCCGAGCCACAGCAAACTGGTGGAACACCCAGGCCCGCACAGGAAAACCACACTTTGGATTGGGGTTGGTCCATGGGTGGGGCGGGACAGTCATGGCCCAAGACGCCATTGCTGGTGAGACTCCCATTTCCAACCAGATACTGGAAGGAGTCTCTTGCGGTAGGGGAAGAATGAGGAGGCCAAAAGTCACCCCTGATAGCCAGTCTGTGAATGGCAGATGGCCTCTTCCTCAGGAGCAGAGTTTCTGGTTTCCTTTCTGGTTTTGTGGGGCCACTTCAGTCCCCTTCCTGGCAGCCTTCCCCAGCAGGCTGGGAGCTGACCTTTGACCCTTGCCAGGACAGTTCCAGGACATACATCTGTGGAGCCTGAAGGCAGGCTCACCTGACCTAGCCCCACCCAGCCTCGGCCCTCCACCCACCTCTGCTGTGGTGGAGAACAAGCAATCCCCTGGGAGCTTCAGGGCCCTGCCCACTGCCTGAGCATTCCAGTGCTTCTCCTGAGTGGCTAGAGCCAGTCACAGGAGACAGGCACTGAAGAAGAACTTTTTGGTTGCCTCTGTCCTGCAAGTACCAACTTCTGACAGGGAGAACAACTCTACAGCTCCTTACAGCGTCTACTGACTCAATCAAACAGGGCATTGCTTATTCCTACTCACAAGCACCCACTTTCTCAAAGATTAAGGTGGGGGTCCCAGTACAATTTACACAACCGGGGGGGAGGGGAAGATAGCAGAATAGAAGCAGCAAGAGGGGCACCACTTTGTAGGAGAGGAATAAAACACAAAACTATAAACACAAAGAACATAAAATAATCGGACCGAACCAAGATTAAATGTATCGATTGCAGCAATAAATGTAAATGTACATAACTGATTAAATGAAAAAATATTTTCAAATTGGACCAAAAAATAAAACTCAACTCCATGATGGATTTGTGATACATAGATACATATCTAAAACAAAATGATTATAAAAATATAAAAATAAGATAATGGGCAAAGTTATACAAGGCAATACTGTCATAAATAGGATTTTTTTAGTAGCCAACAATTAAAATTCACATACATAAAGCATTAAGCAAGAAAAACGGGCACTTTATAAAACCAAAGTTAAGACTATCACTGCATCAGATAATACCAGAACATACACAAAGCAAAAACTACATGAAATACAGGGAGAAATAAACCGAATTGCACTAGTAATCTGAAACTTTATTTCACAAATCTCACTGTATAATCAAGTATGTATATGAGAAAGACACAAGAGTAAATAATAATAAAATTAATCAGGTAAATTTTATTATTATATAAATAATTTCATATAAATTATGTCATAAATAAATAATATATGGTATCTAAATTTATCGTGTATACATAAATATACAATATTATTGATATATATGTGTTAATAATAAATATTTACTTATATATAACAAACTCTATATCCTGTAAAAGGATTCTATGGCTTTTTTTTCCTTTCAAATTTCACAAACATCATAAAAAATTGAGTATATATATTAGGCCACAAAGAAAATTTCAGCAAATTAAAAAAATTAGAAATATTTAAAATCACCTTTTTTAGTAAAAATAAAAATTGAAATTAATGGAATTGAAAAGCAAACAGTATCGTCAACTGGAAATCAATAAATTGTGTATACAAAAATAATCTCAGTATTCAACTCTGGGTCAAAGTGGAAGTAGAAACTGGCTTTGTAAGATTTTTAGAAAATTAATGTGCTAAAAGAGTTAAATACCAGTGCCTATGGAGTGTAGCTTTGAAAGTGTCCAGGAAAAAATAGTAAGTTTTTAGTTACAAAATAGAAAATAGTAAAAATAATAATAATAACATAAATAGATAAGACCAATAGGTAACCAATTTAAGAAACAAGGGGGACAAACTTCAAATGCAGAAATAAAAAGAGGAAAATACAAATAGAAAATGAGATTATTTAAAAATACCATAGAAAACAGTATGTTCAACTGTAAGCAAATAACTCTGTAAATGTGTATGAAATGAATAATATTCTAGGAACATATAATTTTCCACATCGAGTGTCAACTCTCCCAAAGAAGGTTAGAATAATCTGTTAATTAAACAAAGTTAAGTTGAATAAATTATTGCAGTAAGGGAGAACACAAACTTAATGGAGTTTTAATAGTGTCTCAGAATGGGGAGGTTAAGACATATGCGTAGAATTTTAGAGTCTGGGTTAAATGATTTAAGATAAATCTGTCAAGGTGGGTAACAGTTGGGATTGGACAAAGTTCATGATATAATATGTAAAGATTGTTGGGCACGATGAGATGAGGGTATTGAAACAAGCCTCATAAATAGACCGTTATGTATTAAGCAAACTGCTTGCCTAGCTAAACAGCCTGTTGTCTATTAGAAGAAATATTTGCCAAAGTGAGCAAACTAGATAAATTGGTTTTCAGTAATTTCCTCAAGCTAATAATGAAGTTATTTATTAATTTATAGCCATATCTTCTGGTCAAGAATTTCCTTGAAGTAGTAAAGTCATGCTGGCATTAAGTGGCAAAAGACCACAAATGATTTGTGGACTTGGTTATTAGTACTGGTAATTAAATTATGTGAAAGTAGGTGGTTTTAGTTCTCAATCAAAACTACCTTAGAAGAGAGAGAAATTCTTACAAGACCACTTTCCAAACATGAACAAGAAAATTTGGGGGGAAAAGGCAGTATCTTCTCTTGTTTTCACCTTTAAAGAATGGAAAAACTAATGTTATATAAAGTGTTCCAGAACATCAGGGAAAAATGTAAATCTATCGATTTCTTGTTATGAAACAAGTATAATATTAATATTAAACCCCTACACCTGCAAAGTTTCCACACACTAACTTTATTTGTGTATTTATGCAAAAATCTTAAGTATAATATTGAAAAACAGAATCCAGCAAAACGTTTAAAAATCATGATTAAGGAGGATTATTCTAAGAATGTAAGGATAGTTCAGTATTGGTAAATCTTTTAATATAATTTATTTTACTACTAGTCTAAGGAGAAAACTGATATAAGCATCTTCACAGATGCTGAAAAAGCATTTAACACCAAAAATTCTCATTAAAAACTTTAATGACATAGCAAGAAATTAATACTATTTTAATATAGCCTTCTTATCCTCAAGCCAGTATCATGCTAATGGAAAATATTAGAATTTATTAAAATGTTAAACATACACTACCATATAATCTATCCACTCTACTCCTAGATACTTACCCAAGAGAAACAAAAGCATATGATTGTATAAAGACTTGTACAAGAATGTTCATAACAAAAAAAAAAATAAAAAAATAAAAAAAAGAATGTTCATAACAACTTTATTTATAATATTAACAATAACCAAATTGGAAATAATCCAATAGTCCACCAAGTGATGCTTAGATAAATGGAGTGTGGCATATCCATACAATGATATACAATTCAGCAGCAATAATAAATGAACTATTAATACATATAAAAATGTGGATGAATCCCAAAATAATTATACTTACTGAAAGAAGTCAGGCCAACAATAATAATAAAGAGTGCATATTATATGATTCCATTCACATTGAACTCTAAAACAGGGAAACTAATCTATGACAGAAGGCAGGTCCTTGGTTATCTGGAGCAAGTAGTTATCTGGAGTAGAAGGAATGTCTTACTAAGGGCATGAGGAAAATTTTGTGGGAAAAATGTACATTCATTTTTTGAATGTGGTGATGATTTCACAGGTGTATACATATGTTAAAAGTTTCCAAACTGTACATTTTAATTATGTGCAATTTATGTCTATTACACCTCAATGAATGCTTAAATATTTTAAGATTAGCTGTAAATGGTGAATGGCTACCATATTTGACAGGATAGCTCTAGACTGTTGTATTAGCAAAATAAGTGTAACTAGGAAATATAGGCCCAGATCAGGATAAAATCAAGTAACTGTATTTTGCTTTTGTGAGATCTCTTTTAAAAGCCAACTCTCCCTCCTGTACATCTCTATTTGTACACTTTTAAAGGTTTTAAAGAAGGAGTAGAATGGGACCTTTTTCTGCTACCTGCCTGAAAGAAGTGTATAAACTAATCATGGAGATATGAAACGATAAAATAACTTGAAAGAATAGAAAGACAAATGAACAGCAGAGGAGGAAGTACTATTACCATTTCATAAAAAAGTACTAATCAAGTTCAGAGGACTCGTAAGTAGAGTCAGAGACGATCTGAAAAATTTTTACAAATGTGATGAGACATTACTAGATCTGGAACCAGAATGAGATGGCAATCAAAGGTGGGCTGGAGAGCATGAAGAGTATTTAGAGACAAAGAAAGCTGGTCATTAATTTTTTTTGAATGATAATTAACTGCCCCTAAACCTTCTCTTCTCTCTTCCCTCCTCTCTTCTTTTCCTCTCCTGTCTTCTGTCAAATAACCCGGGCTTCTGTATATACTGTTATAAGGAAAGCATCACGCTGGAAGTTAGAATGCTTTTGTTCTAGTCTCTTTTCCATCGCATATTAACTGTGTCTTTGGGAAAGTTGCAATCTCTTTATATCAGTTTGTAAGGCGGAAAATATATGTACATAGTAACACCTGCTCTACTTATTTTATAGGTCTGCTGTGAATATGAAGTGAGATCATGAATATAAAAGTGCTTTGAAAATTGCCAAGTGCTTTAAAAGAGAAAGGAATTATTCTTTGCCTTTATAGGAGTAAAGATTTTATTTCTAAAAGCACTTAGAACAATTTGGGTATTTACATAATAGCTAAGAAAAGTGCACTTGTGGCAGTGAGGAACAGAAAACCTAGATTTTTCACTACCAAATTTCTTTATATCATCCTCAGCGGTACTTCATTGTTCAGCACAAAGTGAGTACTAAGTAATTTTTGATTACATAGTTTTGATTCCACGTTTGATTACTGAATGCCCCACTTATGAAACACTTTTCCAAAATTATCGAATAGTGTTAAGAATCTCTTCATGTGAATATGTTAACTTTTATATTTGGTGGGAAACTCTTGAAGAACAGAAAACAGGCTACATATAAACTTAAAAAAAAAAAACTTAAGAGTCTCCTAAAATTTCTATCAAATAGCAGACCTTCAATAAATAAATCTTGCAGGTTTAACAAATGAGTTTTCTAACACTTAGATGAAACTAATGGAGGGTCATGAGTTTGCTCAGCTTTCTGGAAGCCCTTATATTTGAATTCAAATACTGTGTTCAAAATATACTAGTTTCATTTGCAGAGTTGTTAAAAAGAACAATACCAATGATCCTCTGAAGAAGGATGAATTCCTACATTTCCCCCATAACTTTTACACACAGAAACAGCTATAACCAAGAGTGACTTTCCATTCCCTTAGCAAATAAGATTTAAAAATGTATAATTTGCCTTTTGAAGAAAGACACATATTTCTCCACGGTGTGCACTATCTGGAGGATGGACACACTTATAGCTCAGAGTCGGGTGGGGCAAAGACAATATATGTAACCTAAACATTGCTACCCCCGTAATATTCTGAAATAAAAAAACAAAAAATAAAATCTACCTCTATACCAAAATGTACAGATGAAACATGAATATTGTTTAACTTTTTAAAAGAAACTCTAAATAAATGCCTAAATTTTTTTAAAAAAGAAAGATACATATTTATAAAACTCTTATTCAAAAGTAGACAAAATTTTGAAAGGTAGAAACAAAGCATTCCACACCTCTGGATAAACTGAGTGATTCTGCTCCTCTTTTTTCTCTTTATAACCAAATGTCTAAGTTATGTTTGCCCAGGTGCATTTAGAGTTTGATAAGACACAGTAGTAACTTCAGAATTTATGCTGCAGGACTCAAGGCAAGGTGTCAGTGAGCAGAAGCTTGAATTCATGCCTTCTCAATCTCAAATGTGAATCGAAGATGGTGTTTGCAATGGAATTAGGGCATTTGACTTTCAGTTCTCAGCACTAACCATTTCATGACCCTTATTCATCATACTACTCCAAATGAGACATTTAATTAAGTGTGCTCGCATTTTAATACTCCACTTGATTGGCTATAAACCCAGGAATGCGTGCAGATCGTATTGTACTCTTCTTCGTTATCTTTCGCACCATACATTACTTTTCATGTGAAGCCATAACTGTATGCTCCATTATGAGCTCTTCTGCTGGAAATTCAGGCATTCTCATTCCACATCCACAGCAGGATGCTCGCTGCAATCAGACGAGCAAACTCAACTTCTGACATTCCTGTTAACATTACATTAAACTTTGCAATGCTGCGACTCCCTGACAATACTGAAAATAAATTTCAGAGATGTGTTTCCCTACCTGAGTCCATTATTTTACCTAAAATACTTTCATCTTCTTAAATTCATCCAAATGCTTCATTTATTTGGTGTTAGAATAATTTTCATTCTTCAAGAAGGACCGCTACTGCCCTGCTGTATCTCCCTCTTGATCACCCATTCTCCAACGTGGAGTGGTCATCGGTCAAGACATACGAGAGGTGGGCATCAGCGTTGTAATGATGGGGTCCTCCCCTTTCAATGTATATGTCAATTTGATTTGACGTAAACATGAAGTGACAGTGTTTACGCTTGTAAATGCCAGCTCTGCCTACTCATGTGTACAAACTGTTAAGATTAATTTCTTTCATAATAAGGACTATGGCAAGCTCAAAAAAGCAATGGCTTCGGTGTTGGATGGTTGTCTGTTTGAATCCCAGCTCCGGGACTCACTACCTATATGATCTTGATACATTGTGTTATCCTTTCTGGAGCTCAGTGTTGTCGTCTATAAACAGGGGATAATAGTACTTATGTCGAAGAGCTCTCATAAGAATTATACATAAATTGTTGATGTATATTATATACAAATGCATATTATTCTTACATTATTATGCCTCTTTATGTCCCCAGTTAACAGCAATTACCCCTCCCTCCAACCTTCTTTCTGTAGGCCTGTAGGTAGGTATTCCAGCCAGCTCAGTACTGTGGTTATTTACATGCCATTTAACCATTGGTAATGCTGTTGCTTGAGTATGCAAGCACATTAAAAGCTCTTAAAGACAGATGACAAGTGGCCCTCAATCTAATAAATATTCATGATTGATCTATGGCCTGACAGAAAGCTCAGTGTAAGGTGGAATGATGCTTAAGAAAGAAAAAAAAATACAATATTGAAAATAGTTTTCCCTTCTCCACCAGCCCTCATAACTTAATAAGTTATTGTGTCAGTAGTCTTCATTTCTCTTATAGATACAGCTTACTTTATGAAAACATAATTGTGGAATACTCTGAAAAGACTAGGTTGCTACATCTGGTTTGGGGGACACAGTAGTAGCCTTAATTGAATAGGGGCCAGATGTCACAGTAGGGACAAGCTAGAGAAAAGCTCTTAGATTTGCATTTTTTTTCTCTCATGTTGCCTGGACGTTCCAGTGCCTGCTCTTAAGTTACTAAGAAGCAGAAACAGAGAGTAGCAGCACCTCTCAGTGCCAGCCAGGGATCGTGGGTGTAATGTCAGTAAGCCTTTGTTTGGGACTAGAAGCAGACAATATGCACAATAAGACCCATAAACCCCTGAGCATACTTACCCCTAACTGCATATCCCAAACAAGGCATAATTATAAAGAGGAAGCAACTCTTGGAAAGTCTTAGTGCTTGGGGCAGAGGACAACAGGGGTTCTCTGAAGAGCAGTAAAATTTAGTCAAGCTCAGATTGTAATACCAGAGAATCTTCACCCAGAGGCACATTTTTCTCCATCTCTACTTTTCCTAAACCAACAAAAGGATTCAAAATAGACCCTGGGACTGCATGCTTTTCCTTATGCACGTTAGCAAAGCCCAGGCTATTCTAGAGGAATATGAACTAACAGAAAACCCAGCAACAAACAAAACAGATACACAAGTAGCACTACTATTATAAAAAGAAAAAAAGTCACCAAATGAAACAACTTATTCCAAATGAAGAATTAACAACCATTTTATATTAGCCTAACAAACATCCTTAATAAGATAAAAGCAACATTTGACGTTAAAAATTTAAGAGAAAAATAAAGAATTCAATAGTTAAATTCAATAATAGTATGTACAAAGCTGGAGAATAAATTGATAAATTGAAATATCCACTCAAGGAGCACTTCAAGATATGAAGAATACATAAAAACAAAACTATAGAAAAAAATGAACAGATATAGAAGATAGAAATAAAAATTCCAGTACATGTAAATATGTTTCATAGAAGGAAAGGGGAAAAATCATTTGATGAAGAGGAAGAAATAGTTGAAGAAAAAATGACCAATAATTTTTAAAAATTAAAGATGTTTTAAAATCTCAGATTAAAAGTGTAAAAGTGTTCAACATTATCAAAAAGGAGAGATACTAAAAATAAACATTAACTTAGAAATATTTGACCTTAAAAACATCAAATATAAAGATAAAATTTTGAAAACTTCCAGAATAAATGAGTAGATAACCTACAAGGAACAAGTACCAGATTAATGACAATCTTCTAACTAGTAACATAAGAGCCAAGAATAAGATCTAGTGATGTACTCACAAGGTTGAGAGAGAAATAGTAATTTCAATGTAGAAGATTATATCTGGCTAAATTATTATTTTTAGGTGAAGGTTAAATAAAGATATTTTAAGCCCTACAAAACCATTTACAAGACCTCAGGCGTGCAAAACCTCAGTTTTCTAGTCCTTAGATAAATTAAGATTCCACTGAAAACACTTGTGGAGAATTATTCCAGTAGGAAGAGAACTAGATCCCAGAGTATGCCCCAAACTATATTTAAAAAGTGAGTAAATAATCAGAACAACCAGAAAACTGACTTAAACTTTAGTAAATAACTTCATCGAGTGATTAAGATTTCCTAAATAAAAAACATGAATCCCATCTATCATGAGACTCTTCTCATAAACAGGAATAAACTTGATTTTTTTAAAAAAAGTTCTAGCTGGTTGAATTTTATTTTTGTATGGTATTGAACTACAGAACTGAGGCTGATTTTAGAGAAGTTAACATAATTTCATCTTCTCAGTAAATTCTACCCTTCCTAGTGGTTACATTGGGAGATTTACACTCATGCCTATGGTACCTATCTTCAGAGCAAGTTCAGAGGCAATAAACAATAACAACAACAAAAACAATAATAAAATAATCTGATTCATTTTCTTCATCTTATGTTTTGGATCCAGAATTACATTACCTAATGTAGCCCTTCATTTTACTCTGGATTAAATATTTTCGTACTATTTTCCAAAATCGAATTCACCTGTAGTGCGCAGAAGACTGCATCATTGCAGATACGAAAAAGGTGAAGACACTAACCTTAAGAAGATTGTGAAGGTGCTAGTGCACACAAAAGCTGTCTCCAAATCGTATTCATTTATGGATACCAAGCATTTCTTTTGTGAGCCTTCAGATTATTCCTCCTCCCACCCTCGGCATGTTTATTCTGCCACTCCTTTTCATCCTCTAGTCTCCTGCTTCCGCCACATGGCAAATCCCTAACCGATTCATTTCAAGTTGTACATTACAGCCACTGACAATGATATGTGCCTTTTTATTAGAATAACACTTCTTAATATTAAGGGATTCAAATCTAATTTCCAATTATGAAAGGCATAGTAGTATATTTGTGTAGCCTGGGAGTAGGGGTGTATGTTTAAATAGGGAGGTAGAAAGCTTTTGTAGTCCACAATCTCTTCACACACATTTGAATGGAAGGCTGGCTCAGGATTCATTTGTTTCTCCTTTCACAAACAAAATCATGATGGCTTGTGAGAAGCTAGTATTTTTGTCCATCTGTGATCAATCTCAATAGCTCGAGGGGATGAAAATCCAACACATGGTTACACCACCATTTGACATGACACATAAGCAAGAGAGTCAGACACTCATTTACCAAAATGGATTGAGCAGAAAATCCCAGCACTTTAATGTAAATGAACGGGTGAGTATCTAAGAATCTAGGTCTCTCTAAGCAATGGCAAGTAATGGATTTTTGAGCTCTTCAACAGCACAGGTCCCCAAAATAGGAACTCAAGTAATCCGTCGAATATCAACCTCCTAAATGTCACAAGAACTTGTTGCTAAGACAAAGTTAAATTTGTTGCTTACTAATACAAGGGAGACTACCATCTCAAAGAGGGAAAATGGCAAAGTCGCTACATTTATTGAGACTCGAAGTCTTGTTTAAAAGTGCAGAGAATGTATTAAGATTAGGTAAGGATCATGATATACAGTCATGCACTGCCTAAGGATGTTTTGGTCAATGACAGACTGAATATTCAACAGTGGCCCCATAAGATTATAATGGAGCTAAAAATTCCTATTTCCTAGTGTTCTTGTAGCTGTTTTAATGTCATAGTGCAATGCATTACTCATGTGTTTGTGGTGATGCTGATCTAAACAAACCTACTGGGCTACCAGTCATATAAAAGTATGCCACATGCAATTATGTACAGTACATAATACTTGATAATGATAATAAATGACTATGTTACTGGTTTATGTATTTACTATACTTTTTGTCTTTACTTTAAAGTATACTCTGTCTACTTATAAAACTAAGTTAACTATAAAACAGCCTGAGGTAGGTCTTCCAGGAGGTATTCCAGCAGAAGCCAACAGTATCATACGAGAGGACAGCTCCACATGTGTTACCGTCCCCGAAGACCTTCCAGCGGGACAAGATGCAGAGGTTGGAAGACAGTGATAATGATGATCCTGACCCTAGGAAGGCCTAGGCTAATGTGTGTATTTGTGTCTTAGTTTTTAACAAAAAAGTTTAAAAGTAGAATAAATAAACTAATTAATTAAAACTAGAAAAAAGCTTATAGAATAAGGATATAAAGAAAGAAAATACTTTTGCACAGATGTACAATGTGTTTTATCTGTGGTCCCCAAGCCCCAGGCTGTAGACCAGTACCAGTCTGTGGCCTGTTAGGAACCAGGCTGCACAGCAGGAGGTGAGTGGCAGGCGAGCTAAGCTTTACCTGTATTTATAGCCGCTCCCCATCACTTACATCAGTGCATAAGCTCCACTTCCTGTGAGATCAGCAGTGTTGACATTAGATTCTTTTAGGAGCCTGAACCCTACTCTAAACTGAGTATGCAAGGGATCTAGGTCGCACGCTCCTTATGAGAATCCAATGCCTGATGATCTGAGGTGGAGCTGAGGCAGTGATGCTAGTGCTGGGGAGCAGCCACAAATACAGATCATCATTAGCAGAGAGATTTGACTGCACAATAAATGTAATGTGCTTGAATCATCCCGAAACAATCCTCCCCCTCAGTCCATGGAAAAATATCAATATGAAAGAGTCAGAAAAGTTAAAAAATTAAAATGTTTACAAAGTAAAAAAGTTATAATAAGCTAAGGTTAATTTATTATCTAAGAAAAAATATTTTCCATAAATTTAGTGTAGCCTAAGTGTATAGTGTTTATAAAGTCTGCAGTAGTGCACAGTAATGTCCTAGGCCTTATATTCACTCACCACTCACTGGTGGACTCACCCAGAGCAACTTCCAGGTCTGCAAGCTTCATTCATGGTAAGTTGCCCCATATAGGTGTACTATTTTTTTGTCTTTCATACTGTATTTCTAACGTGCATTTTCTCTGTTTAGGTATATACAAACACCACTGTGTTACAATTCCCTACAGTATTTAATACAGTAATATGCTGCACAACTTTGTAGCATAGTAGCAATAGGCTATGCCATATAACCTAGGCGGGGAGTAGGCTATCATCTAGGTTTGTGTACGTACACTCTATGGTGTTTGCACAATGATGAAATCACCTAAGGACACATTTCTCAGGACATATCTCCCTTAGTAAGTGATGCATGACTGCAATAGTTTAGGATGGGTGGACATTTGAAGCAAGAGATTAAAAGAATCTTGGGGTATAAACTGTCAGTTGATGCTTTCTATTGAAGAATTAATGGGTCTTTTGAAAGATTCAGAAATAAACAAAGAAGCTATTTGAAACTTTCTTCTTTCTGGCAAGAGTCTCCTGGAATAGTAAAATTATGCTAACGAAAACAAGGTGATGGTCCAGTCACGTTTATGCAGACAGTAACAGTGTGGTACATAGTTTTGGTTCTCAAATTTTCCCAATTCTCAGTAATCCACAAATACCTCTAATAATAGAACATTAATTTTCATATCCTTTAAATCTTAAAATATTGTTAGTGTATTAAAACATTCAATAAGTGATGAATAAATATAATAAATTCATTGAATTAATGCTAGGGTGTAGATGACATAAAAGAACTTTTAAAAAATGTTTTGCCACAAGAACCAGTAGCAAGATTTTATGGGTCACGTGGGATGGGGGAAAGAACCACAAAAAACAAGAGGAATAAGATGCAAATGAGAGAAGAAGAAAACACAATATTTACATTTCTTAACTTCTCCAATTTTCTAGGAATTCTTTGCCTAAAACCACCATTGCGTTCTAAAGGCTGCTAGAAATTAGGAATGGCAAGAGATCTTTGTATATATTTTAGGAAGAGCAGTGCTGCTATTTCTCTGGATTTAGGATTTTACTCTAAGCAGGGAGGATGGGGAGCCCTTTGGGTTCTCTGTGCACCTGTCAGTAGGGAGACTTTAAAGCCAAGTGTTGGATTTTCTCTCTGTTCTCTAGAGATTCCTCTGAGAAAGATTGGATCCTTTTGAAAATATCTGGAAATAAAGTCAGTCTGTATGTCTGACTTTGAACTTTTACAAATAATCAGTCAATGTGAATTATTCAACCTGGAGCCTAGAGGAAATCAGGCATACAGTATACTGCAATCCAAATAGTGGGCCCAGAATGTAGAATCTTATGCATGTATGTTTTATTTGCTTTAAGTATAAAACCTATCAAGTAAAAAAGTATTTTTCCAGGTAAAAGCATAGAACATGGTTATTCAATATTTTATTAGTTTGACTTTCAACTTTTAAACATTTAGACATAATTTGTGTGGGCCTCAATTTCTACTCTTTGCCTAAAATTGTGTGTGTGTGTGTGTGTGTGTGTGTGTGTGTGTGTTGGGACTGGATTGGGCAGTTTTGGTAGAAAGTCTCTATGTTTAAGATAAACACAACCCAAACTGGCAGAATTATTTCCAATGAAAATCTTACCTTCTTCCCCAAACCCCCCCTCTTTTTTGAGACAGGGTCTTATGCTGTGGCTCAGGCTAGAGTGTAGTGGCATCATCATAACTCACTGCAACCTCAAACTCTGGGGCTCAACCATCCTCCTGCCTCAGCCTTCCAAGCAGCTGGAAGTATAGGCATGCACCACCATGCCTGGCTAATTGTTTTCTATTTTTTATTTGTAGAGATGGGGTCTTGCTATGTTGCTCAGGCTGGTTTTGAACTTCTGGCCTCAAGTGATCCTCCAGCCTTGGCCTCCCAAAATGCTAAGATTACAGGCATGAGCTACCACATCTGTCCCCTTCCCCAATTTGTAACAGTTTTTTTTTTTTTCTGTTAGAAAACAAATAGGGGAAACTGAATTAAACCAAGTGTGAGAAAGCCTTAGCTCAAAAGACTAATAGATGGTGACAAAGATGGTGTTTAACTGTTGAAATTAGGTCCCAGAGAAATAGCTAAGCCTTTGTCAAAAGAAGTTGATTCTTATCAGACATAGTTAATGTTTGGCTTTTACTATGGGAAAGGGGCAGATTCCTAAAAGAGCTTTCAAGACTTTTATAGCCCAAGGCATCTCTAACTGAATTCTCCCAACTGAAAACATAGTCCACCCATCCTTGATTTATAAAAGCACGGTTTATATATATATACATATTCTCTTTTATAGAGAATTTTATGTATCCATTTTTCTTTTTAGGAAAAATTTTTGATTTTACTAAGAAAAGTTGTTACCCTAAGCTGTGCTATGTCCTGACATATAAAAGAAAGTTGTAGCTAACCTCTGCTAGTGTTGACTGGTGAGCCAGCAGTCTAGGTGGAAGCTGAGGACAAGGGATGGATTGCGCCTTTGCAGTATGAACCAATCCCACTTAGACCATGAGAAACAAGAAACCATAACTCCTGGGGGAAATAGTCCAAAAGGTCATCAGTAAACACACTGGCTGACCCAGAGTCATGCTAATTCTGACTTGCCATGTTCCATGCCCATTCCAGATTCTGTATCTCCTAGCTACCTGATAAGATCAGTGGCTAGCAGTTTTGGGTATAGTGTATACAAAGCAACTTTGTCCCACATAGAAAACACAAGCAAGGAAAGCAAACACACAAAGAATAAAACAGAAAACAGAGCTCTTTTCTCCTCCAAAGTGTGTACCAGTAGAAAGCAAAAAAGTCTGTGAGAAATGGCAGGCATTTTAAAAATAGTGTTGTTGTTAAAAATGTAAGAAGCTATAAAGAATTCTAAGAAACACTGGGGCAATTTGAAACCACTTGTTCATATAATTACCTATGCAGAGGCAGTGGTTGAAATAGAAATCTGTGGTTGCCTCAGATTGCCCAGCTGGCATGGTGAACCTTATGGTGGAATTAATTTCCCGCCTCAGATCTAAACCTTTGGTGTCTATATAGGTTGAAAGTTCTTATAAGAAAAAGGCTCAGTAGTAGTTGGGGCAGAGTATGCAAACTGGCCAAAAACTCTTCTATCAGTAAATTGCCCTCTACTGACTCCTTTGTTCAATGGTTTACCCTTAGCTTCATCCAAAGATTACCCACTTCTGCCCTAAAAGAAATAACATTCAGGGGAGGCTTGGGTATTGGTCACTGACTCGTCCCAACAGCTTGCTTTTCCAAGTGTTTTCAAATAGCTTCAGAGAAATCCCTGTTTATCTGAATATGCCACCATCGGAAAGAACGGCAAAGGATGTTGGCCACTGCTTTTTGTCATTTCCATGGAATATCACCTTTATAATATGCTCTGCAGGGCATAAACAAGACACATGAGAGAGATTCCCTACCTCAGTGAACACGGGAGTCTGGCTGGACCACAAATGGGAGCATAGGAAATGAGAATACTATCACTGTAAGATAAAAGGTACTGTCTCTCTCCACCTAGTTCCTACACATGCCCAGAGCCCTCATCTTCTCTCTCTTCTGTCTATCTAAACTGCCCTCAGATATTTCAGTAACACTAGGAAAATGTAACACATTTTTTAAAAAGTCACCCTTGAAAACTTTAGATTTTAAATTGTTCAATAGGTATGTTCTTGAACCAAAGGACTGGCTCCTGACTCCTTTCCATCTGCCCTCTGCCTACCTTCATCTTATAGAGGGAGATGTATTATTTCTAACTTATTTATTGATTTAGCTATTGATGCGTTTATGGAGTGTTTCTATCAGTTCAATGTCCAACCTATGCCAGTCACACTGACTCATGCTGAGCACCCAGAGTGTGAGTGGTAGATAGGGAAGATTACAGGAGCTCCTAGGATACAAAGAAGGGACATTCTAAGGTCAATGGAAATTGAGCTGGTGTCACAGCTGAGAATGTAATATTAATTAAGATCTGAGTCAGTAAGAACATTTTAAGTCTGTAGGTTGAGTTGAAAGAAAAGAAATACTGACTCTAGAGGGCAGCATTAAAAATGTTAGCTGGCATTTTTCCACTCTTCCTCCAGGGTGCCATGACTGTTAAAGTGGAATTGAAACGCATCCCTCCCAGTCTGGGGGCCATTTTGATCTGACAAAGCAGAGCTACCCACTGTGCTAAATGTGCTGCCATTATTTCTCTGCCCTCATTCTTAGTTACAACTGCTTTCCAATTAATATCTTGGGTGCATTATAAGTTTGCTCTTGATGCCATTCCTTTAATAAAAAACAGGCTTAAATTGAACTCAGCAGTGAACAATTATTTTTTTATAACTATAAATTTCTTTTTTTAAGTTACCAAAGACTTACTCTGTTTTATAGATTTCCTGCCCCCCAAGACCTCAAATCACAAAACATAATTCTATTTTTTACTTATTTCATGCAATAGGTTTTCTGGAAATCTTCTGTTTACTCCTCCAATCCACTTTTTACACTTTTCTACCTGTTCTGTCCTCTGGGAAGCTGATTTCCATAAACTCTGTGAATAGAATCCCTTGCTCTATAGCTTCCTCTTGGATTTGACCAATTGGGAACACTGGCAGGCAAGAGATCAGAGATTATTTCCCTAGTCTCCTCCCTGTTGGGTCAGTCACTGCTCGTCTTATCACTCAACTGCCTATCACCCCTCCAGATGGTGGGGGTGAGGGAAGGATGGGAGGGTAGGGAGGGCAGGGAGGGGAAGGCTTTCCATATAGCCTTTTTGTCTCTGGGTCCCAGTGACTATTTCTTCCCTTTGAGCCCTCATCTTTGTAAGAGGAGTAACTAACCTCAGAGTACTGCACCACTCTATGGTTTCCCAATGCTTATTACTTAAGTGCCTATGGAAATTGTCCACTTATTAACTAATGTCTCCTCAAATTAATCCAATTATAATATACTTTTGTTCCATGTAATATACTGATACAATGGGGAAACTGAGTTAGGGATTGTTGGCCAGAAATTTCCTAGAAGTGACAGGGTTGAAGTAATTGCATTGTCATTGAAATAGAATGGCAGCTGATAGACACTTGCTCACTGTGTGACCTTGGCCCAGGTACTTAATCATTCTGTGCCTGAGTGTCCTTATCTGTAAAATGAGTGCCTTAATTTTCAGGTTTCCCAGGAATATATAATTCATGACAAGTACTAAGCACAGTGCCTGGGGCAGAAAAAAGTTTCTCATTGTGGTAGAGAGTAATCAATCCAGTCATTCAGGTGTTAATGAAGCCAATAATCCAGTTTCTATCATCGCAGAAGCAGGCTTCGCTCAATCGCTTGGCCACTGAATGCCTTTTTGCACTCTTAACCCTGGATAGACATGAATTCATTGATTCAACTAATATTTATTGATTGCCTATTATCTAAACGACATCATGTTAAGAGCTGTGGCGAATTAAAATAAGACATAAGTCTAATTTCTTGGGAAGCTTGTAGTCTATTAGGAAGAGAGACAAAGGAAATTACCACCAACTAGAAATCTAGGAGGTTTTAGCCACTGTCTCAGAGCTTCAAATATTCTTACCCAGGTAGCTAAATGCCAAAGAAAGAGAGCAATACATGGAAAGTCAAAGGTGCAGATGTGCCAACAAAATAGAATGTAAAATATTTAAAGAAAGAAACAATTCCTTTGAGTCTGAAACTGGTTATCTTGTAAAGGCAAATACAGGTGATTTTGAAACTTACTTCCAGAACAACCACTCCAGAAAAGGAGGTGTACTATTTTGTATATAACAGGCAGTTGATCCATCCACAGACTCTCTTTATTTTATGGCCATTCAAATCATGATTTCAAAAATCCACACTCATTTTAATCTGTTGTTTAAGTGATACAAAAAGTGCATCCAATGTATGCTTTAATTCTACCCAGATATTAAGGGTTTTCTGATCTCTTCAAATGCAGATTTAAAACACCTACTCCATTATCATTATATTGGTCTATCACATTTAAATAATTTTTTTTTAAATGGAAAGCTCACAGTCATAAGGGTTCATGGGGCACTCCTGCAAAGAAGCATTTGATTGACTTATCTGAGACTTTAATTTTTCCTTCAGAAAAATGGGCAAACATTGATTTCTTCAAAAATAATTCCCATTTCCATCCAATTTCAGTACTAAGCCATTAAAGATGCATCAATATCCTTAAAACAAGTGTTTCTCACCTATTCATCCAGATGAGAAATATGGGAAATTAAGATTCTTCAAGGGCAAAATCATTGCTAATATCATGCTGAATAAGTGACCACTATTTCAACCTATACATAAACGGTTTGATTATTATATTTATAATGACTAGTTTTAGCACTTTTCAGCCTTCAGAATTTTCTGAATTTCTTAGGGATCCATTTATAAAAAGGAAACAAAAGTAAAGAGCCTTTGGACTAGTCAGTCGGTGTTGCAGGATTCTGGTTGTGTGACTTGGAAAGGGAACAATCATTTTTGCATGGCCTCCTGTTTTCCCTAGGAGTTGGAGCAAGATCCATGGGCCCAGCTTACTGCCACTTGAAACTCTAGTGAGCATGCTTGGATGTGTGAAGTTGAACATTAAAGGTACATCAAAGGACTCGTAAATAATTTGGCTAGTCAGCAAATTACTGTAGGCTCCAGTAGTTTCCAACGATACAGATAATTTCCCACATATTGCATATCCACTATTATTAAGGACAAGACACATGATTCTTAAATCTATCAAAGATAGTCTATCTGGGAAAGAAAACAGATACAATAGACAAAGACATGCACAGACATACAAACATACCGACATGCACACAGGCATACACAGATATAGACATACAGACATACAAACATGCATGTACACATGCATACAAACAGAAATACATGCTATCTTTCCATTTCTCAGAATGTCTGGCCATTACCATGCTTTGACTGATGTAAAACCATGTGGCAGGGTGATGTGAGACATCAGAGATGAATGGTAAGTTGGTTGTGAGATTTTACCACATATTCCAATCCTTCAGGGTCTTGGGCTCGCCAAACAGTGCAACAGAGACAGGATTTGTAAATTCATTTTGTGGCCAGTGGAAATTGACAGAATTTACAGTTATCTCAGCCCTTTCCTTGTTCCATTTTCCACAGGAAAACTGCATCGGCACATCTCCCCCGTTATTTCTAACTGCAAACTGCAAACGTCCCAGATCCTGACACAGCCTCCATTTAAGAGCTAGTCATATTTAAATAAATGCTTTGAAAGACTGTTTGCATTCACAACTGTAAGGGCTGGGTCCCCTGTGGGTGTGTGTCCTCACCTGTGCATGTGCTACTAAGGAGAGCACTGTTAATTTGCAGAAATAAAATTTTGGAACTTTATAAGGGGAAAGCATGTTAGACATCATATAGATAAGTACTCTTCTTTTAAAAGTGATATAGCTGAAGCCCTAAGAGGTAAAACAGGTGAAGTAACTCTCCACGGTCACACAGCATCTTCACTGTAGCTTCTTTCCTTTCTTACTGGAAGGGTATCTGACCCTCTACCTTAGGACACATTCAAAGGTGTAGAGCACCCTGCTGGTGACACTCATATAATTTACTTAATGATCACAACAGTCTCATGAGGTAAGCATAATCCTATCTTATAGCTTAGAAATTACCTGGCTAGTAAACGGAGGGGTGTGAATTGGATCTTAGGTCACTGCACTATATTGCCAGTGATGGGAGCCAAATCTGTCTCCTCAGAGTCTTCAATTAAAATGCAAATTCACCTGGGAATCATCATAGTCTTAGAAGCCTAATATCCCAGTCACTGCTTTAGGGGGGAATTAGTTGACAACTCAGTGAGAGTAAGAATTGAACTCAAAAGTTGTGCTTGAGGGCTGGTTTTGATGGCAAAATGGCAGAGGATAAGCCACCCATTTCATAGCTTTGCCTTGGGCTGTCCCTACTCGATTCGCCCAAAGCTGCATGGAAGTCTGGTAGGGGAGCAGATGGAAAATGCATTGCCAGATAAGAGCTGGATCTGTCATTACTAGAAAAAGTGAGCCCATTCCTAGTGCATCCCCTCCCATGAGAGCCCCATCCAGAAATGGGTTTGCCCTGAAACCTCACAGAAGGCTCATTTTCTGGCAAATAGGACAAGGTTCCTCCAGGCAGTCTCATCACTTTGTGGCCTCTATGATGATAATATATTTGTGCCTAATCCATAATTAACTGGGAAGAGCATAATATTAATTATTTTGCTCAATTGTTAATCAGTGGGGTGTTTCCCTCCCACATCCCTCTCCTTGCACACACTAACCTGTCAGACTCTAGTAATTGTTGCATGAACAGGTTTGGGTAAAAATCTCTAAGGAGGACCAATTCTCTTGTTCCATTAGCAAGAACACATATAGATCATTTTCAGCGCTAATCTAGGGCTAAAATCAATTATGTCTCTTGTATTTAAAAATTAAATCGACTCGCCATGGGAGTAGGATGAAGGAAAAATACATTCCTCCTATTATGTGTAATTACAATTGTAAAACATTTTCCTTCGAAATGTAATTGCTGCCTGCAGAGGCTGAAGCCGGCAAGCTTGCAGAGTTTAGTGGAAAGGTTGGGCTTTCTTTCGGATTTCTCTTTGGGCTTTTGTTTTCCACTCCTCCCCAGACCTCTTTCTTCCTCTTCATTTTAATGCTATTACAACACTGTGAGGTCCTCTAAGGCTTCTCAACTTTCAAAGAATCTCAAAGATAGTTTAGGGCTTAGGGAGCAAAAACCAGGGTAGGGAAAAAAGAGAGCTAATTACGCCTGTAATCTATATGATGAAAATTTCAATCTTATTTGTATTTATTTAGTGTTCACTGTGTGGCCAGGCCTGAGTTAGGTGTTGTGGGAAACACACACACACAAATGACATAGTCTCCATTTTGATGAATGGCCCAAGTATAAATTATATGAATAATAAATAGCTTTTTTTTTAATTGACCATGATAGACATTCCAATTTGGGGGGAGGTCAATAAATTAGAAGATCACTGAATTGATTATGGGTCTCTCCTAAGACTCAGTTCTCAAACTTGTCTTATTTTTTCCCTCGAAAATGCCACCATTTCTCATAATTTCAACAGTTCCACTGAGGAGTATTTTGATTACAAAAAACAATAACCAATTCTAGATAACCCATATATGGAGTTGCTACATAAATACAGGCCATTCAGTAAAATGTGAAGTCCAGATAAACAACTGATATTATTAAGCATAAGTATATTCTAAATATTGCATGGGTTATACTTGCACTAAAAAGTGTATTCATTGTTTACCTGACATTCAAATTTAATTGGGAGTTCTGCTAAATCTGGGAAACCTACTTATATAGAGAGAGGCATTTATTATTAGGATATAAGATTTCTCCAGAAACTCAAAGGGTAGAGTTACAGCTTGACCTCAGAAACAGACTAAAATAGTGATTCAGAGTACTGAATCCTCTCTCCTGCCTCCCATTTCTATTTCTTATATATGTACTTTATTCTTTGCTTTTACTTCAAGCAAGCTTCCTTTGTTTACCAATGAACATCATGGAAAATAGATGCTGCCATTTAATTTAATGGTGAGCTAATACCTCTTGTATTAACCTGGATGGAACTGGAGACCATTCTTCTTAGTGAAGTATCACAAGAATGGAAAAACAAGCACCACATGTACTCACCATTAAATTAGAACAATTTGGTCAACGCTTATGTGCACCTATGGAAACAACACTCATCAGAAATCAAGCAAGTGGGATGGGGGAGGAGGGAATGGGTAAATTCACACCTAACAGGCACAATGCACACTATCTTATCTGGAGGATGGGCACACTTTGACTCAAATGGTACAAAAGCAATTTATGTAACCAAAATGTTTGTGCCCCAATAATATTCTGAAATAAATTTAAAAAAATAAAAAATAATAATAATTAAAAGAAATAATTTCCTCTTTTAGGGAGATAAGCCATTCCATAATGGAACAGTTTAGTCCCAATTCCAAATTTCTGGGTGAAAATACTTACTGGTTCAGCTTTTGTCAGTTGCCCACACAAGGACCAATTAATTATAGTCTGAAATTAATGTCATATTTTACAAACAAGGTGACTTCTGTGAAACTGTGTATGGATGGTAAGGTAAAAATTCTAATAAAGTAGTTATGGTACCAGAGAAAATTGTAAGAAATAATTTGGTGTCCACTACAACATATTAAATTAGTGAGCATCAAAAATATATCATTTTAAAATCTCATTTTGGATTATCATTTGCTAGAATGATTTACTTTGAAATTCATTGTCATTTTAAAATCACTCTAGTTAAAACCCATATCTTTAGTTTTCTTTTAAAATTAACATTCCCATTCAATTTCTTTTTGTCTGTGTGTGGCAGTATCACGCTCGCCCATCACCTTCAAATCATTATTGACTCTTTCCTTTACCTCTGTTCCTTCATATCTAATCAGTCTTCCAGCTCTAGTAATATTTCCATTAAAATATCTTTTAAATTTGTTTCTTTCTTTTACATATTCCATAATTCTATTTGTACTTTCACTACTTGTTCTGAATTAATTAGGTAATATAAAAAGTCTTATGATTTACTTAGGTAGTATATCAAGTCTTATAACAAGTCTTCCATATTCAGACTCTTCTCATTTCAATGTACCCTATATACTAATTAGTTTTAGATTTTTTAAAAACACATTGCATATATAATCTTCTTCTCCAATTCAAGCACAGATCACTACAATCTATAGACTCTGACATGGTGAATGAAATAAGCCTTGACTTGAAGTCTTAGCTGCTTGATCTAGAATGAACCTCTGAGTTCATTTTCCCTACATTATAGGATTATTGTTCAAATTAAATGTTTTTAAATTTATTGCTTATGGTTCTTAACACCTTATTTGTGTTCTTCAAATGTTATCTATTATTGACATTCAAGGTTTTAACCTGATGCCCCAAATTTTTCACCAGACATTTTACCTGCTAGTTATTTCTACAAACTCTCTTTTTGATACAATTAACCTATGCAAAATCTCCTAAACACTGCTTGGACATTGCAACTCTATGCTTTTGTATATAATAAACCCCCTACCTGAAATATTATCTATGCTTTTCTTTCCTTATTGTAGTATTTCCTATTTGGTGAGGAATACCTGACGCTCTATAACTTTCACAAAAGCTGTTTTGAGAGTCCCAACTCTCAGTAATATCTCTTTTCTTCAAGAAGTTTTGATATCTGTGGTCTTCTTTCATATTCTTGAATAAGGGTCTAATAATTTTACAATATTAGGGACTTTTTAAGCACATATCCTGTTATTACTAACTATATTTCAGGCTCCAACAGAGAAGAGGCTGTGGTTCCCTCATCTTTGTATGTTTAATCAATGCAATTATCTCTTAATTAGTATAATAGAATTTAATATAGTTGATTATGTTAAAATGCAAAAGATAACAGAAAATTTCAAAATAGTTTCACATGCCCTCTCTGGAAATAAAATAGAGAGAAGTGGGAACATCATGGCAATTTGGAAAATCTCTCATAAACATTATCCCACAGTACCTATTCGTAAGTTTATAGAATCATAGAAGTGTCATTGTAGAAAGGGGTCATGATAAGGTTTTGAACATCCTAAAACCAGATGTCTGTCTGAATCGCCCTCCAGAAATTGCACTTTATTGATTCTTTCATTTTATTAAAATATTCACTTAATAAAAACAGATTTGATTCCTGTAGGCTTCACAAATTACAGTATATATTTCTCTAATATGTTCATTTTATTCTGATCATCAAACCATTTTTAATGAGTTTTCAAGACAAATTGACTGGCCAGCAGTCAATGAAAAGAGGAGGAAAGGTTAGTTTGGAAATAATTACTTTGACTGTCACGGAAAGATACTGTCACCAAGTGTCCTAATGATTAATTAAGAGAAATAGAAAAAGAAGTTTTGAGTTAAAAAAAAAACAAATATTCTAAGACATACTGATAGCAAGACCTTATTTTTCCATGAAATTAGATCAACTGCATGTTAATTGCCCTTGACAAAATAGTGACAATGCTGTTCATCTGTAATTACTTGTCAATTTCTAAAAAGACATCACTATCACCCTAATGGTAGAAATAATAATGGCAATGTAGTAAAACTAGCAATAATAATAGTGGTTCTATAGTTAATATTAATGAAATAAATAAAACAGTCTGTATGTACCAATTGGTATATGATTATAAGTGGAATAATCATTCATCCACCATCATTGTAATTTGCATAGAATTAACCCCACCGCCTGAAGGCCAGTTTTAGTAGACCTAAGATGATCTCCAGCACCAGTGATGGCAAAGGCCTTTGCCAATAAGAGTATGACACTCCTCTGGCCACAGGGAGGGTCAATCAGCTTCAACAGTAGAGAATCATCGCCATGACACTCTGAAACACATTTGACAGTTATGGCATTTGACCTCCTTTCCCCACATCTTCTGGAAATTATTGAGGAAACAGATGGGTAGATTTGCTTCTGGCAGCCACTTTGTGACCATGAAGGTACAAGGATGAGAATGAAGCTGGCATTCAAAGGATGGCAAAGGCAGTACCAGAATAACAGAGAAATGAAGCCAATACTCTGATAGAATGGAGCCTGGACTAATAAATCCTAGACTTTCTACCAATACGAGCAAATAGCTACCTTTTTTGTTTAAGTTAGTTTGACATGGGTTTATTATTACCTGCAATGACAAACATCCCAATCAACATATAAAAGGAAATCACTTTATATTTTACAAACTACTTTCATAGGCTTCATTCATCTTGATTCCACATAGTGATTGGTGAGCTAAATGTACAGATATTATCACTTTTGTTTTATAGAATGTGGATATTTTGAAGTCTCAGAAGATTAGAGGATTTTACTAAAATAAGTACAGCTAGAGTCTTAGCCTAGGATTTTGGAATTCCATCAAAATGTTTTTTCTGTATAATGTTACTAAACTGATTAGCAAGGACATCAGTAAGGCAACACTTTCTTCTTTTGGTAAGATTATTGGGCCACGGAGTTGGTTAGGTCCTTCTGAGTCAAGAGTGAGAACTAAAACATAACCCAGGGAAGGAAAGTGGTGGATCCCATCCAACCTTCTGTGACACTGTCAAATCTCTAGAGTAAATCCGTTATGTAATTTTGTTTCTAACCTCTACGTTTCTCTCCTATTTTTTGTAACATATATATATCTTACACTTCCTCAAAATGATTAAAAGGCCTTTCAGTTAGTCTTGTACCTTTCTGTCAAAAAGAAAGTCTTAGATAAACTCATTAACTCTAAAGTATTAAAGGCTTAATTAAAATACAAATCCTAAGCAGAAAAATTTACATTTCAATGAAGAAGAATGAAGAGGGTTATATTCACCTTAAAGGAATAAAGCAGTACTTGTGGTATGTCAAGCATCAGGAAGAAGATTGTTTGGGGGCAAGAATGCATTACCACACTTCACAAACCACACTATTAGATAATTGCCTTCATAGCTCTTTGTAAAGTCCACCAAAATAGGAGGGCATTAGATTATCACTCAGGCAGTATTGAAGGCTATATAGTGCCCTCAATATACAGGGATATTTTTAGAGACCTAGATATAGGTAGAATTTAAAGGAATTGGCCATACTCATGATTCCAATTTATCAGATAGTTGCAGGAATTTGAGTGGGTTTAGGAGATTGAAAGTGACCTGCTATTTCAATTACATTTTAGTGGTATCTTAGGTTAGTGTAAATAATACTTGTAATAACACATATATACATGCACATATATAATGACATATTTAAGTATTGAATATTAAGTATTAAAATGAAACACCTATATATCCAAAACTATTTTCTTCCTTTTTACTTACAAAAATAATCAGGCCCAATATGTATGTCTTCATGATCTAATTTATTTCTCTCTTCCCACAGATAACCTCTATAAGATTTTTTATTTATCCTTTGCTTGAATTTTTTCATAATTTTACTAAATATTTATATATAAACATATGTAGTATTAATAGTACTTTTTCAGATTTTAAGTATTCATAAATTACATTTTATCAAACATTATTCACTTACTTGAGTTTTTTGGGGGGGTTTTATTTGACATTTGTGTTTATTCCATCATGTGAACATAAATAATCCACAATTTATGCACCTATTTTCTTGATTTGGGATGTTTAAATTGTTTCCAATATTTTATAATAATGAAAGATACTGTGGTATATATTCTTATGCTCATTACCCTGTGCTATTGTGCTGGAGTTTCCCAAGGATACATAGATAGGTAGGTGTAATAATTATACTCCTTTCCACAAGTATTAGAGTTGTTCCATGTCCTTGTCGACATTTCCTGTTCTCACCTACCTATCCACCCTTTTTCCATCTAATGATGACAATTTAATTTGCATTCCCTAATTACCAGTGGGATAATCACCTATAATCCCACTCACTGTTAAGTTGGAACTATAGTATTAAAGTCTTCTTTTCTTCTATGCAAAAAGTAAAAAATAAAAAATGCTATATAAAAGATTATATAATTTTTTTCACTTCAAGACATTTTCCTATGCCATTTAATTTCTGTAATTAAATTTGACCCCAGTGCTTAAAATCCTTTAATTTTGGAAAATTGCTTAATCTCTATGCTTCAGTATTTTCATGTGTAATATGGAAATAACTTTGCACTGAGGTTTTCTTACTGGATTAAATAGTATAATATCAGTAAAGTATCTAGACATGTCTGATACATACGATCTCAACTAAATGTTAATATGCTTCCATTTCCATATGACTTTCTGAGGAAATATGCTCATATTCACACAAGGCCAGCCACAATTTCAATAGATGTGGAAAGAAAGAGACAAGTTAAAACTTCCTGATGAATAGCTGTGACATCAATTTATCAGTAGGTGTCACTGAGGCATGTTCTATCCTGGCCACTGTGATAATGTTGAGACACTAATTCAGTCACCTGAATCAATCTGGAATGAGTTATACTGGTCTATGGCCTCCTTAGCAGCTTTGTACACCTATTTTAGTGGGAGCTGGGGAGCCATGTTATGTATCATATATCATCTGGCTGAGGAACTTCCACCTTGCAATGTCTTTCTGTCTTACCTGAGGAAAGATCTTTACACCAGTGACCCATATTCCCAGGTATTCCTTAGGACACCACTCACAATAGAGTCACCAAGGAGGACTCTGTATTTCTGTCCACTAAGCCTTGAGTATTACTTTATGCAATTGTGAACAGACCAAAACATTAGACATCATTTATAAGCTTGACAACAGCTTCACAAATACCTTAGGGTGCTACCTTACCTTGGAATCACTATATTGAATTATAGGCCATTGCCATTTTAGACACCCAAGATAAGGGTCTTTCCTTTCTGTCCCTGGTATATACTATCTCCTCTTGTTTTACAACAGCCTGTGGTATTTAAGCTCTGGCGTGTCTTGTTACTAAGAGACTTGGAAATTTGACTTATGGTGAGATAAACATACTGTTTCAAGAGATTCTCAGTTTGGCTACCTTTCTTGGCTTTTCTAAGCTATGAAATAAGAACCCTGAAAGCCTAAATTTATTACATGTGGCTGCTAATGACTTGGCTGTTTTCTTCATTCAAGTAAGAAGTCAGAGGAAATTTGGAATTTGATTTAGCAAGAATCATCTATTAAGGTAGCTTGCCTTTCTTGTTAGTTTTGTTAAATCTCTAAAAAATATCTTGAATTTAGACTGGGTTGACCTTGTGCAATTTCCCAAAGGGAGTCAGGTGAATGATAATTATGTGGTTAGGGTCAGGAATTAGGTTTCTGTGCTGGTAAACAAGAGGAAGGAAAAGTATCTTTGGAGACAATAGGGAGACACATTGGAAGGATTGAACTATAGCAAAGTCCAAAGAGGAAAGCCAAGTTGCACACTAGTAAGAGCAAAATTAATAAGCCTTGCAAGGACAGAGGCTGGAATCCTGGTCTACATGGAGGATGTAAAACTTCTTTAGTCCTGGTGGGGCAAGAATAATAATAAAAGTAGGTTGAAAACAAGCTGGAGAGGGAGAGAGTGAGGTGAAGTTGGGGGTAGAGATGAGTTTTGGCATCACTGCTCGCCTGACCTGTCCCATCATACTAGGGACACACTGGACACATCTAAGCAATTGTCCACAGATGATCCAATTTAAAACTGAGCAGATTTTCACCAATGACACGGATATGTGCAGGCTCAGATGGGAGATAGTCATTCAGAGAGTAAGAAACCCTAAATTTCTGCCATCAAAGACAATCAGACAATAGTTAGCCACCTTGTTTGACCATTAGAATCACCTGTAGAATTTCAAAAAATACTAATTCCAGGGTCCTACCTCAAGAGATTCTGATTTAATTGGCCTGGCCCTTGAAGTAGAAATCCCTGCTTGTTAACAGCTTCCCAGGTGATTTCAATATGCAGCCAAGGTTGCCAGCTCTGATCTAGAAGGAAGGCTGACTCAGGTTAACTCGAGTCCTATTCCTACCCAAGAACAAACCTCTGCAGCGAAGAATCACACTATATCTTTGGTGGGGATATAAATTTTATCAGGTTTCTTGCATAGCCCAATGGACTTGAGGCTATCAATCAGTTTTAATCTAATAGATATATTTCAGGCAATATTAAGTAGATCAATAGTCTATCTTGATTCAACTAGCTGGATAATTATTCAGTTCTCCAATTCACTAGGCAGAATCTTAAACCAAATAGAAGAGAGGCTATATTTTTAAAGGATTGGTAGTGCCCCATAATGACAAAGAAATTGCTGGGGCCTATTGTTTTAATTGATTAATATGACAAAATGATAAAACCCAGGCTTTTAAAAAATACTTATGGCTTGTTCTTGTATCCTGGAAATATTCTGACCTAGAAAAGTTCATGGGTTTGAATTGCTCAATAATGAAACACAATGAAGTGAAGACAACACCGTATAGCTCATTTACCTCCTCATCATGTCTTGGAAGACTAAAATAATCAAAAATGAAGACTCCACAGCCTTTCCTGGTTATGACACATGAATTTCATCTTCACTGAGTTTCTTTCTGAAGAGCGAGTGATGGTGTTTAGGGACTCATTGCCAAAAAAAAAAAAAAAAAAAAAAATGAGTCTTGCATGGAAGCATTTTCAGTTCATTAAAACTTCATTAATTTAGAAGCCAGCACGGCAGAACTGAACTGGAATCTGGAGACCTGTATTATGGTACCAGCTTATATCATTGAAGTGATCGACTAGCCTGTTAATCAATTAAAGTATAAGTTTCTTACTTATATCATTGGAATACACAAGATTGTCCTGCCCTACCTAGCAAGCTTATGTCAACAAAAAAAAACCATAGCCACTAAATATTTTGATCTACAGTTCAGTTTGTTTGGTTGCATTTACTCTTACCCTCCCCTATGTGAGGTATCATATTCTCTTTTGGGAATTTATGGAAGAATAAGACACAGCCAAAGTTCTGGAAAACTTTACACTCATCATATTAATGGAAGAATAAGACATAATTCATATTCTGGAAAAGTTTACAATCATGACCCGCAGTCTGAGCTTCATGTAATCTCTGTACCAGCCCAACCATGGGAAACCATTTATTAGAAGTCCTATTACCACCATCAGGTAAAGCCTGCAATTAATCTCATTAGCCTTTAGTCCTTTACCTTGTGAGTCCTGAGTGAGTACCTTTGTGTCCTTAGCCCATTTAATATATTCTACTCTTTAACTCCAATTGTGTAAGCCAAGTTTTGTGAAATTAATTATCTCTACTCTATTGTGTTGAACTCTCTCTCTCTCTACAAGAATGAGATTATGACCCAAAGCTCCAGCCCCATAGCATGGGGCCTTAATAATCAGACTCACATTTACTAGTTCACTCTCTCCAACAATTGGGAACTAAATAATTTGCAGAGATCAACGAAAATTTAAAATATGAGATTAATTGTGCAACTATTATTGAGAAACAGAAGATGGCCACAGCCTAACATCAAACCAAGTGCTGAGCCTTTCTGAGTACAAAGCCCTGTGCAACTGTGCAAACCCAGTGCTGCTCGCATTATAATCCAGTCACTGTCTTGGGTCCTTTAAAAAATATATCCGAAGTTTTTTGTAACTTTGAAAGGAGATGATATCACCCAACTAGTGAGATAAATTCTCATACTCAGTGCTCCTGTTTGCTTTGAGGCTAGCCACAGGACTGGATATTTTGTATCTTAAATCCTCCTGGATATTGCCTAACCCTCTCAGGCTAAAATGTTGCTATTTCTCTTAAGAACATGACCTCATATAGAACTCATTCACCTCTCTCTGACCATTCCCAGTGCTACAGGAGTGTACTCTGTCCTCTGTTATCAACTCAGTGTTTCCTAAGGTGCTCACTTTTGTCCAAGGATAGATACGGTGCTTCTCTTCAACACTTCCCCCTGAGTAATACCCAGAGGCTTATAAGTATCTGGGTGTGCAGTGTGCAGCAGGAAAGCTTCCTATTGGGTGGTCCAATGGTTCAGCTTAAGGACTGCAGTGCTTCCACTCAAATAAAGACCACACCCCTTCTTCAAGGACTCCCATGATTTGTACGTTGGATCTTCATTGTCTATCTTTAATACTTGTCACCTTCTCTCAATTTTTTTTTATCTCTTTATTTCTTTTTGATTTTTAAAATATTTCTCCTTTAAACATTCTGTGATGGCTAATTTTATTTGTCAACATGACTTGACCATCAGATGATTAAACATTTCTTGGTGTGCCTGTGGGAGTATTTACAGAAGAGTTCAGCATCTGAATAAGTAAAATGAGTAAAGCATATTGCACTTCTCAACCTGGTTGTGCATAACCCAAACTGTCAAGGGCCTGACTAGAACACAAAATGAAAGACGGCAATTTTATATTTTCTGCCTGGCCGTTATACTGGAACATCAATCTGTTCTCAGACTGGCACTTCCACCACCAGTTCTCTGGTTCTCACGCCTTCAGACTTGGAGGCTGACTACAGGTTGTTGCACGTTTTGTATTCCAAAACCTCTTGGATATTGCCCAACCCGTTTTAGACAGGTAGCTGGAATGTTGGTATTTTTCTTATGGACATAAACTCATGCAGAGTTAGTTCATCTCTCCCTGGCCTATGACTCACATCACTGGCTCTCCTAAATCCCAGTCTTTTGTATTTAGACTGAAACAATGCCACTAGCTTTCTTGTGTCTCCATCTAAGAAAATGGCAAATGACAGATCATGGGACTTCTCAGCTTCTATAACTGCATAAGTCAATTCCTCATAATCTCTCTCTCTCTCTCTCTATATATATATATATAATATAATTAGTATTTGTAGTTATATTAGCACAACCTTTATGGAAAAATAGTATGTAGATTATATAATATGTATTATATGTAATATACATAATATATATCCTATTGATTTGTTTCTCTGTAGAATTCTGACTAATACATCTTCTGTTTGTTTCAAGACATTATTTGTTGTGCTTATTGTCTTACTTTTTCAGTTTAATCTTTGTTTCCAAAGTGGTTCTTAACTTTTATTTCCAATTCTTCCCTGAATTTTGTTAACTCATATTTGTTTTTTTTGCTAATTATGATTTTTGCTGTTTATTCGTATCTCAAAGCTGATTTTGAAATAGTGCATTGCAGTTTTAGTCTTATTTCTTGAGTATGTATTTCAGGCCTGACTCTATTACTTTTAAGATTATCATTATATTCCTTATCTCTTTTATCTTATAATAACTTTGGTTGGAGTTTGACCTCAAGATGTTTCTGGTGCATATTTGTTATGTAAAATTAGTTTTCTCAAAACTTTAGAAAGAAGCAAAGTTCAAAATTACCTTTCTAAGAAAAATGAGCTCTTTCTTCTATTTTATTGAGTACCACAAAAATATGGGGTTTTTTGTTTTGTTTTGTTTTTTTGAGGCTTCTTCAAGCTTACTTTTATTTGGACCTTCATATTCCTTTCTATCTCTTCTCCCTATTCTATTCAGTTTCTTCTCCATGTGGTACCATGACCTGCAAAGGAGCATGCAAGTACAGTTTTAAGAGTAGATGGGAGATGCGGAGAGAAAGGAACACTTATACAATGTTGGTGGGACTGCAAACTAGTACAACCTCTGTGGAAAATAGTATGGAAATAGCTCAAAGAAGTAAAAGTAGACCTACCATTTTATCCAGCAATCCCACTATTGGATATTTACCCAAAGGGAAAAAAAAGTCATTTTATCATAAAGACACTTGCACTGGAATTTTCATTGCAGCACAATTCACAATTGCAAAGATGTAAAATCAACCCAAGTGTACATCAATATGTGAGTGGATTAATAAAATGTGATATATGTACACCACAGAGTACTATGCAGCCATAAAAAAATGGTGAACTAATACCTTTTGTTATAACCTGGATAGAACTGGAGACCATCCTCCTAAGTGAAGTATCTCAGGAATGGAAAAATAAACTCCACATGCACTCAATACTAAATTGAAACTAATTGCTCAATACTTATGTGCACATATGGAAGTAAAACTCAATGGAAATCAAGCAGGTGGGAGGGAGAAGGAAGGAATGGGGAAATTCACACCTAATGGGTACAATGCACACTATCTGGGTGATGGGTATACTTATAACTTTGACTCAAACTGTAAAAAAAGCAAATTATGTGAGCAAAAGGTTTATACCTCTGTAATATTCTGAAATAAAAAGTAAAAAATAAAATAAAATAAAAATAAAAAAAGAGTAGATGGGTACCAGACTCTGTCTTCACTCAGTCCTGGAGTGTGCAACATTTATTCCATTTTTAGCTGCTGTTCTCAAGGTGGCCTGCCATGCTTTTTATTGAATACCTATTGGCTATTTTGGGGTTATCATGTTTTCCTGTACATTAGAAATATTGTTCCTTCCTTTTGCTTTCTTCTTTCTATTCAGGTGCTCAAAGATCTCACATATTTTCATATCTGGCAGTTTGTTCCCATTTCCTTGTATTATGGATTTGGGGGATATTCTGTTACCCAGTTTTGTCATAAATGTCTACTTTTTTGTTGTTGTTTTGCTATCTCATTGCTATTTCTGTTTTTATATTGGGTTTGGGAAAACTAGTCTGCTATTGCTCAGACCATTTTTCTAGAACCCTTTCAACTACAAATATTCTTGCTTATTTATCAAAATAAGCCTGGCGTGGCCATTACTAGGTCACAATCAGTTATTTATTTCATTAAAAAAAGACATTTATTGAGTCTCTGCTACCATATTTATAGTCTTTTCAAATTATTCTACATATATATTGAAAGTAATATGTATGTGCACATCTTTAAAGTTATTATAGACAATTAGACATTTTAAATTTTAGAAAACACACAGCTCCACCACTTTTCCCAGTTAGTTTTTATAGGTAAAATTTGACTATGCTTACAACATTTATGTTTAGGAAGGTTGATATGACATATTTTCTGCCCTAGTTTTAAAAGTGTCCAGATTCCCAATGACAGCCAGAGGATTTCAAAATTCTTAAATTTGAAGAAAACTTCAAAAGAAACATGTCTTATGTTAGTGACTCTTAATTTTTTCATATCACTAATTTACCTAGTAAACCTCTAAAAAATATAAAATCTCAGGCCCTATCATAAATCGAATGTGAAAGAATTTTTGGGAATATATATTTTGGAAAACCTTCATATGCCATTCTAATACACAAAATAGTTGAATATTACGTTCTAGAGGCAGGGAATTTAATCTGCAATAGATCAGTCACCTAAATGTACTAAAACTCAATGAAAAAAATCTTTAGGACGTGGGCTGAAAATTAAGACAGAGAGGGAGTAAAGTGAAGGAGGAATAACTAGTGTGGAGCCAGCAGACATTGAGAAAATTCAGGGAGCTGGTTGTAGCTACTTGGGGAAGGCCATTACGGGGTATTATGGGTTTGTCTTGTATCGTTCTCAAAATTCAGGACAGGTTTGGTGCATATATATGGCATGAGTACCAAGATATCATCCTCTAAAGCTCATGTAAGACTTGGCTAATTAGTCATAAAACTCTTTTCTGGGGAAATCTGAATATTGCCTCGTAATTTTCATGAAAAAAAAAAAAAAAAAAACAAGAGCAGCATCAGCCGCAAACCAAAACAGCTGTGTGAAATCACTGCCAACAGGTTGGAGTAGGCTTGTCAGTCAAGATGTACTTTCCATTTTTGTTTTAGTATCTGAGCATTTGATATATCAAAAAGAGAAGTCTTGGGCTGAATCTCAGAGAGGTGACAGGTGGTCATACCCTGAGATACTATCTAAACACTGACTCAGGGTGCATGATTATCATTGACTAGAAAATACCAGATTGACCTAAAGTCTGAGTTGCTTGGTAGGCTATGCAGTGTGTTGCCTCTTTTTAAAATTTTCTTAATAGAAGCATATATATGATGTTTTGGTGGCATGAGTCACTCAGGATCAATGGAAGTGAGCTCAGTTCTGGAGATTCCACACAGTAAATAAGTCCATTCCATTGAAAGTTGCTAAGAGGAGATTTGTTGCAAAAGATAGCTTGTTAGAAAACCTACTGCTACCTTTGTGAACATGTACAAGTCACTTAAGAGTTTTGATTTTATAAAAGAAAGGTTGTATGAAATTTCTGTTTTCAAACTATGCTCCAAGAGTCACTAAAACTAACATGGACCCCTCAGGAGAGTTTCATGCAAATGGCCTTGAAGCTATTAACATTACACCAGAACCACCATGCCCATGCCCCTTCTAAAAAGTTTCCCAAAACAAAAAACAAAACAAAACAAAAACCCAAAGCATCTCTGTGTTTTTCTTTTTGTTGAAAAATTTCTTTAATAAAATTGATTCATCCCTAGGTTCCCATCCAGTTCTTATATATTGTGCTTCATTTACTCAGACCACTAAAGCAAGCAGTAAGAGTTTGGAAGCAGTTACCCAGGAGGATAGAAAGTCATCAGAGATAGAAACAGTGATATACTCAACTAATGGTTCATACACCTATGTGTGAAGGATAATTGACTCATCTAAAATTGGGAAAGTTGAGGAATGTCACCTGAAAAGGGCACAGGCCACTCTGACCCTTTGTCCTTTAAGGTTTTCAGAAACAAACAATTGTGTATATTATCAGGGAATCTATTTCTATAAAAGACATTTATAGTGATCAAATGGTATGCATTTAAATTTATACACATGGTTTAACAAATAATAAACTAGCATCCTTTCTCAGTGATGCCTTACAAATAAGAACTACATTTTAATTTATCTGCAAATGTCTATGGAATCTAGCAGCAGACCCTTCCCTTTCCCTTGTTTCAGATGGTCACAATTCAGAGAGAATAACTAGGTGAAGGTCATCTGGAAGATCACAGTAGCTTTCCCCTTCCAACCTGCTTGAATTCCATTGAGTTTTACTACCATATGTACGCATAAGTGTTGACCATTTAGCTCCAATTTAATAGTGGGTAGATTTGGTGTTTGCTTTTCCAATCTTGTGATACGTCACTTGGAAGAATGCTCTTTAGTTTCATCCAGTTTGTTACAAAAAGGTATTAGTTCACCATTTTTTTTTTTTTTTTGCTTTTGTGGTTGGATAATACTCCATGGTATACATATGCCACATTTTATTAATCCACTCATGTATTGATGGGCACTTGGGTTGTTTCCACATCTTTACAATTGTGAATTGTCCTGCAATAAACATTCGAGTGCAATTGTCTTTTTTATAAATGTCTTTTTTTCCTTTGGTAAATACCCAATAGTGGGATTGCTGGATCAAATTTTAGGTCTACTTTTAGTTCTTCGGGGTGTCTCCATCTACCTTCCATAGAGGTTGAACTAGTTTTCAGTACTACCAACAGTGTATCATTGTTCCTTTCTCTCCACATCCACACCAGCATCTGTTGTTTTGTGACTTTTTGATAAAAGCCATTCTCACTGGAGCTAGGGGATATCTCATTGTGGTTTTGATTTGCATTTCCCTGACCATTAGAGATGCTGAGCATTTTTTCATGTTTATTGGCCATTAGTCTATCTTCTTTTGAAAAACTTTGGTTCATGTCTTTTGCCCACTTTTTAATGGGGTTGTTTGATGTTTTCTTGCTCATTTGCTTGAGTTCTTTGTAAATTCTGCTTATTAGCCCTTTACTAATGTATAGCATACAAATATTTTCTCCCATTCTATAGATTGTCTATTTGTTCTATTGATTGTTTCCTTGGCTGTACAGAAGGTTTTATAGTTTAATCAGGTCCCATGTTTTTTATTGTTGCTGTGATTTCCTTTGGGTCTTCTTCCTAAATTCTTTGCCTAGGCCATTATCTATAAGAGTTTTTACAATCTCTTCTAGAATTCTTAAAGTTTCATGCCTTAGGTTTAAGTCTGTTATCCATTGTGAATTAATTTTTGGAGTGGTGAGAGGTGTGTACCCTTTTTCAGTCTTCTACATGTGGCTATCCAATTTTCCTAGCACAATTTATTGAATAGGGATTCTTTTTCCCAGTGTATGTTTTTCTCTGCTTTGTCAAAGATCAGATGGCTATATGAGGATGGTTTTATATCTGGGTTCTCTGTTCTGATCCATTGGTTTATGTCTCTGTTCTTGTGCCAGTACCATAAATATTCTTGAACTTTGTTTTGCAGTGCAGTTAAGTTACTTGGAAACAGTTTGGATCTTTCAAGTCTAGCTTTTAAGTTTTATTAGGCATGACTAGAGCAGCATATAATGTAAGGCTAATTATACTACACTACTGAGGCAAGTTCCCAGCCCAATGCCCCTTGAATTATGATATGTTCTTGAATGGCTTGGGAGCAAGTACAATTTCTGGCCCTGTGTGAGCTATGGATACTGTTCCTTCTAATACTTTCTAGTGTTACCTCCATCTACCCACCCAAGTTCAGATAGTTTTCTCACCACATGTGCTGATCACCATTCTGCTCAATACTCAGAGGACCTTCTGCTATCTCTTGAGCTTTCTCTCTATGAAGCTATGTCCTCTGAACTCTAACTTCTCTTTCAGTTCTTTCTTTTTTGAACTCAGGGAATCTAGTGGGCTACACCTGATTTTTCCTTCTCTGCTCCATGGCTGGAGACCATATTAAGGTAGTAAGTTGGGACAATCATAGGGCTTACATTGTTTGTTTATCATCCCTCAGGGATCATTGTCCTTCATTATCTATGTCTGTTGTCCTGAAAGCTGTTGTTTCACATATTTTTCAATTTTTAAAAATTTAGTAGTTTCATACAGATGGGCATAACTAGTTCCTCTTTCTTCATCTAGGTCAGAAGTAAAAGACCTTGCATGATTTTTTAAAGAATGAAAATACCTCACCTTAATGAGTATTATGTTGAGGGACATTTAGCTTGTTTTTTCTTTATTTTTTTGTCAACACAAATATTATGATTATAATTTTTTACATACTCTTTTTGCATTTGAGATACTTCCAAATTTATTCATTTTCTGTTTAAATAATTCCTGATTTAAACTGTGATTCTTGATTATAATGTGTTGTGGCAAAAATATAGGATTTCGAGAAAGTGGTTATGAGGAATTTTCTTGTTATGCATTTTACATTAGAGGTAAAATTTTAAAAGTTCCACACACTAGGGAATTACCAAGAGATTTCTTTTTCTGTATTTATGTTATAGGAAAGCCCTAGTTTGCAACCAGAAAATAGCTGAACAAGAAAAATGTATCACTTTTTAAGTGAATGAGAGAATTACATCTATTTTATTAGAAAAGAAACAAGATATAAGTGTTTATATATCTGCTATGGATATTGAGTTACTTTGAATAAATATCTTCAATATTCTCAAATTATTTATTTGCAATATCCCTTTCCAAAGAGGTTGTTCATATAATGTGAACACATCTTAGAGGCATACCTTCCAATTTTATTTTTCATGTAAAAAATAATACTCAGACACAATACAATTCATAGTTCCCTGTCTTGAAATTTTTTTCATCTTCTTTAGTGTGAGGTTACATTTTTAAAGAATTCAAAAGGAAAAAAATGTATCTTCTTGATTAAAAAGCTAAAAAGAAAAAAATTATGGCCAATATTTTCATTATATCCCCAGTCTGTGAATGGTGAACAAATTATGTGCGATTGTTATGAAAAGACTCTTCTAGCAATTGAGGACAGTTTAATAGCAAAAAATTTTGAGATCAATTTATGTAGAAGATCAAGAAAGTTGTTTTAGTGGTGAGGAGATGCTATAGGATAAAAATTCTGAGTGAATAAAATTAATTTGTAGGTATTTTTAAAATTACTTTTAGAGTAACTTTTAAAGTCAGAATTTTTCACTCTTATTTAAGTTCTGTGTGAAATTTAGCATTGTGGTAAAGAGCACAGACTCTGGACTTGGATTGTCCAGATTCAAATCCTGAATCTGCAAAGTACTTATCTGTGCTTCAGTGTCTCATCTATAAAATTGAGGATTATAATAATGCTTATCTTACATGATGTTATGAGGATTAAATGCATTACTACACATAAAACATTCAGAAGAGTGACTGGTAGATTGAGGAGCTAGATAAATGTTAGCTATTAGCCATTAGCCCTGAGTTTTCCATTAACTATCTGTCTTGATAAGTAACTGGAGAATGTTCTTTGAATTCTTTTAGTCTCTGATTTCTCATTTGAACAGTAATGTGGTTTTATGTTTGCAAGTAGATTTTATCTTAAATGTCAACTCTGATTGATTAGCATTAGGTACCTGGATCATAGTATTCATAAGAATTATGCCTGGGCTGGGTAGGAAAAAATATATAGCATCAATTACCTCTGTGTGCTATGGGTTCAGTAGGTAGAATGGTAGCATGTATATATACATATACACACACACATATAACCTTTCTTGTATATTTCATATACCTATATCTGATATACAAAAGTTATATATATTTATATTTATATGTAGAATTTATATACATGTATTTGCCTGACCTCATCCCTTTAAGCTCCACCATGATGTGCTTATATAACTTAGTCTTTTTTGAAACAGAGTTAAACTCATAATAAAATTATAATTGCAAAGGCATTTGCAATGTTCTTGGGCTTCCAAACACCAAACTCCTATATTTGGAGAGTTTTCTGCTTAAGTGGCTAAGACTGCATCCTGTTGCAGAGACTAAATATGCCTGATACTCACTGTTCCACCTTTCTTTGCAGGTAGAACATGAATATGTGCTCTAGGTTCTACTAATGTGATGTCCCTGGCTAAGGTTTGAATGCTGTATATCAAAAAGGAGAAAAATAGACTAAATCCATTTTGGTGAAAGTAGAAATAATATAAAGTTTGTACATTCAGTTTCTACTTTTTTAGACTAACTCTGTGGCATAACTTCCTATTTATTTGTGATAAGGTAGATACCAAGCCTAATTGTCTAACCTCCTAAATATTCTCTAAGCTGTCTTCTACCATAAGACTTAGTCCCTTCAGTTCCTAAGTTAGACTGTACTTAATTGACTGCTTGCAGCCAAGAAGCATAAATGTTACCTAGAATTACATAGCCTATCTCTGGTATAATAGTTATCATGTGCCTACTCCTTGTTAGGCACTGTATGATTCCAACAGACTAAACCTTCATTAGATGTTCATATTTAAATAACATAACCACAGATGAAATATAACTAGCTGTCCGTACAAAGAGAAATATCATAAGGAAAAAATATCTAATAGGCAAAAGAGCAAGGGTTAAATGTTTTCTTCATTATGTGTATGAATAGCCAGAGATCACATCTAACCTGTTGTTTTAATTCATTTGGACTACTATAACAAAATACTATAAACTTGATGGATTATAAACAACTAACATGTATTTCTCATAGTTCTGGAGGCTGGGAAGTCCAAGATCAAGGCACCAGCAGATTCTGTTTCTGGTAAGGACCAGCTTCCTGGCTCTTAGATGCGGACTTCTTGGTGTACCTTTACATGGTGAAGCAGGGGCAAGATCTCTCTCAGGACTCTTTAGGAAAGGCACTAATCCCATTCGTGAGAATTCTGCCTCCATGATCTAATCATGTCCTAAAGATCCATCTCTTAACCTAATACAATTACCTTAGGGGTTAGGATTTTATTTTTACAGGGAGGGGGTTAGCATTTTAACATGTGAATTTGAGGGGTTAGAACATTCAGACCATAGCATCTGCCCTTTATAATGCAGCATCTACCCCTTTTATAAAATTATTTTTGAATTCTCCATTTATTCCTCTTTGATATGTACTTTAGTATATTGATTATATTATTCATTGAACAATTACCATTGATTTCTTTATACAAAGTGTCACCTATTTGTCATGAGTAATAAACTAAATAATAAAATCTGTAATGCTAGAGACTGTTCTGTAAACAACTTTATTATCAGAATACTTCATAACACAAATACCTTTTAATAATGGCAATGTTATTATTTCAGTGATGATTGAAACAGTGTTAGCATTACTTATGGATTTTCCAAAACAATTAATTGTCATAAATATTCTGAGTATTAAATATGTATATGTTTAGTGATACAGGAATATCATCTAGGTTTGCCATAGTCTATATACACATGTATCAAAAGTACCCATATTATTTATCATTAGTTTTCATTGACTTCCCATGCTTTTTCATGTAGAAATGAGTATTTTGGAAGGCAACTATGCTCACTAATATACAACCAATGCCAGTAGAAAAGAGTATTTTGGACACTGAAGAGTATGTCTTCTCAGTGATTACAGTGGTTGGCTCCTAACACTCACTGCAGCCCAAATAAAAAAGGCTAAGTAGTCATGTAATCCAGTTCTCTTACCACTTGACATTAATTGGTTTAGGAGTAGGAATATAACACAAACCTGGCCAATGTGGAAGTCAACTAGGAAGGTTCTAGGATAAGTTTTTTATTTTTGTTCCTAAGACATAGAGTAGGGGGGGAAAGCCCTATTTTTCTCTAAATACTTTCTTTTGCTTGTGATTACTAGAACTGCTTCAGCCACTTTGATGCTGCCAATGGTCTGAATGTGTCTGTTTCAAAGTTCAGGTGTTGAAACTTAGTCCCCAATGTGATGGTATTAAGAGGTAGGGGTCTTTAAGAGGTGATTAGGTCATGAGGGCTCCTCTCTTGTGAATGGGATTAAGGCCTTTATAAAAGAGCCTTCAGACAGCATTTGGCTGTGTAGATTGTGAATATATTGTCCTCCCTTCTATAGGTTGTCTGTTTGCTCTGTTGATTATTTTCTTAGCTGTGCAGAAGCTTTTTAATTTAATCAAGTCCCATTTACTTATTTTTTAAATTTTATCTTCACTTATTTCTTCCCTAATAGTCTTTTTTTTTGCTTTGTGTTAGATCTAAGTTTCTGACCTATAAAATTTTGCTTATACCTGAAAAATTTCCTTTAACATTTTTCAGGGCAGATCTACTGGCCTGAAAATGAATGAATTTTTTCAGTTTTTTTCTGGAGAATGACTTTATTTCTCCTTTACTCTTGAAAGATTATTTCACCGGATACAAAATTCTAGTTTGGTGAGTTTTTCTTTCTTATTTACGGTGGTATTCCTATAATATATATATCAAGCCTTTTGTATTTGGCCCATAGTTCTTATATATTGTGTTCTGCTATTTTCATTCTTTCTTCTCTTTGTATTTTTGTCTAAGGAATTTCTCCTGATGTATCTTCAAGCTCAGTGAGGCTTTTCTTTGTTGTGTACAATGTACTGATAAGCCTATTAAATGGCATTCTTCACTTGTTCCAGTGTTTAATTTCTATTATTGCCTTTATTTATATCATTTCCATTTTTCTCTAATTACATTTTCCATCTATTCTTGCATGTTGTCTACATTTTTCAGTAGATCCCACAACATTCTTAATCATAGTCACTTTATTTTATTTATTTTTCACATTTTGCTTTTTATATTGTTTAATTTTGTAATAATTCATATTTACCATTTTGTAAAATTATTGGTCTATGGCAGATTAAAAATTTTTTTTAAAAAAGCTAGTTTTTAGCATAGGTAGTTTAGTATCACTGGACCAGAATCATAGTCATTTTAAATTCCCTATTCAATGATTCTAACATCTGTGTCATATCTGAGTCTTATTCCGATTCTTGCTTTGTCTCCTCAGACTGTTTTCTCTTGCCTTTTGAAATGCCTTGTAATTTTTTTTGTTATTGAAAACTGGACATGATATAATACGCATTAAGAAATGAAGTAAAAAGAACATTTAGTGTGAGGTTAACGCAGCTACAAGTTGGACTGTGTTTGGTATTTGCTGTGATGGTTGGTGCCAGAGACTTCATATTTTTCTACTGCACTTGTTTTTGTCTCCCCTGTTATCTTGGGCCTTCCCTAGGAGCTCCTCCTAGAATAGAATCTGTGTCTTGCAGCCTTTTCAACTACAATCAATTGAAATTACAATTGTTTCCAATTACCAATGGTTACTGTACTGGAGACTTGTTGGTGTGCTGTTAAGTAATGGGGGAGGGGAAGCGTTTAGTAATCTTGTGATTAAATCTCAGTCTTATCATTTTCACTTTTTCTGGTTACATTACCCATCTGTTCTGATTTTTCACAAGACTTTTCACAAAGGTATAACTTTACCTCCCTGCTGTCTACTCCCTTCCCTGGCTGTCAGGTTCTGAAGCTATATCCTTGAAACCTTGGCTTCTATTGACTAAATATTCCCCCATTAGGTGAGACAAGAAGGTTAGATGGGGCTGGAATGGGAATGGGATGCCCTTCTCCCAACTGGGATAAAGCTCTGGTAAATCTTTTCCTGTAGCGGGTAGAACTTTGTTTTGTAGAAGGCCCTGGATATATGTAACAATGATTATTCTTCTCTTCCCTGCCCCCTGCCAGAGTCATGAAGGGCTCTTTCTTGGATCTTCCACCATGAGAACCTGGTGGGTTTTCTGGTGGTAAAGTCTAGAAAATGTGTAGTCTCTCTAAGTCTACAATCCCAAAAGTTTCTCACTCAACCTGGGCCTCTAGCAATTTGTCAAAATTATCATTGAGTGTTTATACTAGTTTATGGCTACAACAACTTCTGTCCAGTTAAACATATCTCAGCTTTGACTCTCTGGATACACCTGGCTCTCCAGATTTCCTAGTGGCAGTTTGCGCTATAACGTCAATTCTCTTTTGGATTCCTAATAATAATTGAATTTCAATATGTACAGCTTTTTCTTGTAAGGACAGGGATGATGACTTCCAAACTTTTTACATACTGAAGTTGAAACCTGAAGTCCTGATTATTTTCATGTTGCTATGTCTGATTAGAATGTGCAGAGATGTAGTGACGTCATAGAAAGAGGACCGACACATTTGGGAAGTCCACACGGACGCAGAGAAGAATATCAGCCTCAGTAGTGACCAACAGTATACTAGGGGGCTGATCAGAAACTTCACCTGACAATTATAACTAGAAGACTTTAATGGCCACCAGATATCAAACCTAGGTTTTACTATTGAATCCACTGAGTCTTCTGAATCAAGGTTCAGAGCCAAAGTCATTTTGTTTGTTTTTTGTCTTCTGTTGATATTATTAATATAACCCTCTCAGAAGGTGAGGCCTGAAAAAGCATTACCTAAGCAATGAGGTAATATTCTAGTTTGTTTTACATAGGTGAGGACCTGGAGATACACTATCATGTTTGAGTCATAGAAGAATGCGGCCTCTGGAACTATTTTCGACAACATCTTTGTTTCGTAGATGGAAAGATTAAAATTCAGTGAAAGAGACTTGTCCAAAGTCACATAGCGAGACATCAGCAGAAGTACAACTAGAGACCTCTGAGTTCTCCTAATCGGTATTTTTAAAAGAGTTTTCCAGTGTTCATAGACTTGCTGTTATAAAAACAATATCCAATATCAAATGAAGCAAATGATGTATTTGAAAGTCCAAAAACATATTCACATAGTAAAAGTTCTGAGAATGTTGACATTTCATTGTTCTCAGAATCCATCTTTTGTTAATTGTGATTTTTTTTTGGCTTAACAGTTATCAGATTCTTAGAAACTGTTGTTTCATAGAACACATTTTGAGAAACATGGACCTGCTTCTCTCTCTCTCTTTCTTTCTTTTCTCTTATTTGTGTTTGTGTTTTGGGTGACATATTTCTCATTGTTGGAAATCATGGCCCCTATTCTTTTCCTCCTCCCACACTCCCCGCCCTCACTCTCTACTTTTTCTCATTGCATGAACATGCAGAGCAGAAAGCACTTAGTAAACATTTTAATGTAATTGATTGACATTTGGATCAAGCTGAATGCTATCTGTTCAAAACCCCGGGGTCTCTGCCCAGGGCTTTGCGTCACTGCAGTTTTCTTTTTGTTGCTTTTTCTTTTTCTTCTTTTTAAAAATAATCTGCTCAACCCTTTAGTGTAGCTGTCTTGTAGCTCACTGCTTTCTTGTCTGAAAGCTGGAAAGCACATGAGTTTTTGGTCTAGTTTCTGAAAATTGGGCCACTGATGAGGAAGCAATTCCTGACAGCAGCATGCAGCTCTCTGTCATTTTCTCTGACGCTTCTGCCCACAGTTGAGTGTCCTTTAGCAAAATGACTGGAATAAGTGGTGCATTTTCCGGGACACTTTCTTCCATCTTGTGCATCAGCAGAAAATCGCAGCAGTGGTCTCGGTGGACAATGGTAAAAACAAGACAGAAACTGCTATTCTAAATGTGAAAAGTCAATTTGAATGTCAGCAGCTGAGGTAGGGGAGGCAAGCTGAAAGGAGCTGTAGTCTGAGAAAATGAAGCAACTGCACTATATCCTGCTCATGCTTAAAGCCTTGTACTCAAGCCACATTAAAGCATATTAGAGCAAGTGATTTTCATTGTATTTGTCTCCAGGGTTCCTTGGCTTCCCGTAGGGACCACGTACGTGTGGTTGGCAGTATACACTGCCCCAAAACACAAAGTTCATAAAGCACACAGTTAATTACTGAGGCCAACCTGGGAAGTGTCATTTAATCTTAGAGAGTGTTTGCTCTTGAATCCAAAGGCATGAACTTCACGCTCATGGAAAACTTGAGAGTGATTGAGTTTGAGCAATTTGGTATATGGGAAGATTTCTCTTTCCCTGTAGTTATTCTCCAACCATCAGCATGATTTTCTAAAGGATTTTACAGAAATATTCAATTATTGACATTAATAGGAGTTATTCAAATAAAGGGTACAGCATTTGAATAACGTAGGGCTTCTCAGAGCTTAAATGTACTAATGGTCATTGTTTATTTTTAATAGAAAATGTGGTATGTATAGAAAAAAACATACTTGATCATGGAATTCTCATATTTTTTAATTCTATTCTATTTTGTAAAGGGATACACACTTATTGTAAAATTTAAAAAATATGGTATAAAGAAGAGTAAAAAGTAAGATTCTTTCTAAATTATTCCATCTCCTATAATCCAACTCCTCTTCCCAGAAATAACCTTGGTCAGTTAAAACTTTGGTGTGGTTCCTTCAAGTTTTGTTTTTCGTCTCTAGATACTGACAAATTGCCCTCAAAAGAAGTTTCTGTCAATTATTCGCCCACTAGTAATATAATAAGATATTTATTTCCCTATGTCTATATTATGTCAAATATCATCAATTACTTATATTTTTAGCAATCTTAAAGGTAAAATTATTTCAAATGGCAATGTCTAAAAATTATTTTATTATTGTTTTACAGTGAAACATTATGGAGAATCTAAATATCTATCTATAAAGGACTAGATAATTACATTATAGGTGCATCTGTGCTTTGTAGTGGTTAGAAAAACAAAAATGTGCATGTGCTGACAAAGACCTCTAAGAAAAGACTTCTATAGAAAACAAACAACAAATACATTCTTTCACATCAGAGAAATAAAAACAGCTACCATCACCACAAATCCACAAATTTCAGTCATATCCACATATGCTTATATATATGTAAAATACATATGATATGTAATATATATATTTATAGATAATATGTATATATTTATAGATAAAAGCCCAGAAAAATAAATCCTATACTTGAAAAAGTAGTTACCTTAGGGGAGGAAACATAGAATTTGTTATTTTGAATTAGCATTTACTTCTTCTGTAATTGAATAATATGAAGTTATTAATATTGTATTTAACTATTGTTCTAATTTTTATTTCTCAATTTTTAACAAAGTTGTTTCTTCCCAGTATTGGCCTTAGCATTTCTTGTTCTGTAGATTACCTTTTTATGTATTGCTCCTTTTTTTATTGGGCTATTTTTCTTTTTATAAGATTTTTTCTTTGTCTTAGTGATTTTCAGAGGTTATTTTTTCTATTATGAATATTTGCCCTTAACCTTGTTTATGTGTGTTTTGCTGTACAAAAATTTAAATTTTGTATGTAGTAGTATTTTTGTTTTATTATGGCTTCTGATTTTGTTTTAGAAAAACCTTTGTAATTCAAGAGTATAAAATATTCCAATTCTAATTTTTTTATTCTAATACTTTTTACAGCTTTAAAAATATATAAATTCATAATCCATTTGGGATTGCTTTTATGTCAAGGTGAGAAAGGAATCTATTTAATTCTATCCTTCTCTGTTCTCCCTTCCTCCAGCTATCCAAATCAATAAAACTCTTTCTCCCCACAGAGTATATCAAGCTCTATTATTATGATTATTATAACAGCAGTTTGAGAAACACTGTCCAAGCGTATAGTAATTCAGAATTTGGGGCTCTGGTCCTTAGATATTCTGTAGTAAAATGACCATTTATCCAGGAAAGTACTTCAGACTTTGCATTCAGTTTTCTATAAAGATCTTTAAAACTCTGGGAAACAGGAGTTTTAAAAACCCAGATTTATGTTTCAAAAAATACAATTACTCTAGAACTGTATTTGCAGTCTTGTCATCCCAATAAAGACTATGGAAACTCTTCTTTCCTACTTAAATACTCTTTAAAGCTTGAGATTTTTATTTTCACTTAAATTGACTTAAACAGAGACTTATTTAATCTTTTCAAAAGTACTTTAAGTTAGGGTTTATTATACATTAAATAACTGAATTGAAGAAAGTTATCCATGTTCCCAGTAATAATTGGTAGAGTCAATATTTAAACACAAGTATTTACCTGTTTCTCTACCTGTCTACCTGCTTATTTCATTAACCACACTGCCCATATATCTCTAAAGTTATAGTTTCTATTTGCTATCTGCTCTGTGATAATTTACCTTTTTTCCAAAGAGAACACAAGTACTTTTAATCAATTTTTTCAGTCCAAATTTACTAGTTTGGACTAGAAAGAATAATCACATAAAACAATCAGAAATAAGAAATATCATATCAAATCTGTCTATATCTTTATATCTATATCTATAGCTCTGTATCTATCTCTATAGAGACAGATACATATTCACTTCCAACCACAAGTCCACAAGTTCCATGAAATTGCATATGTGAATTTATTTCTAAATACTTTTTTGGCAACTGTAAAATTTTCTGTTCCAGTACACACAAAATATGATTTATCTGAATATAGTTAGAGGAAAAGGAAACTAGTGGTTGTTAATAGAAAAGGAAGATAAAGCAAATATCAAAAAATTAAGTTTTTACAAAAAGCCTTGGCAACATGAAAGGAAGATGAAGGGAATAAATTTAAGTTTTAGACAAGCTCTGTATAACTACTTTTTGTGAGAAGGGAAAGAGTTGGACCAAAGCAAAGAAAGCAATGGAGGGAGCCTAAGAGGACTGAAGTTAGGACTCACTGAGTCACTTGAGGGACAGGAGTGAATCACTGAAGATCAGGCACACACATGCCTCATGTCTTCATCAATAAGTGTTTATTTGCAATAAATAAGAACAATGATATGGACCTTTTTGAAACTGCAGGATAATCATGAAAAGCTTCTAATAAGCCATGATACACTACTCAGAAATTTATAGTACTCTATCATTCTTTCTAAAAAATATTTTAAAAGCGTAGACATTTTCTTATTTTTTACTTTATTTTTATTTATTTATTTTTTACTATGCTGTCTCATTGTTTTGCTTTTGGGGAGATAGATTTATTTATAAAGGCTTTCCATAGGTTAACCATACATATTGCCTCTCTTAATCCTATTTTCCCCAGAAGATTTTAAGTTCTTTAATGTCAAATTGTCCTGCCATGGTGGCTGTCAGAAATCTGACCCTTAGAGTAGGGGAGAGCCTCTTTCAAATCTAGTACCAAGTGATATCTTAGGAGGGAATAGAGAAAAAATAAGACTGGAAAAATAGGCTGGAGCAAGTCTCTATGCCAATTGTATCTTCTTACCCTTTAACATATAATTAGACCTGGCAGGCATATGGCAAATGCTTTTTCAGTGTACTCTCTGCACACAATACTAAAAACCATTTCCAAATGGTGATTTCTGGTCCCTCCTTTTTGGCCCACCAGTGGTCTGTGTTCTGTGAGTGTGCTGTGTAATTCTGACCCCTAGTGGCTGAGGAAGCTAGACCTAAGACACACTTCAATAAACATTTTCCATAAGATGCCATGTACCAAACTTAACCTAGTTAATTTTTTTTCATTTTAATTTCCACATCCAAATCAGATTTGAAGTCAACTTCTACCCACTCTTTTATGATGCAAGGTGCCTCTTCCTCCATCTGTCATGCAATAGACAACAATGAAATCAAAAGCTGCCTTTGTTCCAGGCTGATAGGGAATGGGATGTAAGTTTAATGCAAGAGAGAATGGTATAGATTTTATATCTAATCAAGAGGTCATCCCTCTCAATAGCAGGCTTTTAATAAAAACTATATTACGACACTAAAAGTCTGACTTGTGTCAAATATATTTCCCAAGGTTTTCCAATTTGAGCTCAGAGACAACTATTCTTTTTACTACATCTACTCCTGGATCATTACATTCTGTATCTTGAAACCTTGTATCAAAATCCAAATATTTCACGGGAGTTGCATAAGTCTCCATTATCAACTAAGTACCTATTAACACTAATAGTACCTTTAGATAGTGAAGAGGATAGATTAAAACGATTAAGCCAGAGACTGAAGAAATGCACATAGACTGCACCATTTTGAAAGCAGGATATTCAAAAAGGTGTGATCTGGAGCATGAAGTACAATAGAATGCTTAACATTTAGACACCATCACAGTAAGTATATTTTCACACACAGAAAAATGTTTGTTACATTCCATCTTTATAAAGTTTCTTTTTTTGTGAAGAAGGTAGGGATTTTTCACCCCATTATGCAGTTACATAAACCAAGGCACAAATAGGCTACCAGTCTTATCTAAACTTCTAGTGCTAGCTTATGGAAGAGCTTAAAACCAGTGCATGTTTTCTGAATCTAAGCCCAACATCTTTTTTACACGAGGCACGTGGGGAGGGACACTTCTGTGGACTGCTTTGCTAGCTATCCCATTCCAGAGGGTTTACAGCAGTTGGGAGCATAGGAGGAGGGCAGAAGACCGGACAGTGAAATGAGGAACCATAAAATGAACTAAATTATGCCATCATTTTTCTAATAGTTGGAGAGCCAACTGGATCATACAGAACTCAAAAACAAATGTAGCATTGTCTAGTGAAATGGGACTGAGTGTTACTAGTTAATATGGTAGGAGTCAAGTATTGGAATTTTAGTCTTTGTATTTTATCATCACCAATAAGTTTTTAAATCCTTCATTATCATATGCACTCTGTTAGATAATAAGAATTATGATAAAATTGATAATATTCTTTTATTAAGAGCTTAGCATCTGTTTTAGATAAGTTATGCTGTCTAACTTTATGGTATACCTGCAAGGTAAGTATTATTATCCCCTTTCCATACATAAAAAGCCTGAGGCTTGGAAATGTCAACCAACTTTTCCAAGGTCTTAAGCTGATAAATAGCACAGGTCACTCTAACCCCCATATCCCTTGCTCTTAACTGCAAAGACAAATGCATGAGTAAGACGGGGGTTTCTGCCTCCCTCTAGGGGCTTTTAGCACACACACGAAGTCCAACCTAGTCCAAGTACCGCTACTCAGAGGTAAAGTAGATGCAAGGTGAAACTAAGGAAAATCAAACCAGAGTAAAGTTCACTTGAATTTCAATGTGTAATTAAATTGGTCCATTAAAAATCAAATTATATAAAAGAAGATATTTATCATGTCATATTCAGCACTGGATCAAATTATTTTGGGTTAATTCTTTAAAGGAATGGATGCACAATGAATATCTAAGGGTTATTTACCATCCATATGAGAGATACAAAGGATTTCCTTACTGTGTGACTTTACCATACAGGTGTGTACTAGTACAGAAAAGGCACTGGAACAAGAATGGGTCCGCCTACGACTACTGTGGTGGGTGGGGTATGTAAAGATATTGTCATAACGATCCCTCTAAGGAGAAAGGAGAAGGAGGAGGAGTTGAGGGGAATTAAAACAGAAAAAAACAAGAAGAGAAGAATCTACTGTGATCACATTTCATTACTTTAAGAGACTGGGTGTAGGGACTACTAAACAAACAAACAAAGAACAGAATGTAAAGTGATCAGCTATCTCTAAATCATGCTGATTGAAATCTTAACTTTTTTACTGGGGAATTTACTGAATCTTCGAGATCTAGGAGTGAAATCAAGCAGGATTTTCTACCCTTGATCAGGACACAGAACAAGTTTGACATCCTGGTCTTGATGAAAGTTCCTGGTTTCCTTATGTTTTTTTGTTTTTTTGTTTTTTTTAATTTGGCCATATTAACTGTTCTCTAAATTAAGAGTATCTTACCTCTAATAAGATTAGAGCATTAAAAAACTCTTGAACGCCATTTACAGATTTATAGTAATATATGCATCCCTTCAATGGAGTGGTTCCTAAGCAGCTCTGAAAGTCAAAGATGCAATCAAAATTAGATATTTAAATTAATTTAACATCTTGAACTTCATATTCATGACTCATGTTGAATATGTTTCCTGATTACTTGAAGCCTTCATCTCCTCATTTGTTAACTAGAACAAGTTACATCAGCAGGGTCTTATGAGGAGTAAATGAAAAATACCTAGTGTCCAAATAATAGTTAACTCTTATCTAGCCTGTTCCCTTTAGTTTACACTGCAGGCTGCTAAGTTGTGCAATACTGTTTGCTCCACACCAGAAATCTTCTGAATGATACAGGTTCTTTGCATTTGTCTATGTGTTTTTATTGCATACAGGCTTTTTATAATTTTTTTACATTCCCATTGCTATCAGTTTTTCATCTTCCCAGTTTTCTTATTTGTCTGTATGCCTTCCTGTTCAGCCTCCCTTTTCTGTTTAATTAGCCACTTCTAACCTTCTGAAGGTCAAGGAAACAAGGCACACCTTTGTAAGGATTGCTTTTGAAATAATGATAACTTATACTTTATATGGATACTTATTTTAGCCACTAATAATTTTAACTAATCTTTATTAAACTTCTTCCTTGTGCCACAGTTGTGCTGGACACACAGTATCTCAAGAAAAAGTTTTATTTTGATTTATTATTTTCGTTTTCCTTACATGTTTTCTGGAGGGCAGGAACTGTGTAGAGACAAGCAAATTTGTTATATAGAAGGCATTCCATAAACATTTCTCAAATACACCAATGACTAAAAGTTTGAACTCCAGAATGGAAGACCTCTCCTGCTACTAGTTCAGCATCTTGTCCAAAATATCACTGGTATCCCAACTATGAGTAGCTTTGTTTTGCTTCCCTATGACTCATAGTCATGCCTCTACCAACTCAGCAATTAAAGAAAAAAATAACATAAAATGCTGTGTGACAGCGATCTCCGTAGTATATCGATGATCTCTTTCTTCATTTGCCTCTTGCAGATACTCTGACATTATCCATCTAGGCTTTTGCTCAATCAGCGTAAATGTAGAAACCCACAAACTCATTAGGATGAATTTCTTTGTGAAACCAATGATGAGCAACATTAGTAGAAATTAAGTCAGAGGATATGAATAAAAATGCCACACTAATTCTGCAACCTGAAAAATAGAACTCTTAGCATGTTGGAATAATTGTAGTAACTCCATGCCTACAGGTTCCTTTATGTCAGAAATAAATGAAAGATTAGAATAGGGGTATAGGGGAAATTCCAGATGAAGATGAATGTAGGGAAGTCTTTTTCCTTTTTTTTTCAAAGAGGTGCTCTTTCTACTTTTGTGATGAGAATTTTCAGGTTAGGAAATATGTCTTCTCAAATTTTTGAATTTTCATCCATGTGCTCTGAGCACAATGAATAACAGAACCTTGAAATCTCTGACATACAAATAACAAGGATCAGAGGTTGCTGGATGGTATATAATCCAACTGAATGCATACAGGACTCTTTCTACATATCCAGAACTACTTCAAACTCAATGGCATGTGAGATGTCCCCTCTTTTAACTGATCATCTCAACAGACAAGACTAACACAAATGAAAATTTATCAGGCATTATGTGTAAAGTATAATGTAAACACTAAATTGCCAGAATAAACTGTCAAAAGATAATATAGAATACAAGTGTTCTGCCCTGTCAAAAATAAATATTACTTTGGAGTTATTAGGAAAAGCTTCAGGAAAGAATTCAGAGATTGGGATTGTAAAGGTAGAAATCAGTCAGGCAAATGCTTATCAGACACATTTTAATAAGTGGAATTAATCTTTAAATAAACTTGGAAGCGGAAACTTAACTTGTAACTATTATAAAGTATAATTATTGTGGTTGCAGTTAGGGGAGGTAGCATTGTTTCTGCCTTCTCCATCTACCACAATGTTCTTAGCACATCTCTCTGAAGCCTCAGACCCTTCCTCGGTCCAGAACAGAAATCCCTGACAATAAGAGTTGGAAATTCATCAGTTACAACTAACATCAAATATGGCCAAAATACCATTTAAAGGGAAGTAATATTTTTTCCCTTAACAAATATTTCTAGCCTGAAATATTGCTATTAATGGAATTAATTCAGATATTATAACAGTGCCATCAGTAATGGAAGGTCTTAATTTTATTTTTGCAATTGTTAACATATTTGGATCTTTTTCTTGCCTTACCATCAAAATATGGCTGCTATAGCTCCAGATATAATATCTACTTTTAAGACAAGAAAAGGGGGAAAGTGGCAATGCCAGACACAAGTGTGTTCTTTCAACAACAACATCAAAAGCAAAAGCACATCCACAGAACACCCAGCATATGCCTGCTTCTATCTCATTGGCCATAACTATGTCACATGGCCATCTCTATCTACTAAGGCAATGGGGAAAAAAGTTATCTCACTAGATACTGCACATGTTTATATACCACTGAACAAAAGCAGGGTTCCATTTTCAGGAAGAAGAGGGAGTGGTTAATCAACTAGCCATGTCTACCGCTTTACATATAGCCACAAATCTTCATTCCACAACTAGCAACGATGCTGTTCTTGGGCTTGGTTAACATTACCAATACATTGATGGTGGGGTCTGTGCCCACATCTTCAAACTGGATCTTGACAAATAAATCAAATTTGGAAAAGTAGAGAGACAGGGAGAGAATACATCAAGTGGAAAAAGAGTACGTCAAATATACAGAACTAGATTTCCCATACTGTAATTCATATCCAGTGGCTTACTTTGATTTTCATTCCTCTTTTTTAAAAATCATTCTTCTATTCTGCATTATGCTCATATTTGAATATAATTCTTCAATATTCTCTAATTGTAAATTTCTTACTATATGAAAACCCTTTCTGCTTCACTCCTGAAATATTTACTTGGCTAAAATTTTTCTTGCTTTGATGGTAACTGTATGAATTTATTTGCTTGAATAGTAAGGTTAACCAAAATAGAGAATTCTTTATGAGTTTCTGAATTTTCTAAACTCAAATTTCAGCTCTGTGTCCCACTGGGTATATAAGCCTGAGTAAATCACTTAATACTTTTGTAACTCAGTTTCATCATCTGTAAAATGAAGGTAATCGTAGTACCTCTCTCATAAAGTTCGTATGAGTTATACCTGAGTGACTACAGGTATAGCCTTGGAACAGTGCCAGGCACACACCATGCACTCATCAAGAGTTTGCTATTTTATTAGCCAGCTAAGGCTACCTTAATAAAATGCTATAAAAACAGTGGCTTACATAACCATATATATATATTTTCTCACGGTTCTGAAGCTGGAAGTCCGAGATCAGCATGGTCAAAGTTCTGGTGAGGGTTCTCTCCTTGGCTTGCAGACAACACCTTCTTGCTATGTCCTCATGTGACCTTTTCTCGTTCATGCACTTGGAGAGAGAGAAATACATTTCTGTTTCTCTTCTTATAATACCACTAACACCATTATGGGGGCCCTACTTTCATGATCTAATCTACCACTAATTATCTCCCAAAGGCCCCATCTCCAAATACTATCACATTGGTGGTTAGGGCTTCAACATGTGAATTTGGGGAGGATACAAACATCCAGTCCATAATGTTTGGGGCTGTCATTAATGGACGGTGAGCTTCTGGTTTGCTGAAACTCTCTTTCCTTACATCTTTTGACAAAATATGTCACTGCTGGTGTAATAATTTCTATGGGCAAACTCTAGGCTTAGGGAAATTTATCTTTACTATAACTATATGTGAGTTTTATGCGTTTTCTCTTAGACAACTAGTTCTTTTGTTCCTGATTTATTTTCCCTTAGTTGAAAAAAAATCCATATGATGAACTAATTATTACATAAATGTCACTGACTTACTGTTTCACGCCATTCATATTTCAATAGGAAGTTGTAGGAAATAGAATATGTTTAAAACAGAATTACCAGCAGGAATTTCAGGCAGCAGAAAAATGTAAGATGAAAGTAGCTTTCCCATTTTTTCTGGTTTCCATTATTTATATAATTATGTATTCACTACATATGTAAGTACCTTCCTGGGCATCTCTTTATTTTTTTTTAATTTTTTTTATTTCAGTGTATTAGGGGGGTACAAATGTTTAGGTTACATATATTGCCTTTGCTTGGGCATCTCTTTAAATGTTCAAAAAACATCTATCATAAAAGAATGAAGTAGGGGCAAACAACTAAGTAACTACATGAAATATACTGGATTGATAAATATTTAAAAGCCTGATGTTTCTAAACTGAACAAAAATGGCTGACGGTTTTCAAGAACTGGGATTCCTATTTATTAGCTCTCTGAAAATAGTCATCTTATGTTTCTCTTATAGGTTAGGCCCTTGTTTCCTTGACTGAGTCACGATTCATATGGGATTCACTCCGATGGAGGAGGTCAAGGCAAGGGTAGCTGGAGCCTGCAGGCATCCCTTGAATGATGATGTATTCTGGCAAGGAAGATCTGATTTTGTTTTTCAATAAAAATCAAGCTTGCAGATATGAAAATTGTTGCTAGAAGATACCAACATCATCTTTGTAATGCCTCGGTTTGGTGTTTCCCAGAATTCACTTCCTTACATGTCACTAATTAGGGTTGGCCACAAGAGGAAGTTAGGCAAGATGAGCAGAAGTGAGCAGAAGCCTTGTCTATTTTTTGGAGGTGGATGTAGGTCAGGCCCTATTGTGGCACTTGCATGTTTTAGCAACTCCACTGGCTCACCTTGCTGGTGAGGGCAGCAGCGGGGCATGTGCCTCCTTGAACTCCCACAGGAGCCCTTCCTTTAGCTTCTGCATCTTCTAGGCCACGTGTGAGTGCAGCTCCATCACAGAGGTGCCAGCTTTTCCTGCAGGTCCCCACAGCAATATAGTTGGGGACTTGGAAATGAAATGAGGTCAACATGGGTGTTGATAAGAAATACACTTAGGTTTTCATTGTCCCTCCTTGCCCCTGTTTCATGTTTACCTTTTCTTCCCAACTGCCTGCTTTGTGCTGGAATCAGAAGCAGAAGAAACAGCTGAGCCAATGCAGCTAAATGAGCTCCAATAGTTGAATAAGATCAAATACCTATAATAAATCCATTATTCCAATTATTTCTAGGGTTCTACTTCTCAGATTGAATCTGCATGAATAGACCTTTGAACATGCTTTCTGTCAAATATAGTAAGCAGTAAGAATTTCTGCTGAAAAGTTATTCAAAGGTTTCTCTGGTCATTCCAACCCTTCTTTAAATCATGCCTTTATTCTGCATTCACTTCTCTCCTAAAATTCTGGTGCCAATATGTTTTCTTGAACTGTTGATCTTTTGTACTTGTGCAACCTTTTTCTTTTCACCCTACAACACCCTCCACCCCCTTCTTTCCCCATATCTTTCATTTCAGCTGATATTTACCTTAGGAATGATAATATAGATTTCCTGCTCCCACCCACCCTCCACTCCCAAAGAGTTTCAGTATAGAGAACTTTCCATCAGTTGTACTCTCTGAAAGAGGAAGGGGTAGAGATCTACAGATGTGCAAGCAGATTTGGCATGGGGCTGAGACGTCCCCGTCATCTGAAGATACAGAAGGGATGTCCTACCTTCTAGTTCCTGAACACTATGAGGAACTGAAGCAACTACTGAATATTGTGGACAAACTTCTTTGAGGGCTTTATTGTATGTTATTTAGTGTCTTATGGAAGTTCTGGATTTTTTTTTGATTACACACTTAGGTGCCCGAACCCAAGAAAAGGAGGAGAGTCAAGCTGCAAAGGCAAGATTTATCAGAAGTGCATGCCTTGGACGTCCAGCACTGGTAGGAAAATGGTGCATTCCAGAGAAATGCAACTACAGTTCTGTTTTGCATGGTTTTTGTGGCTTGGTGCTCAACTTGGTTTGTGTGCTGGGAGGAAGTAGGGAGTGTGGAGTAAGATTGGGATATTAGGAAAATGTTAAGGCATAGACAGGGAATCTTAACCATTAATTTCTCTGCACTTCAAAAGTTTTCACTGTGATTTAAATAAAGAACACACAATATCTTATCTATATTTGAAAACATTATTTTTTTCCTTCTTCCAAAGATGCCCAATGAGAATCTACACTACATAGTTTACTTAGAAAATCCCCCACTGTTCCTTCTTATGCCAAGATTATCCTGTGACCATCTTTATGGATATTTCCTGTTGTGTTTCACAGTTTCTTATGCTATGTACATGTCTTTTTTCAATTAGTGTTACAAAGAACCATTGAGCCAAAAATATTTCTGCATTGTAACCTAGATTAGAGAGAGAAGATGCAGTCAGTGTTTTGTGTGTATGTATGCATTTCTTCCCTGACTCACACATTGCTGCAGTCCTCTGCCTCAGTCTCTGGCATTGGCCCAAAGGAGGTTGTGCCCAAAGTTAACCAAAGGCTCAGTGCTATACCATTTACCCACAAATCCTTTACTGTATTTTCTAACCCTTGTACCCCTACCTGAATCTTAACTAATTTCCTCCTGGGCATGTGTCTTCCCCTACTGTTGCAATTTCTAAGAACTTTAAGACTGACTCCTTTCCATACATATTTACATATCATAATCCTGGAGACCATCTTTCATCTCTGAAATGCCCAATAATTTGTACCTACCGATTCTGACAGCTACTATAGCATAAGAAATCCTCACACAAAAATCTATTTCTAGACTTTTCCTGTCTTGGGCATATGTGCAAATTGTAGGTTCAGAGCTCTATATCTATTTTTGCAATCAGTGTTTTTATAAGATACATAAAATTTCTTATCAATACTAATAACGTACATAGAATATATGATCATTTCATTTGAACGAACACCCTTTTATGTGATAAACCATAAAGAGTGGACTGATAGAAATATGCATAAATTACTGTTTATTTTGGTTTTCTACATAACCTGAAATTGAATACTAAATGTAAATTATAGAATGTTTACTCTGTACCCTGTCCTGTTAAGTGCTCTAATGGGCATTGTAATAGAGACTTTAAAATGGAAAAAAAAATCATTGAGAATACGAGGTTGACAAAAGCAAAATGAATGAAACAGAATATTTACATGCCAAACTTTATGGTATTGACATGAATGTTTATTTGAGGTTAAGGGGAAATTATCAATTATTATTTTTCTCCTCTTTATGTATTTCCTACATATTTTACCATCTTTTTGTTTTATACTTTTTCCCATGGGGATTCTTAATATAAACTTTAAAATGAAGAACAAATACAGACCCATCAGCAATTTAGTATGATCATCTGTCCCATCTTAAACACGCACACAAACACCCACCTATGCTATAAAATTCATAAGAAAAACTCCTGATGCCAATTCAGCTTCAATTAAGCCCAATTCTACAGGTTTCATTGCATAATCACCTCTTGGTAGAATTATTTACTTCCACTTTCTCCATTTTCCAATCAGGCTGTCCCACTACCATCCCTCCACCAAAGTGACATTCGTTATTGCCAACAATGTCATCCGTCGTACTAAATCCAAGGGATGTGTTTCAGGCGTTATTTGATGTGAGTGTTAGCAGCATTCAATTATTTACGCACCTTCCTTTTTGAAACATATTTTCCCTTTGATTTCTAGCCTTCTTTATATTTTTCTGGCTCCTGCTCCTCAGTCTGTTTCGTGTGATGATTCAAATGGTGCCTCACGGTTCATCTTAACTCTATTCTTTTCTCTTTATATTCTGTATTATCTCTGGTATATACAGGGTTTCTGTTGCCATCCATATATTACTCACTCCAAAGTCATAATTTATAGTTCAGATCTCAACTTGGAACTACAGACTAGATAATCTGATTGCCTACTCAACACTTCCATTTAGATACTTATAGACATCTAAAATGTATGGTTCCCAGAACTCACTGTCTTCCCCCAACTTTCCAATTTGATATTCTTCTGATATTTACCAATTTCATGTTGGTGAATATAAACTGTGGTGACTTTTTAAGGTACACAATGAATCATCCAGTGACCTTGTTTGCCCACTCTGCTTCTTGAGTGAACATTTTACACCTCTGGGCACAGGACTGCAACACAGGTGACAAGCACAGATGACAGGACTTCCTTCCTGGGTTGTATCAAATTAAAAGTGGCAGAGAAAACTCCTAATCCCACCAGCTTTCTGGTTTGGAAATAAAGAGATATCGGTAGCTGAGTGTCTCATGGTGTGAAGAAAGCCCATCTACCCAATAGGAAAAATCAAATACACAGTTTGAGAGAATCAGTGACAAGAATTGAAAGGAAAGATGACTGAATGTGTTGTAATATTGTGTTCCACTCAACCATAAAACTAATTCTACCACTGTCCTTCCAAAATTTTGGTTATTTAAGTTAATGAATTTCCTAAATCTATATCTTTTTCTTATGTTGGCTTGGGATTCTAAAACAAGTAATCAAGAGGCTTTGTGAGATTTAACAAATGCTACGACCTCTATCTTTGCAATATCGCTAGCAAGAAACTCACGGGTGACTCTTATTTATCCCTCATCCTTCTTTAGGTATCAGACATAAATGTTTTTAAATATCATTTAAATTCATCTACTTTTATCAATTGTCCTGCTACTATCATATTATAAATTACCATCTTCTATCAAGTCTTAGCTTTTCCTACTGGATCCTAACTTGTCACTCTCTGATTTGTTATTCACATAGTGATCAGAATGGTATGTTAAAGAAAATGTTAGAAAATATAATTATACCATTGCTTTGCTTAACACTTTTCAATGCCTTTCTTTTGGTCTGAGAATAAATATCTAGAACATATTTAGAATGTGCCCACCGTCCACTTCATAAACTCATCTCTAGCTGCTGTCTCATCTCCCTTGCTGTGTTATTTCTGCCACATTGTTGTTCTTTTAATTCTTGGAACATGTCCAAGTTTTTCTCCAGCCTAGGGCCTATGCAATGCCATTTCCTTTGGCTGTCATATTCCTTATTTAGGTATGCATCTTTCACAGCTCATTTCCAACTCTAATTCTTTAAGTAAACTTTCCCCTGATTGGTTCATGACTCCCTTTCCTACACTTTCATTGCACCTATTTTACTTTTAATGACAGGGCAACTATAAAATAATTATTTAAGTAATGACTCCTGGTTGATAACTTTTGTTACTTCCCAGAATGTAAATTCCTTTAGGCAGATTATGTTTGTCTTTTTAACACATTGATTGCAACACTAGAAAGAAAAAAAAAACGATTTTCCTTGGGGACACAGTGTTTTATGACAAAAATAGAATACAAACTTTGAAAACAAAACAACCTTTTCTATTTTAATGAAAAATCTGTTATTTTTTATTGTTTCTGTGCGTGAGTTATATGCAATTAAATTGTCAATATTAATTGTAACAATAAGAACAACAATAAGTAAGATTTTCACAAACCAACTGCAAGGTTTTGCCCAGGGAGCCACCCATCATGTAACATGTATGTTACAGCATGGCAGCGTGTGTTTCCTGTGCATCTCACAGCTACCAAGGTAAAGAGACATATGAGTTACACATGCTTCACAAGGCCCTGGGCTCAAACTAGCCTGAGTTAAATACAACTCACATGGCAGTTAATATGTTAATGATGTATTTCCAAGGCCTAGTACCTTGCATTGTATTTTTGGAACATTTTATATGTATATATCTATATCTATCTATCTATCAAATAAATATGTAGATGCTGGGACTAGGGTGAAATTCAAAAAATGTTTAGAAAGACTAATTCACAGATACAGAGTTTACACAGTCACACATTCTGCTCCTTTGGTATCTCTTCCTTTGTCTGGGGCCTCTTTCTCACACCCCTTCTACTCTTGAGTACTATAGTACATCTGCAACAATTAATGATTAAATAGCCAAGAGTTCACAAAGATAAAGAAGAAAAGAGCACTATGATTTCAATGTAATAAGCAAGTTCCTTGCTTTAATTCAACTATTTAGAAGTAAGTGTTCCCTTGAACTCATTCATTAAAAATGGAGCTAACCTCTACTGCAAAGCTGCCCCTCATTAGCCGGCTTCAACATTAGTGAAAGAAACATTTTATTAGCAGTTGGAAGATGACTACAGTCCAGCCTTTTTTCGACTATTATAAAATGACACTTTGCTGAATAGCTTCATTTGAGATATACTCCACTGGGGCAGAGAGAACAGAGGATGTAGTAAACTGCGGCTTTATGTCCCAGTATAGCAAGTGTATTTGTATTCATTGCAGTGGGCATTGAAGTCTATTGAGGATGGGGATATCAAATTGGGAGAGATCAGGCAGAAGACAGCGAAAACATCCTTCCATTGCCTCAGGCAGTGGGCATAGGAGAATGACAAACACAGGCATCTCCCTTTGGAAAGCTGGATGCTGGGGATATTTCCGTTCTCAATGTTCTTTAACAGGATATATTTCCTCGAAAACAAAACCAAGATCAAGTTCATTTTGTGGCCAAAAATACAGTGCTCATTTCATTGATGATCTATTCGCTTTTTTCTTCAAATGGCACTTGGTTTTATTTGCAGTTGAGAGGCCACCCAGCCCTTTTCAGTTTCTGCATATCCATTATGTCTTCCAAGTGAAGAATTTAAACATTTGTCCAGAAAAAAAATTATCCACAATCCCTCTGTGAGTTAATTTGTGACATTGAAATAAAGGCAAGATTTCATCAAACCCAATTCCAAGTATATATAAATGTAAGAGAAATATTAGCTTACATTGTGATTATCTAGGTAGTTAAAAAGTTTTTCTATGCCTCTAGGACACGATGCCATGGTGATTATTAGGGTGTTTGCCACTGTACCCAATAGGCAAGTTTTTATTTCTCAATACCTCCTATCCTCCCCCCTTCTTAGTTTCCAATGTCCTTTACGTCTCTTTGTGCCCATGTGTACCCATTGTTAAGCTCCCACTTTATTAGTAAGAACATTTGGTGTCTATTTTTCCATTCCTGAGATACTTCACTTAGGATATTGGTCTCCTGTTCCATCCAAGTGGCTGCTAATGACATTATTTTACTCCTTTTTATAGCTGAGTAGTACTCCATGGTGTGTGTGTGTGTATATGCATACACATACAACTCATATGGCAGTTAATGTGTTAATGGTGTGTGTGTGTGTGTGTATATGTATATATACACACACACACACACCACATTTTCTTTATCCACTCATGAATTGATGGGCACTTATGTTGATTCCATATCTTTTCAATTGTGAATTGTGCTGTGATAAACATTTCGGTGCAGGTGTCTTTTTTATAAAATTATTTATTTTCCTTTGAGTAGATACCCAATAGTGGAATTGCTGGATCAAAGTGTAGGTCTACTTTTAGTTCTTTGAGGAATCTCCATACTGGTTTCTACAGAGGCTGTACTAGTTTGCAGTCCCATCAACAGTTTATGAGTGTTCCTTTTCCTTTTTCTCTGCATCCATGCCAGCATCTGTTGTTTTTTGACTTTTTAATCATGGTCATTGTGACAGGGGTAAGGTGGTATCTCATTGTGGTTTTAATTTGCATTTCCATGATGATTAGTGATGGAAAACATTTTTCATATGTTTTTTGGCCATTTGTCTATCTTCTTTTGCAAAAATTCTGTTGATATCTTTTGCCCATTTTTTTGATTTTTTGGGGGGTTTTATTTCTTGCTGATTTGTCTGAGTTCTTTGTAGATTCTGGATATTAGGCCTTTGTTAGATATATATGTTGCAAATGGTTTCTCCCATTCTGTAGGTTGCCTGTTTACTCTGTTGAATATTTCTTTTGCTGGGCAGAAGCTTTTCAATTTACTTAAATCCTATTTATTTATTTTTGTTGTTACTGCATTTGCCTTTGGAGTCTTAGTCATAAATTCTTTGCCTGGGCCTGTGTCCAGAAGAATTTTTCTACATTGTCTCCTAGATTTTTATGGTTTCATGCCATGCCACTGTCAACACTTCTATTCAGCATAGTACTGGAAGTCCTAGCCAGAATAATCAGGCAACAGAAAGAAATAAAGGGCATGGGAATCAGGAAAGAGGAGGTCAAACTATCCCTGTTTGCTGATGATCTTGTATCAAGAAAACCCTCCTAGAATTGATAAATAAATTCAGCAAAGTCTCAGGTTACAAAATCAATATATACAAATCAGTAGCATTTCTATATACTAACAACAGTCAAGCCAGGAGTCAGGTCAAGAACTCAATACCATTAACAATAGCTACAAATGAAATCAAATACTTAGGAATATATTGAACCAAGGAGGCGAAAGATCTCTGTGAGAACTAAAGAACTACAGAAAAAAATTATAGATGACACAAAGAAATGGAAAAACATCCTTTGCTCATGGGTTGATAGAATTAACATTGTTAAAATGTCCATACTACACAAAGTGACTTACAGATTCAATGCAATTTCCATAAAAATACCAATGTCTTATTTCACAGTCCTAGAAAATACAATCCTAAATATCATATGGAATCAAAAGAGTCTGACTAGCCAAAGCAATCCTAAGCAAAAAGAACAAATCTGGAGGCATCCCATTACCTGACTTCAAATTATACTACATGGCTAATAGTAACCAGCACGGCATGGTGCTGGTATAAAAGTAGAGACATAGACCAATGGAACAGAATAGAGAACCCAGAAATAAAACCATAGTGTTACGACCAACTCATCTTTGACAAAGCAGACAAAAACCTACACTGGGGAAAGGAAGCCCTATTCAATAAATGGTGCTGGGAAAATCAGATAGCCACATGCAGAATGAAGCAGGACCTCTGTCTGTCTCTATATACAAAAATTAATGCATGATGGATCAAGAGTTTTATTTTTAGTTATCTCTGTATAGCATAAAATTTCAGTTTCTTCAGCTTTTCAGTTATTGCAAAGAAAGCATGTCCTATTGTTGTAGAGTTCCCCTCTTCTCTCAAAGTACCCCATCTTATCACTTTCCACATTTTCTGGAAATTATTTGTGTGTGTGTGCATCTGTCTTCTCTTACGGGCTTTAGAATTGATAAATAATCAAGTCATATTTACCTTTTTATTCTCAATGTTTAGCATGGGAAGGTACATAATAAAAATACATTTCTTGAATTAAATTACTAATATGAATATATGAACATAGATCCTTTTTTAATTATGAAGAAACAATTGTAATTTTAAAGATATGAACCTAATTAATTTTAAAGTTCAGTTCAATGTGTAGGTTCTGGAAAATGAGAATGAAAGAAGCAAGGACGTATTTTTCATGGACTCAGAGTCTGGCAGTGACAAAACATAGAATAATGATTTGTTAAGGTAATATTGGAAGGGCATAGGTATACAATCAGAGAAGTAATGAAAGGTAATCATTTTGGTTGCAAGTGATAGAAACTTAAATCTAGGTAGCTTAAATGCAAAGCTTATTATCTCCTAAACCCAACCAGTAAGAGGAACAGGGAGTCAGCTAGTCCTACAGGATGTTCCCACATAAAAACCTGAAACTTTTAGGATTCTGTCTTTCTTCTTCTCTATCATTTTTATGTCTAATTTTTTTTCCATTTCTTGGTACATGCCTAATCTTTTTTCCCAAATTAGCTTCTTCTACTATCCAGAAACAGAACCATCAGATGCTTTGATGTCCTAGCTTTACAGACAGGAAGATAATACAATTTTCTTTCTTTAAATAAAAAATTTTAGTGATGGTACTTACTTGACACCATTTCAGTAGGTGTTGCTCAACGGTAGCTGTGAATCATTAGTACCCATACAAATGCCATGTTTATGGTAGGGAAAGAAGCCTTTACCAATGATAGTGGTCCAGTTCTGGACAAATATACAGTAGATATATACTACAGGATATTCGGAAAATTGTTAAATAAAAATTAGTATTAATCTTTATTTTGAGAGATCAACTAGACTCTTCAGGTAATAGGAAATGAGAGTTATTCCTTTAGAGATAACACATTAAACAAAAGATTGAAGCAGTATAACACTCTGTGGGAACCTGTGGGTTCTTGAGGTATTGCTGAGACAAAAGGTGAAAAGGCAGTGGAAGAGGGCAAGAAGACTGGAAGGAACAAGGTCATGAAGACACTAGAATTTTGTCCTTGATTTTTTTTGTAGGTAATTAATTTTTTTTGTATTTTTAATGTCATAAAATATATATAACATAAAATTTTCCATTTTAATTATTTTTAAGTATGTAATTTAGCATCATTAATTATATTCACAATTTTGTACAAATATCACCACTGTCCATTAGCAGAACTTTTCATCATCTCAAACAGAAACTCTACCCATTAACAATAACGCCCCACTTCCCACTCCCCCCAGCCTCTGACAACTTTTATTATACTTTCCATCTCTATGAATTTGGCTCTTCTAGGTAACTCATATAGGTACAATCATATTAATACAGTATTTGTTCTTTTTCATCTGGATTATTTCAGGTAGCCCAATGTTTTCAAGATTCATTCATGTTATAGCATGTATCAGAGTTTGATTCTTTATTAAGTCTGAATAATATTCCATTGTGTGTGTTTATCCACTGATATGTTGTTGATTTTTGTTTATTTGTTGGTAGACCTTTGGATTGTTTTCACTCTTTGGCTATTGTAAACAATGCTGCTATGAACATTAGTGTACATTTGTTTGAGTCCCTGCTTTCAATTATTTTTGCTCTATGCCCAGAAGGTGAATTACTAGGCCATATCATAATTCTATGTTTAACGTTTTGAGGATTCACCATACTGTTATCCATGGTAGCTGCACCATTTTATGTTCCCAAGAATAATACCAGCAATGCACAAGTGCTCTCATTTCTTCATGTTATTGTCAACAATTGTTACTTTCCTTTTCATTAACTATCGTAATACGGGTGAAGTAGTGTCTCATTGAGGTGCTCATTTGCATTTCTCTAATAACAAGTGATGTTGAGCACCTTCTCAGCCACCTCCCCCTACTCCTTACCCCAATACTCACATTTCTATCAGCATAGATGAGTTTTGACTATGTGAGTTTTGACTGAATTTTATATTAATGGAATCATACAGTATTAGTATTAGTGTTGTTAGAGTCAGTTAGGTATGAGCAAGGGAGGAGGGCATGGAAAAGTTAGTCAACAGGCTCGAGCAAACAGCCCTTGAACAAATAGACATGAGAGAAGAAAAGAGCCATTAATTTCGTAGCATTTCATGGGTACAAAGTGACCTTTCCCCCATTATATATGAGTAAGAACAGAATGAACACTGACCACCCAGGCTTCTTTGACTTCAGCAAATAAAAACGGCAACCACTCGGTGTGTTGTTCCTTTTGAGCCTGCCCATTCTCTTTCTTGATCACGTACTTTCGCTTCTGCACAAGCCTTTCCTAAGCCTGTCCGCTGTCACTCGATAAACTTGCCACTATCGTTTGGTTGTTTGGGTTCATACACGCTACAACATGAATGAATCTTCAAAACATTGGGCTACATGAAATAAACCAGATACAAAAGAACAGATGTTGTATGATTGCAGCTGTATGAGGTACCTAGAAGAGCCAAATTCATAGAGACAGAAAGTATAATAGAAGTTGTCAGGGGCTGGGGGAGTGGGAAGTGGGAGTTATTGTAATGGGTACATAGCTTCTATTTGAGATGATGAAAAGTTCTCTCAATGGATAGTGGTGTTTGGTTGTGTGTGTGTCCTGAAATTTCTTTCTGCGACATTAGCAAGAAACTTTACACCCGTGACAGTGTTTTGCTGTTTTGTATCTGTCTTCTTGCACTCAGTAAGAAGATTAAAAGTGATATCTATTGAAGAATAAATAGATAGCATTTATATCTTGAAGAATGTTGACCTAAATGGATACCTTGTTGATAGTCAATGATAGTAGTAAGATGTCCCCAAATGGCCTTTGGAAAGCAGACTGGGGCAAGGGAGTGTAGAATAGAGCAGCTAATTCAAAGTGACTGGAGCAGATTACAGATTAGTGGATTCATGTCAAGCTTCCTTTTAGAAATGTCTTGTACGACGTCAGATAACACAACTGAATGGAGAGAGATAAACTCTTGTGACATGGGTGATGGCTATGGAGCCAGAAGGCATTTGGGATATATGTCTATGTTGTAAGAGATGAACATGTAGAAAAACACTCTGAAAGTTAGAGAGCAAGTAAAGATTATAATTTTTATAATAATAATATTATTATTATTTTTATTATTTTAGTCTCTGTGATGGTTAGTATTTTGTGTCAACTTGACTGGGCCATGAGGTTCTCAGATATTTGGCCACAAAATATTCTGGGTGAATCTGTAAGGTTGTTTCTAGATGAGATTAACATTTGGATTGGTAGACTAAGTAAAGTAGATTACCCTTTTTATCCAATCCCTTGAAAGCCAAAACAAAACAAAAAGGCTGATCTTCCTGCAAGTAAGGGAGGATTTCTCCTATCTGACTGCCTTTGAGCTGAAATATTGGCTTCTCTTGCCTTGAGACTTGAACTGAAACATCAGCTCATCCTGGGTCCTGAGCCTGTCTGCCTGTGGATGGTAAATACACCATTAGCCCTCCTGGTCCTCGGGCCTTTGGACTTGGACTAGAATTAAGTCATTGCCTTTCCTGGGTCTCTTGCTTGTAACTTACCCTGCAGATCTTGGGACTTGCTGCCCCCTCTAACTACATTAGCCAATTCCTTATAATAAATCATATATAGATAGATAAAATATATGCTATTGGTTCTCTTCCTTTGGGGAACTTTGAATAATACAGTCTACCACAGAAAAGCCTACCCAATTTAATATATATATGTGTCCATTTTCTAAATAGGAAGAAATGGGTTTGATAGCAAAAATAATATTGCTATAAATTTGTTTTACTCCTGTATAGTTTTCAAATTATGTCTACATATTACCTCATGATTTAACCCTCTCAGAAATCTATCATGTACATAATATGTCTCTGACTCAAAGAATTAACAGGCCTGGATCAAGAATACTTGACTAATGCATAGCCTAATCTAGACTGGAACCTGAGGCTGTGACCCCTAGTCCTAATTCTTTCTGCTGTGTTCTGTTTCTTGGGTCATATTTCTCCTACTCACATGTGCCCACAGCCACCTGTGATCTGAATTGCTGCCCTGGGGTTTGAACACAGCAAGCACATGATCTTTCATACAAAGACTCCATTTGTCTATGACTTTTCAGACCCTCTCTTCATCTACTATTTTCTTGCTTCTATCAGTCACAGCTGGGAGCAACCACATCTATCCACTTGATGAAATCTGAACGTATGAAGTGATTTCTTTCCTACAAGAGAAGACTATTATGGACAATTTAGACTTTGGGTTGGGCAGAAGAGAATACTGCACCTTGAGGAATTTAATCTCTTTTAAAATCTTCAGGTCAGGGCAAAGTCTTAAAGAAAAATATAGAAAAAATGTTTCCCAGTAATATGATTTTCAGGCTGCAGGGAAAGTCCTGCTCCTGACAAATGCTCCTCATTGCATGCATATAATCTTTTTAACAGGGGACAAGACCCTTCCTTTTACAAGAGAGATAAATGACATTCTAAGTCTCCCTGGGGAGGGTTAACACTGTGGCCAAGTACAGTGTTGGCAATAATAAAAGCTAAGACCTCTGTATGGCTTATTATGTGTCAGACACTCTTTTAAGTACTTATTTATTATCACTCCTAGTTTTCTCAACAACTCTCTGAAAGTAGGTTTATTATTATCCCCATCTTACAGATGAGAAGACAAAGAGAGAGAACTAAAGACTTACCCAGCGTCAATGCTTGAACTGGCGTTCAAATCTAAGCCGTTTGACTTTTCAGGTCTTTGGGTTTTTTTGTTGTTGTTTTCACTTAAACACTACACCGCACTGCCTTTCTATGCTAGGATAAAGAAAAAAAAATAAAGAAAAGAAAACTTGGTTCTTGTCCTCAGGAAAAATGGGCTGCAGAGGAGAAAAACGCATTCACAACAGCAAGTAATACTAATAAAGCAGGGGAAAAGGGCCTTAAGGAAGCTGTGGGATTGGTCACAGGCTTTCTGGCAAGAAAATTTAGATCAGCTGGAAATCAGATACCTTGAGAGGAGATGGTAACTCAAATGAGAGGGTTTAGTAGCAGACATAGGAAGAGTGAGTTGTTACGGTGATAGGGCAAGGCTACAATAACATTTGTCTCCAAAAGTTTGCCAAATGCCAGTTCCTCCTTTCTAAATTTATTTTTTAATAGACATTACTTTTACAGTAGTTTTAGGGTCACAGCAAAATTAATCAGAAAGTACAAGGAGTTTCAATTCAGCCCTTTCTCATCCTTCCCTACTATCTGTATCCCATACCAGAGTGAAACATTTATTAGAATGAATGAACCTACATTGACACATCATTATAACCCAAAGTCCATAGTTTATATTAGGGTTCACTTATTGGTGTTATACAATCTGTGTGTTTTGATAGATGCATGCTGACATGTATTTATAATTATAGTATCAAACAGAATAGTTTTACTGCCCTAAAAATCCTCTGAGCTCAACCTAATTTATTCCTTCCCCAATGCTCTATACTCTGGCAGCCACTACTCTTTTTACTGTTTCTGTCATTGTGTTTTTTTCCAGAATGTCATATAGTTGGAATCATACACAAGTCTTTTCAGATTGGCTTCTATCACTTAGTAATGTGTATTGAGATTTCTTTCATTTTTTATGATTTGATAGGTCATTTCTTGTTAGCATTAAATAATATTAGATTGTCTGGAGGTACCACAGTTTATTTATCCATTCACCTACAGAAGGACATCTTGGTTGCTTCCAAGTTTGGGCAATTATTAATAAATCTGCTATAAACATCCATGTGCAGTCTCTTGTATGAACATAAATATTCAACACATTTGGGTAAATATCAAGGAGTTAGATTGCTGGATCGAGTGGTAAAAGTAAGTTTAGTTTTTTAAAAAAAATCACCACACTATCTTCCAAAGTGGCCACACCATTTTGCACTCCCACTAGCAATGAGTGAAAATTCCTTTTGTTCCATGTCTTCATCAGCATTTGGTGTTGTCAGTATTTTGAATTTGGCCATTCTAATAAGTGTGTATCTCATTGTGGTCATAATTATCATTCCACTAATGATGTATGATGTTGAATATCTTTTCATATGCTTCTTCTCTATCTATCATCTTTGTGAGGTATCTGTTAGGGTCTTTTGAATATTTTTTAAAGGTGTTCATTTTTTTATTGTTGAGTTTTAAGAGTTCTTTTTATATTTAGATAGCAGTTGTTGCTAAATATGTTTTTTACAAATATTTTTTTTCCATTCTGTAGCTTCTCTTCTCATTCACTTGAAGTGTCTTTCACAGAGCAGAAGTTTCAAATTTTAGTAAATTCCAGCTTATCAATTCTTTAATGCATCAAGCCTTTGGTGTTATATTTAAAAAGTCAGCACTGAACCCAAGGAGTTCTACATTGTCTCCTATGTTATCTTCCAGGTGTTTTATAGGTTTGCATTTTATGATTCATCTTGAGTTAATCATTATAAAGGGTATTACCTCTGTGTCTAGATTCATCTTTTTTTAATTTTTTTTGCATGTGATTGTCTAGAGTTGTTCTACACTGTTGTTTAAGAGACTGTCTTTTCTTCATTGTATTGCCTTTGCCCCTTTGTCAAAGATCAGTTGATTATATTTTCATGGTTCTATTTTGGGGCTGTCTGTTCTGTTCCATTGTTCTATTTGTCTATTCTTTTGCCAATACCACACTGGATTAATTACTGTAGCTTTATTGTAAGACTTGAAGTTGGATAATGCCAGTCTTCCAGCTTTGATCTTTTCCTTCAATATTGTGTTGGATATTCTGAGTACTTTGCTTCTTCACATAAGCTTTAGAATCAATGTGCTGATTGTCCACAAAACAATTTTGGGGATTTTGATTGGTATTGATATGGATTGATAGATTAAGTTAGAAAGAACTGAAATCTTGCCAATATTGAGTCTTCCTACTACTCATGAACATGGGATACCTCTCCATTTATTTAGTTCTTTGATTTATTACATCACAGTTTTGCAGTTTTTCTCATATGCCTTGTATGTGTTTTGTTAGATTTATAACTAAGCATTTTATTTTGGGGGGTTCTAATGTAAATGGTTTTGTGCTTTTAATTTCAGATTCCATTTGTTCACTGGCTCACTGATGATATATAGCAAAGCTATTGACTTTTGTATTTTGACATTATATCCTTCTAAAACCACTTATTAGCTTGAAGAGTTTCTTCATTGCTGTTGATTCCTTTGGATTATCTACATAGGTGGCTGGTCATATTATTTGTGAACAAAGACAATTTTACTTCTTCCTTTCCAATCTGTATACTTTTTATTTCCTTCACTTATTTTATTGCATTGGATAGGACTTCCAGTACAATGTTGAAAAGGAGTGCTGAGAGAAAACATCCTTGCCTTGTTTCTGATCCGAATAATATATTAATAGCTTTTAGTTTCTTACCATTAAGTATGATGTTAGCTGTAGGATTTTGGTATTAGGGTAATGCTGACATTATAGAATTAGCTAAAGGGTATTCCTTCTGCTTCTATCCTCTGAAAGAAATGGTAGCGAATTGGTATAATTTATTCATTAAATATTTGGTAAAATTCACCAGTGAACCCATCTGGGCCTTTTCCTATCTGTTTTAGAAGGTTAGTAATTATTGATTGAATATTTTTTAATAGCTATAGGCTTATTCAAATTATTTCTTCTTGTGTAAATTTTGGCACACTTCAAAAAATTGGTCCATTTAATCTAGGTTATCAAATTTGTGGACATACATTTCTTCATAATAGTTTTCTTTTCAGTTGAAAGTTTGCATTGATATGTCCTCGAGCTTAGATATTCTCTCCTCAAATGTGTCCAGTCTACTAATGAGCCCACTAAAGTTATTCTTAATTTCTATTCTAGTGTTTTAATCTCTAGCATTTCTTTATTTATTCTTTCTTAGAATTTCTATCTCTCTGTCTCTAATACCCACCTGTTCTTATGTGTTGTCTACTTTTTCTGTTAGAGCGCTTAGCATATAAATCATAGTTATTTTAAAATCCTTGCCTGATAATTCCAACATTCCTGCTATATTTGGGTCTTGTTCTAATGCTCACTCTGTCTCTTCAGACTATGTTATTTTTTTTTTTTTACTTTTTAATAGCATTGTAATTTTTTGTTAGAAACCATACATAATTTACTGTATAAAATGAACTACAATAGAAAGGCCTTTAGTAATGTGATATGGTGTAGAGAGAGGGGAAGGATTCTATAGCCCTATGATTAAGTTACAGTTTTATTGAGCCTGTACTTCACACATTTTTCTCAGTTTTTCCCCCTTAGGTGGGACAAGATGGCTAGAGATGGCTGGAGTTGGGCATATCCTTCCTCTTACATGGAAATTTACAGGGAGCTGGAGTTGGGTAATTCCCTTCCCCTAAGTCACTTAGACTCTGATAAAACCCCTTAGGTTAGGCTTGGGTAAAATAGTTTCTCTTAACGACAGGCCTTATTAAGAACAGAATTCTCTGAAGTATTTCAAAATAGTTGATTTCCCCCTCCCCTAACAGAAGCACAAGGATATTTTTTCCTAATATTCACTTTGAGATTCTAGTAGAGTTTCTGGAGGTAGAAGTCACAAAAGTGTGGGTGTGCTCCCTTAAATATGAGTCCCCGGAGTTCAAAACTCTCAGACTTGTCTGCACTGAGACCTTAGCAATTTGTCAATTCTGATTCCTTTTCCTACCCCAGTACTGGTTCCCTCAGAGGCTTCTAAATATTTGTAGGTCTCCACTCTGGAAAGTTTGAATTTCTGTGTCTGCCTGCCTGTATCACCAATATTGAGGACAGAAGTTTTCTCTGTGACCTAAATTCTTTGATAGATCAAGGAGATTTTTTGCATTTCAGTTTGTTCAGTCAGCTATTTACTTGTTAGGACACAGTGATGACCTCAAAGCTTCTTACATACTGGATCATTTAAGTTCATTTTGAATAGAAATGTGCTAACCATGAATCAGAAATCTCTCTACTGGGTCTTTTCTTTCCCCATGGAAGAGCTAAATAATTCCAGTAATATGTACTGGATATTTTAATATCTGGAAACATTCTGGTCCCCAATTATGTCCACTAGATAAAACTCAAATATAAGCTCAACTAAAACAGCAAGACGTTGGTACTGGGGGCAGTCTCACTCTGAAATATGAAGGTAAATGAGTGGGGTTATTCTTGATGGATCACTAAGTCTCTCTGCAAGGAATTATATAAATCATGATGAAAAATGGACGGTGAGATCCACTTCATAAATCCTGGCCCAGTTTCCAAAGGTAGCATCTTGTAATCTCAAAGTCAGTACTCAGCATTTCAGATGCAAACCTGCAGCCCAACTCCTGCAGGAGTTAATGTATTAGCATTTTAACAAATTGAACCACTTCGGTGGCCTATTTATCAGTTCAAGCTATTTGGAAATGTTGCGACCATATGTCGTCCATTGAAATGAACACTAAACACTGCATTTATAAATGGTAATTTATGACTCATAAATGTCTTTGCTATTAGAGCCATTCTGCTACTGTGAATGGAATTGATAGCAGGTTCTGAGCTCTGTGGTATGTGTATGTTTTTTTCCCTTTTTAGGAATGTTGTAGATATTAAAGCTTTAATGCCTCATGGAAATGTTATTTTTAAAAGGCTGTGCATATCAAAAAGATTGTGTTTTTATGCTAGATTTTCATATTTACAAATTTGACAGGCAGGTTAAATATATGTGTGCATGCACATATAGTGAAGATTTTTTTATATGTTTGTATAGACAAAGTTTATAGAGTTATAACTCTAAAATGTGGACGTTACACCTTATTATCTGTCAAGTCTTTGGATTTACTTATGTAATTGAAACTGCGAGTCATCTACACTAATATCTCATCAGTCCTTCCTTAGAGATAGAATGCTTGACTTTGAGCTGGACATGTGGCCCCCTGGGCTAAAGAACGCATTATTCACTTTCCTTGCAAATAGGATAGCAAAGCGACTGATCAACTAAGCAGAAAGACTGTGTGGGAGCTTCTATGAAACCATATTAAAATATATATAGCTGGATTACTTAGCATGTTTTTATTGGTCCTTTCTTCATCCTGATGGCTGGAAGTACAGATGTCAGGCAATCATCTGGACACTGAGGACCGTGGATTGATTGTATTAGACTTAGAAGAAGCCTGAATCCCTGACAAACTCGTGAAGCTGTATACTGGCCCTGGGAAATGTAGCTCATACTTATTTTATGTGAAAAACAAAGAGGGCAGAAAAAAAAATTTCCTGTTCGCACAGTCATACTTACTTCGTGAATCATGCAGCCATAACTTAATTGATAAAGTTGGTAAGGTACATTATCTTGATTTAAAGATCAGATCAGTTGAAGACTAGATATATTATTTCACCTGTCCAAGGTCACAGAGCTCTATGTAATTCAAGAAAATTCTAGAATCCAAGTTTTTGGGTCTTGTTTCATTATTATTGCTATTTACACCATGTCTGCAGCATTTAATAAGGTCTGAATAGGAGATACTGTTTTAATGGAGCTTGTAGGATTTGCAGTCAGGCAAACCTGGTCACCTGGCAGGTGGGAGTACCTCCTGGGGAATTTGCTGATAGCTAGGAGACAAATTTATATTAGAAAGCAGGAGTTTCAACAGTTTATCACATGTTATCCTTTATATACATGTAAATCCAGTTCTATCTGTAACAATTATATGACTATCTCTGGTTCATAAAAAATGAATAAAATAAAATATTTGTAGATATACTAGTCCCCTCTTATCTGCAGTTTCACTTTCTATGATTTCAGCTACCCTCAGTCAACTTCATTCTGTAAAAACTAAATGAAAATTCCAGAAATAAACAATTTGTAAGTTTTAAATCGTGCGCCATTATGAGTAGTGTAATGAAATCGCTCAGTCTGTCACCTAGGATGGGAATAATTCCTTTCTCCAGCGTATCCATGTTGTCTATGTTTTTTCCACCCATTAGTCATTTAGTAGCCCCTGGGTTATGAGATCAACTGTCATGATGTCACAGTGCTTATGTTCAAGTGACCCTTATTTTACTTAGTAATGGTCTCAAAGCGCAAGAGGAGTGATGCTGGCAATCTGAATATGCAAAAAAGAAGCCATAAAGTACATCCATTAAGTGAAAAGGTGAAAGTTCTAGACTTAATAAGGAAAGAAAAAAAGTCATATGCTGAAGTTGATAAAAATCTTCAGTAAGAATAAATCTTCTACTTGTCAGACTGTAATGAAGGAAACAGAAATTCATGCATTCCATATATGGGGTTGGGTACTATCTCTGGTTTCAAGCATTGACTGCGGGTCTTGGAACATATTCACCAAGAATAAAGAGAGACTACTCTATAAATATATTAATAAATATTATAGCAACTACTCTATAAATATATGTGTGTATATGTATATATTATAGAGATGACTATAACATGTATATTTATAGAGACTATAAATATATAATATTATAGAGATGGTTCTATATATATTACAGAAACTATTCTATAAATATATATATATTATAGAGACTATAATATATAATATCAACTAGTCTATAAATATATATTACAGAGAATACTCTATATAGTATAGTTACTACTCTATAAATATATATGGGTATATATGTATGTGACATAGAGATGACTATTATGTAAAATATATTCATAGAGACTATAAATGTATATATTATAGGGATCACTCTATAAATATACATGTATATATTATAGAGACTATAGTATATGTAATAGAAACTACTCTATAAATACACATAGAGACTACAAATACATATGTGTATATATGTATATACACACACATGCAGTTAGCACATTTTCCACAGTGAGAGTTTTAGCATGTTGTTTTGAAATTCTGATGCTTCGGGAAATTTGTGGCTATTACTGTTACATATTAAATATTGTTATTAATATGAATAGTTAATATGATGGAATTTATTTGTAAGGAGAATTGAGTACTTGAGATTACAGCAAACCAGTGAGATAATGTAATTGAGAACCAAAGGTTACAGCTGATGAACTTCTAGAATAGAAAAAAGAATTTCTCATTGTTAAAGGATAATGCAAAGTTTTAACTTTGGGGAGGAATGATCCAAGCATGAGAATTAGAATGGAATTTTGTCATTGACTCTTAACATCAAAATGTGATCCTATATCTAACCCCCTCCCAACACACACACACACACACACACACACACACACACACACACACACACACTATATACAGATTTATAAAGGAATTTAAGTCTTCTAGTGCATCCTCTCACTTGAAAAGCCACAAACATTTCTATAATGTTTAATCAGTTCAATCTTTTTTTAAGACTACCTATTAATATTACACATACATTACTGTTTTAGGAGCTGAGGATCATAAAAGATGAATTTTGAGGGTTATGAGAGTTTAAGAATGAAGAAAATGTTGGAAAATTCTTCAGGTATTTGAAATGAAACTTCAAGACATATAAATTTACTTTATTCAAGTGCGAAAATTCAAATACACAACAACATAAAGAATACTGTTATGTATATCTATGGGCTAAATATCTAACATAATTGCATTTTAATAATTTGCTATATTTGCTTTAGATTTTCTTTTGATGAAAGAAAATATTACAGGTAGATTTAAAAACATCTGTGTACCTCTTAGAATAAATATTAATATATCTGCTTCCCTCTATTTCTACTATTATTCCTACCATATTTTTAAATGGTATTTATTCTTCTCATGCATTGTGTAGGCAGAATTCAAAGATGGTTCCCAAGATTCCCAAGCCTTGGTGTATACACACCTCCTAGTTATTCAATCAAACACTAATCTAGGTGATATTGTGATGGAATTTCGAAGATGTAATTAAGATCTCAAATCAGCTGACTTTAACAAAGGAAGCTCATTTTCAAATAGCCTGACTTGATCAGGAAGCTGTTAAAAGAACTGTTTCTGAGAAAGAGATTCAAAGCGTGAGTTCAATTTGGGGAGGATTCTTCATTGCTGGTTTTGAAGATGGAGGGAGCAATATGTGGCAAGCAACACTTCTAGCAAAGTTCTAGACAACCTCTAGTTGCTGAGAGTGACCCCAGCTAACAGGCAGCAAGGAAACAATGACATCACACAATGATACATAATGGTACACAACTGCAAAGAACTAAATTCTTCTGACAATCTGAATGAGGTTGGAAAAGAACCTAAAGCTACAAATGAGACCCTCGCCTTGGCCTCGATTCTGATCTGGTGAGACCCTGAACAGACAGACAAGTCAAACTGTGCCCATATTTCTAACCTACAGAACTGTGAGTTAATGAATGCATTTTATTTTAAACCATTAAGTTGTCATAATTTGTTACGCAGCAATAGAAAATTAGCACATGCATGTTTCTCACATTGAAACTACATATTCACAACACTATTTCAAATGTTCTCAAACTCTTAACAATAATATATTATTCTGTAATGCTTTATCCATAAATATTATATTCTGGTAATTTAATCATGTTGATGTATGTAGCTCCACTTTAATCATTTCTCATATAGCAGAGGTCAGCAAATTTTTTCTGTAAAGGCCTAGATGGTAAATATTTCAGTCTGAGTAAGTCATATGGTCTCTGTTGCAGCTACTCAGTTCTGCCTTTGCAGAGTGAAAGTAGCCATAGACAATATGTAAAAGAATTGTTGGCTGTGTCCCAATAAAACTTAACTTACAAAAACAGGAAACAAGCCAAATTTGGCCAACAGGCCATAGTTTGTCACAGATAGCACAATTTCCTTATTCATTCTTCTTTAGCTCTACATTTGTTTCCAATTTTCACTTTCACAAACATTAAAATTATTCTAACCTACTGTTTAAAAGTGCTAGAATTTCTCCAAACCCATGGTGTTGACACAATCCTCAATAAGAAATATATTTGACAACACAATCCAGTAAACACACACATACACACATGCCCACAGTGTTGCATATGCCCAATTATACATGATGGCACTGGGCACACATACATAAATTTGATATTCACAAAACAGTATTCCTGTCACTCTGATTCATTTTGACTTTCTTTATTCCATCCTATTTTATTGTTTTGTTCTGTATTCTTAAAAAATCTAGCATAACCACTAAATCGATTAAAAAATTTGAAAATTATTCCCTAAAGTATATGCCCAGAAGGGATGTTGTTGGGTTTACAAGTATGCTCATATTAAACTTTACCATATGGTATAAAGTTAATCATAAAATTCTCCCCAACAATTAATAAAAGTTTGAAGTTTGTTTCTCTACACCTCTTTCATTATTTTTTTTTTACTTTTAATTTTGAATTAATTTTAGGCTTACAAAAAAGTTGCATAAATATTGAGAGCTTCCATATGCCCCTCATCTAGCTTCCTTTAATGTCAACGTCTTACATAACCATAGTGGAATTATTAAAACCGGGAATCGGACATTAGTGCAATTCTGTTCTCTAAACTGCAGGCATTAACTCAAATTTCACCGGTTTTCCCTCTCATGTTCTTTATTTTCTGTTCCAAGTCCTAGTGAGGATCTCACATTATACTAAACTGCTATTTTTCCTTACACTCTTCTGATCTATACCATTTTCTCAGTCTTTCATGGTCTTGATAGTTTTGAAGGAGATTGATCTATTATTTTGTGGGATGTCCTTCAGTTGGGATTTATCTTGTGTTTTTTCATGATTGGAAGGAGATCATACATTTTTGGCAACAATATCACAGAAATGATGTGTTCTGCGTGGCACATGGTATGAAGGGATTCATGATGTCAACATGTCACTACTAGTGATCTTAACCTTGATCGTTTGGTTAAAGTAGTGTTTGTCTGGGTTTCTCCATTGTAAAATGACTCTCTTTCACTTTGTAGTCAGTAAATAATCAAGATAATTTGAGACTATGCAAAATTTTTCTCTTCAAACTTTCACCCATTAAATCTTGTATCTATCAATGGATCCTGTCCATAACAGTTATCACTACAACAGTTTGCCTAATGATGATTTTCTATTTCCCTCTTTCTGTTTTAGTCAAATAAATGAACAAAAAAAGTGTCTGTTGTTTTATGAGCATTTAGAGATTACAAGTGAAGAAGTTGAACATCTTTTCTTACATTCATTGGCTATTGGTATTTTGTTTTTGCACTGTCTCTTACTCTCTTTTTTCTTTCTGTTCAGTATCTATCTTTTTCTAATTGGTTTGCTGAAGCTTTTTGTATATTGTAGATTCTAATCTTTTGTCACATGGATGTGGTTGCAAATACATTTCCCTTGCATACAGCTTGCATTTTTAAATCATTCATGCTTTCTTTTTAGAACTTAAAATTATAATTTTATGTAGTAAAATATGTGAAATTTTGCTTTATGTTCTATAACTTTTTAAATCTTGTCATAAATCCCATTTTCTTTGAGGTTTTAAAGTTATTCTATATTTTCTCCTTTTTAAAAATTTGATCTTCATATATAGATTTTTAATCCATCTGGAATTTTTCTTATTTGCATATATAGTGTGAGGTAAGAACAAAATTGTGGGGTTTTCTTCCATTGGTTAACCTATTTTTTTAGAACAAGTCTTTTATTTCCCCACTATATTGGAAAACCATTTTTGTCATATATGGAAGGTCCATATGTACATGAGCCTACTATCGGGCCTCCACTTTGTTCCAGTGCTTGATTTCACTTCCTGGCGTCAATAACACAGTGTTTTAACATATGCAACTTTACTGTAAGTCTTGATAGCTTAAGAGGTCCTCTCCTCTTGCTTTTCTGCATTATTCCTTGATCAGCTATATTATTTCTGACAGTCAACTGCTTGATTTCCATGGGAAATCCGTTCATCATTATTTCAGATATGGGTCAAATTTCTACATTAATTTATCAAAAAAATTGATTTCTTAGGACACCAAGTCTTTCCATTTTTGAACATAGTATAGCTCTTCACTCATGCAGGTTTTTTTTTGTTATTAAAAGAAAATAAATACTTTTTAATGTTAAATGTTATATCAATAGAACAATTTTTTCTAATACTGTTAAGAGGTCTATTTTTATGTCACTTAAAATCAACATATTTTATGTATGTTCAAATGCATAAGAAAGATATTTTTTAAAACCTAGTATTTTATCTATAATATGGAAGAAAAAAATCTGAGGACTCATGAGGTGCTTTGTGAAGGGGTTTCAGTATGTAGAGCTACCCTCGGGATTTTTCTTTTTTCTTCTAAGGTTTTATAACTAAGAGGGGTTAATGACCTATTCAAAGAGTTAAAAAAAAAGTAAATTCTATTTGTACTTAACTTGTGTTCTTGTGTTTATAAATTGATATGCAATCAGACTCCAGATACTATTACTTAAAGGAAAATTGAGTTTGGGAAAACAATCACCAGAGATGATATAAAGATTGCCCCAGAGTGCAGCAGGTAACACAGTCTTTATGATTACATAATTGTAAATAGCCTATCTGGTCTATTTGTCTCTCTGTAATAATTGGCCAGATCTCCATGAATAAATGAACATATATAGAAAAGTAAAAGCATACCTCAGAGAAATTGCAGGTTCAGTTCCAGACTACAGCAATAAAGCCAATATTGCAATAAACTGTGTCACACAATTGTTTTGATTTTTGGTGCATATGAAAGTTATGTTTACACTATACACTATGTAGTCTATTAAGTGTGCAATATCATTATGTCTAAAATAGCAACGTACATAACAATTAAAACATATTTTTTTGCCAAAAAATGCTGACAGACATAAAGTGAGCACATGCTGTTGGAAAAATGATGCCAGTAGACTTCCTCAACACATGGTTGCCACAAACCTTCAATTTGCAGAAAATGCACTATCTATGAAGAGCAATAAAATGAGATATGCCTGTATTTATGAAATGACAGCATTTGGCATAAAGACATGACCTTTGAAAGCAAGAGACCTATTTGACCTTCTAGAACTAACATTTCCAATAAATAAGTTAGGAATAGCACGCTATACGAGAAAATTACAATGGGAACAAATTGAGAAATAGGCACTGTTTTGAGGAAAAGGTCAATTTAAAAGTCATATAAACATACAAGACATGGGTAATTATCAAAGTGATCTCTAAATTGAGTACTTGTAATATATTACTAAAAATGGTCTTGAAAATTGAGTAGACTAATCCTTCTGATTTTACAAATGAGTAAAATGAGGCTCTGAAAAGATAAATGACTAAGTAGTGAACAGACAGCCAGAGTTTCCAATCAGCTTTTTTTTTTTCCTGCTTCTTAATTGTGGAATGACTCTACCATCCTTATCAGCAGGTCTGTCTTTTACACAGTGTAACGCATGGCCACTGGCAAAGGCATGCCTGACAAAATTAACCATGGAAGTGAGAGTTTGGCATATACTGGAATCTAATTGAGAACTATTTGACAGTAGATCCACTTCAGAAGTGGAAAATGAGGATAGTAAAAACAGGCAAGCATCCCTTTTTTTAAGGGGGAGGCCATGTGGTACCCTATAGTACTTAAGAGTGTCAGCCTGGAGGATAGACTATGTCACCACCTAACACCTGTGTGACCTTGGGCAAGTTGCTTTACCTCTTTATAAGAAGGTGTGTGCTTGTCGTTAGAACAGTTAGTCTTTAATGGTCAGTGTTCATAAACTCTTAGCTATTTTTCTATAATTAGAAATGATTGTATTCCTTTATGTTTCATCTATCAGATGCACTATGAAATCATTGAAAACGTCCTATGTTCATAGTATAGCTTGAGATGTACCTTTAAGTAAAGGTAGTTAACATTGTGTTTTATCAATCGGTAGCTAGTTAGAAAGTCCTCAATACTTTGGAATTAAATTTATATACATATCCATCTAGTGACTTGGATTAGAATAAATCCCCTGACCCTCTTATTAAGGTTTGTAGTATTGACTTTTAAAGAGCTTATACAATGTACAGCAGTGGTCCCCAACCTTTTTGGCACCAGGGGCCGGTTTCATGAAAGACAATTTTTCCATGGATGGTGGGGGGATGGTTTCAAGATGATCAAGCACCTTGCATTTATTGTGCAGTCAAACCTCTCTGGTAATGATGATCCGTATTTGCAACCGCTCCCCAGTGCCTCACTGCCTCAGCTCCACTTCAGATCATCAGGCATTAGAGTCTCATAAGGAGCACGCAATCTGGATCTCTCACATGTGCAGTTTACAGTAGAGTTTGTGCTCCCATGAGAATCTAATGCTGCTGCTGCTGATCCGACAGGAGGCGGAGCCCAGGTGGTGATGCCAGTGATGGGGAGTGGCTGTAAATACAGATGAAGCTTCACTCACTCACCTGCCACTCACCTGTTGCTGTGCGACCTGGTTCCTAATGGACACAGACCAGTACCATCCATGGCCTGGAGATTGGAGACCACAGATGTACACAGGATATCCTTTTTTGAAAATTTAAGTGCAATGTTAGGCAAAAGAATTAGACATTGAAGGAAAACTACAATGATTAACTAAAAACACCCTAGAGAGCTAAATTGAATATTTACTAGATGGATGTACCAGGCTTAGAAAATTAAAATTTAAAACTGTGCCTATAACGAAACTATGATAAAAGTAAGAACTCATGCTTAGAAGAGAAAGGGAAAAAAAAAGGTAAAGAGGGTTATGATGCACAGCCTGACAGAGACTGAATTTATATTCCCTGTTATGCATGTTGTTTTCTAAGAGATCTTAAAGCAAATAACTTGGATCCTCTTGACTTCTGCCTGTTACTAGATTGAGAGGCTGCTGGTGTAGTCTGTTTGACTATTGTATGATTTCATTTATAAAAATCTTTGTGTGCCTTAGAAGAGCGTGGTACTGTATTACTCTGTAGACCCAATTTCAGTGCATAATCATAATTCTTCTTGTCCTCCATCCTTCAAGAAAGAATTCTCCCAGTAAATAGAACAACAAATTTGGGTCTCAGTTCACCAGATACCTATGTCAAGAAGAACAACATTTTGTAGTTATGTGACAACCTCGGGAAAACATTAAATAAGAGATCCGCATAGGAAATAAGAGATAGAAAAATCCAAATTGTTCATCTGCCTATAGAAGATATAGGTAAAATTGTTCTTTATGTCCAATTCTCTCTCACATAAGGGAAAAAATGAGTTCTTATAAGAATGGAACAGAACTTTAGCAGATGTAGAACAATGTTTGTTGCACTAGTGCAAGAAAAGATACTCTCAGAGATGAACCTCCCTCAAAGTCAGCCCTAGGGAAAAACATGGAAATCAGCAGGAAGGCGGCCTCCTTCCCAACAGCCCTGGCACGGGCCTTGCTGCCCTCCATGAGTCAAGGCACTGGCCATGCCACATTTAGAAAGTGGGTGAAGTCATACCTGACACCCTTATCTAACACAATTGTAGAAGCACACAGAAGATAAGTAATCCTTGGAAAAGCATAAACCATCAATAAACTATACAAGACAGTATATATCTACATTGTCAGTTTGTAGCAGTTATGATAACAAAGCTAATGGTAGTGTATACACAACAGCAAACAGGCAGATGTAAAGTGAAATATCCACCGTTCAATCAAGGATTGTTCAGATGAAGGATCTGCCTAACACCAAACAACTGAGTATTTGGAAACACCCAGACATTTGATAGCACAGTTTCTAATTACTTTTTAAATAGATTTTCCTTCAGAGCCAGAGCATGTTCCATACAAGGAAAATTGTTTTCTGTCAACACCTTTTTTATAAAATTTATTTTTTAACCATTTTGGTATCACCCAGCATTCTCACCCTCTTTATTTGAAAGACCTGTTTGGAAGGGATTTTCAACTGTTTCTTGAAAAAAGTCAAATAGACCTTGAAAGAGCAAAGATTTACCATTCTTTAGGCTTTTTAGTAAAATTGTATGTCCATAGGCTCTTAGGACAATTTGTTAAAGATGTCCAATAATAGTGCAAAAATGGAAAAAAACACAGCTTCCCAAGAAACTGCTAGAAGGATAACTTCATTTGGATATTTAAATTCTTGTTTATTTAAAATATAAGTTGCCACCTCAACTAAAATACAAGTTCTGTATTTTCAGGGACATTCTTGATTGTTATTATTTTTAATCACCACTTTGCCACGTTATGTATATATAGGACTAATTTTATGGAAGCATATTATATATCAATACTTGTCTGTAGATCAAGTGGTGAACTGAATGTCTTGTTAAAATATCCTAGAATGAAACTTGTGCTGGAATATCTACCATCTATTTAAAAAAATTAATTCCAGAGTATGTGATTACTGGAACTGAATGTCTTTAATTGCATCTTTAGAAAAGGCATGCGCATCTCTATTTATTAGGCATTTAAATTCAGTGCACTGCAATGCCTCTTCTCTTTGCACTTTCCTCCATAATTGGGTGTTGACTCTCTGTCCTCGGGCTAAGTCAATGCTTATGTTGTTAGGATATAGACTGGCTGCTCCTGTGTGACTAGTTCCTAGCTCTAATTCATTGTCCATCCTTTCCCCAGATTCCAATAATGAATAGGGTCCTTCATTCATTGAAAGAATGTCCTTGGACTTGTTTGTGTTCTATGATGTTCACACACTGCAATGATCACTTGGCCTTCCAACTTTGCAGCTTGCAGAGAGATCCAGCAGTCTGGTTTCCTTTACAGGCAAATATATGCTGTGGTTTTACAGAGCAGAGAGCCCTTTCTACCACAAATTGCTGCTAGTCTCTATACACATCCTTGCAACTGCACACACTTTTCTAAAAACACTTATTTAACATAATAACTCCTGTTCTAAAACTTTGTTTAGTCTTATTTGGAGGGGGCGGATCATAATAAAAATCTGCTTGAGTCTCGAAGATTTCTATTAACACAATATGGCATTCTTGCATTTCTTTATTTCCGAGAGTATTGTCAGATTTTGTTCAATTTAGGACTTCTTCACTTTCTCAGGAATATATTTTATTTATTGCCTCTCTCAAGAAAATGTTGTGTTATTTTTTCTAGTTTTTTTTTCAATTGAGGTGAATACCCAAGAGTGAGATGCATGAGTCTTCATTGTGTAACTCAATGTGTTCTGATAAATGCATACATGTGTGTGATCCACACCGCTGTCAAGATACCAAACATTTCTGTCACCTCGGAAGGTTCCTGTATTCCCCTTCCCAGTCATCCCCACCAAGAAGTGTTCTGAGTTCCATCACCATAAATTAGTTTTGTCTGTTTTAAACTTACATGCAAATGGATTAGAATATACACCCTTCTGTGTCCAGCTGCTTTCACTCAGCATATTTATCAATGTTTTTTCAGATATCAGTAGACTATTTTTATTGTTGAGTAATATTTTTTGGTATGTATGCACTGTAATTTGTTTATTCACTCCCATATTGATGGGCATTTGAGTTGCTTCCCAGTTTTCAGCTATTATAAATGAAGCTGCTGTGAACATCTGTGGACAAATCTCTGTGTGAACATACATTTTCAATTTTCATGAGTAAATCCATCAGTGGAACTGCTGAGTCATAGGGTCGGCATAACTTTTAAGAAACTGACAAACTCTTTACCAAAGTGCTCTTTACCACTGATAGAGTTCCAACCCTACCACTGCTAGAGTCCCAATTTCTTCATAGGTTTTTTATAATTTAGTTATTCTAGTGGATGTACAATGGTGCCTTATCATGATTTTAATTTATATCTCCCAGATAATTAACAATATTAAACACATTCTTATGTCCTTCATGATCATTCCAATTTTCCTTGTGTGCTATCATATGGATAAAGTGTTCAGGTTTTCACCTCTTAGAATGACGGATGCCAAAGGAGTTTTCAGGTGCTCTTTAACAAACTGAAGTAGTGTCCTAGCTTGCTGAGGATTTTCATCATGAATGGGTGTTGAATTTTGTCAAGTGTTTTCTCTGTATCTATCAAGATATTAATCAATTTCCTCTTTTATTCTGTTAATGTGGTGATTACATTAATTGATTTTTAAAGGTTGAATAAACCTTGCATTGCTGGGATATGCAACACTGGTCATGAAGTTTTATCCTTTTAAATGTTTCTAGATTCAATTTCTAATACTGTTTTCAGAATTTTTGTGTCAATGTTCATGGCAGGTATTGGTCTGTGATATTCTTTTGTTGCAAATTTGGTAACAGGTTTATGATCATCTCATAAAGCAAATTGTGAAGGGTTCCCTCCTCTATTTTCTGAAAGGATTTGTTAAAGACTTTCATTATTTCTTTCATAAATGTTTGATAGAATTTGCTGGGATTTTTTTGTCTGGCATCCAACATTCTTTCCGGCTTTACCAGTATTCCACCTCTCCTTATTGGCTTTTAAGTTCTATCCAACTCAAAAATGTTTTCTTCTATTAAACTTTCCATAATGCCATTAACTGAGTGCAATATATCACTGCCCCTAAATCCAAACTGTCATAACCCTTTATCTCATTGATTTGATGCTTATTCTTTTCTGCCTTTTTATTATAATTATTACCTGCATGTTTTATATTTCCTACAACAGAGTATGGAATATAAAGATCCTCAAATTTACTTAAAATTGTTTTGAGTCAGTAGCACATATTTTATTTAATATGAGCAGAAAATTTTATTTAATATGTAATTCATTTTTTATTTTGTCAAAACTAATGGAACATAGACTTTTTCTTCTGACCAATTTCAAGTAATATAACAGGAATCATATTTACCTTATCACCTGAAACAACTTTTCCACCCATGCCCCTATAAAAGGCACAGTATATGAAATAATAGCTTTTAGACACTGCACATTAGCAATGAAAGGCAATGAGGACTATCAAATGGAAAACAAAATGTGGCATACCCTACAATTGCCCCAGCTTACTACCTTAAGAGAGTTCCTGTGTGACAGCAAAAGGAAGTGGAATCCAAGCTATGCCCAGTGGATTCCCTGAGTTGATAAGACAGAGCTGAGAGTCCAGGGAGACCAAGGTGGCTAAAGGTCAGAGCATATCAGAGGAAAGGGAACTTCAGAGAAAGAGAACTGCAGAGGGCTTACCTCAGGTATTCAACAGAGAGCTAATCAGTGAATTTGTGCAAGGAAACTACCCAAGACCAGGGATGTAAGAGTGCCTGGTGCTAACTCAGGTGGGGTGCCTGTTTCCACAAGTCATACTAAAAAATCACGTTTCACAGGGTAATGGGCAGAAAACTCAGAAGGGCCTTGCTTCAGTAGTGGGAAATAATTAGCCCTTCACTAAATAATTAGCCTGCTGTGGTCCCACCTAACAAATTATTGTTCAATTATACTATTATAAAACTGTTGTTAAAAAAAAAAAAACTAATAGGAATTTTTTTTTTCCCACTCTTATTCAGCTGAGAGTATTTTTGAAAATTTTCTCTTGTAATGTCATCTTTTACTTATTGGCTATTTAGAAGTGTCCCCTCCCCTGCCAAGTGTTTGGCAATTTTTCAGGTACTCTTTTGTTATTAATTTTCCATTTAATTCTGCTTTGTAAAGGGAACTATTCTACATAATATTCATTATTTTGATTTTATTATAAGTATACTGTTCTCTGAACCCTGGTGTAATTCACTGTCATTGTTTATTGTCTCGGGATTCCAAAGCTACAATGTGTTCCTCTACCTTCAGCACATACCTGTCCCCCTACCTGGAGTCTGATTTTAGTCCCAGTTGAGTTCTGACAGCAGAGTTCAAGTCAAATAATGCTTTCCCCATAGATAGGTCCAGCTAAGTTTGGAGTGACACAAGTGCTCTTGATGGCTCATCCCCCTGTCCCCAGAGCCGTAAGCTCTAGAGACATTTCACTCCAATGGAACATTTGGGGGCACACTTGGCTTAAGTATGATTGGAATCATGTAGCATGTTCTACCTAAATTCAGGCCCCTGTTCAGCAATTCTGTTACTTTAAATCCATCAAGGTAGTTGAATTCTTTTGTGGCAACTTCTACCGTTACAGCAAAATCTCGTCACTTGTATGTCTCCTCTCTTCTTCCTTTCTTCATCTACGTCATTCTTCATCATGTTTCATATGCACAATTTTATGTGCTGAGCCACCAAATGAACAATGTTTGTATTGTTTTCTTACTCTTTTTTAAAAGTAAAATGTAAGTTAAATTTTTATTCTTTTTTAAAGATGTGTGTCAATAATAACTACCTTTGTTTCAATTAAGTTCTGTTAAGTTTATCTGGTTTATGTGCCACTGTGGGAGAAGAAAATATCACATGTTTCTATTTCCATATATACATATCTGATATCTTCCAGCAGCTTCCAAGCCAGTCAAAATCCTATGGAACTGCTATTTTCATCAAGACACAGAATCTTTACTTAAGCTAACATATGCTGTCTTTCTGAAGAAAAAAAATCTTTTAAAAAGGATTGAAATATTGAGTTGGTTATCAGTAGTTACCATATTATTCCTCTTTCTATTTTAATCTAACTAGATGTTTTATCTGGGACAAGTTACACATTTTTCTTCAGGCTTCATTTTCCCACCAGTGAAATGAAAGTTGTATCAGATGTTCACCAATATTTCTCTTAGTTGTGATAATCTGGGACACTATGACTATACAATTCTTCTACATGTTCTATCTTATTAGGAAAAAACTATTTGAGTGCAGAAATAGTTTATATCCTTCTCCCCCTCGCTGAGTACCTTGTTATGTGGTCAAAAGAGGCTAAATGCCCTCTGGATGAAAAATTTACTACTGTTGTTCAAAGAGTGCTTACAGTCCTGAATCTTGAGCTTTTTGCCTTGTTAAAATCTTGAAGCACTTGGTACAATCATTAAACCCAATGACTTGCCAAAGATTAGCCAAAGCAATTCAAATCAATCAGAGGCTTCTCTGTTATTTCCCTCCCTTCCCAGCTCCAGTGCATTTTAACCAGGAAAGCCACACCATAAAGAGATAATACTAGTTAAACAATAAATATTCTCTTTAAGTGTTGGACAGGTTGCTAAAGAGTCAAAATGACAGCTCCACTCATCCACATGTATAGAAATTACCTTTTCTTCTCTTATGTTTCCTCAATCCTTTTCTCACCAAAGGCTCTATTCCAGTAGGCAGCAGAGAAGAGCAAAGCAAATTAAAAGTATCTGCTATTTCCTGGAGCTTCAATCACGCTCCAAACCTGAATTAAGAAAAGCCCAGGTGGTGAAGCATAGCTGGTTTGATCTGGTCCATCCTTGTAGCAAAAATTTAAAACCTTGATGGGGCTGCCACCAATGCTACTGATCAAAGAGAAAGGATAACTTGGGCTGGGAGAAAAGTGTTTAGCCCCAAGCTTCCAGCACTTGTCTGTGATGGGTCATCAAAGACTGTGCAAATGACGTCTCAGTTAGCCCAGGGGGTCAGACACCACTGGAGGAAAGGGTGGTAGTGTGCAGATACCAGGACACATTCCCTTTATATTCTCAGTGCAGCTGGGGGGAATCCTAAAATCCCTCTTCAAGTTTGATTTTCCCCTAAACCAGTAATCCCAAACTTGACCACAGTCCTGCGGGGCTTCACTTTATTCTTTTAATATAGTGTTCCTCAATTTGTGACCTGGGACCCACCTATTTCCCAGTTTCTTGCAGTGATGGTTAACTACGCAGTACAAAATCTCTGCCACAGTTCTTATGCTGGTTCATTCTCACCCGGAACCTCTTCCCTTGGCTCAAAACAGATAGCTTTGCAGTTCACCTGTTCTCCTCTGCCAGGTACTCTGCTGCTCAGTGTAGAGGAGAGGTATGCTCTTTTAGGCTTATGTAGGTAAGTAAGTATCCACTGTGGTTTTCTGGAAATTTGTGTTGGTTGTACCTCAGACTGCTGGGAGAGTGTTCAGGTGCCATTAGTGATGGACAAGGTTAGGTAATCCCCAGTTCCCAGGCCCCTTGATGGCGTGCTTCATCCTGGGTGTCTAGACTCAGACTGAGCTAGTGAACTTGCTCTCAAGCCTCCCTGGGTTCAGATGGTAGCTGTGATAGTGAAGCCTGAGGTGCTATCATGCTCTAGAAGAATGCTCAGACAAAAGAAGGGTAGATGCATGCTGAGCCTGTGACAGGAGGGGTGGGTCCTTCTTGAGATTAGCAGAGGCAGGCAGCTGCGGGACATATGAGCCACCCACATCTCCCTCTCTTGGCAATGACAGTGGTTTCTGTTCTTGAAGGGCACAAGAGTGCCCAGATTCCCAGCTCCCACACTGGCCCAGCTATGGCAAAGGTGGTGGAGGCAGCTCAACCCACTGTGTTTAGGGCTACCAGACTAGGTGTGGGCTGTGGCTGAAGTGCTCCCATAGGGGAGCTGTGGCCATCTCAAGGATTGTTTTCAGGGAAGGTAGGGTCCTTGCAGAACAGATAGGCAGCTTGCATCTCATGCAGCAGATTGCTATCCCCACACTCCCTCAGAGGAGGTGGCAGCTTTTGTCTTTGGGGCACACAAAAGTGCTCACTGCTTCTTTTTAGCAGGGAGTGAGTCAGCCCCAAGCTCCATGGAAGCCTGGGTGTGACAGGCACTCTGTCAGAGGCAGGGCAGCCCCTCCCAAGTGCCCTGGCTTAATGGTCTCCTGTGAAACCCTCGCCAGTCCTGAGTGGAAACAGCCTTATAGCTGCAGATGCATCTACAGCCATGGGCAGGGGAGGGGAAGAGGAGGGGAAGGCCCCAAAGGGTGAGGAGTGTCTCTACTGGCGGGATGCAGACAAATTCAGATCAAGAGCTGGAGCTCTCTGGTACAGAGGAGTGTGTTTTCCACCTTCCTTTGTCCTAAAAAGCATTTGTGGCACTTCCCAGACCCCATGGGGCAGCACACCAGGAACTCTGGGAACACTGCTCCTCTCCTCTGTCTTCTCATTCCTTTGTGGGTGTCACAGTCCAGGTGGGTGCTGAGGAATGTTTGTATGGGATCCAGTGACAGGGAGGCTGAGGGATTGTGACTTTCTCAACTGCATAGAGGCACCCAGTGTGTGCACAGGCAATATGGCACTCGCCACCTCAGCTTGGGTCTGTGGTGAGGGGAAACGACTCTACAAGGGCCTGCAGCCCCATGCTGTGTTCCCGAGAAGGTCTCAGTTCACCCACGGCAGTGGTGCTTGGGTTCGTCAGGGTAGAAAGGCTCTCCGACAGATCGGGGTCTGGCAGACTACCACACTTGTGAAGAGACGATTGGCTCTTTTCCCTCAGTATTTCACCTGGATTTTGGTTTCTCATCTGAAACTTCTTCCTCTATTTGGGACGATCTGGCAACGTCTATCTGTAGTCAGTCATATTCAACTCATTCTTTTCAATTTTTTTTAAAGTGTGTAAAGGACTCCTGAAACCTAAAAGTTTGAGAACACTTTCTCTAAAAATAGTGGTTATTCACTGATGATAGAATAGTTTTGCTCCAAATCTCTAGAAGCCCATACTTATTTTCCTATCAAGGATTTTCAGACCTGCTTACAGCATCCTGCTCTGCCATGACATGATAAGTGCCAAATAGCAGAGCTATTTGAACTGTGTTCCAGACCAGGTGAAGAGGCTTATTTTTTCCCGTATCTTACTCAAAGATGCCAATTTGGGGCCTTCTCAATAAATGGCTAGGGAAAAAGCAACCGAATATACCATATGTGGCCCCTACAATTCTAAAAGCCTTATCAAAAAATAAATCGGTGTTTCTTAGTAGTAGTGGCTGCAAGGTGCCTTATTTTTTTTCTCTCTTCCTTCTAAAGGGAATATCCCAACAGGCCACAGATGAATAATCTTTTAAAGTTTAATCAAGTAGTGAGACTCTGAATTATTATGGGGTTTTTCTCCTGACCTTTGGAGATAACAAATGCAAGTTACCAAGACATTAAATTTCTTGTTACTTTCTGCTTACCAGGTCCTATCAGCATGAGAAAATCAATGTAGTAAACCAATGTGTCCTGAGGGAGATGAGAGAATCAAACTCACCGCAGACTAATTACAGCACAAAGTTGATATAACCCTGATGTGAAAGAATGAAGTTGTACTATTGCCAAGTCAGGTGAAAGCAAACTGCTAAACTCTGCCTATTAGTATAGAGGAAAACACACTGAAAATATCAATAGCTACATATCAGATGTCAGCGACTATGCTGGTTTGCTCTAGCGAGGAGACTGCATGTGGATCAATTGCAACTGATGTCACTAATTCGTTAAATTCACAATAATCATGGCCATTCATCATATATGTTTGTTTTTTACCCAGTCCACTTTGGTAATTTGAAAGGAGATGTGATAGGTGTAACCATCCTAAGTCTTTTAAGTGATTGATAATGGAACTAACTAATCTTTGAGAGAGTCCCATAAAGGAAGTATTGCATTTGTTTATTGTTTTCATGAGAATGAGGAGCTCCTGTGTCTTCCCTTGGCTTTTCCCAAAGATTTTACCTGTTCTATCAAAGAATCAATAAAGGAATTCTACATCTTGCTGAGTAGATCTGCTCTGCCTATCCATGTAAGAACTGGGGATTAACCATATAGCAGTTTTACTTTGACATGAGCTTGAGTCAAAATGTCATTTACCACCTAACCCCATAAGTTTTTGCTCTGATTAGTCAACTGTTAGGGGGTTTGGGGTCCCCAGAGATTAGAAGTACTCAGATTTAAGATTCAATCATTCTAAAAATTTCTGGATGCTTCTCTTTCCCCAGTGGACAGCCAGCCTGTTATGCCTGTAACAACCATAATGCAAATGCCGATCACTTTGAAGAGGACCTCAAAGGAAAATTTGAGCACATTCTTGTGAAATTATTTCAAGAATATGCCCCTCCAGTACCACCCCCTCCCCAATTTTTTTAAGAGAAATCAGTCTTTACTGTTTCAGATATAGATATTGATGGAGTAAAGTTGGTTAAGACCTGTGATTCAGCTCAGATTAAATAGGATTTTATTTCTAGGGACCTCATGATCGATGATACACCATCCAAGTTCTCTTCATGCCAAAATGTTCTGATTAACATCCCTGTCTTGTGTCTCACAGCTAAGTGCTACTGCCATTTATGAACCCGGGTATTCTGTCATCTTCCATACAATCATCCTGCAGGGAATAAATACAGTACTTTTGAAGGATGCTAGGACTCCCCTCAGCAGTTCATTTCTCATAACTTTGTAGATAGAATTCTTCTAGATGCTCTCAGAGGATGGAATCATGGGGTGGGCAAGCTGGTCAAGTGCAGTAAATCCATCCCAGTCTACCCATATTTGGACTCTTTCTTCTTATATCAAGGAATTTCTGGCTTTTGAACTTCATTCACTACAGTTCATTTTTAAATGTAGGTTTTTAGTTAATCAATGGTTCAAACAATTAGAACTATTTCTAGCTTTTTAATCTTACTTACTGACTCCAAATAGTTATTTACTCAATGAATTCAACATGTTGTAAGCATTTCTCTTTCATTTTTATCTTGTACCCTCTTATACATATTCCTTGAATATTTTTGCCAATATAAATTATTATCATAAATTTAAAACATCTAATAATGATTTTACCTTATGTATTTATCTTCCATATTAAACTTTTCATTAACCTCTGAATCTTACTGCAATCTAACTGTGATTATCTGTATGGAGACAATATAATGGGGAAAGATAGGATCTGAGACCATATTGTAGCCTTCAAGGAAAGAACAACTATGCCCCTCAGTTAAGAGAAGAGTTGCTTCTAGCAGAGGATATCAGTTTTGCATTTGGGCACCTGTAACTGTAAATTTTGCCTTCCTCATTCTAGAGGTCTCAATCTGAACCAGGACTTCAACTTTCCGTAGTAAAGTTGGTGAATCCAAATTACACTTTACTGCAACAATACACAGGTTTAGTCTAAGCCTAGTTTTTGCATATGTCAATAAATGCTGTGACTACAAAATATAAAATAGTCTCTTCAGGAAAGCAATAAACTCCCTCTTTCACTGATGATACTGAGAATTTAACCCCCCAGCTTGTCATTTTGTGTGTTAATCTCCCCAATGCAGCTAGAATTTGCGGGTCTGCCCACAGTCCTTGTAGTCTCTAGAAACATCATGCGGCGCTACTTTGCACTATCAACTGTCCTTCAATCAGCACTTTATGCCAGATTACAAGGAAAGTTTGAATGCCTGTTTCACCACTGGGCACCACTAGAATCCTTTCCTTTGATAATAACAAATTCTCACTGCCTTCAAGCCTCATAACTAATCCCATAGGCCCAATCTGAAGTTTTGACCACCTGTTTGCTACCTGCAGTTACCTTTTGAACCAACAATAGTAAATGTTAAAATATAGTTAAAATAAAATGCTGTAGCTATTTTAAGTGAAAAGAAATCAATATAGGGAATGAAGTGCTTAGAAATTATTCCAAATGATGGAGGAGTAAAATCTAGGTTGGGCATTTGAGAATAAATTGCAGAACACAACAGATTCAGCTTGCCAGTGGAGCTGCTCCATCCACCATGATCAGAAAGGCTGAGTGTCAGGCTTGGATTATTGGCTTCAAGATAATACCACATTGGCTGGGATCAGGAAATTGCCACCTACAACTGTTGGCTCCAGAACCATTTTTCACCTGCTCTATCTGCACCAGCAGACAAAATTTGCTGTGCTCTCTGCCTTTTTTATTTTTATTTATTTATTTTTTTTTGAGACAGAGTCTTACTCTGTTGCCCGGGCTAGAGTGCTGTGGCGTCAGCCTTGCTCACAGAAACCTCAGATTCCTGGGCTCAGGCAATCCACCTGCCTTAGCCTCCCGAGTAGCTGGGACTACAGGCATGCACCACCATGCCCGGCTAATTTTTTTTTATATATATATTTTTAGGTGTCCGTATAATTTCTTTCTATGTTTAGTAGAGACGGGGTCTCGCTCTTGCTCAGGCTGGTCTCAAACTCCTGAGCTCAAACGATTCGCCCGCCTCGGCCTCCCAGAGTGCTAGGATTACAAGCGTGAGCCAGCGCGCCGGGCCTGCTCTCTGCCTTTTGATATGTGTGAAGCTACTGGCAAGACACTAGGTCCTATTATATATTAATGCTACTATAGAGAAACCTAACATCTCTATGGACTTGCTTGACATCAGAAAAAGCATGATGAGCATTCATGTAGACTTCACCTTAATTTGCTTTCCAAAATTAAGCAAGTGCATTTGATGGGTTGAATTCAAATCATGTAGAGAATCTAAGTCACAAAAATGTCTGAGAAATATAGTTTATAGACTTACAGTCTTAGAATTTTAAGATGGCATACTAGAATGAGAATAGAATGGATGTTCTGTGCCAACCCATTGTATTCATCATTCCCTTGATTAAGTGAATAATAATGATAAAGTAATAATTAAAAAAAGAACTTCCCAGTTACAGACCCTCTCTGGTTTAGCCTTTTCCTTCTAGAGACCTCACTATTCATGAGGCTGGATTGAGTGGTCTACACACTCAAACAATGAACTGAAGAGGTAAGCAACAATCAAAATATATTTAAGCACACTACTGACATTGGTCAAACATAGACATAACTCAAAAAAAAAAACAAAACAAAACAACTTGTCTTAATCCAGGCCATTTTTTACTAAAATATTCAGCTAATCAATCAAATGAAGGCATAATTCATCTGAATTAGAGTTGCCACAGTTACACACTATATTCCAGTGATATATATCTTACTGTTTCTGTAATTTAGTGAGGCCAATATGAGTATTATATTCTAAATTCTTGTATCAATTCATAGAAGTAATGAAAAATCATTAAGAGTAGCTGGTAAGTTAAAAGTATAAACTAAATCTATGAATGAGAATACTCTAGCAAGAAAATATAAGCACATATCATGTTTATTCTCATGTTCAATTTCACTTCAGGGAACCTCTTTGCAAATCCCTTTAAAGTGCTGAGTTAAAGGAAGAAACAGAGCTTGTTAGAAGCCTGAAGTCGGCTAAATTTAGATATGTAAATGTATCCACAGGGTTTGCTTACACTCCATAGGCAGTTTGCACAATCTCTCTGTTTTTTTTTTTTTTCTTTTTACTCCACCTCTAATTAAAAGAGCAGCTCAGTTACAGGGTCAAATTCCCCATGCCGACTTAGCTTTGTGGCTGCTTTGAGAGGAGTAGAAGTACGCCACAGAGAAGTGGCAATTAGTTCCCCGTAATTAAGGAGTGCATGGTACTAGCAAATGGAGGTGGGCCACTTCCAGGCTGCTGAGTGGGAAAACATGAATTGGATTAGGAAGAATTTCCTAAGCACAGTTTCTCTTAGAAATGGGTTCACTGTTTCTCTTGGAAATGGCATACAGTCCCGGGATGAAGCCCAAATAAAATTACTTCAATTCTGAGTTCGATTGGAAAGTGGAGAAGCTCACACAGACCCACTCAAGAAGAGAGGCCCTTGGAACAAATTGGTGCCATTTATAATAAGATAAAAAGCTCCCTCAGCCACCCATAACAGAACTCTAACATGTTGTAATATGTCATTTCAGAATCAAAGCTTGTTGGCTATAACTCGGATATAGAAATATAAACAAAGTTGGTGTTTTTAGCTTTATTTCAAATTTTTAGGTGCTTAAATAACAGGGATTTTTTTTTTTTTCATTATTGCTGCAGGCAACAGAGAGCCAGTAACTTTACTTAAGTAATGGGAACTTCACTGCCAGAATAAGTATCAAAAGATTCAGAAACAATCATAAAACTACCAGGAACCCAAGTAGCTTTACAGGCTGTTTAATAATTTAATCTCTTTTTCATTGTATCTCTAATTATTTTTCTATGCTCAAATCCCTTCTCTCTTCTGACCAGCTACCTATTCTAACTCACTGTTGTTCCACTACAAACATTTTGGCCTTCATAAGACTCTCAGCTTGCCGCAATCCCAACTCTGACTCACAGCGTTGATTCATTGCTTTCTACCTCAATCGGTTCTTTCATTCTCATACTCCTCAGAGAAAAAATGTGAGTAGTAGCTAATTTGAAGGTCAGCAAAATAATTTTAAAAACTGGCCTTCAATTTTTTTTATTAATGCCATTTTATTTATCTATTTTAGAGGCTCTACATTTTTCTTATTGTTAGTTCATAAGTTTCTCCATTCACGGAAACTGTGACATACATTGTTTTTCTATTATAGTCTTTATTTCATTGGCAAGTATCTTCCTGTGCTCCCTATCGCAATATTTTTTTTGGCTGCAGGGAAATATTGGGGTCTGGAGATCTTGGAGATGGTTTTAGGCCAATTCTCTGGACATCTGTACTGGTCAGTGCTCTATAACAAACCACCCAAACATTCAGCGGCTTACGTTGATAAGCATTTGTTCCTGGCACATGTGTGAAGTGTTGGTTGCAGTTCAGTGAACTCAGGTGATGCTGATTTAGCTTCAGACTATACAGAAGCTACATGCTCCATGAACCAGCAGTTACCCGAGGACTGTTTTTCTCATGGCAAAAGGAAGGAATGTAAGAGGACATCATCAACCTGAAATTACATTTTCAAACATCTGTTCAGATCATAGTTGCTAACATTCCATTAGAAAAGGCAATTTTTATAGCCAAGCCCAAATTCAGTATAGTCCAACCTCCATGAGACTATGGGAAACATGTAGATATTTAATATTATCATAGAAGAGAATAAAAACTAGGACTAATAATCCAATCTAAAATGAAACCTCCACAACCACCATACTTTATTGCTTCCCACATGCATGGCTCCCGAAACTCTCAAGATAGGCTGCTTCCCAGAACTATATTATGGAGGATGTAACCTGTAGTTAACAACAGACCCCACAAGTTAAAAGACTCAGTCTGACAAGACTGTCTTAACTTTAGATGCCACTCACATATCCTAGGCTCCCTGGACTGCCTGACTGGCTATAAGTCAAGGATTCTCATGACCTCCTCCTCAGGTTTGATAATTTGATAGAACAACTCACAGACCTCAGGAAACCACCTTACTTACATTTACTAGTTTATTATGAAGGATATGAATGAAAAATCAGATGAAGAGATATAGAATGAAGGGTCCCAAGTGCAGGACAGTCTGTCCTTGTAGAGTTGGGGTGCACCACCCTCCCTGCATGTGGATGTGTTTGCCAACCTGGAAGCTCTCTGAACCCAAGAGCTTAGGGGGTTCTGTGGAGGTTTTATTACGTAGACACGATTGATTAAATCATTGGCCACTGGCAATTGAACTCAATCTCCAACCCCCCTCTTCTCCTTAGAGGTAGGGGGAGGGGAATAGGTCTGAAAGGCTGAAAGTCCTCACCCTCTAACCATGGATTGATCTTTCTGGAGACCAACCCCCATCCTAAAGCTATCTAGATGCTCCTCAGCCAAGAGTCATCTCTCTAGTATAAGACACTCACCACTCAAGAGACTCCAAAGATTTTAGGAGCTCTGTGCCAGGAATGGAGACAAAGTCCACTTTTTTAAAATACCACAGCAGACATTTCAATAATACAACTGAATACATATATTTGAAATATAGGGTAAATATGAGTTGAAAATCCATCATTGAAAATATCATTAAACCTATGTTATAAAGCAGAAATACTAATAACGCTCATAGAGTCCTTGTCCCAGATTACAGTGACTGAGTTTGGGAGACAATTATGTAAATTTTAGAGTGTCCTTTTAGCTCAATTACCACACACATAATAGGATTCAGTCAAAGCAAAGCCATATGCATATCGGTATAAACACATGCACACGTACACACAAACACACATGTTATTAGAAGCATGTGTCCATATAGGCAGATAGTCTAATGCATAACCCAGAAGTTTCTGGTTTTTTTGACACAACCATCTGTCTGGAACAAGGACTGAATGGATCTTTTTAAAAGTATCATTATAAAGATTTCAATTTTGTTCTTTTAGCTTCAAAATAGGAAACAGGTTTGGATCAAAGCTTATGGGCATTATGATCTCAGAATGATCAGGAAATCTTACAAAGAAATAAATATACAAGCAAGTAAACAAGCAAATACATTTAAAGACAATTTTAAAACTAATAAAAAACTTTCACACCTCACAAATTTCACCAGCAAACCAGTCAACCACATGAGGTCAGGGACTTCATTTGTTTGTGTGGTTAGTTTGGTTTATTGCTGTAACTCCAGTGCTTTGTTCAGTTTCTATCATTTGACAGAACACTAAATAAATATTTAGCAAAGGAATAAGTTTCCCAAGTATTAATCCTTCATATTTTTTTTCCACAAAATCTATGGCCAATAAAACTCTATATGGTTGGAGGCATTCCCACCAGCTTTTCCTACTAGAAAATATATTTTCCAAACCAAAGTATGGGAGGAACTGAGTGTCACTGAACCAGAACACTGACCATCCTGTGACAACTCAGGCAGAACAACTGGCTAGTTTAAGGTCATACTATGAAACATGAGATGAGAAGAATATGTTCGATCAAAATGTTGCTTTTGACTATAATGAAGAACATAGTCCTTGTGAGAAATTAGAAATTAAGAAGAAGGAAACACATAGGTAAAGAAAGCCAAAATATAAAATCTGAATCATATAAGCACAGCTCAATAGAAAGTGTCAATTCCAGCACCTAGGACAGTACCTGCCATACAATCATACAGTAAAAGCTCAATAAACAGTTGTGGAATGTTGAGATGATTCATTCCCTTATTCCCAGTTTATCTGCTCTCAGAAATCCTAAGGAAAAACAATTATTATGGCAACAACATAATGATGAAAAATAAAATGGTAGCATTCTAGTTCCTCTCCATCACTAACACCTAACACCAGCAGGCATTGTTCTTGTTTATGTATTGGCCATTTAATTTTTATCTTTAAGATACACTGAAAGTTCCATGAGTGCATGCACTTTGTATCATTCTTGATGCATCCTCAGTTCCTTGAATAGTGCCTGGCTTATATACAATGTTGAATGAATATTTACTTGAAGAAATAATTAGGAATAACAAAGAGCATAAATATAACGGGCTGTAGGATTACTGCTTGTGAAAACCAACCGTAATATCCCCTGTGCCTGAAAATAGATCCTGCAGCACTTTTCAACTTGCTGCAGTGTGAAAATAATTATGAAAATAATTCCTTTAGATTAAACACTGTCCCTTACCTGTAAGTCTCATTTAAAATGAAAATATCTATTAAAGAAATAACAGAATAAGTTGTTACCACTTTAATGCAAAGCAGTGCACTTGAGAGTCCCGATTTCTCTTAGGGCATGGAGCACCAATAGTGTGCATTCCTAGTGATTCCCTTTGGGCCTGTGTCTCCAAAGTCCTCCTCTACCAGGAAAGTTATAGAAAAGGGAATTTTTATTTTTCCATGAATCACATTTGAAAACTGGCACTGAATATTCCATGCCAGCGGTCGAACCTCATTAGGATAGGATAAGGAGACAGCTGTTTCGAGCAAGTTGCAGAAAGCAATTAAGTGAGAGACAGTAGGAGAAAAAAATTCTTTTTAATCTTTAACTTTGGAGTATCCAGTGTTCTAATATGCTAAGTAGTCTTGTCAACTAATCAACTTTAAAAAATCCCCCTAGCATGGCCACTTAAAAGAGAGCTCTTCATTAAACTCTGTTCCAAGAAATTCCAGGGCATCACATCACATCTGTCTTCTTTCTCACATCCACATCTGTCTTTTCTCTGAGTCTGAGATCAGAGCCTGTTTTTCCTGGTAATCTTCTGTCTTATATCTTGGAATTGACCAAACAGTTTAACAAACTCTTTTCCTATAAGCTATAATTGATGAAACTGGGCTTCATGAGTTCCTCAATCTGGAGTATTTCTCTGAGGTCTATCCCAAGACTAGATTCAGCAGACTTTTCTATCAAAGAAATCAGCTCCCTATCTATGATATATGCATTAAAGATGACATGCAGAGTGATTTTTAAGGCATGAGCAAGATAATGCAAGAAAAATTTTAAAGTTGACCAAGTTTGTCTTCCTCATCATTGCAGCATCTCTTTAATTACACTATTCCTGTTTTCTGGAGCCATACATGCATGTGCACAAGGTGCATGCAGAAGGAGACTGAATGCCAGTGGGGAACTTTATTAACAACCTTATTTTTTGGTAAAAATATTTTGGCCATTTTACCATATCAAAGTCCACTAAACCTCTAGGGTGCAGAACATGGGACTAAGGGATTCACTAGGATATGAAACATTCAGTGCTAAAAATAGGAGACAATTCTGGGAAAACCAAGATGGTTGGTCCCACTTAACTAATCCAGGGAGAAACAACCTAGAATACTGTTCTGTAATTCCCTTATTTCATACATATATATGTTTCATCCATCATTCCTGGCTCATAACTCCCATAGTCCTTGTTATAGTCTTTTGTTATAATGTATAATTTTAGGGCACTTTAGGCCTCAGGAGACAGAATCTCTCACCCTGACCTTCTCCTGTCCTCCTTTCACCTAACCAAGGCAGGACTCTAATCTTACGGTGGGTCAAAGGACCTTCATTCCATAGAGGGTCCGACCTCATACCCTGGAGGAAGGAATGCTGCAAAGAGAGGCCAGGAAGAATCTGAACAGATGGGCCTTGCTGGGTTTAGATTATGTACTTTTTGTGCAGTCACATTTCTACATCATTGTCAATCATGCCTACTTAATGGAGCCTCCTTAAAAATCCAAGAGGACAAGGTTTGGAGACCTTCCGGATAGCTGAACAAGTGGAGGTTCCCAGAGAGTGTTGTGCCTGGGAAGGGTCTGGAAGCTCCATGTCCTTTCCCCATACCTTTCCCTCTATATGTCTTCATCTGTATTTTTTGCAATATATTTTATAATAAGCCAGTAAACATGTTTCCCTGAGATCTGTGAGCTGCTCCAGCAAATTAATTGAATCTAAAGAGGGAGTCATGGGAACCCCAACTTGAAGCTGGTCTGTCAGAAGTTCCTGAGGCCAGGACTTGCAGTTCCTGAAGGAGTCTTGGGGACTGAGTCCTCACCCTGTCAGATCTGATGCTATCTCCAGGTAGATGGTGTCAGAATTGGAGGACACCCAGCTGGTGCCCACTGCTTAGTGTATGGGGAAAAAAAAATATTTAGCCACAGAAGTCTTCTTCTGTCTTGATGATTATTGTGCTGTGAGAGCAGAGGGAAAAACGCAGTTTAAGAGTTTTTTCCCCAAAACACCTGCCAAGCCCCCTCCTGTTTCAGCCACACACATTTCACCTAGATGACCATTTCTAACCTCCAGGCCTCATCTTAGTCTTCACTTCCTCTGGGAAGCCTTCCTTGACTCCTCCAAGACTGAATTATGTGCCTGTTCAACAAGCTGATATCATCGTCTTGTTTTGAACCCCTTGCTAGAATTTACCATACTATCTTAATTTCCTTTTTACTTGTCTATATCCTTTGATTTCTTATGAGCAGGCAATACATCATGTTTACTACTGTAACCCTACACTAATTAAAAATTGTTGAAAGATGACAGCAACTAAAAAATATTAGCTATTAAAACAAACTGTCAAACAATATAGGCAAGAATGGGCCAGTAATCCTGGTGGTATAACAGTGAAACAGGCTTGAAGGAGGAGTGGTGAACATCATGTCCCCAGAAATGTTCAAGTATCCACTAGGATATTTTACATGTGATTCCTGCTCTAGGTAACTTTTCAACATAATTGACCTCCAAGGTCCCTTCATACTAAATTATCTGATCTTTAGACCAATATCTCTTCAATCAACAATATCAGAATTATCTAAATCCCAAAACTCTGATTCTATAGATACGAAGTGAGACCTACAAATGCCTACATTTTATAAGCTACTCATGAGATTCTAATGTACAGATAGTTTTATTAGAGTCCAATAATGTTTATTACATAGCTGTGAGGAGCTATATGCTATGGGGATATTAAAAACTAAAAGACATACAGTTCTTTGGAAAACTAAAGTCCAAATAAATAAAATTGGGACCTTCTCACAAGGTAGAGTATAGTTAAGCTTCAGCTTCCCTAGGTCTGAATAAAACCAGTCCTGATCCCAAACAAAACCCTTTTAACTCTGGCTTATTTCCTATATGCATGGATCTAGAGCAGGGTTTTCAACCCTGGTTGTACATTGGAATGACCTGGGAGGCTTTAAAAATCTGTGGTTGCCTGGTCTTTTCCCACATGATACTGATGTGATTGGTTTGGGGATGACCTTTCCAGTTAATTCTAAGGTTCAGCCTAAGGTGAGAACCCACCCTAGAGGAAGTGATGGTTAAGCTGAGATCTGAAATAGTAATAGGAGTTGATCACGTGATGTGTGTGTGTGTGTGTGTGTGTGTGTGTGTGTGAAGAATGTGGTTAGGTAGTATGACAATGAGAATGAAAATCTGAGCAAAACTTTTCACCTGGGGAAAGTTCTAATGAGCCTTTGCAGTGGGCAAATGCCTATGATGGAAGTTAGTTGCAGATAATGCATGTGAAAATGCTTTGTAAAACGGAAAACATCATTAAAAAAACCTGTAGCTAATTTAATTTAAATTTCAAATCCTTAATGGTATCACTTTCAACCACTTTCAACTCCCCAAAATTAAACATAGTTATTAAGAGATCAACTCTTCACATATAGGTCATCGTTTATGGTAATCTCTGGTTATTTTATTTTATTTTATTTTTCTTCTGGGTAACAGAGATCTATACCCAGATCCTAATTACTTTTAATCCCATTTGGCTGCAGAAAATTCTCTTAAGTGTGTGGTTCTATGTTCTTGCCTCATTAATTCCTACCTGGTGATTATCACTGAATCTTCCTTGAATAAATGAGTAAGTTTGTGATCCCTCAGGGACATCAATTAACAGTGTGTAGGAAATTCAAGTTAGTGTGTCATGACCCCAGGACATACCCGGGAAGTGGCTTTTTGAGAGAAATTGCTAGCATCAGCTCACTTTACTGTAATCGGCCTCTTTTTCCTTAAAGGAGAATTCTAAGGGGTGGGGGAGCTGGGTACTTAATTAAGTTCAGTTGTGTTCCAGTTCATTGCAGTTTCTTTGCACCTGGTAAGTGAAGTTGAATTGCAATGCTCTTTTTGGAGCAACATTTTATGTTAAATGACCTATCCCATGGGGGCAACAACATAGTGAGATATTGAAAACATCTCTGCCGTGGTCCCCTTTATCTGATGAAAAACCCCAAGCCTGTCACCAGTTACCTGAGTAAGTTTGGAAGATCTTCTGAGGCTTGACACTAGCCAAGAGATTGAACTGGCAAGTCTGTCCTTCCTAGCCTTGAGATGGCTGCAGCCCTGGCCAATACCTTGATTACAGCCTAGGGGACACTCTGAGGGTCCCAGCTGTGCCTTGCCTGCATTCCTAACACACAGAAATGATGAGATATTAACCATCTTTGGTTCTACGCCATAAAATTGTGAGGTAATGCTATTACTCTACTGCAATAGATAATTAAGTCACTCAGTCTCCCCAATTCCAGTGGGATGACAGTTTGGGCTCTCTTGCAGCCCTTGACCCCAGTACAATCCAAAAAGTGGACTTGAAGACCTTCTTACTCTACACCTCAGCCCTACCCAAGCTCATGCTCAGCCCATGCTCCCTTCATCCTAAGCCTGAGCCACAGTGCTCCTCAGCGCCCCCATCAGGAATGTTTGTTTATTTATAACTCATATAAATGACTGATTCAGGAATGGTATGAAATATGTAGTATTATACCCATTTTACAGACAAGGATGTTGAGGACCAGAATACACAGTATGTACAAGTAGGAAGTTTAAGACAAAAGGATATAATTTTTGACTCCAGGCTCAATATATAGTGAAGCTATATATATACTGAAGCTGCCTCTGCTTTGTTCTCTTAAACATTATAGTGAAAGAAGCTATTACAAGTTACTTTACAAAAAAGATTTGAGAAATATCAGACCATCTGTGCTGTGTCAAGTACTTGTTTCTAATGGTAATAAAGATATTACACTAATATATTGCTATTAATACACACTATATATGCATATGTGTGTTTGCGTGATATTTTTCCTGTGTGAATTTTGTGGAAATTCACACTGTGAAGTTTCAATTAAAATATTCTCAAATTCTTGAGACCCACACATACTTCTTTTTTTTTTTTTTTTTTTTTGAGACAGAGTCTCACTTTGTTGCCCGGGCTAGAGTGAGTGCCGTGGCATCAGCCTAGCTCACAGCAACCTCAGACTCCTGGGCTTAAGCGATCCTACTGCCTCAGCCTCCCAAGTAGCTGGGACTACAGGCATGAGCCACCATGCCTGGCTAATTTTTTTGTATATATATTTTAGTTGGCCAGATAATTTCTTTCTATTTTTAGTAGAGACAGGGGTCTCACTCTTGCTCAGGCTGGTCTCGAACTCCTGACCTCGAGCGATCCACCCGCCTCGGCCTCCCAGAGCTAGGATTACAGGCGTGAGCCACCGTGCCCGGCCTAGACCCACACATACTTCTTTTGTGTATATTGGGTAATTAAATTTGACCATATATATGATCAGATATAATGTGTTTTTCCTCTCTGGTTTCTGTTATTGAAATTATCAATTTTTATTTTCATTTTATTTGGTAAAGATTAAATAGGAAGAGAATATTAATGTTATGACAAATAGAGTTCATAATGAATTTTTTTTTGTCTACTTAACATGCTAAGGGGCAGGGGAAAGAGATTTTTAACATAAACCATTCCAGATCTTTAAATTTTTATGTAAAACTGGCACTAGTTCATCACTGCTTTTGCTGAGGGAAAAAAAAAAAATCAAAGTCAGCCACGAGGGTTTTCCCCTCTCTTTCTTTAATAATGGATACTTTCAGAGACCTCCTAAGGTCCCATTCCCCCTGTCATGTTTAAAGGGTTTATTGTTTCCAGAAAAGCTTTTGCTGCTCCCTCTGGAGACCGAGCCGATCCAAGGTAATATTAATTCTGTGCCTCTCTCTTGTTGGAACTCAACTTCAAATGGAATATACGAGATGAAAGCTGAAAGAGAGGTTATGTGGGCTGTCATCCGCCATTGTGTCTGAGGCATCAACTGTGCTCAGAACAAATTAGGTGTCAGACTGGTAAATCACAGTCAGGAAGGCAAATCAGTTTATAGAAGACTTATTTGGTCTCCTGGAAGGCTCCACCATTCAGAGAACAGTTAATCTTTCTTTTCTTTTCTTTTTGGTAATTAAAAAAAAAAATCTGAGATTTAGCTGGTCATTTTTATTATCTCCTTAAGCCACTCCCCAAAACACTCCTTGTTTTACCCACGGAGATGAAGAGCTGTTGTTCTAAAGGAATAGCAGCCTTTGCAGGACCATTCATATGGCAGGTCTCATTATTTTAGTCTAATTTTCTAAATGAGGAAGGACCTGGAAGGAGAAGGAGAAGGGGGTGAGGCTGGGCAAGGGAGGGATGGGGAGGGAGGGGGAGATGGGACTTAGCTCCTGGCCTTGTTTGTGGAATGTTTGCATGTCAAGGAGAGAATGCTCAGGGAGAAGCAGGGAAATCTTGCTCTCATGGGATTTGTTTTCCAAATCCTTCTTGATCCCATTAGCCCTTCATTAAGAAGTCGGGATGGCAGAAGAAAAGGGATTGCTTTTCACTTTGGAATGGGGAATTTCGAATCTGTCACATCTTTAACCTGAGAGAAAAGCAGGCAAGAGAAAAGAAAATGGAATATTTTTATTTTTACCCATTTTGCTATAATCTCATTGGAACTTAAAAAGAAGTAAGACACCAAAAAAAAAAAAAAAAAGCACTAGACTTGGACTCAGTTTACCAACATTTTAGTTTTCGCTGCCAAAAATTGGAAATAATTTCAAGACCTTGAGAGAATTACTTTAATATGCTGGTTCACCCTCTTCTCCTCTGGAAATGGTGATTATTATTTCTACCCTTGCTTTTGCTAACATTGTTACTGTGTGGATGAAATGAAAGGAAGTCATAATTAAATAAAACATGTAAAAATCAAAAGTGCCATTATTACAAAGGCCCCACCACTGGTCGTATGTGCGACCACCATTCTGCACAAGTACAGCAGTGTTTGTTCTCAATGTGCATTCATCTTGTCTAAATTTCCATTTTGCCTGCATTTTTCTCCATTACTGCCTCTCCCTAACTCAGTTTGGGTGCATTTGACTTGCTTCTGGAGGTATAATCAGAGACACTATGATTTCTTTAGGATGTAAATGACTTCCTGGTGTCACGATTCTACAGCGGAAAGTATTGGGTGCCTGAATTGCTACTTCTCTCCTCATTTGGTCCGGTACCCTTGTTCGAGATTCTATGCCCCTTCCTAATAATCCCCTTGCTTTACTGAAAAACAGTCTTTCTACCTATTTGTTCCAGACTCGTCTGTGTCCCTCTATCCTTTGCCAGACATCCTGATTCCTGATCTTCTGTCTGGCTCCAGGATCCTAATTGTATGTCAAGCTTCACATCCTAGATACCTTCCCTTCTTTTTACTGTTCGTGTTCAACACATGGTTACCCAGATGTAACATCAAGTTTGCTTAGTCATGTTGCTTAGTCCCATCAGCTCGGACTCTTATTTCCTTTCCAGTTTCCCTTTAGTTAACCCAGCACCATAAAAGAGACTGAGTCACCCATGTGGCCTTTGGGTGTGGTACAAGTGCACCATGTCCCCTCCTTAAAGCCTGGGTCCAGACTGCAGCATAAACGAGAACTTCAGTCAAGGGTTTTAGGTGATTTCTAACTGTTAATAGGTCTAATTTGAGAAATGGGAGCAGAGATGATAACCTGGAATATTTGAGACACTTTCTCTTCCAAAATTTCTACAAAGGGATGATAGAACTTGGTGGTAACTGATATATGATATACATCAATTTTTCCTTTCACTTGCTACTTCCCCTCACCTATAATCTCCTTCCCTTCAAGCTACAAAAGGTAGCAACGTATTGCTCTTCTCTTTACTTTGAAACTTGTGTTAAAGATCATTCACAATCTAAATCTCTAGTTCATTATTGCTCATCCACTCTCCCTCTGGGATTTTGCTTTTTCCTATCTCTTTCCTGAAATTAATTTCTTAACTGTACTGGTACTCCTCAAATTGCCAAATCCAACAACCATCTTGATTTCTCATGCTATTGGGATTCTTTGTGACATTTGCAATGTTGAGTGCACACTCCACGAAGTGCTCTCCCATCCTAGCTTTTATGTCCTACATCCTCCTGCTACTCCTTCATTTCTGACCACTCACCGTCTACCACACTGATAACTCTCCTCATATGCCCATCCCTGGAACTTCCCAAATCCTTTTAAACTATACAAATTTTAAGTTCCAGTCTATTTGCTTCTCTTATCAAATTTCCAGCCCTTCTCTCTCTCTCCTTACACCAAGAGCTGTGTTTTCAGCTGCTGTCAATTTTCCAAATCCATGTTCTGTGGATACATCAGACCCAATGTACGTGAGACTTAAATTTTCACCAAATCACCTTCTTGTCCTGTATTTTTAGTCCTATGTTTCATTCAGTAACCTCGACTAGTGTTTTTATAGTTCTTCACCACCCAGTTTCTGCTGATCCCAGTTTCTGTAGATGCCAAATCTTACACTCTTCTGTCATCTGCAACCTCAATGGCATTTTTTAAAGGCCCTTATTATCGCTCAGTCTGACTCCAAACATTCTCAACAATCTGATTTTGCCTGTTCCGTAGCCACTCCCACCTCATGCAATATGTGGTCCAGCAAGTGCTCTTTTCACAACTCCCAGAACAGATTATACTTTTTTTTGTTTTCCTTTTCTCATGCAGATTCCTACTCTAAAATGGTTTTTGTTTTTGTTCTTGTTTTTTTATCCTGGGCAAACAGCTTCCTTTATGAAGTCTTTTGATTCTTGTTTCCTCCTGAATTATTCCCATCTCCAATTTGCTTCTAATAAATTTGTCAATTTGCAAAGTAATCACAACTTGTTGCTATCTGTATTTTTAATACCAGCATCAGGTTCAAATGAAAGTGAAGCACATCAGTTGTTTTGCCCCAGAACTGATAATAATCCATGACAGAAAGCTCTCTAGGACTTTTCTGGTGGGAGAAACTGACTGCCCTTATGTTTGTTTGTTTATTTTCCAACATTAACACTTATCCTTACCATCATAGCACAAAGGGTTTATATATTTTTTTCTTTTTCTTTAATTTTAGGGTATTGTTGGAACCCAAGTGTACTTGAAATGTGATAATTGAGCCCCCTAAGATCTGAGGAATGGCAAACCTGAATGAGCCATCAGAGCCATGTGAGGCTCCATGAGGTAGGCTGGAGACACTTGGATTTATTTATATCCATTAGCAGATCTTCTTGTATTATGATAGCTGGCTTTTAGGAGATCAAAGGAGCCAGTGCGGAAATGTTTTTCTGACTGTGCAGCACACAAACATCATTTAAATGTCCCTTCAACATGTGTACACATCCAAAGCCCACTGGAGCTTCAGGCAGCAAAGGGAGCTGGCGCTGTGCCTGCATTGTTAGTCTTGCTCCGTTATGATGGAAATAACAGGCAAGGCAGAGACAGAGAGCAAGGTGGTAGTGAGGGAAGTGGAGGTTAGACATGGGTCGGAGTCGAGGGCTGGAGACACAGTCCTGGTAACATGATGTTTGAATTTCCACTTTTGTCTTGAAAAAGCAAATCAATGTGAATACAGCTTGATAATTTCCATGACTAGAGGTGATTTTTCAAAAATCTACTGCTCTATTCTTTTTAGAGGTATAGCCTCATGGACATATGAGACTTTGACCTTGGGATTAATCCCCCATGTTTGGAAGGTAGAGGTGGGAATAATATGCAATGGGCATGTCTGGGCAGGTCAGATGCCACAGTCCAAAAAGCAAATGACGCTAGCAAGCAGCAAAACTTCTTCTGTTCAATCTCCTTCCAAGATCTAGTTTCCTCTCAGCATATTGTGAGTGCACTTCATGAGATGATTTTCATAACATTTATTTATTGGGTACATATTAGTATTCAAAGCACTTTTATATTTACTCACTCCTTTGAAACTTACATCTCTTCTGTAATATTCTAATGCATCAAAATTGGGAAAAATCCTTAAAGATGATCTCTCCAATGCTCACATTTACTTAGACCCAAAGAAATCTTAGTTTGCCTAATATCTTATACACAGTGCAGAATACCAGATCCTACACCTGTTGACTCTTCACTCCAGTAGCTTTTTCCAGGACTCAATGTAGCCACCTAGCTAAAAACGTATTCATCAGCTTCTTTACAACAGCTGTCCCCAACCTTTTCGGAACCAGGAACCATTTTCACGAAAGAAAATTTTTCCACAGACCAGGGTGGGGGGCAGGAATGATTTCAGGATAATTCAAGTGCATTACATTTATTGTGCAGTTTATTTCTATTATTATTACATTGTAATATATAATAAGTATACAACTCACGATAGGTTGGGGACTCCTGCTTTACAAGGTGACAATTATCTGAGAGCATGTGTTTATGGGGTATAGTGGGAGATTGTGGCTTCTGCATTGGGGGAGGGCTGTGGGAAACCCTTCAGACATCTAGTCTGGGGCAGGGGATGAGTGACCAGTGCAAATGGGATGCTGTTGAAACAACATATGCCTATTTCACAATGTTTCTTTTTAGTATTAAGTAATGTGGCTAGTTTTCTATCCTCGCTATTATTGTTTTTTTCGTTTGGAAAAGAAAAAAGCATGTACAGAAATATGACAGTAAGAGAGAGGAGCACACCTGGTATCGAAGTTCACCCTCTTCATTGGCCTTTCCTGCAGTAACCCCACATGGGAGTGCCCCTTAGGGTCATTCTCCTAGAGCCAGAGAGTTGATTATTGGTCCTAACTACCTGATCACAAAGATATTCCTTGAGAATTCCTCAAGCTTCCTACAGAACATTTTAAAGGAAGGAAAACTTGGATTTCTGAAATTAGCAGTGAGAATTGATGATCCACTTTCTCAGTAGATGTTTTTCTCCTCTGAATAGTCTCCCAAACCCAGTGGAGAGTTGTACTGGGCACTTGTTAGGTACAAAACACCTTTCACTGGGTTTAGCTTTCTTTCTTGAAATGTTTTTCATTTACTACCAGTCTAAATGTACCTATTATCTAAGATCTAATCAATGCCACATCTCTTATCAGAAATATTTACTGAATAAAAAACAATGGATTATCTAGATTTCTGTAGCCCCAAGGTTCTCACTACACACCTCATATTTAACAATAGATCATGTTTTCTGTCTCTCTTTTTTTTTTCCTTTCTATTTCATGGGATTTAGTCTCACTAGAATTCTAGCAGATTCAAATTTTTCTATGTTTAAAATATTCTGTCAGAAGCTTAGGAAATTGTCAAATAATAGCTTTGTGATTTGGCCTATCTGGAAAGTACTGGAAATCATCAACTTGTTACCTCCAGGAAAATGACCCTTAGGTGTGATCTACATGGGGAGTTACCACAGTGATGACAAAAGAAAATCCTCTGCATGCTTTTCTCATTGTCTTACATCTCACAGTACTTTTAGTACAGGAATGGACCCAGAGTGAAAGTGTTCTGTAAACATTTGCTGGTTGATTTTACTTTCTCAACTCCCAACACTGACACACTGACAGGAAAGATTCTAACTCCAGCCCATAATAATTCTGATTGACTCTGACATACATTGTTAGAACAGGAGACAAACAATTAAAGTACTAGTCCAAAGTCTGCTATGTTTTAGTTATATAAAATTGCATAAAACTACTTACCTTTAAGAGTAATTTTCTTTTTCTTTCGTGCAGAAATAATTTTTGCTCTGCTCACCTTCAGGAGCCCTAGTGAGAATAAAAAATCTTAAATAAAATGATGTTGACATTCCTAAGTTTTATACATATGACAAATACTATTATTATCATTAGTGTTTATTATAATACATTTTGAATCTTCATATTTAGTTTAATACTTTATGATATCCTATTTCATCTTTTCTACATTTTTTTCTTATATCTTATCTAGGTTTTATACATGTTAAGTGCAGACAAATATATAAGATATCTTTTATTTGTTTGTTTGTTTCATCTGCTCCTACAACAGTTCAGAACTCCCAATGTTACTTTTGTCTGGATTTGAATCTATCATCAGACTCTGTGATGGGGACAGAAATATTGGTTTCTTATGTGAAAATAGAATTGTGGAATGATCAAGTCATTCGAATTTTCCATTGAATTTATTTAATGGAAAAAGAAGAGAATGACTAACGTATATATCCAAGGAAAACAACATTTTGGGGGCAGGGGGAGAAAAGTCTTGTGATGTGTTGGGGAAATTTATCTGCAATCATTGCCACTCTGTCAAGGGGTCATGAGATGCGATTGTGGAAGTGACAGACTTGCCATTCCTATTTAATCATCCCAACCAAACCCACAATCATCAGAAGAGACAGGCAGAGGGCAGCTCTCTGAATATGAGAAAAAGGAAAGTATCCTTCATCTGGCTGGGGCTTCCCAATAAGTCAATGCTTTTCTCCTCCCTTTGAAAGGGTCGCAGGCTGAACTGGCTGTGCTGATTGTCAGGTGGCCAGCCCCAGTTGACCTGCAGATGAGTGAAATCTTCATTCAGCTTGGTGACCAGGGATGTCTCATCCACCCTTCTTGTCAGCCTTAGACTCAGCTGCCAGTTCAGAGAGCCGGATGAGTGTAATAGTATTGGTGCCTCTCTAGAATCCTAAGGCCTCGTTGCCTGCTACCCTCTCTTACCTCCTCTACCTGGAAAACTGAGAGGTTGATTGCTAACAGCGATGAGCTTGATTGCTCTGTGAAAGAATGAGAGTGTAGGATGCAAATTCAATCCAGAAATCAGCGTCTCCCATATAAGAAAGATAAAGCGAGACAGTTGACATGGAAAGGAGGTAGTGTTATCGTGTACCTTTAGACGTGAAAGCCAGGCATGGGACTCATGTTCTAGCTTTAAAACTAGCTCACAGTGTGATGTTGGGAAAATCATCTAACTACTTTTAACCTTAGTAATTTTCTTTGTTGAAAATGACATTTAGAAGTAATTTCTAATTTCCCTATGATCTCAAAAAAATCCTTTGAATTCTTAAAAATGGAATTTTTGTACAGTAAATCTCTTCTTGCCTACTAATATATGAAAGGAATAGTTCTAATGCAGGAATTTAAAAATTACTAGAAATTATCATCTTAAATCATCCATTTAATTAAAAAATGTTCAAATACATCAAATAACAAACCAACAAGCCAGCAACCAAAATATTATTCAGATCTTACTATGTGTTTGTCATTTTGTTTGTTTTTAATCAAGATTAATAATATTAATATGTAGAAAACAATTTAAAGGCACTAAAAATTTATATATAGTTAAACTACATGGCAGCCATGAGAATTTACTCTTCTCTTCTCACTGACCTTCAACCCTAGGGATTATAACTGACCAAGGGCCCCAGATGCTGAACTTGGGAATTTGCATCTGTGTTTGCTAAGAGGGCCACACCTCAGCAGGGCAATGTTAACCTGTTTCTGTGAGACTGGAGCCCTGCTGGTGACTGGTTCTGGCTTGGCAACTCCCCAATGGCTTGGTGATTTCTCAATGGCTTGGCCACACCTCTTTGTTGTCATGGCATTCTAAGATAATTCCCACAATGTGTACCCCATCCCTACTTCAGGTGGGATCAGACAAGTGTCACAGTTTTACAACCCTCACAAACTTTTCTTGGCTCTCTATTTTCCTTCATGCAGGCATCTGCAGTAAAATTCTTGAACAATGAATCTTTCCTTGACATCTGCTTCTTTGATTACTTTAACATAGGCTAAAAATTATATATAAGTGAACAAAATAATTAAGGCATAAAGTAGGATCTGACAATGGTAAAGGTTATATCTGGGTTCAAATTTCAGCTTTGTCAATTACTGAATGTGTGAACTAGACTAATGATTTATCCTTTCTATACCTCAATTTTGGCTACTGTGAAATGGAAATAATAATTTTAGTTATATTTATAACTTTGGAGACCACAAATTTAGGATGTGTGAGTCCCTTAGAACAATGCTTATTGTATACATTATATTCTTTAATTTTTTTCAGCTTTATTGAGATATAATTGGCAAATAAAAAATTGTATATATTTAAGATATACAATGTGGTGTTTTCACATACAAGTGTACCTTGTGTAATGATTCCCATAATCAAGCTAATTAACATGTCCATCGCCTCACATAATTACCTTTTGTGTGCATATGTCATGAGAACACTAGAGAATAGAGAGATCTACTCTCTTATCAAATTTTAAGTATACAATAGATTACTATTAACTATAGTTACCATGCTGTATATAAGAGCTCTAGAACTTAATCATCTTATACTAAAATTTTGTACACTTTGATCAACATCTCCCCATATTCCCCCCTTTACCCCTCAGCCTTTCAGAAATTTATACAAGGATGTTAATACTCTGGTTTATATCCTTGTTATCCTCAGGGTGACTTTTTTATCTGCTTCCAAACCTTTGTCACTTTATATATTAATTGATTTATGACACATTTATTGAGATTCCTCTATCAGGGGAGTACTATTGTGGGTGTTGGGATACAACATTATATGAAAAAGATAACCAAGATGATTAGCATTTAGTGAGCAACTACTATGACTCAAGATGTGATTTAGGTGAATTACCAACTCAGTGCTCACAGTGAACTTATAAGGTGAGTTTTTGTATTATAATTCCAAATTGCCAAATGAAGTAACTGAACACAAATTTTGTTAAATAAGTCTGAGAGTTCATGTCATAAAAAAGACACTTGCAGTCAAATGTTTATAGCAGCACAATTCAGAATTCCAAAGATGTGGAAAAAACCCAAATGCCCATCAATACATCCATGAATTAATAAAATGTGATATCTGTACACCATGGTGCACTACTCAGCCATAAAAAAAAATGGTGATCCAGTATCTTTGTAATAACCTGGGTGAAACTGGAGACCATCCTTCTTAGTAAAGAATTGCAAGAATGGAAAAAAACAGACACCACATGTACTCAATACTAAATTTGAACTAATTAATCAACACCTAGGTGCACATATGGAAGTAAAACTCAAGGAAAATCAAGCAGTTGGGAGAGGGGAGGATGGGATGGGTAAATTCACACCTAACAGGTACAAAATACACTAATTGGGTGGAGATCACTGTTATTACTTTGACTCAAACTGTACAAAATTAAATTAGTTAACCAAAACGTGTACCTATAAAATTCTGAAATTAAAAAAATATTGTCTGAGGTTACAAAGTAATGTTAAGGATGAGTCTCAAATTCAAGAATATCTAAATTAAAAGCTGACATTTTTCAGAGAGATACCATCCTTGTCCTTGAAAAGAACACAATAAACTTGGCAGAGCACATACAAGTCCTAGGGAGATTTCAAAGCTTTCAGATGAGGTATCTAGAAGACTAGAAAACTTTCTCCAATTAACTGATATTTCACAGGAATATTGAAGGATTGTAAATGGTAACAATGAGGTAAATGGTAAAATGTCCTCCACTGAAATCCTCACTTTCTCCACGAGCCCTTTCCTGACCATATTAGTAGATAATGGACAGTCTTTTCCACATATGAATTTTGGCAGATTCTCAGTACTTAGTATGTACATGTCTATACTAGACACTGAATTTTCAAGTATATATTTTATCAGTCCATTTAAATTGCAACTCTTTTAAGACAGGGACTACCCTTAGCATTTTGTATAGATCTATATCTAGAAACAGTTCCCAGTAAATACGTTCAAATACTAGTGCAATTCAATTTAATTTTCATCATGAGTTATTACTGGGCACCTGCCGATTATCTTCTTATGGACACAAAAGTATTGATACTGTTCTTGTCACCATGGCAGTTCTGATTTCTCTTTAGGAAGAGAACATTTGTCCGTTGAACAGTAAGCACCTTTGCCATTTTCGATATTTCCTATCTTTTGTTCTGAATGTTCAGTCCACATTCGAACTTCACATGGAGTTCAAGTGCCAAGATGTGAGGGTGATGAATAGTCTTTCCAGTAATCCAAATGTGACTGGAATTGAAGGCTTTTCAGAGATCCCTATTTAAAATCTGTTTTATTCATCCAGCAGCAGCAATTTCTTTAACAGCTACAGTTATAATTGAGAGGTTTGGGCAGAGAGAATTGATTTCAATAAATGTTTTATTATTTTACCAGTAATTCTCTTAAGTGGGCTTCAGTGAATTACCTTTGTTATGCAGCTATTTCCAGGGATAGTATCAAAATAACTGGGGTCTCAGCCAAGGAATTTCTTAACTATACTAAAGGGATGTAGCACTTTTGAGAAAGGTAGTTCTCTACCCCAGCACTGGGGATAATAATCATAGCATAGTATTTGCCTTTATGTAAAAATGGGAATTTGAGCCTGGGACTATATAAATTAAAGGTCTTAACAGAACATTTTTGTTCTTTTTTTCCACTGCAGTGGCAATTTCAGTATCACATGGTACATCCCATCACAGACTGTACAGTAGCTGTATGTTCTGCTACTCTTCTTTCCATCAAAAATATTCTGCCTGAATGTCAAAGAAAGTTTCCTACAAGAGATGATATTGGTCCTGAGTCTTCCAAATCAAACAAAAATTGTCAACTTAGAGAAGAAATAAAAGAGAATGTCAGTCAAAAGAACAATGAGAGTTAAGAAAATTATAGCTTCAAGTGAAATGTTTAATGAGTGGAGAAAGCTTTAACAGAGCTTGGAGACAAAGTGTATGTGTGTATGTGTATGTGTATGTATGTGTGTGTGTATGTGTGTGTATAAATGTGTGTGTACATATGTGTGTGTATATATATATATATATATATATAATTTCAAAATTGGAAATTTACAGAAAAGAGAAAAAAAAAAACCAAAGCTATCAAGGACATGAAAATATGTTTAAACTCACCACTAATAAGAAAGATGGAAAAAATTAAAAATTGTATATCACTTAACATCGATTAAATTAAATTGAAAACTATTGGCAAGTAAGTGGGAATATAATAAACAGAAAAAGCTTCTGGTAAGAGTAAAGAGAGTTGCAGCCATTCTGGAAAAATCTAACAAATTTTATAAATTTAAATATACATATGCCAATGTCTACCTTTCATTAAGAAGAAGAAACTGATATTAGATTAAACTTCTTAATAAGAATTGGGGATTAAAAGCAATAAATAATTGTTTGAAAGCACAAAGGAGCAAAAGAAGGGGCCAGGACTAAAGCAGCTATGATTGTAGAGAGAAGAGGAACACTCTGAGGTGAGTTTAACATTCCACATATAACTCTCCTCAGCAATTTGCCAACTCCTACATTGCACACGTCTGAGGTTAGATTAAGAGAAAAAAAAAAAGAAAGAAAGAAAGCAACTTGTAAAGGACTAAAAAGCTAAATGGAAAATTTTTCCATCGAATAGTATAAGAGTGACAAAAATTGGAGTTTAAGATAATAAAGAAATAGAAGGTATCCCTAGGTTTTAGTTGTAACTTTGGAAGAAATATGAACTGGTATTAATGACAAATTAGAATAAGGCTATGCCCAGCCATTATGTGCCCCACAGAAAAAAAGTAAATCTTGTCTTGAAATAATATAACAATGTTTACGGTATCTATGATATTTCTTACTGTAATGCACAGCATAAAAGCAAAATTTGCCTGGCATGCCAGGAAACAGCAACAAATGACCAAAATACAAGTGAAAAAAATAATAACCTCAGGCTAATGGATAATCCAAATATTAGGGTATTCAGATATAAACTTTAAAATAAATGTGATAAATACAACCAAAAATATTTTAAAATATATTAAATTTTATCAGAAAATGGCTATATAAAACAATCAAATGAAAATCCTAGAATTAGAGCAAATCAGTCATTATAATTAGGATTAAATATATGATCTTAAGAGCAGAATATACAGTACAGAAAAGAGAATTTCCAATAGGAAGATATGTAAGTGGATAATATCAATAATGAAGCAAAGATAAATACAAAAATTATAGAGTAATGTATAAAAACAAATAGTACCTTTTGGAGATATCTAGCATGTATCTGATTTCAATCTCAGAAATGGAGAAGAAATTTGAGACAGGTGAAATATCTAAAGATATACTTGCCAAGAATTTACCAAAATTGATGAAAGACATAAAGTCAAGGAATCAAGATGCTACACAATAACCAAGCAGTATAAATTATTAATCTCTGAAAAGAATACCAGGGGAACGTCTATAGCAGACATTAAATTCACTGATGAAATATGGAAAACATTTACCCTGTGAATGGGAATGGAACAACGATATCCAGTATTACCATTTTGATTCAACATACTGACAGTCATAGCCACCACAATAAGGCAAGAAAAAGAAGTCAACAGCATAAAAAATAGAAATAATGAAATAAAATTGTTTTTATACACAGAAAATGAGCTGGAGTATGTAAGAAAACTTTAAGAATCTACAATCTTTTAGAAATAGCACATGCATTTGACATGTAAGAGGTTGCTTCTTCTTTGGTTTCCAGAACTCTTTAGGTACTTTTCTCACCCGAGGCTTAGGTTCTCAGATTTTTATTTTATTCTAGAGCTACTCAGGTTTTCCAGAAAAGCTATTCATGGCTCATTTATCAGAATTGGTTTCAGTTGCTAATAACCAAAATCCCTTCACTTACACAGCTGTATAATGGCACGATTTTATCTGTGTTGAGCATCTTCATGAAGTTTCAAATGAAGTTTGTGCTTCAGTCTCACAGCTTTTCATATTACACACATATATAAAATATTTCATCTATTTAATTATGAATCAACGCGATTCCAATTAAAACTTCTAATGAATTATTTTTGCTACATTGACACATGATTTTTAAGATTTATCTAAATAATTAATGTCTTTGATGAGCCACAATTTTGAACAAAGGGATAATGAGGGAAGTAATATTTTTGTCAATAAATTCACACCTAATGTACACTATCTGGGGGATGGGCACACTTATAACTTTGACTCAAATGGTACAAAAGCAATTTATGTAACCAAAATGTTTGTACCCCTATAATATTCTGAAATAAAAATCAAAAAAAAAAGAGGAAAAAAAAACACATAGTGCCTCAGTAATTCAACACGCATTGTGTGTAGTATAGGAAAAAACAAGAATAATGGACTATCTCTGGGGAATAAACAATCAGTTGCCATATGATTTTAGATTCTACAAACAGATGTAGGCATACAGAAAACAAATTAATGTATGAAAGGAAACCCATCACAAATAACTGTTGACATAACATTATTTGGGGATAAAATAAATGAAGATCTATACCTCACAAAAACAATCCACAATTAAATTACATACTTTAAGAGTAAAAGTAATCACAATATTACTGGAAGAAAATATAAATCCATAGCTATGTTATCTTGGAATTAGGAAGGACCTTTAAATTTGACTCTGAATGTTAGAAACTATAAATGAAAGAGAATTACTGATATGACTTTAAAACATGTTATATCTTTATATAGAATAAATACACTATAAATAAAGTTAAAAGACAAATATCAAGAGGAAAAATATTTGCTCCATGAATGCCTGATAAAAGGTTTATATTTTTAATGAGAGAAAGCTTATTCTAGGCATTAAGATAAAAAATAAATATATCCAGAGAAAATAGGTAAAGTATAGAAAAGGGAATATCAGAAAAGCAGAACCATAAACTTTCACTAAATATTTAAAATATTCTACTTCCCTATTAATAGTAGTCAGAGAAACTCACATAACAATCTACGTGAATGCCAACAATTAAAAAGAAATCTTGCTACTTCAGTTGCAATAAAACTGCATGTCTCATATATTCTTGTTTAGAGTGTAAAATAGACTATTTCTAGAGGCAATTTGATCATATAAAGCTAAAAGCCTTAAAGTGGGCATGTTCTGTGAAGTCATAATTATATTTCTAAACCTAAGGAAATAATCAAATAATGCAATATATAGGTTGAAAAGTTTTCATTGAAGATTCTTTAAAAATATCTGTAACAAATTGGAAATAATAAAAGTACATCCACTCAGAATACAACAAATCGGCCATTAAAATGATGCAAATATTTGTAAATATTTATGTAAATAATATTTATGTAAATAATGGACGTATTTATTTACTTGAAGATATGTTTTAAATATATTTGTAAGTTTAAATAGCCACATAAGAAGGAATATAATTTTTTTGTTAAATAAACAGGTAGAATTTCCATATTTAAAATAAACATGAAAATGCCAGATAGATAAACACTAAAATGTTAAAGCAGTTCTCTCTGTGCACTGGATTTATTTTTTCTTTATGGAAATTTATATTTTCTAATTGCCGTATATAATAAGATGAGCTTCCAACATCCATATACCATGGACCTGCCCTCAGAGTCAGAGCATCCAGGGGTGGATATCTAACCTAAACTGAGAGTTTGTCCTAGGAATTTAGAAGAAGGTAAGAAACAGGATGTCAGATAATTGAGTGTGAGCTGTATCACTGAATGGTCCTCCATAGAATTCCCAGGACAGCTTGCTGCTGTAATCAAGTACAACTCACCATACTTCCTGAGATTAGTTTTTTTTTTAAATTGAGTGAAAATTTCCAGCAATCTTTACTTATCCCCACTCTGTTAGCCATAGTTATTCTGTTAGTTTGTTCTCAATAACTTTGTAACCGGCCCCATGAACAAACACATGATGAACCCCTATATATGTTTTCCTTGTAGTCTTCTAATGCTTTGGATTCCCAAGACAGTAGGGTTTGACGTCCAGAGCCCTGTAACTTTTAACTAACTACTTGACTCTTTATATTATTTCCCAGAAACAGAAGAATTTCTGAAAGATAAAGGAATTGAGATTCTGGAAGTCCCTGCTGTAAAATTCCTGATGCCAAGACTCAACATCCCTCACTAACCTGTAACTTCTAAATCAACCTGCCCAGATGCACATAGCCCCTTGCTAATTTCAGCACAGCCTGCCTAGATGCACATAGCCACATTTCTTAACCCCTTATAAAAGCCCCTAGGCTCCACGAATCTGTAAGATGGATTTGAGCCTGCCCCTCCCATTCTCCAGGCTGGCATCATTCATACTAAAAATTTCTTTCTTCCTTGGCAATCCTAATTGTCTCAGTAATTGGCTTCCTGTGCGGCGTGTAACAAGACCTAGGCTGGAAACTTCTTGTGGTTTTGGTAAAAGCCTTAACTAACAAGAATACTCACACAGCCTTTAACCTCTTTAGAGGGTTTTAGTTATCATTAAGGTTTTGTTGTTTCTAATGTTGGCCTGACCTTTTTATTTTTTAACAAGGTCATGTTAAAAAAAGGCCTTGGTATGTGGAGCATTGCCATCTCAATGACTCACATTTGTTTCCATTATCAAGCTCAGGAATCCTTCCTCCACGAACACACCTTTTTTCCCAGATCACTTTCCAGTCTTTGTGTAGTACCAAACGCCTTCTCCCCAGATAGTACCAACACGATCTGTTCATAAGACAGAGCTAAGTTTATTGCTTCTTACAATCAGAAGACTCCCACTCGACAGAACTTTGATAGTGTCACAGGGGAAAGACAAAGAAGAAACTTGTTGAGAATTTGAAGTTTGGATTAAGTTATGGGAGTTTTTATTTTTATTTATTTATTTACTTTTTAGAAATGGGGTATTACTGTGCTGCTCAGGCTAGAATGCAGCGGCTGCTCCCAGGTGCAATCGTTGTGCCCTACATCCTTGAACCCTTGGGCTCAAGTGATTCTTCTGCTTCAGTCTCCTGAGTAGCTGTGTGTGTCACAGTACCCAGCTCTCAAGGTGGGAATTTCATTAGAATTGGATAAGAATTATGATATAATGGTAGGATTGATGAGAGCAATAAGGCAAGGATTTTACTGAAATGTTGAGGAGTATTTTGGGAAGTTCCTCTAGTGAATAATCAAGTTATTTGCCTGGGCAAAAATCCTAGAATAGTAATGTTATGCTAATGAAGACAATGGAACAGTGAGGTCATGTTAATGTAGGCAGTAATCTGAGTAAGGGGTAGGTAGTTTCAGTCTCAGTGTCCAAGCTGTGTATAGACATAGATGACTTTGTTCTCAATAGGCCTCCAGCTTCCTGAGCTATCAAATTCTCCAGACATAGTAAGATAGCCCCAAATTTCATTCTAGGCTCAGTGTAGGACTCTTGCTGCTGATGGCTTAAGTTTTAATAGAATTCAAGATGATTTTCCAGGAAAAAAGGGTGAAAAGTTAGAAATGAAGCATATTATGCTGAGGCCATTGGAAATTATCTAGCTACAGTAGAACATTTATTTAGGAATAAGAGCAAAATTGATGAATATATGATAGTGGCCCAGATTTTACCACTAAATTTCTATGAACTTAGGCATTTGAATGCCTGTCATTAGACTAAATTTTCCATAATTGTAAAAGAAATTGTTTAGACTAGTTTTCTTCTGGCTCTGTATGCTATAACAGCTTATGAAAACTAATATTACAATAATGATGAATACCTTCCAAATGGGCATATGGCCAAACATTATTTTTCTCTCTCTCTATCGTAAGTACCTTCTTGACTAGAGGAGGTAATGGTATCCCAGCAACAGATAAGCAAATGCTCAATTTAATTGTCAAAGATTATATTTTAATGAACTTTGGAAAAAGGGAGTCAAGTTGGCTACAGGGTTCTTTGTCTGATTAATTTGATGAAAATCTATAAACATCTGACCTAGCTCATTAACACGTTAATGAAGACAGAAGAATCTCTTATGCTCAATTTCTAGGGAACAAGTGTTGTATGTGGTATTGTGATTTTTCCAGCCAAAGAATAATGAGGTCCATAAAGTAAAATTTACATATCTATAGGTCAATGTGAATGTGGCAATCTTCAACACAACCAGTGGGGATGCTAACCACCTTGGGGATGACTTTATCAAAAGCATATTGCCAGTTGGTACTGTTGGGGATCAGAAACCAATATCCCAAAATATGGTGCTTTGATATGCTGAACTGAAGAAGAAGCCTCAAAGTCTCTGTAATAATCCCCCTCCCTGCCCACTCTCCCAAAGCCAGGATGAAGTTGTTTTCTGAAATTCTTTTATCTGCCTAATGCCTGGACTGACCAAGAAGAAAAATTGTTTTTTCTTCCCCTCCATGAAAGACCAAGAATGCAACCATACCTGAACAGACCCTTTCACAAGATAGTTTGTCTCTCAGGAACATTCACATTCCTAAGAGAATTATTCATAAATGAATCTCTGCTCCTGGGTCCATTCATTCTCCCTAGTAATCCTTTATTGCCCCACAACAGAATTTCTCTTCTCCCTACTCCCATAACCTGTTTTGCCAGGACCCAAGCCCCCATTCTTTCTGTAACGTCAAGATAGGATATACGCTTCTGAATCCATTGAGGGATGGATAATCACTCTATGGTCCTCCCATGTACGTGTTAATAAAATTGTATGTCATTTCTCCAATTAATTTGCTTTTTGTGAGTTGACTTTTCACATTCAGAGAGTGAATAGGAAGCTTTCTCTTGGCCCCTACAGTACTCTACTCCTTCCTCTCTTCTATTTTCCTCTCCTTCTTCCTCAAACTACTGTATCACTGCCCTGCAATTACATAATATAAGTCTACTACTACCTAAAAGGCAGATGTCCCATGGAGGTAGCTATCTCAATTTAGAATATCAAGTGTTTATTGATCAATTATTTTTAGGGATCATTAGAGTTGAAAGGAATACTAAGAATAAACATGCATATCTTCACCCCTACGAAGCCAGCAGATTTGGCTGATGCTGCTGCAAAGTTTGTTAGAGATTTTTTTTTTTCTTTGAGACAGAGTCTCACTCTGTTGCCCTGGGCACCCTCATAGCTCACTGCAACCTCAAACTCCTGGGCTAAAGTGATCCTCAGTCTCAGCCTCCCCGAGTATCTAGAATTACAGGCAGGTACCACTGCACCTGGCTGGTTTTTCTATTTTTAGTAGAGATGGGGTCTCAGTCTTGCTCAAGCAATCCTCCCATCTCGGCCTCCCAAAGTGCTATAATTACAGGCATGAGTCACTGCTCCCACCTGGAGATTTTTTTTAGATAGCTCACATAATGGTTGGGAAGGCTGGAGAACCACTCAATTATAATAGCCACGACTGCCACTAGATGCTGAAATATGCCCCCTCTCTTTTATGGGATAGAAAATCCACCTGTAAGTCTCTGATTATGTTACTCTCAAGAACAGAAAGCCCTCCTATCCCTTTCTTCTTGAGTCAAAGTCTTGTCAGTGTCTGATTGGTGGGATCCAGTCCATTTGTCCAGGTCACAAATGTGTGGGAATTAGGAGAACTGATAATTAAACATTTTTAACTTTTATGGGGGAGCATATTTTCTCCACCAAGCCGTCAGAGTGTATAAGGGATTCCCCAAACAGAGAAGATTGTCAGATGCCTGATGGCCAAAACCAATAACATATTCACTAGGAATGTACAGCTTATACTCTGGTGATCAACAAAGACAAAATCCAGGCCAAGTTGGGAAAACACAGAAACTGCTGTTAGAAGAATGATAGAGTGTGTTAACAGAAAACACCCAACATCCATAAAATAATTTAAAGAGATTTATTCTGTGCTAAATGTGGGTGACCACTGGCCTAGAGCACATGGCCTCAAGAGGTCCTGAGAAAATGTGCCCAAGGTGGCCAGGTCACAGCTTTGTTTTATACATTTATGGAGACAGAAATTACATGTAAAATCATAAATCAATACATGGAAGACAAACATTGGTTTGGCTCAAAAAGACAGGACATCTGGAAAGGAGGAAGTGGTTATAGGTTATAGATGGGTTTAAAGATCCTTTGATTTGCAATTGGTTAAAGAAATGAAGCTTTGTTTAAAGGCTTGGAATGTTTTAGGTTAAGATAAAGAACTCTGTTAATCAGAGACAAGCGAACTCAAGTAATCTGTTAAGTAAATTGATGGCCTGCAGATGTGGTTTAAGCTTTGCCTTGTGTGACCTTAGGTCCTGATACTGATTTAGTATGTTATTGTTACAAAGAGTGACTCCAAAAGGGAGGGGACATGATGAGGAGTATCTGACCTCCCTTCTCCTCATGGCTGGAAACTCAGTTTTAAGGTTTTGTCTGGGGTTCCTTTGGCCAAGGGGGGGTTCCATTATGTCAGCTGGGGGCTTAAGATTTTATGTAGTTCACAAGTGTTTGACTCAGAATGAGGTGGTAAAAAAAGGTTACCTATAGTAGGGAATAAGAAAAGTGAATAAGAATTAGGAAGAGTATTAGATAAGTGAAGAACTTATGAAAGAATATTTTAGGAAGAGGACATAGTATGAGCAAAGGCCCAGAGATCTGCAACAACAGGTGGTTAATGCCCCCGGATTTGCATCATTCTATAATGTGTTGCATTTCTCAATTGGTTATGTTTATTAAGTACAAGAAGCAATTGAATCTTAAAATGCAACCTCAAGGACAATTGGTGTTGTGATAAAAACTGAACAATGTATGTTCTTCACATCTTTGTCAAAAATAATTTCACTGTAGATGTTATTCTGTTCCATTGGTCTTTGTGTCTGTTTTTATGCCAGTACCATGCTGTTTCAGTTACTATAGCTCTGTAGTATAATCTGAAGTCAGGTAATGTGATTCCCCAGTTTTATTCCTTTTGCTCAGCATAGCTTTGGCTATTCTGGGTCTTTTGTTGTTCCGTATAAATTAAAATTTATTTTCTATTTATGTGAAGAATATCATTGGTATTTTGATGGGGATTGCCCTGAATCTGTAGATTACTTTGGGTAGTATGGACATTTTAACAGTATTGATTGTTTCAATTTATGAGCATGGAATATATTTCCTTTTTTGTGTCCTCTCTAATTTCTTTCATCAATGTTTGATAGTTTTCTTTGTAAATATCTTTCACTTTGCTTAAGTTTATTCCTAGGTATTTCATTTTATTTGTAGCTATTGTAAATGAGATTTTTTTTTTTTGGTTTCTTTCTCAGATTGCTCACTGTTGGCTTATAGAAAAGCTACAGATTTTTGCATGTTGATTTTGTATCTTGCAACTTTGCTGAATTTGTTTATTAGTTCTAAGAGTTTTTTGGTGGAGTCTTTAGGTTTGTCTAAATATAACATCATATCGTCTCCAAATAAGGATAATTTGCATTTTTCCTTTCCAAATTGAATGTCCTTTATTTTTTTTTTCTCTTGTACGATTGATCTAGCTAGAACTTCCTGAGGTGATGGATGTACCAATTACATTGATTTAATTATTATACATTGTATGCATGTATCAAAACATCACATGTACCCCATAAGTATGTACAACTATGTACCCATAATAATTAAAAACAAAAATTAAAAAAAACTTATTTTTGTTGATCGTTTCTATTTTTTTTACTCTTTATTTCATTTATTTCTGTTCTGATCTTTGTTATTTTCTTTCTTCTACTTACTTTGAGGTTAGTTTATTATTTTTCTAGTTCCTTGAGGTGTAAAGTTAGGTGGTTTATTTTAGATCTTTCCTTTTTTCTTCATGTAGACATATATTTCTATAAATTTCCTTCTTAGGACTGCTTTTGCTGTGTCCCATAAGTCTTGGTATGTTATGTTTCCAGGTCCATTTGTCTCTTGATTTTTTTAAATTTTTTTTTTATTTCAGCATATTTGGGGGTGCAAATGTTTAGGTTATATATATTGCCTTTACCCCACCCAAGTCAGAGCTTCAAGCATGTCCATCCCCCAGACAGTGCGCACCACACCCATTAGGTGTGAATATACCCAGTCCCTCCTCCCCCGTCCCAACTGCCTGACACCCGATGAATGTTACTACTATATGTGCACTTAAGTGTTGATCAGTTAATGCCAATTTGATGGTGAGCGCATGTGGAAAAACAAGCACCACATGTTCTCCTGATATTTTTTAATTTCCCTTTTGATTTCTCCTTTGACCCACTGATTTTCCAGGAGTGTGTTGTTTAATTCCCACATATTTATGAAATTTTCAGTTTTATTCCTGTTGTAATTTTTATTTTCACTGTATTATGATCAAAAAAGATACCTGATATGATTTTAATCATCTTAAAATTGTTAATACTTGTTTTGTAGCCTCATATGTGATACATCCTGGAGAATGTTTCATGTGCTGTTGGATGGCATATTCAGTGTATATCTGCTCAGTCCATCTGGTCTAAATTTTGGTTCAAGTCCAATGTTTATTTATTGATTTTCTGTCTGGACAGTCCATCCATTGTTCAAAGTGGGGTGCTGAAGTCCTCTACTATTACTGTGTTACTGTCTCTTTCTACCTTCAGATATGTCGATATTTCCTTTACATAGTTAAGTGATCTGATGTTGGATGCAAATATGTTTACAACTGTTATATTTTCTGGATGGACCATTCTGTTCTTGAATCCTCTTGTTATATCATCCTTTTGATGAATTCGTCCCTTGTCATTATACAGTGATCTTCTTTGTCTCTTGCTCCATTTTTTGACTTAATGTTTATTTTGTCTGATATAATAGCTAGCCCTACTTTCCTTTGGATTCCTGACACATAATATCTTTATTTTTATTCTATGTGTTTTAAAAGTTGAAGTGAGTCCATTGTACACTGCATAGAGTTGGATTTTATAATTTATTCATCCATCTATGTCTTTTGATTGGTCAATTTAATTCAGTTTCTTTTTATGTAGTTATTGATAGGTAAGGACTTACTCTTTTCATTTCGTTTATTGGTTTCTGGCTGTTTTGTAGATCCTTTGCTTCCTACTTTGCTGTTTCTGCTTTCTACTGCTACTTTTGCTTCTTTTCTTTCTTCCTTTGTGATTCAATGAATTCCTGTTTGTCATGCTTTGATTCCATTCTCTTCATCTTTTTTGTATAGGTTTTTGCTTTGTGGTTATCATGAGGCACACATAAAACATGTTAAAATTATAATCGTCTGTTTTAAACTGATAACATAAATTTGATCACATACTCTACACTTTTCCTCACTCTCCCCCATATTTTATGTTTTTGGTGTCACAGTTTATATTTTCTTATATTTTTATCCATTAGCAAGATATTGGATCTATAGTTATTTTTTATTTTTTTCTTTAAAGCTTTATATTAGATTTATAAGTGATTTGCATACCCCATTACAATATTGGAATATCCTGAATTTGACTGTATGCTTACCTTTACCAGTGAGTTTTATACTTTTATATTTTTTTGTATTGTGAGGGGACTGGGGTGGGGAATCTGTAATGTGTTTGTTTCTCTGCCCAGTTTCCCCATGAGATCATGCCTATCTCCATATAGAGAGGAACTAATTCTTACAAGGAAATCTGTGGGACATGGGGCCTTTTGTAGAAATAATTGGAAGCCAGGTGACAAAGTAAGATGAGCTGATTGGGCCACATTGTAAGTTACCTGGGGAGATGCAACTGAATGGCATCATAGCCTCAGGCATTACTCTAATTTTTTATTGATTAATATTTGTGTTTACATTTAGCTATCTATACATTTATTCACAGGCAAATATGGGTACGCTGAGTCACCACCATATGTATTAAAACCTAAATTGAGGGTAACACATCACTGTTTTTCCCCATGGTTTGCATTTGTTCATAAGACCCACATACGCTTCCCTAGAAATAGTGCTTTAAGTTATGATTAATAAACAGCTAACTTGACTGTCTTTTTAAAGCACAGTATACAAATTTGAAGACATAAATATTGTTTTTAAGCACTCTAAAATGATATTTTATTCCATGTTGACAAGGGAACAAAGGACTTCTATTTCTGGACTTTTAGCTTTCCTGTCAGAGAAGAAAATGCATTCATTGCATTGGGGTGATTCTATTCTTTGGAAATCATAAAGTCAGAAATAACAAATGATTGACTAATGTTACTTATTAGAATACATGACTGAGTATACAAGGACCAATTTCTAAACATGTATTAGATTCTTCTGTATTATTGTTCTTCTCAAGAAAAAAAAAATTCTTACAATTATCAGACAGTTTTCTTATTTTATTTATAATAGAAAAAACAATTTGGACAGCTGTGTTAATCAAAATGTGTGAATGGAGGCAGCCAGTGTCTAATGCCTACATGACTATAAAACAGAATAAGCTCCATTTGCCCCTTGAAGGTATGGAATTTAGATGAGGAAGAAATTTGAGATAGTTAATTCCTTAATTAAATCTAATCAATTTATTTAATCTCTCACCGACCTCTGCTATATTTCACTAATCATTTGCTTAGTTTTTATCATTGTGAAGTGATGATAGTATGTTCCTACTTCACGGACATTTCAAATATTTTAACATTTTATGTCTAATATCTGACTGTAGCATGGAATGCTTTCTTTTCTGAAAATGCAATTAATGTGGATTAGAAAGAGCATTTGGGGGGATCACCAGTTTCACTGATGCTCCTAACTATTGTGTATTCTACTTAGGGGAAGGTTGAATGAGGTCTCTGAATGATGCCAAGGAACAAGAGCAAGCAGGGAACTCTATTATACCACACAATAGTGTGACAGGAATAAAACAATGGCATGGTGAAAGTGATCTAAAAATTAGTGGTCACACAATAAAAGTGATTCAGTAAAGAACACTTTTAGCTTTTTGGCTTCTTTTAGAGAAAACCCCATTCCCTTCACCAAGCATCATCGTATGTGCTGTTCCTGACACACAGAAGGTCGCTCCAATGATGGGATTTTAAGAGCACTGAGATGGTCTCTGTAACCTCAAATATTTCATGCTGCTTGTACCTGAAGTTTTCTACATCTCATTTACTCCTTCAATTATAAATCTTATGTCCAATAGGTTTCATGGTAAATTATAAGAATAAATATATAATAATCTTTATTTAACTATTATTATTATGTTTTGTTTGTTTATTTTAACTTATTATAGGGGTACAAAAGTTCAGGTTATGTATATTGCCCATGCTCCCCCATCCCCCCGAGTCAAACCTTCAAGCATGTCCATTTCCCAGACAGTGTGCATGGCACTCATTATGTAGATATACACCCATCCTCTCCCCCCACCCCCCACATCTGTGTGACATCCAATTGGTGTTATTCCCAAATGTTCACTTAGGTGATGATCAGGGAAACCAATTTGCTGGTGAGTACATGTGGTGCTTATTTTTCCATTTTTGGGATACTTCACTTAATAGAATGTTTTCCAACTCTCTCCAGGAGAACAAAAGAGATTCTATATCACTGTTATTTCTTATAACTTAATAATACTCCATGGTATACATATACCACATTTTACTAATCCACTCACATATTGATGGGCATTTGGGTTGTTTCCACATCTTTGCAACTGTGAATTGTGCTGCTATAAACATTCGAGTGCAGGTGTCTTTTTTATAGAATGACTTTTTATCATTCTTCTAAGAAATAGTTAAGGAAGATAAATCTAGAAGTTTAAGTTGAAAAAATTCCAGAGCTTGGGTCACTGATAAGACTGGAATGATACGTGTTTGTGTGTGTGCGTGCATTTGTGTATGTGTGTTTTCATCTGTGTATGCGTGTTTTGAAGGAGTAATAGAAATGGGCTGGGTTACTACCTGTTTTTTGCTAGTTTTCTTGGGTGAATGACCCACAGGAAGGAGAAGAGCACTGAAATACATGTTTCAATTATTTTACAGCTTCACAATTATGCCAAGAAACGGCCTTGTGTAGTTCATTTGATCTGAATTTCTTTTGAACTAAAGATATATCTAGGGAACACAGAGTCACTTGGTTAATTTGCTTCCCACACTAAATAAATAAACAATTAGCTATTTATTCTTCTAAGACACCAGAAAACCATTTAATTCATTCACATGAGCTAAATGTACTGGGGAGTCAGGCAACCCACACTTAAGGACCCTGAGATACAAGAAAATTCATGCTAAAAGTGTTTTATTTCTAAATTATTTAAAGGCTATATATTTAATTTCAGAGTAAAAACTTATTTTTCAGATGGGGAATTAAAATATACAGCTGGATGCATAACAATATTACCTATGTGGGAAAACTTTATGTCTTCATTGAAATTTAGAGTCCTTTGCTCTTTCAACATTAAGAATATTTCCCAAATCTGAAATTCTGTTGTCTCACAAGATGAGATTTTACTTTGATTCTTTTGGAAGGGGTATTTCTATCCCATCAGTCTGATCCCTAGGTTTCTCAATGAACACAAAATGGAATAATTTGTTGTATATCAAGAAAGGAATCCTCATGCCAAAATATCTCCCTAGGGCTCAAAACCATTGCCTGAAATTCCATCATTAGAGTCACTTGTTTGAAGGCACTGCATTTAATATCAGTTGCAGTAAAATGATAATGTGCCTGGTAATGGTAAACTATTAAACCATTGCCTAACAGCCACAGCTTGGTGGAAATTATCAAATTCTTTCCAAAATGACTTCAGGCTAAGGGAAGTTTTGAACTTGAAATAGGGTCAGATTTGGCATCCAGGAGTAGATTGAGAGGACTTCGGCTCCCCTATAATCTTCTATACCCATGAACAGTATAGTATCCCAGTACTGCACTAGGAATGATTCACTTTTTAAAAGAAGTGTTTTGCTCTTAAAATTTCAAGGTATTTCCCGACTTCCCATTCCAAACAAATTTCTGCCCACCCCACTTATATCAGCCCCTACTTAAAGTGGAAGGCCACAGAGGATGTGCTGAGCTGAATCAAGTTAGATGAGCTTTCTCAGCCAACATGTTCTGTACACCTGGGTTTTCACGTGACGTTATCAATGGCTTGATTGGAAATAGGTTGTAGGAGCACAGAACCATCCTAAAAGAATCTAGGAAGCCTAGGGAATCTTTGCCATTTTGCTTATGGCTGTTGTAGAAAATCAGCTCCAACTTTCTGATGCTTATACCACTTGCCACTTATGCTTACTTACTCTAAGAGCATCTTAACTGGGGAGTCAAAAATAATTTTGAGAATTCATCCAATCTTATCTTTAAAAAAAACCAGCTTTATTGCCATTTCATCTTTTGATTTATATCTCCGGAATTATTTTTCATTTTATATACTTTTTAAAAATTTTAGAACAGTTTTAGATTTATAGAAAAAGATTGCAATAATAATACTGAGTTCCCAACATACTCCTCATCCACTTTCCTACCTTAGTATGAAATATTTGTTATAATTAATAAACGAATACATTGTAAACTAATGGACGTCCTTAGTTTTTATTTAATGTCCTTTCTAGGTTGGTCTAGGCTGCCCATCCCTGAACCAATTAAACATTGGCAAGGGAAACGGTTTATTGTGATTGATTTAATTAATCTGGGCCAACCACTGTAGATTCTCTTCTTAAGGTCAACAGAGGATGACAAAATTAGTAACTCATTTCTCCTAAACATTTTTCTTCTTAATTTATCAAAAGCTTTATTCAACAGAAATTTATCAAAATTTGATTAGGTGCTGGGCACTGTTCTTAAATTTAAGTGCAAAGATAACCTCACAGTTTGTGGTTACAAGTCTACACTGCCCAATGTTGTTTCTTAAACTTCTCCATTTCCTGTTTCATGCAAAATTTCTTTAAATATTTTAAAGCTGCTACCATGTCTCCTTCAGATGGTCATCTTTCTAAAGTTAACCTCCCTAATCCCTTTAATTGTTTCTCATATGGAATGGTTTTCAATCTTTCTAACATCTTGCTCATTCTCAATGACCTTTCTGTCCTGTAAAGTACAGAACCAATAATTAAATGTAATACTGCTAGGCAGAGAAGAGCACCATTCTCACACAGCTTATTCTAGTCACTTTCATACTTACTATAATAAACTAAATTTATGTTAGCTGTGTTTGTAGCCACATGGCAAGGTGGATTAAAATTGGGCTTACTGTTTATTGCCATGATTATGTTTTTACACATCTGCGTCTCACTTTAACTTGAAGAGTTGATCTTTTAAACTCATTTGCCCTGTTAAAGTTCATTTATTCCTGTTAAAGTTCACGCCATTAGATTCAGTTCATTGCTCAGGCTTTTAAGATTTTTATTTTGTCATCTAACGTAGTCGCCCTCCTATTTCTACATCAGGACACACTGATTTCCTGAGCGTATATCTTCTTTAGTGTTGAACAAATTATGATAAAAATCTTGCTGTCACAGTGTCAAGGACTATCCTTGAGGTTGACAGCAATCCAGTAATAAATACTCCTTAAGTATGCTATTCGGTTATTAATCTATAACTGCATAGAGTCTGGAGAACCTCTCCTTTTAAATAAAATTTTTTAAATTGCACATTGAAAAAAATTCTGAGACTTTTTTGTGACATACATAAATCTAACAACATGTGCAAAGCGGAAAACTAAATGAATCTGATGTGATGTGCTTTCGGTACATCTATGCTGACTTCCAACAATCATTGCTTCTTTTCTTAGCTACTTTTGAACAGTCCCTTTGAGCTCACAAATCCGTAATTCATGGAATTTCAAACAATTGCCTCTCTCCGGTTTTCTAGCATGTCTCACATTCTTTATACCTCCGTAAAGACTCTTTATATTGACTGGGAAGTCTAATTTTCAAGTTCTCTCAGTAAACAGAATATATGTGAAAAAAAAAATATATGATGTGACCAAAATGAGTTTGGCATTTCCCAAGGCAGATGTGACTCTGGGTGTCCATGAATCCTGAGGAAGGGGACCATTAGAGCTAAGTGACATAACCTTCTGTTGTTGAACATTTTTTCATCTTTCATCTCTCCCACAAAGGGAGTAACTTAACCTGATTTAAAGGACCCCTGGAAAAGTCTGTTCCAAGGAGTCGGAGAAATTCAGGTAATGTAAGAACTAAAGGATCAGAGTTGACACATTCATGGCTTCGATTTTCATTAGCTTCAGTCCATTAAACAAGCATTTGCCAGTGTAATATTGTATGCATAAAACAACTGAAATATTTATTAAATGGAAAAACGATGAGGATGCAGGCCAACCGTTCTCCTATACAGTTTTGCCACAGGAATACAGCTCACCAGGGTCTACTGCTTTGTCATTTAGTTTAATTTTTTTGAATACAAGGCTTTTAAATATCTCTGTATCATCAGACAAACATATTTAAATTTTTATGAAGGAAACGATTTTTCCTTTGAATCAAAACAGTTAAAAATATTAGATTTTCAAATACTTTTCATGAGAGGTCCTGACCATATGATTCAAGCCATCAGACAGAACCAGCCCTTTTATGTTTTAAATAGAGAGGTACTTCCTCTGGTAAATTAATTGGAATAATTGTTCCCCAACATTCTTTCACAAAAGAAATGAAACAAGTTTTCAATGAGTGAAACCTATGTATCAAGCATCGTGGCATCATGCTAGACATTCCCAGGGCTAAAGCAAGACATGTCATTGCTTTCAGTCTCATAATTTAATGGACAGATTAGACAGATATGTATGTTGTAAAAAGCAAAGTAAAACAATGAAATGGTGTGAGGGTAGTAAAGTGTGAAGTGTGCTTAGGGAAGAACTGCACCATCCAGTTTGGCTAGATTTTATCATGTAGGACAGAAACATAAATGGAAATGCTATTGCCTTTGAAAGACCTTCAGTATAAAAATGAGGAGTCTATGTGTAACTAAGGAGGCATAATTTTGAACTTCTAGGAAAATTTATATATAATGAAATTCATCAATTTCAAGGATGCAATTTGATTACTTTTGACAAATTTGTTTGTGAATCTTCATATTTCTTGATAGCCAATTCCCTCCCCCCATTCCAGGCCTCTAGCATTCTTGTTTCTATAATTTTGCCTTTTCCCGAGTTTTCAAGTAAATGGAATCATGCAGTATATAGACTTTTGTGACTGACATTTTTCACTTACCATAATGCATTTTAGACCTATCCATGTTGTTATATTTCAGCAGTTCATTCCTTTTTATTGCTGGGTAATGGTGGCTATATGGCAGTTTTACAGTTTGTTTCCATTCACTCCCTGATAGGCATTTGGGTTGCTAACAGTTTAGGACTACTATAAATAAAACTGTGAGAATTCAAATATGAGTCTTATGTGGAAAATTTCTTTTGGAAAAACACCAAGAGTGAGATGGCTGGGTCACATGGAAATTGTATGTTTAAATTTCGAAGCAACCACTCAAATGTTTTCCAAAGTGGATGTCCTGTTTTCCATTCCCAAAAGCGATGTGTACAAATTCCAGCTGTTTCACTTCTTTGCCAATATTTGACATTGTCAGAATTTTTAATATGTGCATATTAATAGTATATCAATGTGGTTTTAATTTACATTTTCTTAAAGCACTGATGATGTAACACCTTTTCGTGTGTTGTTCGTCATATCTTTTCTTGCTTTTCTTAAGAAGTTTTGTTATTTTTTAATCAATTTTTTATTTGATTACATTTTCATTATTAATGGTTTGGTTTTTGTAATATATTTTGGATAAAAGTCCCTTATCAAATATATGATGGCCAAATATTTGCTTTACTACTCTTCATGATATATTGCTTTTTTCACTTTCTTCTATTTATTTATTTTTATTTCAAAATATTAAAGGGGTACAAATGTTTTTCATACATGGCTTGAGTCAGGGCTGTAAATGTGCCCATCACCCAAATGGTGTTCATTGTACCTGTTAGGTGGGTTTTGCCCCTTCCCTACTCCCCCCTCTTCCTGCTTGATTTCCTGTGACTTTTGCTTCCCTCTGTGCACTTGTGTGCCCATTGGTTAGTTTCAATTTATTAGAGAGTACATGTGGTTTTTGTCTTTCCATTCTTGATACACGTTGCTTAGAATAATGGTCTCTAGTTCCTTTCAAATTTCTACAAAAGACATTAATTCATCCATTTTTTTTGCAGGGGAGAGATGCCCTATCTTAGGGCTAATCAGGAGAGTTACCATCAAGGGGTATAAAACATGGATGCTTACTCAACTAAGCTCTTGAGGTTGGCACTTCATATGGACTCTTTGGTGTGAAAGCAGATAGACACTATATAACATGCCTGCAACCAAAGTTGTCAGGGAAAATAATTTGAAATTGAGGCAGTGGTAACCACCTTAAAATGTTGTGGATAGTACAAAGAGAATGAGGATTAAAAATATTTTTTTAGACTTGTCAATTACTAAAGCAGCATTAATTTGTGATACTCAGAAAGGAAGATTTTGTGGACTGAGGAGTGGAAAGAAGTGTAAAAAGTGGCTAATTCATTATTACAAAGAAGTGAGAACATTCTTGATTGGGGCATAGCATAAGGAAAATCCGGAGAAAGGAATTAGAAAGACAGAATAGGTGGAGAAGATGAAGTAAAGCATAGAAGAGAAAATAAATCCATATATTATAATCAAATCAGTTATTATTAACAAGGCTTTAGTAAAGAGCCAGTATATTAGAATGTGAAGAAATACTAATACTTAAGAAAATATACTCTCTCCAGGAGAACCAAAGAGATGTCGTATCACCGTTATTTCTTATAGCTGAGTAATACTCCATGGTGTACATATACCACACAAGAATGGAAAAACAAGCATCACATGTACTCACCAGAAAATTGGATTCCCTGATCATCACCTAAATGCACATTGGGGAATGATACCAACTGGATATCAGACTGAGGCAGGGGGTGGGGGGAGGGGATGGGTGTATGCCTACATGATGAGTGCGTTGCGCACTGTCTGGGGTATGGCCATGTTTGAAGGTGCTGACTCGGGGAGGTGGGGGGTGGGGGGAGGGGATGGAGGTATGACTACATGGTGAGTACCAGGTGCACTGTCTGGGGAATGGACACGCTTGAGGCTCTGACTCAGGGGGATGGGCGGGACATGGGCAATATATATAACCTGAGCTTTTGTACCCCCATAATAAGCTGAAATAAAAAAAAAAAAAAAGAAAATATACTGTACTTAAAAATGTAAGAAAGTGAGCCAAAATGACTCAACTAAGCAAGTTAAACTCTTTATAAAATATCAATTTCTTATATAGGCATTTGCTTTCACATCACTGCCCTCATATCTCATAATTTTAATTGAATGAGTAGTTAGAAGAGAAATGCCATTTACAATTAGACTAGCCTATTGTTACTTCATATTATTCAGCTTTTGTAAGAAACACCATAAATTATGAAATTATAGTCTTATTTGGAACTGTCAAACCTCTCGTCACGGCAGCAATTTAAAATCCTAGAGTATGATGACATCATCACATCAAAGTCTTTTTGGAGAAACACAGTTTAACTTGCCCAGAGAAACAAGGATCTAAGCAGAATTCTGAGATATCCTTTTCCCCTCTTTGAAATTAACAAGTAGCATTATGCGATCCATACAATCTGGAGTCACAGTCTTTTATATTTTATTTCATTAAAACCATAAAACCTTCTCAAATTATCCTTAATCTGCTTTGTGGAAAAAGAAAAAAAGCTACATTGACAGTAATTTAGGGGCCTTTATTGTCCTCTTCTTGGCCAGAAGAATTAAAAGATGACTGAATTTTTAAAAGTATACAACTTTCAAGATAAAGAGGAAAACTGTGTTTTTGCTGCTTTCTTTTATATTTTCCCATTTATAAATAAAAATGAATGACTGAACACCTCGTCGACCTAAATTGCTTTCCTCTCTTCAACCTGTCTTTCAGATCCAGTTTTATATGACAGCAAGTTTTAAGCCTGTAGCACATGGCCAGAGATATGAAAGTCACAGAAGGATCCTGAGGATTAGAGATCAAGGACAGGGTGAGGTCTATTGAGGTTACATGGTGTCTGGACAAATTGAGTAGATGAGCTAGAAACTTGATTTTGCCCATACTGGACAGAATCCGGCAGAGCATGATGATCAGCTTGTTAGCAAGTGTGGAAAAAGTCTGTAAGAGGTGGGAGCAAGGATGAGCTGTCTAGGAAGCCATAGTATTCTCAAACTGAACCCATATGACAGCCCTGGTAACAGAGACCTACCTACTCCAGTGCTTCACTCACTGAGGAAGAATTATGGTCCTCTATGTTTCCCTGTTGAGAGATGCATGCATTTCCTGTTTCCTCTCTTCCAAGTTTAAAACGCAAGACAGCTGCATTTATGTTGTGGAAGTACCACAGAATTGTGCTTTTGCCTTTCTTTTCTTTTCTTTGTTACAAATAGGCATGCATTTACTAGTTTAGGGGGAAAAAACAGAATGAGAAAGAGGAGGAACTACATTTTCATAGGAACTCTTATTGTCACATTCGCAAGAGGAACAGAGGTCAGAGATTACAGGAATGTCTTCTCAGAAGACAAATCATAATTTCCTCTTTTCATACTTTGGAGAGTCAGGGGAGATTTTTTTTAAAGGCGAGGGATTTGAGTCAACATTACAAACCATCCAGTCTTTAGCACTTGTCTTAGTGGCCCCATCCAACTGTTAGGTAAATGAGGATCACACTCATCTTACCCTTTAACAATGGAGGAGAAACTGCTGTGCTTGAACCATGTGCAAGTATATTGATTATGTCTTAACGCTAGGAAGAGGACACAGGATCAAAAGCTTGAATTTCTGCCTGGTGAGTCCTCTTAAGGGTTTGGACCCTTGGACTCAGCCATGATTTGGATTTACATCTTTGCAGAACTTCCTACACTGATTTTGTGAAGAGGCTGGTGGAGAGGAGGGTGGGAACCTTTCCTTAGAAGGCACAGGGAATGCAGAAGAAATTATGCATGCTTTTAATCTTTGAAAGGACTGTTCTATCCAGTTTAGAATTTGCTGTCCTTTGGTGAAATCTAGAAAGTCTGGAAGAAAAAAGTTAAAGAGACCTTTCCTCCCTTTGATCTAAGCTTTCATTTCTTTGAAGGCTGGGAAGAGGGAGGCTATTAGTTCCACATGCCCCAGATCAGTTCAGCAGGAGTGGTTGTGTGGAGGGGCGCCCTGCATAGCATGTGGGAGCAGAAGTCTTACAGCAAGATAGAGTGTGGCTTGCACAGAACATCTCCTCTGCATACATTATCACACAATCTGGCACTCTGAGATAAGTAGCAAAGGATTCTTGTATCTTGGATCCTGCCAAATTCACTTAATAAGAAATAAACTCACTGAAGCATCTTTGTTACTACTGATGATTCAACCTGCTTACTTCTTTGATGCTGTGGTTGAAACAATTGAACAAAAACCTAGGGAAGAGGAGTAGAGACAGGATATGGCCTTCAGCATCAGCTCTATTCTAGGTGACAGAAGCGCCGACTAGAGAGCCTGGTCTTCTATATTCCAACACAGAACCTGCTTCCTTCCCATTCCACTCCTCCCTGCATGTCAGAGTGGTTTCCTACAAATCTGCTACTTATGGTAAGATCACTGCCACTTTCACAACTTTTACTTTTTTGTTCTTCTCACCAGGAAAGACTCCAATTTTCCTCTTCTCTAGAAAATTTCTACTTATCAAGGTCTAGCTCAAGTGTCACCTTTTTAATCAAGCACTTGTTATCCCTTCCCTTCACTGCTTCACTGTGATCTCATCTTCTGTGGGTTCTTGTTGAATCTCTTCCTTTTATCTGGGTGAACAATTCATGTTTTGTGAGGTTTATTAACTTGTAATTACCATTCACCAATGGAAGTATCTTGTCTCAACTTAATTTCAGACTCACTGAAAACCACGAATATATCTAACCTTTTCTTGTATGTATTAGAGCACAGACAAATTATCAGTGAATTGATTGAATTAAACCAGAATAGATAGTGTGTGATCAATATGCCCAACTATTAACAAAATACCCTTGGCTGGAGATTGGATTTTTTCAATATACCAGTGCTATTAAAATCTTTGATTGATATTATCTATTTTGTTCATTGGTATAGATACTTGGCATTTATTTGAGATAAATTATTTCCCTCTCTCTATCTGTGCCCTTTGGTAGTGCCCTCCCACACTGACTGTATACTGGCCTTCCAACTTGCTTTGGCCAGTAAGAGTTGTAAAGTGCTTGCATTTTCATCTTCATTCTGTCTCTTACTGCTCTTTAGAACCTGGGAACTGCCATGTGCAGAAGCATAGGCACGCCTCCTGAAAGATGAAAAAACACATGGAGCAGAGACAAGCCAACCCAGCTGAGGCTCTGCCGTCCAACTGTCCTGTCAACTGACGTGGGAGGAAGGCTGTCATAGACCATTCACCTTAGCTGAGCTGACTCAATCCAAAAGAGCCACACAGTCTACCCACAGGCTTGTTTTAAGCCACTAATTTGTGCATAGTTTCTAAGTTAGCAAAAGTAAACTAATTTCTGAAATCACAGCATGCAGAAGGAAAAGCAATTATTTCAAATTACCCCTGTCCAGCAGTTCTGTGGCTGCCTAGAAGTGTTTAGGACAACAATGACATAAGACTGTATTAGTCACAGGTTGAAGAGTTAGCTGTGTACCCAGGCTCTGAATTGAAAAGCATATGAAAAAATTTTCTCCTCTGACATATCTTTTCCAGCCTAGAATTCTTCCATGCAGATAAGCTGGGTTAAGTACAAGATTGTATGTTTAGTTCAACAGGAGGTTCTGGTAAGTTTATTTTGTCAAGCCTCTAATTCTTGAAAGAATGGGATATAAGATAGTCTTTTTAAAAAAAATTTTTATAAGATTTTGGATAATATTGGGATTATGTATTCATTGCTTATGAGGTAAAACCATGTCTAAACTACTCTTAATCTTTTATCTATCAATGCTGATAGATTTATTTTCATAACTGATTCAAATCATTAATGGTTATAAGACTATGACATTTAAATTTCTTTTTGTGTAAAATTTGATATGTTGTATTTGATAGCTAATTTTCCACTTCATTTAGGCTTTCAAATTTGTAATATTTTCTCTTTATTTTTAAAGAAATCTATATATTTAACTACTTATGTTATAACAATATTGTTTCTGCATAGTTTATTCTTTGGTCAATTTTGCTAGAAATTTGTCTATTTCAAAAGATTATTACAAAGAATACTTCTTTTAAATTTTTTATTCTCTTTCTTTTTTATTTTTAATTTTATGCTTTATTTATCACTTTGTTTTAATTCATTTTATTTGTACTTGTTCTTTTAAATATCTTGTATTGAATATTTAACTCACTAAATTTTGGTATTTATTTTTTTCAACAATGCATCTTCACAGGCTTTGATATGCTAAATTTACATCATATTTATTTTCATATATTTTCTAGTTTCCACTGCTATGTAACAATCTTCACCCCCAAAGCATTTAAGCTTATATATGATACAAGCATCAGTCTATAATCAGTGACTTTTTCTTTTAACAAATATTTATTCATTGTATCTCACAATACAATGACAACGTGTCTTATGACACAACTAATTTTTGGCATAGTTTCTGAGTTATCAAAAGCTGGCTGATTTCTGAAAACACAGCATCTAGAAGGAAGGACAATTCTTCCAATTACCTCTGCCCAGTAGTATTTAGCTGTCCAGCAGTTTTTAGGACTAGACTGACAGAAGATTGTTTTAGAAGATGCTAATTTTGGCAATATGATTTCACAAAATTGGTGGTAAGAATTTGGCATGACACTGCTCACGTTATAGAGCTCATTTGGTTTTTATTTAGAATGAAACTGAGTTCTAAGTGAATGTTAAAAGTTGAAGACTCTGCCTTCCTCAGTATATCCAAATACTATATATTTTTTTATTTTAATTTATGGAGTCTGTACTGTGAACCAAGGATTGTAACAAATGTTCAAATACAGAATATCATTTCATCCTGTATTTTAATGTAACTTGTCTCCATTTAAAGGATGTAAAAACCAAGGCATAGAAATGTTAGTTATCTTGACCAAAATCACAAGCAATAAGAACTGTAGCAGGGGTTCAGGTCCAAGATAATTTACTCCCTAGTCTTTGTTCATAACCATCTCATAAATGTGCTGCATATAAACAGGTTAATGTTCATATGCAATTATTTTTCAGGTTTTTTAATTAAATTAAAGAATAAGACCAATTTTGTCCTAGAATATATTAATTTAGGAATTTACCTATTGTTCCATGATTAAGAAGGTATATGTGTGCTAAAAATATGAAGAAAATAATAAGAAAAAATCAAACAGGGTAATGAAAACAGTAAAGACTGGAAAGAAAGCAGAGTAATTCTGCCCTGATTCTGTCATCAATACTGTGAGTAATGAGGGAACTTGGACAAGTTGGTTGAGGTCAAGATTCTCTTTTGAAACAGGAGAGGTAGGAATTTGGTAATCTCTCAGGTTCTTTACAATCTTGATAATCTTTGAGAATTTCAGTTTAGCATCCCTCCAAGCACTGTTCAAACCACACCTACTGATTAGTCATCCTTTTTAAGGCAGACATAGAGTTAGTCCTGAGAAGTCATCATGCAAATGTAAAATTCAAAGTCACAGAATTATAGGCTTTTGAGCTATAACAGTTTACATCCACAGAATCAAGCACAGAGATCAGCCCTGCACAGGGGCTCAATAAATATTTTCTGAATTGAATTAAATATTATTGTTTTTCATTCTGCAATGTCCATCAATTAACAAAAATATACTGTTTCAAAAGTGGCAGCACTGCCCAGTCATTTAAATTGTCAGTCCTTCAAGGCAGGAGTCATTTCTTCTGGTCCCTTTCTTATCAGCTAACAAGAAGGTGAGGAAAGCATTCTCATTGTTTAATTTGATCTAATGGGGAAAACACATTTCCTTTTTAGATTTGTTGAAAGCAACTCCGTTCTAGTAAAATGACACCTGTCAAGTTCCTTGATGGTTTCACATTTCCTGATAAAATTACAGAGGTGGAAAAGCACATCAGGCTGGTCCTAAGCACTTCAGTGGCATGAACAGTATAGCTATAATTAGTGACTTTTGCCTGGTGTTAACAAATGCCAGAGGGCATCTCAATCTCTGTAGATGAGTTCTCCAGGATTTAATTAGCTCTCTCCTTCTATTCTTTGTAGAACTATGCTGTTCCTAATACCTGGTACTTGCTTCAGGCATGGGTCAAAGCATGCAGCTGTCAATTATTTAATATTCATGACATTTTTTCAACAAATGAAGTGTACATGAAGCCCATAGTATAAGGATTCTGAATCCATTTCATTTATGGAATAGATAGCCTAGTACTTTGAATAATAATTGGAGAACTCAGGGACACAGGAAATTTTGCTCTTAAATCTTAAAATCTGTCTTCTCTTTTTGCTTGTAATTATTGAGAGAGAGAGAGAATGAAGTAAGTATTCTCTAGGTTTTAGTTTCTAGTCTCTGTTATCTCAGTATATCAATTTTGCACATCACTGCACATTTCAATTTTTCATCTTTAAAATGGATAATTGAACCAGCTGATTTCCAAGACTCCTCCAGTTTTAAATGTCTAGGCTTTGACGATGATTATGGAACTTTTTATCAAATACAGACTCATTCTTCTCTAAAATAGATTACTGGGGGAAATTCTAATTTTTTATTGTAAGTATGTACTATAGAGAGAAGGAAATTATATAACTTTTTAAACTCTATAATTTTCTGTGCCTTGAAAAGTTTGAAAACAATTTTCTTAGCTGTGCCAGCGACATAAAGACATTTTGGAATGGATCCCTGGAAGTAAGTTACACAGCTCTAAAAGTTGTAGTAGTTTTCTCCAGCCTTCAGGTTATATTTTTGTGCCCTAAAGCAAGAATTTATTGAGTGTGCTGGTTAGTACAGCTCCTTGAAATGCCACACTAAGTGCCTCTTTAATGCCTCTGGAGAATATGACTCCTTAAAAGTGTGTTACAGCAGGCCGGGCGCGGTGGCTCACACCTGTAATCCTAGCCTTCTGGGAGGCCGAGGCGGGAGGATCGAGGTCAGGAGTTCGAGACCAGCCTGAGCAACAGTGAGACCCCGTCTCTACTAAAAATAGAAAGAAATTATCTGGCCAACTAAAATATATATAGGAAAAAATTAGCCAGGCATGGTGGCACATGCCTGTAGTCCCAGCTACTCGGGAGGCTGAGGCAGTAGGATCGACGCCACGGCACTCACTCTAGCCAGGGCAACAAAGCGACACTCTGTCTCAAAAAAAAAAAAAAGTGTGTTACAGCTAACATAACGCTGCAAACAAATGGAAAGATATTCCATGCTTAAGGATCAGAAGTTTTATTAATAATATTGTTAAAATGAGCATACTACCCAAAGCAATCTACAGATTCAATGCAATCCCTATCATAATACCAATGACATTTTACACATAAGTAGAAAAAAATAATCCTAAAATTTGTATGGAACCACAAAAGACCCTGAATAACCAAAAGCCAAAGCCCTGAGCAAAAAGAAAAAAGCTGGAGGCATCACACTACTAAACTTCAAAATATATTACAAAGCTGTAGTGACCAAAACAGCATAGTACTGGCATAAAAACAGACAAATAGAGCATTGAACAGAATAGAGAACGCAGAAGTTAATCCATGTACCTACAGCCAACTCATTTTTGACAGAGGCTCCAAGAACACTCTTTGGGCAAAGGACAGTTTCTTCAACAAAATGGTGCTGAGAAAACTGGATATGCATGTGCAGAAAAATGAGACTAGTCTTCCACCTCTCACCGTATACAAAAATCAACTCAAAATGGAGCAAAGACCTAAATGTAAGACCCAAAACAATAAAACTACTAGAAGAAAAAATAGGGGAAACACTTAAAGACATTGATCTGGAAAAAGATTTTATGTATAAGACCTCAAAAGCACAGACAACAGAAGCAAAAGTAAACAAATGAGATTATATCAAACTAAGAAGCTTCCACACAGCAAAGGAAACACTCAACAGAGTGAAAAGACAACGTCCAGAATGGGTTAAACCACTTTTTGTGACATACTTCTCTATACATGGCCAGAAAAAGCTTTTGAATAAAATTAAACATCCCTTCATGATAAAAACTCTCAATAAACTAAGTACAGAAGAAATGTACTTCAACAAAATAAAGGCCATTTATGACAAACCCACAGCTTGGATTTGAGGGGATATGTACATAGATCTCAGGTGAAGAATCTATAAAAATCATAAGTTATATGGAAACTGAGGTAGAATGAATTAGAAAAATTTAGGAAATATTTTATTTCTTAAATCTCTTATCTTCAAGTGAAATTTATGTATCTTCTTCTTTCAGTTCTTTATTTGAATGACACCTTTCAGTGAAGCTTCATCTGGCCACTCTCTCTTAAATAGTAATCTTTCTCTTTCCTGGCAACAGTCTCTGGCCCACTTCTCTGATTTAGTTTTTTCCTTAGCATTTGCTATTATCTAAACCCAGGTTTAGCAACTATGCCCATAGGTCAAATCCCAGCCACACCATTTTCTTTGTTTGTTTGTTTTATTTTGTTTTTTTCTTAGAGACAGAGTCTCATTCTGTCACCCAGGCTGGAGTACAGTGGCACGATCCATAGCTCACTGCAGCCTCAAACTCCTGGGCTCAGGCAATCCTCCTCACTCAGTCTCCCAAGTAGCTGGGACTACAGGCATGTACTACCACACCTGGCTGATTTTTAACACTTTTTGAGGAGATGGGGGTCTCACTATATTGACCAAACTGGTCTCAAACTCTTAGCCTCAAGCAATCCTCCTTCCTCTGCCTCCTAGTCTTGGGACTACAGGCATGAACTACCATACCCATACCCCCAGTTTTTGTAGCCACAAATTAAAAAGAATTTTTTATACTTTAAATGTTTTTTAGAAAATCAGAAGAAAAATATTTTATAACATGGTAAAATTTTATCAAATTTAAATCCGAGTGTCCATAAATCAAGCTTATTGGAACAGAACCACACCCATTTTCATTTATATGTTGTCTATGGCTCCTTTCATGCTACAAGGGCAAAATCGAGTAGTTGTACTATTTGGTCCTTTACAGGAAGTTGACTGATGCCTGCTCTAACATATTATGTTTTAGTTTTATTTTCATATATACTACTTTATATATTGTATTTTATTGGTCATTTTCCCCCACTAGCTTATAAATCCTTTGATGGTAGGCTTCTTTGTCTTTAGTTTGCTTCCTAGTCTACTCCTGTTGCTCAATAACAATGTGTGGCATGTAGTAAGGCTCACTGAACACTGGCTGATTAAATGAATGTCTGCCACCTCAATAACATGATAGATGGAACAATTGAGATAAAACAAGCACTATCAGGAAGGGAGGAGATAGATCAATGCATGAGATTTTTGAGAATGCCATAATAAAGAGTCTTGATGGATGAGTAGTACACCATCCCATAGGGGTGCCAAAAAACACCAGGAAATAAGAAGGACCTCAGGTTGCCAAGGTAGCCATTAGCATGGTTCATTCAGGAAATAATGAGAAGGAAACCTACAGAAATAGTTAAACGTTTATGCTGAGGAAGAAAGAGAAATACATTTAGAAAATGTAAAACTGAGGCCAGATTATTCATAACCTCAAATGCCAGGGTGAAAATTTAGTTTGAGACCAACTTTTGAATGTCCTGACTCAGATCTGTTTGTTTACAAACCTTGGAAAGAAATGGAGGAGGAAAAGGTTACAGCTCAACTGAGACGATGTCAATTTGCCCTGTAGTTACTTGTGATTTGGAGCAATTCCAAACAAAAGCAGCAAATCGAAAGATCCCATCCCCTTTATTTTCTTCCCTTCACTTTAAGAATACCAATTACAAGTGATTGAAAGAAAACATTTTCATGGTATTTCCCCAGACCTTATTGTGTTACAAGTCTGGAGACAATCTCCAGGGCTCCAGCCGGGACAAATTTACAGGATATCGAGTTTGGATTTTATGCCCTGTTTTTGCCATTATGTGGAGGTTACTTTGACGTTTATTATACTGTTGGATTGATACAAATTATAGTCAGATAAAGGCAATCAACATTTTTTTTACTAGTTCTTCAAATTGTGACTTGCTCTCAGTAGGAGACAATAGTAATTTCTGGTACTTTAGAAATTTGATGCAATACCAGCTCAACTCCCAGGACATTGGAGGTTATGTTTTATATGTTTAGCCTACTTAAACTTTTGAGTATTTAATTTAATATGCATTTACTGGCATACATTGTTATCAGATAGAAAAATTTTAACAAAGGACAGATATGAAGTGTATCACTTAACAGACAACCAAATTCACAAAAAATTTTAAAATATGAAAAATTTCTAGTTGATGATAAAATAGAATTACATGATTATTAAACAGAGCTTGATAATACAACTTAACATTAAATACCAGCACATATTTTTATTATGCTAAAATATGCATTTTCAACTGGGGTGACAGTCACCTTCAAAGGGGGCAAAACTAATACTTGGAGAGTGAAAAGATTCTTAGATGTTACAATGGTTTATGGCCCTACAAAGTACCCACAGTATAAAAACAGACATACAACATATCTCTGGTATTAAAATTTCATGGGGGGAGATATTAGTAAGAAAAAAAATTATTAAAAAACTCCTAGGGAGGGGTTAAAAAGAAAAGTTGAGAAGCCGTTTATTTCTGCTCAAGAAATAGATGTTTATCTTCCTTTTGCCAGTCCTCTTGATATCTGGATAACCCAAGTTATGAACTGCTTTCTAAACATTCTCAAGGCGTCTATGAGTGCATGTGTGTGTGTATGTGTGTGTGTGTGTGTGTGTGAGAGAGAGAGAGAGAGAGAGAGAGAAAGAGAGAGAGAATGTGTGCTTGCATGTTCTAAAGTATAGACTTCTCAAAGGTAAGGTCTCAGCCTCCTATGTTTTATAACTTTGTGAAAAGTTATAATTTATATGTACCTGAGAATATCTAAACAGTCTGATAAACCATTAAGTTCAAGTTTATTTTCCTATTCCCTATTCTTCTTTCATTTTAGCTACCCTTTTTTTGTAGATTTGCTAATAATCTGTAAACCAAAAGAGTTTTTAATTAAAAATTATCCAATCACAAATTCTAATGTCAAGCAAAGAATGTATTTGCAGTCAGAATAAATACACAGAACTTTATTTGGATATCTATATTTCTATTGCTGAGTTTTCTTAGATATGTTTCAATAAATGTGACATCTAATTGCCTGAACTGGTATTGGATTTTAACACAATTGATACAAATTTAAGAAAAACTCTTCTCTGTGAAGAAATGGCTTAATAAATACTAACAGCATTTATCAATACCTTTTCTGTGTTAATGACAGTCATAGCTTCAGCTGGACCCTTTAAATTTTGAACTGCATTGTAAGGTGGTATAGCATAGCCAGACCTGAGTTTGAAACCGTGCATTAGCCATGACTACATTTCTAATCTGGGGTAAGTTATTTAAACATTTTAAGCCTCAATTTTCTCATGTTTGGAATACATATTATAATATCAACCTCACAGGGTTGTTGGGTGAATTAAATAAGATAACAGATAACAAACAGTTAGTATAGAAACTAACACATAATAAAGCAAAGTAAATAATGATGGTGCTGGTGGTGGAAGTGTAGAAGCAGTAGTATAGCACTGACACAGCAGTAGCAGTTTGTTAGATTTGAGATCATGTTATTTACACATCCTAGTTCCCATGTAAAATTATTTCAAGAAATCCAATCCAGTGACAGTAAGGAAGATGAGGTTCTAGGATATTTTCAACTTGAGATGTGATCAGTAACTTTTAGAAAATTGGTAGTTATAGGGAGCAAATGAAGCCAGAATGAGGCAGTTCAACTAAGAAAAATAGGGAGAAATTTTACATAAAGAGGTCACAATAGAAATAAATTATGGACTTCATAAACAAGACAAAAAAGAGAAGAGGTGAAAACTGAGAAAGCTGTCATTTTAAGAGAATATTTCTAAATTCAAAATTCAAAATGGAAATGTTTCCACTTGAGTTGGGTTCTAACTCCATGGCTGTGTTCATAGAGAAGAGCTAAAAATAATCTAATATGAGGTAGATGGGAAACAGTTATATCAGTTTATCAGATGATTATCACCATACCTGTTGAGTTGAATGAGAAACATGCAGTAGATGGAGGAAGAAAAAGATATTGAGTTAGTTGTTGAAATCCTCAAGGAAAATATGAGTGCATCATGAAGACCAAAGTGTCCTTGTGACAAGGGATTTGAGAGTGTGAATATGATTTTACTATGTTGAGTTAATATTTGTAAAGAATGTACACAGTGCATGGGGCATACTGAGTGATGAATGAGAATTTTTTAAATATAAATATCATATAAACATATTTACAGAGGTAACCTGTACTCCTAATGGTGTAGGCACTCAATGGACATTCATTGAAAGGATGATCATGATGATTATGGTAGAAATAAAACATCCATGATTGTTCAATATATGTTTATAGCAGAATTAAATTTGGGCCACTTCCCTGAAACTGACCAGCCAATCTAAAAGAAACCAGAAACTCAAATCCTTTCCATTCAACCAGAATGGGAAGTTAATATGTTCTGTGACCTTTGGCTTAAATTTTAATGCTTATAATAAAAAGTTATAGTCAAACTGTTAGATATACTGAGAAAATAGGAAATTAATTATGAACATCTCATTGAATACAGGGAGACTTGAATGTCTACGGTTTCCTTTAAAGCATCATTGACATAATTCCCCTACCACTGATTGAACATTTCTGTAGAACTCATCTAAATGTGCTCAATGAATCCCCAGAGAGTTTCTGCATCATTAACTGTTTACATGGTGACCTCAATAGAAAGATTTTAGCCTGATGAGATGTTTCTCTCACAGGTTGCCTCAGGCAGAAGTTGTAGTAGCATTGTATGAGTTTTTGTGATACATTGAAAAATGAGAAATATCACATTAGCATTCTTAATCTTGCCAAATTTAAGCACTGAAACACCCCTTGTGGTGTTAAACTCCAAATAGCCCCCATAATGCCACATCATAAGCTGTATCCCTGATGGCCCCAGTTTCTACTGATATGGACTCAAAGACACACATGCAGCAGTATTTATTTCCTGCATATAATTCAAGGTTCTATAAGCCAAGATTTGAAAGTAGGTGCTCTCCAATGTTGTACTCTTTTTAATGGCACAATTATTTGCCTTATATATTACAATGTCAAGGAAACAAATATGTTCAATTTTTGCTAGACATCTTTTTAGAAAGATGACTTGGTTAACTAAATGCTAAAAAATTATTTCCTACACAATATTTATCTGGTAGTAGAGTCTCTATTATAATAACAATTGGATAAGTAGAATCATTCAGTGGGTGATCAGAGAAAAGCATAAGAATACTATTTGACTTTTTCATAATGCAATGCCTTTCAAATCTGTCTTTCAATACACGTATAAAACTGGTACATAGAGATCAAAGTAGATTTTAAAACAAAGATCAAACAGAAGCTGAGTCACTATAACTGGTTTCTAGTCCTGAAATGGCTGGAAACTCTTATTGTATAAGTAGCTTTAAGTCTATGGTTTCAGTTTATACATTTCTAAAATAAGGAAAATGGGCAACATAGCCTTCAAGAATTCAACTTAGAATTCTCTCATACTATGTGATATTGGATACTATTCCTTTCTATAAAATTACTGTATTTTCATATCATGAGCCTCACAGTGTAATTAACTCAAAAATTCTGATTTTAGTGCTTTTTCCTATTCATTTATTCATTCCCATTCTTTTCCAACACAGGTTTAAGTTGTTTGCTTCAATTATTTTTAATAATTATCTTCTAACTGATTCTATATTTGCTAATCTTTCTTTCCCAGCCACATTCTACTCAACCATTAGATTCATATTCTAAAATAATATTATTCAAATTCAGTCAATAATTTCTAATGTTTAGAGAATAAAATAATTTCTGTCTAAACCTATATTACACTATTTTTCATATTCTATTTCATTCCACATCTTTGTTGTATCCTTTATTGGCTCTTTACATTGATATCAATTTCTGTCTTATCCACAGTCCTGAAAGCCAGAAGCTTAAATATGGTTTTTAGTTGTTGTTCATTCATAGAAAAATCTCTTGAAAGTAGGCTTATCATTCCTTGTATTACCTTAGTGCTTAGCACAGTCATGAACATACAGCTGGCATGCAGTAGATAATCATTGCTGAAATAGACACATTTTTAATATCTAACCACCCTTCCTCATTGCACTAGGGTCTGGGTTTTGAGGCTTCTAGGAATAAGATGGATTTTACTGATTTTATCTATATCTTTTTCTCAGAGTCTCTTCAGATCAAAGACCATGGATTTTCAATGGATTTCAGTTTTTTTTCGATTCAGAGTTAACTTCAGCTGAAAAGTTGTATAGAAATATTTCTATGATGTAATGGAAAGGACACAGTTGACCTGAAGTCAGAATATTTGACTTTATTAGGCTTAGTCTCCTCACCAGTCTGAAGGTAATAGACACAACTTCTATACTGACCTCACTGGCTTTCCAGGAGAAGCAGATGAGGAGCTGGATGTAAAATATTGCAGAATGTTATAAAGAGAAAAGGGATTCTTGTTTTGTTAGCAGTGGTATCATAAGTTGTAGTAACAGTATATTGCAGTATAGTTATTAAGAGTTTGTTTGGCCCATAAGGGTGGAAAGTATTCTCAGGACCACCTCCCCCCAACCTAACTTGTATTTATATATATTATATATATGTGCACATGCATATGTATGTGTGTACACACATATATACAGCATCTATGTGTGTATATACATATATACATTTTGTATTTGATATTAAGAGTACATTTCTGTCCTCCTTTCCCAGATATTATACCAATTTTTCATGACTCTGACCTCTCCATTTTTAAATATATATATATATTTTTTACTACATATAAATTGAATACTAAAGCTGGACAGAAGCCTGAAGTGTCTTAATGTTTTCTGCTGTGTCATAGTCCATTCAGGCTGCTATATCAAAATACCATAGCCTGGGTAGTTTATAAACAACAGAAATTTATTTCTCACTGTTTTAGAGTCTGGGAAGTACAGATCAAAGAACAAACAGAATCAGTGTCTGGCAAGGACCCATTCCTCACAGCATTTTCTGCCTGCATACTTAGGTGGTTGAAGTGGAAAGGGATCTCTCTGGAGTCTCTTTTATAAAATAACTAATTCCATTCATGAGGGCTCTGCCCTCATAATCTAATCACCACCTCCCACCAAACAGTCCACCCTTTTAATGCTATCATCTTGGAAGTTAGGATTTTAGCATGTGAATTTTGGAGGAATACAAACATTCAGACCATAACAGGTTGCAAGGAACACATTTTAAAAAAACACTCAAGTGTAAAGTTGCTTAATTAAAGACTTCAGCAGGTAATCCTGTGAATAATCAAGTGTCGTAAGCCATCTGGTAATGGAAAGTAGGAACAAAGGTTATAGCCTTGGTCTCTCATCGAAGTATATTTTGTGTTTCTGCTCATTTTCTTATTGCCATTCTCACAGCCTCTCTGTTTTCAGAGACTTGTTCGTGAATTTGGTTTGTGCTGGAGCTTAGTCACACACCATCTTGAGGTAATTTTTATTTTGAGATCTTACCATTATTCGATTGATTGATTGTTATGGTTTCCAAACTCCAATACCTTGGAGAGGAAACATAATGTATCCTTTGCAGATTAGGGTCCACCGATGGTTTCGTCAGTTAGGTGGCAGTTAGGGAGAGGAGAACAGAAATATATTGCACAGAAAGTTATTTCTTCATGGAGACACAGGTTCTTCCACAAAAGACAATTGGTGATGAATCAAAGCTTTAAATATCTTCTCCATAATAAAAATCAATTGGCTTTATGTCATTCAAATGAAACTAACAATTCTGTATTTGTTAAAAGTAATTCCATGTTCACTAATATATATATATATACATATATATGTAGATATATATATAATGTAAAGTATTTGCAATCAATCTACAGATGTTCTATCCATCTTTTGGGATATCAGAAAATGCATCTCTCACTCATTATAGATGTCCAGACACTTTCTCATCTGCTCTTGCTAGCAACCAAGAAAGTTTTTGGCTCTGATCTCCAGGGCACTGTTTAACAACATAAGTCACGTCCATCCCTTGAACTTACTTACACAATGTTCATATGTTCATGTCCTTAATTCCTTCTTTATATGAACCAAGACTAGACAGAATGAGATGAGAGAAACTGCAAATTGTTAGAGGGCAATTAAATGGCATTCATGTGTTTTATTGTGGTAATATTTTCTTGCCTTTTACTGTATTGAATTTATACTTTTAAAGGTAGATTAATTTCCTCTTACTCATTTGCCTTTTATTTTTCTCTATAAAGGATCAGTACTTAAATGTTTTTGTCTTGAATATTTTGAAACTGTAATAAACTTATAGACTGTCTTCTCAGAGAAATGCTTAAAAATTAAAAGTTTCTATCCCACTTTAGGTGCCTCACTCAAATTCTAAAGCCCGTTCTACTAAGTGAAGCATCACAAGAATGGAAAAACAAGCACCACTGTACTGACCATCAAATTGGTACAAATTGAACAACACATATGGTAGTAACATTCATTGGGTGTTGGGCAGGTGAGGGACAGGAGGTGGGGATGGGTATATTCACACCGAATGGATGTGCACTGTCTGGAGGATGGGCACACTTGTAGCTCTGACTAGGGTGGGGTAAAGGCAATATAGGTAACCTAAACATTTGTACCCCCGTAATATTCTGAAATAAAATAAATAAATAAATAACACCTATCCAATGAATCCCTAGAAGCTCAGAGTTCATTCTCTAAACATACTGATATAATGAAAATAATTACAGAAATATTGTCCAATCATGGTTTAGAAAACATGCTTAAATAGAACATTACAATTACTGATGTATCCTTTTCTGAGTTTTCCACGTCGATCAATATATGAACTGGAAAATCTCCAAAAATATTTTATGTGTCCTAGTTTTTCATTGTGCAAGTGGCCAACTAAATATAATCAGAAATTTAATAGATGTAAGGGAAGCTCAGTGGTATTAAACCTTTTTTTAGAGTAGGAAAACATTTATTCAAATGAACTACTACAAGGAACCCCAACATGTAAAACAGATAAAAAGTTTAGCTTATTAGTTGAAGTATGATCTGGTGAGGCCATATATGGGTCCTACCCATAGATCTTTTCCTCAGCTGTCTACTCCAGCTGCTAATAGAACCCTTGAAATCCCTTAGGAGTCTGAAACACATAAATGAGCCAATGAATATGATGAAGAAAGGGAAGGAATTTTAGATAGAAGCAATAGCTCTCACAAAGGTAGCAAGGAAAAGAACACCAGTTGAATATTATCTTTAATTATATTGGGTGTGGGTAAAGAACAGATGATAGACTTAAAATAATAGCCTCCTTCTTCACAACCTGTATTCTACATAAAATAATTTGAATATCATTTTGCAAGTATGAAGACTCATTGTGGATTTTAAATGGAGTAGTAACTTAACAAAATTTATATTTTAGGAAGATCACTCTGGAAACTGCATAGAAGATAAAGGAAAGTATTGACTGAGGACAAAAAAGAAAGGAGATAACTGAAGTAATCAGGAGAAAAGTTATTAGAGCCAGAAGTAAGAAAACAGCACTGAGAGTGGAGAGAGGGTAGCAGGTTCCAAGGATTTTGCATAGGTAGAAGAATTGACAGGTTTTAGACCATTTGGAGATGGGTGATCAGTATTTCCACCATGTTGTTCATGTGTGGCACAGAAAACAAAGGAAGAATTACAGAATGAAAGGGCAAGATAATTACAGGTTCATCTTCCCCTATCATCTAATTCCTTCATGTGCCTACAGAATCACTTTCCAGCTAGATGATGGTTTTCCCCATTACAGTATATGTTTTATGAAGAGTTTTTTTAAGTCAGGGTGGAAACGGTTTATTCAACTGAGATTAACTAGCAGAAACATCTATATTACTAGGTTAAGAAGAATAGCTACACCATGGCCAGGCTCTAAAAAAAAAAAAAAAAAAAGAACATTACGGGTGTTTTGACAATACCTATATGTCTGTGGAAGACAGAAATACTTTCGTGTATTTTCTACACAGTTTGTATCTATATCATCTGTATATCTATACCTATATCATCACTTTGCATAGAATATTTGTTAGAAAAAGTGTTCATTTTTCAATAGTAAGGCCAAAGAATACTTCCAAATTTAATGAATTAAAATAAGCTTGGGCATTCCTTCATTAATTCATTTATTTTATTCATCCATTTGTTCATTTAGCAAAGATTTTTAGTGAAGGTATAGATGTATTTCTCTCATCATGGAAGGGGCAGAGATAGATAAAGTAAATGAAAAGAAACAGTTCTTGTACTTAAGATACTTAAGACTGAGAAGTAGAAACGAATGCGAGAATAATGTGATATAATTAGAGCAAAATATGTGGACGTACATACTGTGGTACCAAGAATGCTAAAGGCAATCAGTACCATTAGAGTGGATATGGTGTCAACACCATGGAAATGTCTAGATCTTGTTTAGGTCAGGTGTTGGCAAATAGCAAAATTTTGGTGAGTGAAGATAGATGGTAGGTTATGGCAGCCTGTGGCTAAGTTATGCATCTTTGTCTCTCTAGTTCTGCTGTACCAATGTCTCTCCTTCTCTGCCAATGTGATCCTCTATGCCCATGGGACTCAGGGTTCACGTGTTGCTTCTGACTATCCGTGGTACCCTCTCCTTGCTTTCATATAGCTCCGGATCTTGCCTTTACTCCTTATCCTTGGGTATATCTTATCGAGAGGGGCACATCTGACTTCCTAAAGTATTTTATGAAGCAACTGTCTTTCTCCATTAAGGGGTAAACTTGCAATCATCAAAAGGCAAGTAGAGTTATGCTAGTGAAAGTGAAATACCTCTCTCTCCATCAGAAATCTCAGCCTGTTTCAGAGAGGACAATTTGGAGAGACCTGGGGGAATTCAGGAGTAACAAACAGTTTGGTCTAAATCTCATAACCCTGCTAGAATATATCTAGGTTTTAGTTAAAAATACCTAGAAGAAAGGACAGTGCTTTTCAGAAAACACATAAGCAGCAACAGAGCACTGCAAAACCCTAACTTTGAGAAAGAATTCTAGGCACAGGCTCTCTTAGGCTCTCTGGACCGTGCCACATAGACAGTGATCTAAATCCACAAATGCATGAAAATGAGTTACTTTCAAGAAACAATGGGGGATTTTCCCAATGACTTAGGTGTAGCCAATATCCTTGGAGAACAGATTGCCAATAATCTTCTAGAATTTATTTTGACACTGATCATCTTTGGATTTGCCTGGCTTGTACTTTGGATATCTCTGCTCTAGGAACTGTTCATCTAAGTTAGGATGGAAGAAAAACAAAAACCAAGAATAAGAACAATTTACTTCTATTTTCCCCATTGGCTGATCAAATAGGCACATAATAAATATTTTACTAAGCCAAGCAATAAATACATACATAAGATATTTAATCCATAAGAATTCAAGGTAGTTTCATTAATGCTCTTTTTTTTCTTTTTAATAGAAGACAGGTTACTTTCATTTTCTATCTTTCTGATTCTCCATTTATCACTTCCCTCCCTGAGTGGACATATGGCCTTCCACAAAGGATATGAGCTGTAGGTTGTCTGCTGTTTTCCCTCCTGTGTAATATCAAGTGTATATATTTTAGGATGTTCTGCCCTTTGATCCATTGCTTAATAGTAGATAGTAATAAAGTATCATCATCATCATCATCATCAGGAATTTTAGCACACACTTTGAGCCAGTATTAGGTTTCATGTCATTAGCTGTGAACATTCTGTTAGTATCTTAATTGGGAATCACTTAATTAAACTAACAAGGTCAATGGCAATTCCTTTTTCTTAAGCTCCAGAGCACATTCACAACCATGGAATTTTTTTTCTCCTTCAAATTAAATGACTCTGCTTTTAAACATTCATTAACTCCAACCCTAACACTCCTTTCCCCAAACTGGCCTGGGGTATAGATTGACGTACACACACACACACACACACACACACACACACACACACACACACACACACACACACACTCTGAGAGGGTTACTTGGGAAAGGGCTCCTCCTTTCTTACTTTCAGTGAACTGCTAGAGAGTTGAACAGGTTCAGTGATAAATCATGCAGTGTTTTGGTTTATTCTTCACTGCAAATTCCCAAAAACATTTTTGACAACCATTTAATTTGCAGTAGGAAATTTATGTACTAACCCACACTTCAAGCAGTTTATTCTTGAAAATGAAGTAGGAACAACAGACACAATAGTATGATTTCAATAAATAACAAAAATTTACAGCAATTGTTGCCATATTAGGATATATCTTTACTGTCTTCAGAAACAGATAAGATTTTAAGAGGAAAAATGCCTTTCAAAGTGACAAGCAAGATGCAAAATTGAGATAAACAGCTCAGGAGAGTGAGTACCCAGCTGTACATGGTCTTATTTGGGAGCTTGTTTCATTTGCTTTTCTGAAGATTCCATACCTTCCTGACTCTGAGCTAGAGTATCCTTTAAAGGCTGATACACAAGCAGTAGAGTAGACTCTGCCCAATAATTTTATCTGGATCCTCCTATTCATGAAATACCTGGAATTAGGTTTAGTTTAGCTATGTAAATTGGGAAAGAATAAAAGTTTATCATTGTGACTTTATGGTAGTTTCTCATTGTGACTTTATGGTAGTTTCTCACTTCACATCCTATGATGCTATCAGAGGAATCCAACTCCATCCTTTGGAAAAATTTTAGTGAAATTGGAGGCAAACTAGATACTTATTTTTCAGTGACATATTTGTCAGCAGAAAACGTAACTTCTGATTACTCCAGTCTGACTTTTCACTAATTTCACCAGCCTATTGTATTCAAATATTCTCTTAAGCAAACAACACTGCACTGCTACAACCACAGTGAGAATATATGTATCAGCAGATATTTCCTAAGCATATACCATGTATAAGACACTAAATTAGTCATGAAGGAGGTTTCAAACAACTGTGAAGAATCTATTAGACTTCAATAGACTAACAACTTAGTGAAGGAATAAATAATAATTTAAAATATGAAGAAATGTTAAATTTGTAGACAATACAGTGCCTCTAGAAACATCTCATCTTAGATAAATAAAGTAGGATTACCAAGTGAGGGATTTGCCCATAGAGTGGTCCACAAACAAAGAGAAGAGGGAAGTCTGTTTGAACTGGAAGACAGAATGAGTTGTTTTTAGAAAAGAAGGAATTTGGGCTTGGCCCACAAGGAGGTAGGTTTTAGAATAAAAAAGAGGAGTATAGACTTGATGATATATGGTGTGGTCTAAATCTCTGCATACTCCAAAATTCATATATCTAATTCTGACCCTCAAAGTGATAATATTAGGAGATAAGGTCTTTGGCGAGGTGATTAGGTCATGAAGGTGGAGCCCTTATGAATAAGATTAGTGACCTTATAAAAGAGATCCCTCACTAGAGATCCCTCACTAGTGAGGAGGTCAGAGGTATTCCTCACTATTTCCATCATGGGAGGACACAGAGAAGTGGGCCCTTACCAGATACCAAATCTGCTGGCACCTTGATCTTGGACTTCCTAGCCTGCAGTACTATGAGAAATTAATTTCTGTTGCTTATAAGCCACCCAATCTACAGTATTTTTGTTATAGCAGCCCTAATGGACTAATACAATACGGAAGTTAAAAAATGTAGAGAATCCTTCTGGAAGACACTGAATTTAGCATTTTGTAGATGGAAAATGTTTGTGCTGATGCTGATGAAAGCTCAGCTGGGTAAGTACAAAGGTAATTGTGAAGGAATTTAACGTCAGAGTGTTTTTTTAAACCTTATTTCACATAGATTAAAATTTATTTGATTTGTGTTGCCCTTCTTACAGGGAAGTCACATAACTAACTCACTCTTTCTATCTTTCTTTCTCTTTCTTTTTTTTTTCTTTCCTTCTTTTTCTTCTTTCTCTCTCTCTTTCTCTCTCTCTCTCAACAGAGACTTGCTCTATTGCACTGGCCAGAGCGCCATGGCATGATCATTCTTCACTGCAGCCTCTGACTCCTGGGCTTATGCAATCAACCCGCCTCAGCCTCCTGAGTAGTTAGGATGACAGGCACGTGCCACCACACCTAGATAATTTTTCTTATTTTTTGTAGAGATGGGTCTCACTATGTTGCTGAGGCCAGTCTCAAACTCCAGGGCTCAAGCGATCCCCCTGCCTTGGCTTCTCAAAGTGCTGGGATTATTGGCATGAGCCACTGCGTCTGGCCCAATGATTTTAAATGTAATTTTTAAGAAATCAAAATGCACTTGAATATTCATTTGTTTATATATTCCTGTATTCACTTTTCAAATTTAGGCAGTGTTCTGGTCATTGAGGGTCTAGCAGGGGACAAAACAGAAAAGAATAAGCATGTTGTCACAGAATATATATTCTGGTTGGAGGAAACAAACAATAAATAAAAGAAACCAGTAAATACATCACATCTTAGATTTTAAGTATGAAGGAAAAAAACAAATGTAGGGGGAGAAAATATGAAGTGTTGGGTGCATTGAAATGTTTGTTCAAGGGCCTTACAAAGGAAAGGGACTCCTGAACAAAAGACCTACAGGAAGTAAGGGAGTCATCCCTGTGGATATCTGGGGGCAGGGAGAGCAAGTACAGGCCCTGAAGAAGGAACAGTCTGGTGAGGTTGGAACAGCATGAGCAAAAAGGGGAGTGGTAAAGATGAGGTCAAAGAGAACACAGAGCAGCTCATGGAGGGGACTGTAGCCCTCCTAAGACACTGGCTTTTACTCAGAATGAACTGTGAAGCCACCGAAGGGCCTTGGGTAGAAGTTTGATGTGATCTGACTCATAATGGGCTATGCATGAATATAGCTGTTGGATACATTACAGACAAAGGAGGTTTAAAATTGAAACTGATAAACTAGAAAGGTGCAGGAGCTGAACAAATCATTCAGGAATGTATATATATCTAAGAATCTAGCAACAGATACATATTAATATCTCTTAAAATTAGTTGATACTGATAATTTTTGAAATTCCTATGTAATGACTGTTTTTCAAATCTAATTGGTACAATTTGTTGAAAGAGTCTGGGATCTTCAGACCTATGGGGTTATGTCAGTAAAATAATATACCTTTATGAAAATACTTTCTGGTCTTCAGTAACTTAGTCTGGTTCAGCATTCCTATGTGATGTAGAGGAATCAAGTTTAGGATTGTGAGTGAGCAGACATGGATTTTAAAGCCAGGTTAATAACTAACGAGCTCTACAGCTATAGGTAAACCATATAATTTATACAGACCTCAGTTGATAATCCCTGCCCTGACCTTCTCATGGTGTTCCTACTTTGGCTCCTTTAAAATGCAAGCAGGGTAAATATCTAGTAGTAGGATTGCTGGATCAAACGGTAGGTCTACTTTTAGCTCTTTGAGTTATCTCCATACTACTTTTCCTTTCTTTTCTTTTCTTTTCTTTTCTTTTTTTTTTTTTTTTTTTTGAGACAGAGTCTCACTCTGTTGCCCAGGATAGAGTGCCGTGGCATCAGCCTCGTTCACAGCAACCTCAAACTCCTGGGCTCAAGCAATCCTCCTGCCTCAGCCTCCCAAGTAGCTGAGACTACAGGCATGCGCCACCATGCCCGGCTAATTTTTTCTATATGTATTTTTAGTTGTCTAGACAATTTCTTTCTATTTTTAGTAGAGACAGGGTCTCACTCTTTCTCAGGCTGGTCTTGAACTCCTGAGCTCAAACGATCAACCCACCTCAGCCTCCCAGAGTGCTAGTATTACAGGCATGAGCCACCACGCCCAGCCACCATACTACTTTTCATGAAGAACACACATAACTGTGACTCAGACTGTGCAAAAGCAAATTATGTAACCAAAACCTGTGTACTCCTGTAATATTCTGAAATTACAAAAAAAGTGCAAACAGAGAACTCCCTCAGGTGGAGTTCTCCAGTACTGAGCCCCACCACTCTTCACTCCTGTTCTTACCTTTTTTTCTTTACTCTAATTTCATATGCTTCTTTAACTGCTACTCTGTTCTATAGTAAAGTCCAGTGCCCTCATGATACACAACCTGTGTGCAAAGTATTATTGTAGCTGCCTATCTTCATCTGCCACCTTTCTCCCTGGACACAATTCTTCCTCCCATGATTCAGGATCTCTCCTCCTTGGCAATGTAATTGTGTATATGGCTAACATTCTAAACTCATAAATACACACCTATGGTGAAATTTCAAATTACTCTGTATTAATTTTTGTTTCTTCAGGGCATCTATTGGTGATGCTAATCTTGGCTAACATTATTGGTTCATAGTTGATGACCATAGGTGGTCAATGGAAATATACATGTTTTCTTGCCAGTGGACATTCAATATACAGTAGAGCAATGGTCCCCAACTTTTTTGGCACCAGGGACTCTTTCAATGGAAGACAATTTTTCCACAGACCAGGGGTAGGGGGATGGTTTCAGGATGATTCAAGCACATGACATTTATTGTGCACTTTATTTCTATTATTATTACATTGTAATATATAATAAAGTAATTATACAAATCACCATAGTTTGCAGACCCCTGCAGTAGGGAACCTACTCTGGATAATTTGTCATTGACTAGGACATTTGGAATCTGAGCAGTGAAGTTATAATCTTCACCATAATTCTCACGTCATGATCACCTATGGTTATTGCCATAAGTATTATAGTTAGTGAATATTGAGCACTTGCTGTGTACTAGGGTTGGAGCCAAGAATCAATAGTACATGGGTCATCTCCTTGAATCTTCATGACCATTCTAAGAAGCAACTATCCTAACCAGCAATTATTATTAACCCTATTTTTTTAGATGATAGAACTGAGGCAGAGAAAGGCTAGGTTACTTACTCAAAGTCAGTTAATTGTAAGTGAGGAAGCTGAAATTCAAAGCCATAACAACATCTGGCTCTGGAGATCTTCTTCAAGAATGTCTCCAGCTATTCATTTTGGCTTATATAGTAAAATTGAGGCTAAGGTTTTTCTATGATAGCAAAAATATGAATATTTTCCTTAACTAGTATAAAAAATGAGCAAGAGTGGTGATATTTCTGAAATATTTGAGAATATGAATACAGGGGAATGACAACATATGTGTATATAAATACATAATGCACACATACCAAATTATGAGTGTAATAAAGCAAATTCATCCAACACACTTCAGTACCTTTCAAATCTTGCATAAAACAATAGAAAGGCAGTGTTATTGATTTGTGTCCTAGTAGAATTTTGAAACAAATTGTGTCATATAACACAGACCACGTAGTATTTACAGATGAGCGAAGGCATTGACCAAACTGTCCAAATACACAGAGAGCAGAGGAAATGATGTGAGTTTATTTGAAGATGCCTATCATCAAGCTCACATTTCAGGCCATCATAAAGCTGCAGAATACATTACAAACAGATTTGTTATAATTTAATAGTGTTTTTTCCCTCTTGGAACAAGAGAACATAAATGTGAGCAATAACATTTTAGGATATGTAATACTTCAGTATGTGCTTTCTTTGGCATTTTGATGAATAAAAGAAAAGATGGGAACAAAATTTTTCATCCAGGCAAATGGATCTGGATTATTAGAATATAAAAGTTGATCATACAAGCCCATTAAACACAGTAAAGCCAAAGTATAATAGCAGGAATGCTAACACTAGGAAACGTCCTCACAGGGCACTGAAAAGAGGGCCAAACAGCAACCAAGAGGCTCAATGGTGCTTTCACTGAACAGCTATAAGTCACATAATTTCCCTGTATCTCAATTGTTTCATCTGTAAAATGAGTAATTTTGACTGGAGAGATAATCTCCAGAATCATTTCTGGTCCTAGCATTCTGTTATTTAGATTTGGATTGGAACAGAGAATTGCCTTGAGACAAAAATTTACCTATGAAAACAACTTCCAGTAACATCTAATGTATTGTTTAATGTGGACTGTGGACTGTAGGACTGTTTTCATTTAAAAAAGCATTTGTTTCAGCCAGGCATGGGAGCTTGTGCCTATAATCACAGCTACTTGGGAGGCTGAGGTGGGAGGATTGCTTGAGGCTAGGAATTTGAGACCAGCCTGGACAACATAGAAAGATTCCATCTCTTAAAAATAAAAAGTTTGTTGCAGTATAGTGAATGCAGAACCCCCATTAGTCAACCCTCTTTCTCAGCTAGGACTTGAGTCTTAATATTCATTTAACCTACAGCAAGCTTAGCATATAGCTTTCTGCACTGTAGCATATACATTTGTAATAATGTTTTGTTTCATGAATGCTTTCCTAGGGGCTATGTACTCTGTATATCAATCCTCTTGAACAGTACTTGACATAAAGTTGGGTTTATTAAATCAAATGGAAGAGCAAAAGATAAGATACTTTCAAGTTGTAATTATAAAGATAATAGTTAGCATTTATTGAGTATTTAACATTTGTATATATAATATTTTGTATATATTTTTACATGAAATATCTAATTCAATCATTCTACCGATCCTATAATGCAGGTACTCCTTATCTACTATTAGTATGCCTATGTTACTACTGAAGAAACAAGGCTTTGTGATGGGGCAGAATGTGTATTCATGCCCAAATGTGTCTGATAACAAAGCCTCTGTTTCTGACTTTGAGTCAGAAAACCTGGATTCAAGGCTATCATCTGGCCCTTAATAGCTCTGTGATTTTTAGGAAGTTACTTATATCTCTCAGCTTTAGTTTATTCACTCACAAAAAGGTGATAATAATATACTACAAAGTTTCTTCTAATGACTAAGATTATGTATTTTAGAGTGCCTGGCACATGACAAATAGCAGACCTCCATTATGTCTTTGATAATAGCTACAGAAGACTCTCCTATGGGAGGGTCCTCAGGCAGTCAAAGGAAGGGGATTTGCATAATTACAAGAGCAGAACAGGTGGGTAACAAGGCAAAACCTTCTCAATGGTGTCAGCTCAGAACCCGCCTATTCCTTCTTCAATAGCTCCAAGTTGTTTTGATGACCTTGTGTTCTTTGAAAGATGGGAAAATAAATCCCCTTTCTTGATATGTGTCTGTTCTGAAGAGAAAGATCTAAAAGAAGTGAGCATCTGCTAGGCTTCCTGGTCTCCTAAGGCATAGAAAGCCCATTGGGCTACTGTAACTAATGGAGCTACAGCTAGGACACAAGGGCATTCTTCTTATTATTTATACTCTAATCTCAAAAAGAAGAGAGTCTACCTTTTGGGGTTGGGAGGATTTAGGTGAGCCTTGAGTGCTTTTATGGCCCAGCATTTTATGGGAATCAGTGTTTTTTTCTGCCGATTTCTTTGGTGTGCATTCTTGCCCTAATCTTAAATAAAAGCATTTGCTTAGGGCGAACCCACCCCAAACACAACCTTATGATGCAGTAGCTTTTGAATGAAAATTGAACAAAAGCAAATTAAGAGTTTTGTTTTCACCTATGCAGATAACACCTCAATTAGTTGCATTTGTGGCATGAATTTCCTTAGATAATTAGTCTCATGGACTTTTGCCAGCAGGCATATTTCCTCTTTCTCTGCACTTTCTAGCAACAGCTGAAATATTAGACAAGCACTCTTACAACAAATTATATTAAGAAAATTAATTAGTAGGAAATAAAGTATTACACTGATATCAAACATTAAGTGGTTAGACTGCATATAGACACTGACAACTACTTGGTCTATGTAACTCTTTTATCTAACCAGCAAATGTGGCCCCTTTGTTCCGTTTCTGGCTTGTCAAAATGATCTCCATTGAGTGGCTTTGTTTCTTTGTTCAGTCTTGCTAAGTTTGTAGAGATTCCTTTGCATTTCCTGGCTTCTGTTTCTGAATGGGTACATGAGTCTTTATAGTCACTGAGATACAAAGCTGATTTCTTTTTGAATGCTCTCATTAGCATACAATATACATCAGTATTTTACAATCACTCAGAAATCTTCCTGCATCAGCTCCAGCGGAGTACCATATTTTCTCTTTGTCATAAATGGCTCATATTTTTGTTCCTCCATTCCACAGACCAGGTAGTTCTTTTTCCTTTCTAACTTACACTTCAACTGAAGAAGACAATGCTGAAATACTTTCTGATGTCACCGATAGGAGGAGAGGATTTCTTTCACAGCCTGATGCAATCAAATTTCTCTATGCCTATCCCTAGGCCTTTGGGAGTCTTGTGCTTTCCTTTGCATCACTAATCTGTGTACTTTCAGGTTTTTTTCCTCCCCTTGGACATACTCACAGATTCCTTCCCCAGAAACTAAGTTTTTCATATATATTGAAGGCTTTCAGATGCCCCTTGAGTAAATCAATGATTAGAATGACTGTCAATATCTTTCAGATCTTTATATTATGTAAATATTTTAAATTTCAGAATTCTATTACTTATGTCATACAGGCTATCTTCTCATCCACTCAAATCTTGAAAGAATCTAAAAGTTTTCCATTTTGTTGGCAAGATACATATTTTGCTGGCTCAAATTTTAGTATACATATGTATATGTATATATTGTAGAACAACTTTATTTCTTCCTTCAGATAATAATTTTTATTGGTAAAGAATAACTTTCATGGTAATTTTTTCATCAACTTTAGAAGCAATTCACTCCAGTTTATTTTAAATTCTTACTTTTATATCATAATTAAGCAGATTTACCAGTGTATATCTGTCTTTACCAATAAGAGAATTATTGTTAGAGAATAGTGAAACATAATTTTCTTCACTAAGACTGACTTTTTTAATTATTAAATATATGTGGTCTAATGTTAAACTACCTTTAAAACAATAAGGAAATCAAGAAGCTAATGGAATGTTGAATTGTGCATTCAGTTATTATTGGAAAATAAGAAATTTAGTTGACTATGTAAAAGTAGTATTTTGAAAATGTGACATAAAGTAACAAAAAGGACATAGGAAAAGGAGTCAAGAATTTTTTTTTTTATCTTTTCTCTGCACTCATCATACATTTGATTTTGACATGTTTCTTCACCTTCCTCAATCTCAGTCTTGTTAATTATCCATTTGGAAAAATAGGAAATATCTTTGGGTGTTTGTCTGTTCTATAAAATAAAGAGTATGTTAAATGTGGAAAATTCCTGAATAACAATGTATCACCCCACATATAATGCTAGTAGCTTCCCAGTGAGAAAACTGGGCTAATAATATCTAAGACTACTGCCAACTTTAATATTATGAAGTTGTCATTATCAAATTATATTGAGTCTTAATATATTTCCAGAACTAGAATCAGTGCTATCAGTAGCAGAGTTAGAAATGGAATACAACAAAAGAATGGCAAGATACATTCTCACCGAAAAGCTTATAGACAAGTTAAAGAAAATAAAACAGCCATAAAAAATAACAAACATATTAAGACACCATTTTTAACATAAAGTGAAATAAGTTAGAAGTCTAAAATGATCAATGTTTTGAGAAGTCCTTATATTTTGACACATCTTATATGTGGATTTATGACTTACGCCTGGTTTCAGCAGAGACTGGCATATACATATATAAGGTATATGTTATTTAATGTATACAATTTGGTACTCAAGAAAGAAAGATCACATATTATGATAGATACTTGTTAATTAAGTGTTCAATTGCTAAAAGGGCTCACAGGACTCAAATGCTTGCTACTCACAAGACAACTTCAACATAGGCAAGATCAGTAGATGGAGATGCTTGTAGGGGTCTGTAAATCTCAAGAGAAGGTTACTTTTTCTCCTGCCATTGGGTTATACAAGACGTGCTTTGTCTCCATGTCTTGAACCACCACAAGTGTATATCTGACAATGTCACATTTTTTCATTATGCCTCAAAATGACTTCTAAATATGTTTTATAGATTGATTTGCTCAATGATTTTTTTTAACATTCCTTATTCTTCCTTAGATTCTGTTTTTTCATCTTACTAGACTGTATCCTGAAGTAACTCTTTCAGAGATGTATCTATTTTGCCCAAGCATTAATTACAATGCCTCTGATTTCTCAAGGATACCTTTCTTGTCTTATCTTCAGTACATTTTTGCATGTTATTAGGGAAGTATTTTCTGGTCTTACTTCTCTGTAGAGCTAATGCATGCAGTCTGCTGTATAGTTTTCAGGAATTCCTCAAAATGTGTGGCTTTCTGATGGTACTCTTTTTTTGTTTTTCCCCACTACTATTTATTTATTTAAAATGTGTTTGCTTTGCCTTTTGATGGGATTTTAGATGACTGGTGAAGTAAAATCAGCTTAGCCTGCTTCCTTAACTCCATTATTTTCACAACAAATCTGTGCTAAAGCTTTTAGAATTCCCATTGTACAGATGAGAAAACTGAGACTCGGAAAATTTAAATAATTTGTGTAAAGAGACACATCAAGTCAATGTGAAATTTGAGCGTCAGGTTCAAAGCCATTGTTTCCTTTCACTCTAATGTAATATAATGTCATTTGAGATTAATATATGATCTAGATACTATTGCTTTGAGGTACTTATTGGCACAGATTGGATTTTTTGAAGATCTTTTCTCTAGCTTTTTTTCTAGCAATTTCTAAATGAATAAAAGTAACATTTATTGGAAATACTATACAAGAAATCATGGGTTAATGTGAAAAACATGCATTTTGAAGTATAGCAGATTTGTATTTAGATTGTGGTTTTCAGTTCCAATTATTAGCTGTGCAACCTTGAACATGCAATCATTATTTTTCAACTTTTTTGTATTTTACTACCTTTATTTGTAAAATGTATATAGTAACATATATTTCAAGAACTTACATGAAGATCAATTGAGATGCATATTTAAGAGCCTAGCAGTAGGTGGGGCATATGATAGACATTGACCAAAGGTTAGCATTTTTCTTGTCGCACATATTATATTTAATTCTAAGAACATCCCTGAGTTGGGATACTGTTACATTATTATTATAGGTGAGAACATATGGGCTCAGAAAGGTGAAGTATGACTTGCACTAAGTCGTGTATCTAATAAATAGTATAGCCAAATTTAGCATGGAAGGCTGTGGGACACTATATTTTTTGTTTTTTCCAGGGATTTTTCTAATTCACGTTCTGAACTTGGTACCACATGAACACTCCCTTTGATCTAAGCAGTCCCTTCCTGTTGGAATCCCCCGAGGTTACGTCTTCTCTTTGGTGTTTCAGGCCACTGGATTTAATTAAAGAGAACTGAGTTTCTCTTTGTCGGAAAACCTTCAGGAAAGGGACCTATTTTTAATGATTTGGAAAATGAAGAATTAAACAAACCTGAGCCTGTAGCTGAAATCATTAGCAAAGAGTTTGGGTGGTAGTTAGGACTATGGATGGAGTGGAATAAATGTTCCACGGCAGAGCAAAATCATTGCAAAGGAAAAAGACCCCTTCCTCTGTTTATGTAAACAAAAAGGCCTAGATTTAATAGGAAGTTGCCAAGATGGCTATATTTAGCTCAGCAATGTAGAAGTCAGCCTGGATTTGGTGCTCCTTAATTGACAATTGTACAGTTTGCAGACGTTTTTGTTTCTTTGTGTTTTCATTTTGTTGTTGTCAAAATCAATTCTTACATTGTTGTCGTTGTTGTTTTGTTGTAGTAACAGATAGGGCCCCAGTTTGTATTCAGTTTTTACTCCAACAGAAATTGCTGGAGGAGGAAACACTTTAACTCACTAAATGAAAGAATAAAACTTAACAAGTTTTCTCTTGAGGACATTCACATGCCATCATACGCCACTTCAAACTTTCCCTAAGAGTATTAATACTGTTATTTCACCAAAATCTTCTCAGAAAGAAAAAGGTCTGTTTGTCAGGTGTCACATGCCCATGTAATAGACAAGTTTTCTAAGGCACAGAGATCTCACATGCTTTGCCAATGTTTTTATAGCTACGTAGTATCAGTTTGGATTATGACAAAAGTGTTCCAACTTCTTATCTAACCCTCATTTGCATATATGTGAAATAGTTTTGCAAAACTGATTGTTTTTCCCCATGACCATTCTATTAAAAAGATGAATCCCACTATTAAAAAGAACCTCCTTAGAAGGCGACAGGTGAGGCATCCTATTTCCCAGAGTTTGTACAATAATTCACCCAAATGCCTTCCATAAAGAGAATTGGGTGCTTTTGTATACCTTTTCATGTATAACATGTGACAAAGAAATCATTAAGCTCTCATGAAAAAAACATATATATATGTATATATTCAGTAATATTTGAATACTGTATTATGGATATAGTGCAGTTTATGGTCAAAAATTTTCTCTTTGGAACTCTAGGTCTTTCAGGATTAATGACATACAAATATCCTTGCAAAGGGTCAGCTGATCTAAGTTTGGCCAATTAGTGATTGAACACATCCTGGTCATGGGGCTTAGGGGGAATCACAGGTGCAACATTAATTATAACTATGGTAGGACAGATTCAGGTGCTGATACTTGGCTCAGGGAGATACCTGCTTCATATAAACAAACACACTTAGACAGAAGAGCCTAGCAAGCATGATTCAACCAAACCCATAATTCATGGTAGCATAAACTATTAGATCTGGAGAAAAACCTAGAGATTAACTCCTGCAAACACTTCATTTTACATAGGTGGAAACTAAGGCACAAAGGCCAGAATTAACTACTCTAAGTCATTTAGTTGGTGAGGGATAGATTTGAAATTCAAGTTTGTCTTCTAGTGCCAACCACCTTGATATACTTAACCATCTTAATTATTATTTTGCATATGGTAATAAACATATGTATGCTTCAAACAATCTCACATTCAACTCTTAATTTAGAGATGCTTTCTTCTATATATATATATATACACACACACACATATATATATATGCTACATTAAAACACTCTTTTGGTGGCCAAATGAATAAACTAAAAATGGAGTGATGGGTACACTAAAAATCCAGATATCATCATTGTACAATTTATCCATGTAACCAAAAACCACTTGTACCCCTAAATCTATTGAAATGTAAGTAATAAAAAAGAACATATGCACAACATAGACAGCTTAGCCAGTAACTCCTTTCATGACTTTGGACAGAAAAATATTAAAAATTTTAGGTCTTATTTTCCTCAAATGTAAAATAATAGGATTGAGTTACCTAGTTAAGGTGTATGAACATAAGTACCAAATGCAAATTTATATTAATATCAAATAAGTACATTGAGAATGCTATAGAGTGAGGCAAAGTATCCTCTGTAAAACAAAGGCAGAAAATGTTTTACTTTGGTCTCTTCTCTTTTTCCTCCCTTGTGTTAACTATAGTTGATTTTCCTTTACAGATTTGAAACACCTATGACATTCATCAACATGATTATACATGGTGTGAGAACTCTGAAACCTGGTCTTCACTATTTCAGCTTGTAAGGACTCTGATTTGAACTGAGCAAGATAAATGAGACATATAGTATCTAAAGTCTGATCTTCACATTCAGACTTTCTGGCTGACCTGTGTTTATCACTTCATTCACACATACACACACATACACACACACACCCACACACACCCCACTCACACATGGACCTATCACAGAGAAAGCACCAGGTCCAACAGCATTATCACCCATCTAGTTAGAATGCAATTATTTGATAAAATAAAGTCACAAAAGGTTAGCCTATAGCCCTACAGAGCAAGACTTATTGAAAGGCCCATCTACATTGTGCTATGATTTAAGCAATTAATATGGTTAAATGACAATCATTAGAACAGAAAAGCAGTATAAATGTGAAGGGAAAAAAACTAAGTCATGATTTGGTACCAAATATTAATTTTGTAAAAATCCTTATTTATTACAAATTAACCAAAAGCTTTTCAGAAATGTTGTTTTCTAATAGTTTCTATGATTTATTATTTTTTTTAATGTATGAAGCTTGTTCCTGGAAACTCTGTTTAACAACACTGGGGCAGAGTTTAAAGCTAACAGCCTGGACTATAGAACATTAGTTACCCAATAAAACCTTAATAGTATTTTTTTTCTGAAGAGAACCACTTCTTCATTAACTTTTGAAATAAACAACACACTCAAAAGATTACTCATTCTTTTGTTGACTTCAGCCCAGTGTTCTTACATGTTCACACTAAAAAGTTCCATGAAGTTTATTTCAAGCAACAGGGGGCTGAGAAAGCTGATTTCACTTATAGTTTGAGGTTTCTTCCCCTCTCTTTAAATATTTATACTTCCAATAAACAAACACAGATGTTTAAAAAGAAAAAAAAAAAACCTAACTACAAACCTTGCCCTGTGAAAACAGGCATATGGTAAGGGTTTTCAGTATGGTTTGATTTGGAATATACTAGAAATGATGCAATTATTTAATGATTTTGCATAACAAATGCAAAAATTCTTTGGCTTATGTAAATAATAAAGTTTTTACAAGTCATCTAAACTTTGTTACAGATAGATAAGTGATTACATTTAGATAGATGTGGCAGAGCTGTCTGTAAGGCTGAAAATATCTCGCATGGCACAAGTTCGTTAATTAAATACAGGCAACTGGATAAGAATCATAAATAGATGTTCTGTCTCTGGCTATAATATCAGTTAATATATCAGCAGAGAAGAACAATTAGGAAAGTCATCAGTTATATTTTAATTTACACTTTATTATTTCAAGCTAATTGTTTCTGTAGCTAAAAGGTCCTTTATTGATTATAGGCCATACAAAATGATTCATAATGAAACTATGCTTGATCATTCAAAGTATTTCATTTCATGAATGGAAACTGGGACCACTAATACAGTCATGTTGTTTACCTGTGATCAAGGAATTAGCCATACTTGAAAATCTAACATTTAGCACTTGAGCTAAACCATAAACAAAAAGCAAATAAATGAGTATCTGCATTGTTCTTATCTTGTACAGATAAGATCTTGTTAGCCTGGATTTCATCTCAAGTGGTATGGGCCATATTGTGACATAAATACAGATATTCTTTTTCACTTTGATAAATTGTTTCCCTAGCAATAAATTGGAACACCTACATCACAATTTTCTTGGCTATCAAGTGAAAGAATGAATATGAGGTAATATGAGGCCAACCATATTCACCTTGCATTGTTGTGGTGATGATTAGGAATAACCTATTAAGTTATTAGGCACAATTCCTAGCAAATGAATGCTCACTGTCATTAATGTTGCAGGTGGGGAAAGAGAGAAGAATTTAAAAATGCTTCCTAGTTGTTTGTGATGTTGTTTACTCTGATGAGCTGACAATAAAGTATATGGTTATGAGTTTTAAGGTTTCTCATAGTTCAGGGGAACCTGTGGCCGTAAGGCCACATGTGCCTTTCTAGGTCCTTAAGCGTGGCCTTTTGACTGAACCCAAATTTTACAGAACAAATCCTTTATTAATACATTTTTGTTTGCCTTTTATATTTTTATTTTATTTTTTAAAGGAACATATTTAAAATAACAAAGAATAAAATAAATTTCAATGAAATAGTCCTCCCAGATTGACTGGCACAATTAGAACATTAGTAAGCCATAAGGGTTAAATTGACAGCTGCTATGCTCATGATTTAGTTCTAACTTTGTCTCCTGACTGGTGCCACTGTTTGCACAAGGATGGTTGGTGAGAGTTTATGGGGGTCGAGTACACCAGTCTGTTATGAGCTTTTGACAACAGTGCACTGTGTTTCTGTGCAAGGTGGAATTTGCGAGTTGCACAGCTTGACAATATTTTTTAATTCTGTCTGCTTAACAGCTCATCATGTCAAAGAAGACTAAGAGAATGCTGAAGAAAGAAAACAGATCTTTTAATGAGATTGGGAATTGCAATATTATCTTGTTTCTGCTAAAGGTAAGATGATTTGCTTGTTTTGTGATAATGCAATATCAACACTAAAGAAATTCAGTGCTCATCAGCATTATAACACTCATAAGGACTACAAATATGTTAATTTGGAGAGGTGCAAAAGGTCATATTGCAGAAATTAAAAGATGAAAAGCACAATCAAAAACAAGTTTTCAAGCAGCAATAAGACCTGGAAATAATGCCACTGAAGCAACTTATAAAGTAGCTTATATACTCGAGGAAAGCCATTCAGTGATGCAGAGATTGTGAAAGAATGCATTGTCGAAGTTGTAGGATGCTTAGACTCTGATAATGTTTCAAAGTACAAACAACTGCCTCTTTCAAGGAGAACCATAACTGATCCACAGCATGAATTAGCCATCAACTTAACAGAACAACTTCATACAATACTTCAAAAGGAAAACATATATTATTCAATCACTTTGGATGAATCCACTGATACTACTGACTCAGCACAGGTTTTATACTTCATTTGGGTCATAACAAAGATTTTCTTTGCTATGGAGAGTTACTTGCTTTGGGCACTCTTGCAAACAGAACATGGGAATAGATATCTTCAACAACTTTCAAGATAAATGTCATGAAGTTGGACTGAATTTGGTAAATTTAGTGAGTGTATTTACAGACAGTGCACCTTCCATGACAGGAAAACATGAAGGGTTTATTGCACAGATAAAAAAAAGTATTAACATATCCAGATGCTCTCATTTCTTTTCATTGTATCTTGCATCAGCAAAATCTCTGTGCTAAAGCTACTATTTTAAGTTACAACTTGCAGCAAGTTATAAGTATTGTTAACTATAATTGTGCAAATGCAATACAGCATCATCAATTTTGTCACAAGCTAAAGTTGAATAATGAGGTATTCAGTGTGGATTTGTCATATCATTCTAAAGTGCATAGGTGTCAGACAAAGTTTTATATCTGTAAGAACAGATAGTTAAATTTTATTAAAAACAGTAATGTGAATTCATAGGAATGCAATGTTTCTGTGTGATATCATGTCAAATCAAAAGGACTTGAATATTTCTTTGCAAGGTAAAACTAAGTCCATATATATGTGGCAAAAATCCAAGCATTTCAAAAAAAAAAAACCTCTTTTTTCTAAAACACTTCTTCAAAAGGAAATTACTGATGAATATTTTCCCCAGTTAGCAAAAGTCATTGATGAGCAGGATGGTATATGCAAATAATTTGAAGAATACATAGCTCTTATAGACCTATTAATTGCAGAATACAATGAAAGGTTCACTGACTTTGAGAATCATGACATCAACTCAAATTAGCATTTCAGCCTCACCTAGTTGATATCACCAAGGCACCTAAAGAACATACAGGTGGAATTGATTGAGCTCTCAGTAGGTGTAATTTTAAAGTGATTGAGGCTAAGAAAGATCCAATTGAAATATGAAAAAATGAAGTAAAATACTTATGCCTTTGGCGACATTCCAAAAAAATACCTTCTTGCTTTTCAACCACTTATCGCTGTGAATCTACATTGTCCTACCTAATCCAAATCAAGATGCCCGTAAGGTGTCAAAAGATTGAAACCCATCTAGAGCATCAACTGAAACTGTGGACCTCCATGCTGCAACCAAATATTCAAATACTTTCCAACAAAAAGCAGACACAACAAAATCATTAAAAGATCAGTTAACTTTAAGATTAACAATAGTTTTCATTTTTTGAAAGTATTAAGCACATGTTAGATTTTTACAAAGTAATGTACATTTTTAAGTATATCTAATTGAAGTTTCTTGAATGCGATCTTATTTGATTACAGCTAAATTAATACAACCTTCCAGCACAAAAAGAATCCCCATCCCTGTCATTGTTCTTTCCTTTTAAGTTCTTTCTCTGATTGGGCAACTTGAATATAAGCCTTTACTGAAAATGAATCATATGCATAAACTGAAAAAAAAATTCTGATGAACTTCCCCTGATCCCCACCTTGCTGGTAAAATGATAGGTTCTCCTTGTGCTGGATATTTGACGGCTACTTAATATCCAGGGATGGTCCCTAATCCAATTTGGAGAATAAGATGGAAATTTTTCTTATAGAGCCTGCTACTGTAGAAAGAGCATACAATAGACTTAATAATTACCCTTTGAGCAGCATAAGAGTTATTAATATCCTCTTAATTGATTTATGTGATCTATTGACCCTTCTTCTATCAAGAGTGATGAAATATATTCTAATGTGTATAAAAATGTTCCAGAGAATTATATGAGATGCGGATTTAGGATAATTAGAAAAAATATATTCAATTGTGGATGGTTGAAGTTGAGGTCTCTGAAACAATATATGCAAACTCTTTAATGTATGTGTTGATAAACGTTAATTTTTTAAAAATCAGATACTCAGAATAAGTCTTATTTAATGCAAATGAAATGTGGATTTGGAAACCAGAACATCAATGCTAATTATTTTCTTCTGTATCCTTGAAAAAAATGGCCATTTGAAGTTTAATTTTCAATATAGGCAGTCAATTATATTCATATTTCTGTTGGGGATAAGAACAAATATGGCATTTTTCTTCTGTGATTTCAGCAAAATTATGTCCAGGAAATGAAGTCAAAAGAAACAATGCCAGGATAAGTCTGAGTTCTAGAAGAAAACTTCCAGTGGAGATCTCTACCAGTATCACAAATGTGGGTGGGGAAGGGTTCCCTATTAAAGATCCAGGAGGGACCTCTAAGATTGCTGTTCCGTCTTTAGATGGGAGTTCTGTCTTGTTTTACACACCAGAAAATGGGACAATATGATTTATCTATTGCTTCCTATTCAAGTGCTATATCCATTTAAGTCTCAGGCTCCCCGCTTCATTCTAAAGTGCAACTATCAGGAAGCACATGGAATGCTGCTTTGATGAGTTAAATCTTTTTTATGTCTTTGTCTCTTTTTCCTTTTCTATTTTGAAATACAAAATGTGAGAAGAGAACACACCAGTCATAACGCCTTTGTCCTGAATGAGATTCAGCTTTCTCATGACGGTGTGACCTTGGGTAGAACGGTGCTGAGGGAGGGGATGTCAGAGGAATCCGACACAGAACTAGAGAGGAGCAGAGTCACTAATAAGAAAAATGTCACTGATGTTTACAACCCTTAGAGACTGCTGATTTAATATTTGGACTTTTTCTTTAGACATTACCCTTAATTCTATCTATTGAACCCATTGTATGACTGATATGTATCTCCACACTTCAACTAGACTAAAACACCACGGTGAATATTTTGCATTCACCTACTAATTTGGAAATAGTTGAATAAGAAAATTCAATCAGTTGTTTTCATGGTTTGTAAGCCAGAATTAGATCTTTTGCTTTTACATCAGTGTGTGTGTGGTCGGGGACAGGGGGTTGAGGGAGGCATTTACAGAACCTGAATAAATAGTAACCTGAAATTCCACAATCATGACAAGTGTATTCTGTTTCAGGTCTATCCTACTGACCTTTGCTCATGGAGACATCACCACTGTAATGATACTCTTTTAAATGAAACAAAGGAAATTTAGAAAGATCAATAAACAGCCATTTTTACTTAAAATGTCAACGTACAGACTGCTTTATAAATAGATAAATAGAATTAGAAAAAAAATCACTAAATGTAGAAATATCATTATATTTTGATTATTATCACTTTATAGCAAATCTTGAAATCTTGTAATTTGCCCCTCTAATTTTGTTCTTCTTCTTTAATTTTGTTTTGGTTATTCTAACTTCTTTGAATTTCTATATGAATATTAGCATAAGCTTGCTACTTTCTACAAAAATGTCAGCTGGGGTTTGGCTGGGGATGTATTGTTTCCATATATCAATTTGTAAACAATGTACTTCTTATAATATTTTGAATTTTGACATATGAAGAGATATATCTCTTCATTTATTTAAGTCTGATGTAATTTTCCCCAGTAATATTTGATAGCTTACAGTGTCCTGGTCTTATACATCTTTTGTCAGATTAATCATGAGTACTTTTTACTTTGTTACTGTACATATCTTTTTTTTTCAAAATTTTAATTTGTAATTGTTTGTTATTAGTAAATAGTACTACAATTATTTTTAATATTTATCTAGTACCCTATAATCTTGCTAAAAACACTATTTCTGGTAGCTTTCTATATAGGCAATCAAGTCATACGTCAATAAGGACACTCTTACTTCTTCCTTTACAATTAGGATGGCTTTTATTTCTTTGTCTTGCCTTATTGCCTGGATAAAACCTCTAGTACATCTTCCAGAATCCTTGATTTTAGAGGAAAGGCCTTCAGTTTTTAATTATTAAATATCATGTTGACTATAAATATTCATAGGTTTTCATTTATCAGGTTAAGGAAATTTCTTTCTTTTCCTAGTTTGCTGAGAGTCTTTATAATGATGAAAATGTTTCCTTCTGGAGTACAGGGCAGAGTTACCACCCATTTTAAAAGATTATGGTTCCCTAAGCTCAGTGTTAATTTTTGGTAATGCAAATCACCGAGTGCTCAGGTATCATCTGGCCCTCTTTGTGTCAGCCTGTAAGAATTAGATCTTGGTGAATTGGCTCAGAACTGCTGATACTCTGGTTACACTATTGCTATGAATAATAAATAAACTGTCTTTCTTCTCTGACTCAGGAGTCTTGTGTCTTTACAAATGTCCATGAAACTATGGCAGACTAACTCATTAACTTTCAAGCTAAGTAAAATATCAAACCATTCAGAGTTTTTGACAGCACCAAACTCTGTTTTGTCTAGGTCTAAGAGTGAGGTCTCATAAAACAAAGAAATAATTCTGTGGCCAGGATAACGAAGAGGAACATGTAATTCATCATGAGCATGAAGCCCAAGAGTTATGATGTTACGAATTATCTTTCAGGTGGTGTTCTATTTAAACCTTCAGTCTGACTCATAAGAAGGTCTGAGAGTCCCAAAGGATTTTTTGTATAAATGTTAT